>NC_057421.1:6077083-7292500 GCF_019457755.1 Venturia canescens | reverse complement strand
CATTTGTTTCTCGTGCGTGTGCTCGGCGATCGGATTTTCGTAAATGGAGAAATTTTATTCGTCATTTCTAACGTGTATATATGTTAACAAGTGTGTACAGGATAATTAGAACGGAAGGTCTTACAATCCAGCGTGTGTTTGGCTATATTTCAAATTTAGTAAAACCTTTTTCGCGTCTCGAATTTCAATTTTTCGTTTCGTTACCGAGAAGAACGAAGAAAAAATAGGTGGGTGGATATTAAGTGGGTGTTATTGCACGATTGAAGAATTCATTTCCGGGATAAAGAAGGGAATGAGAAATGAGCTTTTTGGGCGGGGGACAGACGAGGGTGGCAAACGCACACTTTAAATAAAAAAACGAATTCACACGTACAGAAAGTGTATACGTAGGTGTGTGTATGTACAGGCGCAACCCCGGTAACTTAGGCTGCACCCCTTTGCTCGCACGCAATAATGGCTGCCTAGCACGGGGGGCGCCCTCGCGTGTATTGACCAATTTTCCATCTCAGCCTCGTATACAGCAAATATTAAGGTTCAAATCTATCAAATTTTTTTCGTGTGTGGGCAGTTAATCGTATTTTACAACGAGAAGCGTGTGCTCAGTCACTCGCGTTCGTTTTTATTTTCTTCCACGGGATTTTACGTTCGAGGAAATAAAAGAAAAAATGGTGAAAAATTCGAGCAGACCCGCCGGTGTGTTATGATTTCGTAAAATGAAAAAAAAAATGATCGAGATGATGATCGAAAAAAAAACTCTTTTCATCACTGTTTAGTAACACCACCACCACCCTCTCACGCGCGTTTGACAGTGGAAACTCCCTTAACTTGTCCTTCACGACACTTGTGGAATAATAAAATATAGGTTATATGGGAGCGCTCGTTTACACTTGTCCTATTCATTTCGAGAACGTTTAAATAATCTGGAATTAAACAATTGTTAAGGCGATCGTTTCGCGAAAGAATTTTCTTGTATATTTTCTTGACATTCCAGCGTTATGATTAATGATGATATTGTGCTATTACAGCTTAAGTTTTTTCGCAATAACTTCGAGACTTTCTGGCAAATTTTGTTTATAAATAAAAACTTGCAAAAAAAATTCTCGTTCGATGTCAAGGATTTTCTTCCAGTTTTGCGAGTTTTAACACTTTTATGCAACGCAAGTAACGTTATCAGAGTGAAATATTTGGCAAAATTTCTGAACTATCGAATATTGATTTTTAGGAGTTAACTGTGGCGAGACTGATACCTTGATGAAATACTTTTTCGTATTCGTCGCGTGAGAGTAAACAATTCACTATAATGTAGTCATATCAATCACTCATACTTCAAAAATATCGAGTTCCATTCAACGAACTTTTCACGAACTATTTTATTTTACAAATATTGTTTATTTTTTATTGAACTATTTTTTTGCTACAAAAAATGTTCTTTTGAATGAGGACAAGATTTATTAGTGCCATAATCGTTAAAATTCATTCGAAAGAAATTCCGTGACGGTACACAGCGAGTTGAGCGAGATTCCACTGTACGGACTTCATTACCGGTGTGTGTGGGACAATGTACAGAGAGAGGGAGAAACTGACTCGGAAAACACACGAGGAGGCGCCCCTGTGCGGGCGCGCGCGCGCGCGCGTTGTAACATCGTGTGTGTCATGGCAGACTCGTTGTCTAGCTCGCTAAAGGGTTGCCTTTTCTTTTCAATTTTCCGAACAGGCATCCTAATCATCCGGGTAAATTGGTGTTGAGACATGTAGGCGACGAGAGCACAGATCAGAACAATAACATCACGATGACAAGCGAGGATTTATTGCAGCCTGGCCATGTGGTCAAAGAGCGATGGAAAGTCGTGAGTAAAGTGCTGAACATTTGATTTAATTTTTTTTCCATTTATGGTAACATGTAACGCGTTGAAGTGGATGAATATCTGAAAAATCTCATTTCTTTCGAGCACTGAATTGTTTCATTGACGTATCATCTCTTGAGATTGCGTTGTCTTTTTTTTTTTTATCGTATCAGCGGTTTCTTCATGAAATCGATCGTGTCAGCTGACATTTTTTTTCGCCTACTTTTTTTCGTTATCTCGTTGAATTTTGAACTTCAGCTCTATTTTGAAAGTAACGTAATCGCCTCTTCCCCTTTCAATTGTTTATCGTTTTGACTGGATGAACTTTTGGAAACGAATAATTTTCAATAAATTCGCAGATGAGAAAAATTGGCGGCGGCGGCTTTGGAGAAATTTACGAAGGGTTGGATCTCATGACCAAAGAACAGGTTGCCCTCAAGGTTGAATCCGCCAGGCAACCCAAACAAGTTCTTAAGATGGAAGTTGCCGTCCTAAAAAAACTTCAGGGTAAAAATTCTTTGACGAATTTCTACATATTGTCAAAATATTCGGTTGCCCCTATGTTTCTTTTTTGTTTTCAATTTTCCTCAGGTAAAGAACACGTTTGTCGGTTTATCGGGTGCGGCAGAAACGACAGATTCAATTATGTTGTGATGCAACTACAGGGAAAAAACTTGGCCGAATTGCGGAGAGCTCAGCCGCGAGGTGCCTTTTCTATCTCTACTACTTTGCGCCTTGGTCTTCAAATTTTAAAAGCAATAGAGAGTATACATCAAGTGGGCTTCCTTCACAGAGATATTAAGCCCGTAAGTTTACTATTTACCATTAATTTTGATAACTCTGTTTAGAAAAACATGAAATTTTGGTTTCCGAGGGATACTAACCATCCAAAATTTTCTTGTGCAATTTGTGTATTATTTGATGCAATTTTTTATGTGTAATTAGGTGCTTCTCCTAAGTTTATGTTATCAGGCTCCGAAAACATGGGGCCACAAAATTTTGCATCGTTTCAACTGCGCATTGATTTGACTAATTGTGTCTATTATTAGTTTTCCGAGCACAAAAAAATTCATCAATGAAATCCCAAGAATTGCATTTATTTACAATTTTAATTACCAATTTATTTTTCGACTGCTCATTGTTTCAAGTTTTACTTCCATTTTTTTTCTCTTGAGATCGTACGTTTTCCAAGCACATCAATGTATAATAAAATTTCAAAAAATAAAGTTTGCCCATCAGACTGACAGAGTCTTCCAGCTTCCGATCATCGAAAAAACTGTTGATCAAGAATTGAATACAAAATAATGTTCAATATTTGGCAGTGCTAACAAAGAGATGACGCTGAAGTTTGCGACATTGGAGTCCAATGAAATAGATAAAAAAAACGATTTGTAATCCTCCAACTTTATTCGCTCCTTGAATTGCAATTTTTTATTTTTCAACCTCTACAAATGGTTTGTAAAATGAAAAATTGGAGAATTACAAATGTTTTTTCCGTTCATTTCATTGGACTCTAACGTCCCAAACTTCAGCATTATCCAACAGGCATAATTGAAGGCTCTGCTCGTTTCTAAACTTATTACCGCCTGATGAAGTTTTAAATAAAAAAATTTTTTCCAGTCGAACTTCTCTATCGGTCGTCACCCGTACAACACTCGTATGGTATACATGTTGGATTTCGGTCTGGCTCGTCAATTCACTACAGGTACGGGTGACGTTCGACCGCCCCGGGCCGCCGCCGGTTTCCGTGGTACAGTACGATACGCTTCCGTAAATGCTCATAAGAATAAAGAAATGGGTAGACACGACGATCTATGGTCGTTGTTTTACATGCTCATTGAGTTCGTCAACGGACAACTTCCATGGCGAAAAATCAAAGACAAAGAGCAGGTACGTGAAAAATTTAATTTTCAAAATCTTCGAGCAATTCAAATAAAAATGCTGAAATAACGAATAATTGTTTTGTTTTTTTTTTTCTGACAATGCAGGTGGGAACTTTGAAGGAAAAGTACGATCACCGTTTACTCCTGAAGCACTTGCCTTCTGATCTTCGTGTCTTCCTCGAACACATTCAGGTAATATTTAGCATTGCATGATGGGGCCAAACAAGAGAATGAAGAGGGAATGAGGATTGCAATAAAAGTTGCATATTTATACCGCTTTTCGAGTATTTTGTTTTGCCTAAAGTTGTCAGATTTCCATGCATCGTGAACCCATGATTTTCAGCTACACAAATTTTTGACCGGTATCTGAAAAGAAATATAAATGAAAGAATTTCACAAAACATCCTCGCCATATACTCGTCATTCACTTTCGGTGGTTTCAGCAATTAAAAAAATAGAAAATAGTTTGAAAAAAAACTACTAAATACAAAACGCACTTTCAGTACCGATTGTTAAAACATGGTTTTTCATTAAGCGCTGGAACTAGTTTCAAAAAACTTACGAGTAAAACTCTCAGATTAAAAAAAAATATGCTAACTCACGATGAAAATGAGTCACCAGTTATTACGGTGGCATTTTATACAGAAACGGAGTGATAATATTGAGTGACACGAGTCATTGACTCAATTAAAATCCTTCACGAGAATTTTTCATCTATGCATACCGATTTTTTAGTTCGGGCTTCTGGAAAATCGTAAATACTTTCAAGCATGTATATTTGCGTTTTCTCGTTAAATTCGCGTCCCGTAGATTTCATAATGGTCTGTCGGTGCACATAAAGAGGTCAAACTATATTCGCTCGACCGGAAACCGTTGAAAGCAATATTACGAGTAGGATATTCTTCCGAGACATGAGCGAAAAAAAGGTCTAGCAAAGCGAAGTGAAATGTGGTCGGTGGTACGTGTGAAAAATGGGAATATTAAGTTTCGCAGGCGTAACGCGTAGTCATTCGGGAAAAGAAGATGTTAGCGAACTATTTGGCCGCAGTTCAAACCGTGTTCTATGTGCCGAAGGAGGCCAAGGTCTTCCGGAAGCATATATACTTAGCATTGAAAACATACGTCATAAAAAAAATGTTTTTTCCTCCCGTCCTCTTCGGGTTTCATAACGTCCTGTACTGGATCATTATTTCCAGCGTGCCGGCAATCACATCTCTTTATTTCCCTTGCCGAGAGCGGACCGAGAGTATTTGCAATCACATTTCGAGCACGAATTTTAAGTCCGATCTTAAAAAAGTGTTTTTCTGTCTGCAGTCTTTACCTTTTTCTCAGTAAATTGAATAGAATTAAAAGTTTTAATGATATTGTTATTGAGCAAATGATTTGGACCATTTTCATTACGATTGCAGTAATACCTTAACGATGGAAATGCTTCCACCGAATCCTAGCTATGGACATTCCATTTTTTTACTGAGAGTTCAAATCAATATGTTCATTTGACCCTTTGCCGCATCGTGAACCGCGTACGAGCGACCCACTGTTTTTTACTGCCAATTTAAAAAGTAAGAACACTGTTTTACGATTTTTGCATGTCGTCCCACAGGCCTCGCATAAGTAACTTGGAAACTTCATATTGATTTTCGTCAATAGATAGGAAACTCGTGACATATACGTGCTTCATTTGTGTTGACATAAATCATGATACATAAAACTCTATTCAATACTGATAACGATTAAAATAATTTGACTCGCTCAAGTTTATCATTTATTCAATTCTTATATCCACTCAAAGAAATATTTTCCCTGTCCAGACAAAATATTCATTTAATACTTTCGTCAATAACTGATCGATTCCAGAATAAAAAAGTCATAATATAACTGTCATAATAGAATGAAAGTTATTCGAATTTTTAGAGAGTGATTTTAGAGCGTATCCGTGAATATTGGTATCATAATTTCAAGAGGAAAAATGATTTTTCTCGAAAAATGTTAATATTTGAATATTTTTTTTTCGTGCAGAGTTTGCAGTATGCGGATAAGCCCGATTACACGATGTTGGCGAGTCTGTTCGAGCGTTGTATGAAGCGTCGTGGTGTAAAGGCGAGCGATCCGTACGACTGGGAGAGGCCTTTGGTAGCGAACGAGGGTCTACCGACGACGAGGTCGCTACCAACGGTCACAGCGACCCCGGCTCTGATGACGGCGACGACAATCAACCAGGCGCCCACAACGCCAAACGTTGATACGAATAATCAAGAAAATGTCGAGCCGGACAACAGGAAAGAAGTGAGTCTCGTCCTACATTCGTTCGAATGTCCCACGCGGTTTTTCTTTTCGTTTATTCTTCGTTCTTTCTCCATATGTGCGACAAAAAAATGAAAAACAATGGCTGAAAAAGATCATGCATTGATTCGTTAATGCTGAATATTGCTGCGGAATTGGGAAACGAGACAATTGTTCAGAGTTAATTTCCCTAATCGTCATTCGCAGGGAAAGATAGATTACGAAAGTTTATGCAGAATTATATTGGGAACGGAGGGATCTCCTGTTCCACTTACGTCAGCAATAAGTAATCATGGCCGGGACAAAAATTGCAATGCAACCATACAGATAACGGACAACACGCATCAGCAAGGAGGCCAGCAAGTCGCTGCGACGCCACCGGTGCAAGGTTAGCCAAGACTTTTTTTTATTCGACTCGACATTTCACTGGTTGGACGAAGTTTTTTAGATTTTTCACTTCATTTTTTTTCGAGCTGTAACGAGATTTCGAAACGCAGATTTTATTAATGACGATCATTTTTCTCGCTCCCTGCGAGTGCGAGCTGCAGCAGCGTTGTTTTGAAACTTTTCCAAAATCTCGTCATCAATTTTTTTTCCACGCTTTTACAAAATCCGCGAAAAAATGCATTTTTTATAGAATAAAGAATATTTTTTTCGTACTTTATTAAAAATCCTTTCTTTTTATTGCATTCGTTCTAAGGCTCACCGAAGAAACGACGGGCTGTATCTATGGCTGTGGAACCTCAGACTCCCGCACCACCGGTCGAGAAGCAAATCGACAACGAGGGCGACGCTCTCATGGCATCGGCGCGTTCGGCATCGGAAGTAGCGCGCTCCAAAACTGTAGCAAACGCCTCGGCTCCTCTCCGAAAATCAGCGAGTGGTGCAACCTTTGCCAGACTTCGTGTCGTCCCACCCCCTGAGACTACGCCCGGGGAACCGCCGAGTCCGAGAATACACACCGAGGTCGACGCCTCGTATTGCTCCTACGATGTCACAAACACGAAACATGTCGGGAATCAGAGTCCGGTAAAAATTTTGATGCTTTTCCCTCGTTCACTCAACTCACTCAATGGCAACAAAATTCACTGTAATAACAACTTTTATTTAAAAACCAAGATTACAAATTTTCAACATACCAGATGTTTAAATTTCTGCCTGAAATGTGAACAATCCTTCTCAGAGAATTTTTCTATTTTTTTCGAGCATAAAAAAGTTGAACATTTTATTATTTTATTTCAATTTTGAATCATTTTCGTGGCTCACGAGTTTGAAAGGAAACTGATTTTTATGACACTCTTGATTTTAGGTAACCGAGCAACGCGAACCGTTGAGCAGGGAACCGAGACGACGCGCGGGTTACAGGCAACAATCTAAGAGTGGACGCTCAGCAATGAGAGACTGCTCGATAACGCAATTCGCTCAAATCGACGACGACAATGTGTCAGCCCTTCAGCAAGTAACACGAGGTGGCGGTGGCTTGACGCTGGCGTCACAATGGAAATCGCAGTTCGACGACTCGGAGGAAACTGACAACGAATGGAAGGGAGAAAATCTTCAGAGTCCCGAACACAAGGGTGCTAATCCACCATCCATAGTTCCTCAGGTAATTCAAGCTAGAATTTTTAAAGCGGCAAGGTCAGAGGCGCGTAGTTATTATTGCCTTGTGTATATGTGATGAGAAGATATGAGAAGATACTAAAATATGGTGATACTTGAAACGTTTCATGATTATCGTTTAAAATCAACGCTCATAAAGTTTCTAAAGTTTCATCGAATGAATATTTAGCTGAAGAGCACGAATTCGTAATAGTAAATAATGTAAAATTTGAAGGTACAGTTTATCCGCTATTTTTGGTTTGACGTGCTTAAAAAATATTCAAATTCCGTACGAAAATGGCATTAAATTTTATTTTTTCAAATATTTTTATTACTCTAAAAACAGGATGTGTCCCGCAGAAAAAAAACATTTGACATTTTGCGTGATATTTCGAAATGCATATTTTAGAATCTTCCTGAACTCTAGCATTGACTAACTGCAAATTATCATCTCCAAGGGTCATAAAAAAATCGTCTGCTTCATGCTATTTTATTTATGCAAAGCTTAATTTAACATTCTAGCCTCGTCTGACCTATATAAAGATCCTCGCTTGAGTACCTCACTTCTAGGCGTTCCACTGCGAATATATGCTTGCGCTCACTTTTGCTATGAGTCCTGGAAGCTGCACAATTTTTTCTTCTCCTCAACCTTTTTTTATTAACCTTCCGCTGCCTTGGAACGCGTGCTGCTTGTTGTAGAGCTTGGCTTTCGAGTAAATTAGTTTCTGCTCTCACGAATTGTTGATTTTTTTTTATTTTATGCGCACACAGCAGGTCTGGAAAAGTGATTCGTAACTTTGAGTAATCTGCGTTCCCTGTTTCTCGTACAATTGTATTAAAAATTTGTATTTTTGTTATTTTTCCGATTCACTTATACCAAAGTTATGATTTCACATAAATCGAACAAAGTTTTATTCCGAAATCGAATGAAAAAGGATTATTTCCAAAATAATTGGTTTCATGGATCATGAAATTCTAGGCTCTCCCACGAAGTCGAGAGCAATATCGATTGACTGTATTAACATTTGAACTCTGCCGCTGGAAGCAGAAAAAATCTCTTGTTACCGATTTAATTTTATGTTTCCAGATGCTCAAGGAATTTTTTTCTTTCTTCGTTACAATATTTCAATATCGAGCCGGAGCGATTTAGAGATTTTTATAAAAGTATGATACTGAAAACTGCAGGCTTTAAAAGCCTGTGAAACAAAAGTATTGAGAACGAATGTTCATTTTGTACTTTGAAGAAAAACTTGTACTGTATATTGTAATGAATAATAATAACGATATTTTTCTCCTGCAAACAAGACCCATTGCGGATATTTTTCCACAAAATTACGAAAAATTCACCGCACGCATGATCGCACGCTTTGTACAACGATGTTCAACTCTCCGTAATGTTTTTTTTTTGCTTTTAATTGCTTACCTCACGTTTGGTCCGAGTTAGTAATTTGACAGCTATTAACACACGACCTATCTAGTCCACAGTTGGTAGTGAGGCTGTAGCTACGATCACACCGACGACCGGATGTCCTGATGTTAAATCATCGGGTAGTCAGGCGATATCGGTAACGCCAATTGTCTCTCAGCAGCAATTAGTAACAGTGGCGACAACGGCCCTGGGAACTGCTCAAAATCCTCTCTCTCGGATAAGCGAGGATTCCCCGAGAACCGGTGTACCCCACAGATGCTTAAACATTACGGGAATCGAGAAATATCCGGATATTCAAGAAGCTTTGCCACGAGCATGGAGCGTACCGGCGCTGGCGCCACACGTTCGTGCTAATCTCGAAGCGCCCCTGGTAAGTTATAAAAATATGTTTTTTCGTAACATTGACATCAAGGGAAAATTTTCAATGGTTCATCCCATCGTGTGCAGGACGATGGTACCAATTCGTTTGAACGATTGTAGAGAAATTTGGTCAATTCGTAGAGAATGAAATGACTGAAATTCGTTTTCTCACTTCTTGTTTCACGTGTTTCAGGTACAGCAAGCATTATTCGATGATTTGTTGTACGAGGTGGACGTTATGAGGAATGTGGCAACCCGTCACGACGAGCCAAGGAGAAGTCCGCCACCGAGGCGAGCCAGTGTTCCAGCAGTTGCGTTCGCATCGCCCAAAACCGTCCCTACTACTCCCGTCGGTGACGAGGAAGAGCAGGCCGTTGCCGGAAGACTGGAAATTCGAGTGGTCGACTCGACCGGGGGTGCTACCGTTGTACAAACGAGTGCCGACAAGGAGCCGTTACAAAGTACGTTTCCATCGAAGTCGTTCGTCAATTAATACGTGCGGAGCGACGAGTTTCCAGGAAATCGCTAACGCCTCAATACTCGTTTGTTGACAGAAAAATTGACGAACGGAACTGCCGGGAGTCCGGCAAGTCCGAATCCCGGAGCCGAGGAGACATCGGTCTACTACGACGCGACGGAGAACCGCGCGGCAACGGGGAACAACAGTTTAACAAAAGTAGCATCATGCGTGACGGTTGGATCGTCTTCGATTTCGCACGCTTTGTCGCATCGTGAGTCCAAAGACAATAAAGAACGTGAGACGATGAGCAAAGCGCACAGTAGTCTTAGCAAAATACCAATTCCTGTGAAAAGTCCACGTTGCTCATTATCGGAATCGACGCCGGAGACAAATACAACGCAAAACACGAAAACTGGTACGGCGAGTGAAATCGAAAAATCACCAGCTCAAATAGTGCAACAAACAAAGGATCGTGATATCGGTTAGTCAGTTGTTTGAGAGCTCTTTATTTCTATTATTTATCTTCTACAATTGTTCCGTTTTACCGTTGTTTCTTTCTTTTTATTTTTTACATTTTTCAAATCTAGTTTTTGAAAAGCCGCTCCGTCGGGATTTAACGAAAGTTTGCAAGCATACGATAGTTGTATACACACATGTTTATATCGCATAATGCTTCAGAGTATTTGCACTATGTGAAAATTCATTAGTAATATTTATACAGCCATGAATCTGTCTGTTGATCGCCTCGCAGCAAGAAAATTGAAAATTCCTTCCTTCGTTGTCAGCTATTCGTAATATTGTCGCTCCAGTGAAAAATCATTGAGAAAATGGAGAAAAAAGCGATCAGCAAATCAGTGACCGGCCAATCGTTACTTTAGCTCGTATTGAAAGATTCATTTAAAGAAATGTCATTGTTCGAAGTAGTTTAAAAGTTTAATGTTCATTTCTTATTTGTTGTTAATTGCAAAAATACGAAAGTCACAAGTTGAATATACATACGATTGCTTTTATAGTTGGATTTGGCGATATTACTTTGTTTTGTGCTTCTTAGCGTTACTAACACCAGTAACTTTTAGCTATCAAGGGTAAACCGTTGTCAGTACATACGGAGGCACCGACACTGAGGCGATGCGCCACTTTACCGGACGCACGCCCTAACGTGCCACCATTAACGTCGACGAGCTCGACCGAGGAGGAAAATCTTACCGGTTGCACTCCAGCACTGAGACGCCGCCGACAGTCCGAGAAATACGTGACTGATGCTATTCAACTGAATCTACGATTCCAGAGACCACAAAGAAGACCAACCTCGGAGGTATTACCGAGATTTTATCCACGTGGTGTGCCCTCCTATCTACTCGATTCAGGTAAAAGAACCGAGGAGAGCAGTGACAATGACTCCGACAGCAGTGGTCCACCGAACTCTCAACCACCCCCACCACCCTCGTCGCTACCGCCTCACATGGCTGAGAATAACGCTAGGTATGCTAGTTCATCATCATACCTTTCTCCACCATGTAGTTATCTTTTTTCTTTTTATTTTTGCCATTCTTTATTGCCTCTCGACGCATTTTCCTTTCTTTTTTTTTTATATATTATTACCGTTGTAGGCTGGAATACCCGTTGATACGAGAGTTCACGAATTACGTACTTCCAGAATTTCTTCAAAACGAACCAAGTTTTTTTAGTACTCGTCGTTTTTATTATAGATACTTTTCGCAAATTATGAAGGTTAACTCGCCATAAATATTCTCAGAACGAATGAACTTCAATGGTTTTTTTATTTTCAGTAAAATTATCAATAAGCTAGCGTTGATTCCGACGAAAAAATACGCAAAAAACTCCACAAATAAAATTCTCGGAAAAATTGTTGCTTTTTGCTATTTCTGTGCAGTTCCGGAAGATTTGTCTCTCTAAAAATACCGGCGTTGAAACGATAATTTTTCCTACGGTCACGTGATAATTCGGAAAGTTTTCTTCAAGATTTCTCTAGAATTTTTTTTATTAACTACGATCATTCCAAAAGTTTTAGAGAGAAACGTCTTTGTCCAAAAACCCGACATACACGTTTTAACTTCATTGCTCTGAAACTCGACGAACCAATGTCTTCGGTATCGTGATTAGAGTCGCAATAAACTAAAAAGAAACCAGAAAAATTTTTCTTAAATGATCTGCCCATTGAAAACTTTCTGAATTGTCAAGTGCTGTTCTGACGTATCAAGAACACCGCGTTTTATGTATTTTTATGTCAATGTCGTGGACGCGAATTTCCCAATATTTTTTCAACTCTCAATGGAGTAGAAACAATCATAGATAGTGATTTTGAAAAAAATCAATTTTTCTACATAGCATTAGAAGAAGTAAGCTAATTTTCAAATTATTCGCTAGTTGTTGATAAAGTTGTTATCGGTTTAAAGAACTTGAAATTTAAAAAAAAAAAAAAAAAACAATGAAGCCACGTTAACATTACACTAAAAGTTTTTAGAGATCTCGACAGGAAATCTCAGTCAATGCTTCGAAATGAAATGAAAAAATAATACGATAAATGAAAATAGTAAAATAACGAAATACTCATTGTTATGAAGTCAATTTCGGAAGACAAAAGCGATGCCTAACAACGATGAGTCCACAAAAAGATGACAATAATTTTTCAAATCTTAGACCAATGGAATTTTGTTGGATGGGACAACTGCAGAAAAAATTCAGTCTCGTCGTTTCCCACATTTTTGCAAAGTAAATAGAAAATAATTATAAATTCGGATTTCATAAACTCCCGATATTCCTTTCCCACAGAGGTCAAAATGATTCTCATGAAAAAGAAATTAAAAAAAATCATTGAGCGGCATGTGATCGAAAATATCCAAAGTTAACGAACCTTCAAAAGTCCAATTCATCCAAGCGTTGCTCCATTTTTATTTGTTTCACCATTAACATTTTATTTCAAAGGTTATGTTTAATTTGCGTAAAACTGACACGAGTGAGGTTTGTATTGATTAACAATGTTAGAAAATATTTCGTAACAATCCGACAGAGAGAGAGAGAGAGAGAGAGTTATGTTTAATTTTATTGTGCATCTTGCGTGTTATTAATCGATAGTTTAGTCACGAGGAATTTTACCTTTGAAGCATGTAGTTCGATTCACTTCAAATATCGTAGTTACTGCCTTTGTTAAAAGCATATTCGTTACGAAACTAGTTTTCTTGACAACGCAAAAAAATCTCTCAGGTAAGATTCCAAATGTTCGTAAGTAAAGCACAAATCAACTGGATAAATTTCGTAAATACAAACAGTATGAAAGTAAGAGACAAAAAAATGAAAAATCAATTGAAAAATAAAACGCGAAATTTGATGTATGCCGAAATGTTTATTGCTGCAGATGCCGTAGATTCAGACCAGTCCCTGACGCAGCGGTAATCAGCAAAGAGTCGTGAGATTTAGCGAGTGGATTCTGCAAGAGTCTTTGTTTGCATTACAATCAACAATGTTCTACCACAGCCAACTAGGAATGTGATACCTTTTTGGATCAAATAAGTACAGAGCCTTTCTAGTTACTGGAGCAGAAGAAAAATTCAATCGAACGAGAAGAATGGAACGAAGCGGTACAACAACAAAAAAGAACACGATGAAAGGGAAGCTGACCAAGAGTTGAGAGAAACTCAAGGATCTTATAGCTGAGGAAAAAGCGAAATATTTCCAGTCCCAGCTACGGAATAGAAAGATAAAAAAACGAACGAACAAATAATACATCGTTTTTACAACGTGGTATCTTATAGTGCGATCGATCGATGTGGTTAAAAGGTGCGTAACGCGAGGCAGGTTATCCTTTCGATCGAATAGTATAAACGCCTCAAGGAAAATCATTGATAATCCTTGTATGAAACAAGTTACGTTTGTTAATTGCTCTCGAATTTAGTGACAGCCTGAACTCAGGAAATTCAACAACGCATACGCGTTGGCTGTATTATCTGTCCATTAAGTTTAAAGCTAAAAGATTCGGTACGATCAATGATTTTATCGGTTTTACGATCGAACGATCGTAACGACGCGAAAAACCTGTGAATCGCGTTATACGGCTGTTTATTATCATTATTATTTAAATTGCTCTCTCACAGTGATCGTATAAAAGAACGTGAGCGAACTTAATCGCTGATGTGCTCATTTCCTTTCAATTAATGCTCTCTTAGGTGTTAATGAAATTTCAAGCTAATGGCGTACGAGAGAACAAAATGACCCACAAAACTTGCACAGATTCTTTCAAAAATGCACTGAAGTAGATGAAAGAAAAAAAGCAAAAGAAATAAAAGCGTATTACTCTTCGGTGAACGAGTGATGCTCTCCCTCGAAAAAGATATTAATAATGATAAAAAAAAAAACTATAAACGAACGAGAAAAAAAACAATTGAAAATTTGATGAAATCTCCCAAAGTCAACTCTTGACTGCAGTTCGATATTGTAAGAGCGCGCGCGAAAATGAGAGAAAGATTACGATTTCTCTGATAGAAAAAATAATGGACTTTTATTAGATGTATGCAATCATAAAAAAAAAACGAGGAAAGCGATGTGAAGAGGAGAGAAAAAAATGTTTGAATGGGCGGGTATGCTAGTCTCGGATGACCCACCGTTAAAATCAACAGAATGCAACAATTTTTGGATGTTCTCTCGATCTAAGGGAAAAACGTATATTTATTCGTAGGGTCCAGAAGTAACCGGTGTATCGACATTCACAAAGCAAAACAGAAACCGAAACGTAATACACGTAACATTGCTTTACTAAAAAATAATTGAAAAACGAAAATGTATGTAGATATATATATGTATGTATATTTATATTTATATATACATAAATATACATATGTGTGTGTATATAAAAGCCGGGTTACATGTAGCCGAGTTATATATGAATCGTGAAATAGGGTGAGGGAGAGAAAGAGAGTGAGGAAGAGAGATTGAAGCACGATAAGGCAAGCTACGTGACGCTAGTCAGTTTATAGAGTTCGTGGATAAAGTGAAGCCCTTAACGATCCAAATCGACAATTGTAACAATAGCTTTTTCCGTGATGATGAAAAACACAAGAAAAACACGAGTGCGCGTGAAAAGCGTAAATTTTATAACTAATATACCAAACCTATGTCGTTAATCGTATTGGAAAAGTGGAGTTTGTAAAGTAACTCGACGGTTGAATAATTGAAACATATACCAAAAAAGGAGCAAGAGACGGGGAGAAAAAAAGAAGAATCGAATTGCAAATAGCAATATGAATATACAGTAGATGTTAACAGTTATCGCTTGTTTCTCGTTTTATCGTATGGTGCGCGTGCTCGCAACTAAAGCGCTGAGCTTACGCACACAAAATTTTGTCACCGATTAAAAACAAAAAAATGGAGAAATGCCAATGAAAAAAAAAACAGCTCGAGCGCAAAACGAGAGAATTAGCTCATTTTTTATTGCACCAACTCCGCACTTGTTCGTTTAAATAATCAAAATCTAGTCACCCGAAGAAAAATGTACACGTGCTACGAAATGAAACTTTCCTGCCGGTCAACCGGTGTTTGTATTTCTTGCCTTTTTTTTACACTTTTTTTTTTTTAAATACTCTCTCCATTTGTTCTTTCTCCTTTATACATGCTTTACGATTGAGATTCTTTTCTTCGCATAGCTTTTCGCTTCAGTGCAATATTCTATACGAACATCACACGTGAGAAAAAGAAGTAAAAGAAAAAAACACGAAAAGATTTTTACCGTATGCCAAATTAATGATATTTATTCTAACAATTATTAATTATTCTTATTATCATTCTTATATTATTATTATTACTATTATTATTATACCTATTAGCGACTGACCAGTATTGATACTCGAAAAGAAGAAAGAGAAAGACGTGTAAAAGCATAACAAACTGAACCGTAGCCTGTACATTGATTCGCTTCCAATGAGAATATAAAAAAAAAATAATTAAAAAGTATGTGCAATTAATCAGCTACAAATTCATTTGTATGCCAAAAGCTTTTCAGCATAATTATTGCAATTGCGAAACTTAGCGTCGTTTGCACCGTAAAACAAAAATATTGATGTAGATTTCAATTTAAAAACGCGAGATTTAATAGATACGAATTTAATAAAGTGAAAGAAAATAAAATAACTAAAACATCAAATAAATTAATGAATAAAACGAATGAATTGAAAGAACGGCGAGGAACAAAAAACAAGAAAATGTTGCTTATCCGAATATAAGTGCCATTGATATTACTTCAAAGTTAATCCCCCGTATCCGATGAATTGTTAACGTAGAAAAACGTAACGTCGAAAGAAGTGTTGCATTCCGTTGACTGTAAACCGCCCGAAAGATAAACCATCGTTTAGGTTCCTGTACATAATATTAATAATAATTATAACATTTACGCTAACGTACCATAATCGACTCAATATGAATTTATCAGTGACAGATTATAAATTAACGATCGATAATAATTATATAAATATATGTGAATATATATACATACAAATATGTATATATATCTATATATATATATGTATATGTATTATTTTGAAGAAAAAAAAAAATTAATTCATAGTAACTTTTCTCCGCTTTGTGATCTATCGATATACTACGAATAAGAAAGAAAGAAAAAAATTACGACAGTACATGTGAATGTGTAACCACGTTTGAAACCTCTGATTTGCAATCTTAAAAAGAGAGAAGACACGTACTATTTATTCGTAATACAATTAAACGAAGAAAAAAAAAAAGAAAAGAAAAAAAAATGCAACAAAAAACGAAAAAATAAGTTAATCGAACAAAAAAAAAATGGAAAAAAATGCTATTGTAATTAATAAGTATCGCGAAAAGAAAAGTCAACAGATACTATTGTCTATGGGTAATAATTGTTAGTTTATTATTAAATTATTAAATTAATAAAAAGCGAAAACGTGACGACAGAGGTGAATCAATTGGAACAATGAACTATGATGAAAAAAAAACAAAAATTAGTATAAACGAAAACAACAAGAACAGTGCTTGTAGTTTAATTCGTCAATAAAATTAAAAGGAGAGAATCGTGACTATGGTGCTTCGCGGACGAAATGTTTGCGACGGAAACTTGAATTTTCCGACCGAATCATAATAGTCATGCTGTGATTTCCTGTGAAAAAAAAAGAAAACAAATAATAAAACAGATTAATTGATTTTTTTTGTACACATAACCTTTTATACACTCTTGAAAACGATTTGACTGGGAAGAATGAAATTTATCGTATGGACACCGCATCAAACTGTTTGCATCAAATTATACAGATTTTTGAAGGTTTTTTTAAATGAAATTGTTTAATATTTGAAATTTTTGATACTATGAGCTATCTCGAAATGCCGAAAATTTTATTTTTCCCATTTGCAGAAACACATTTTTCACTTTTACATCGTTCTTCTGTCCGTTTGTAGATCGCCATAATCGCATTTAAATTTTGCGCTATACGAACTCGCATCATCAGCTGATTTTCTATAACGTCACGTTCCAATGTGCTGTGCGGCCATTGCAACCGGTAAGAAACGTTTATACAACAGTACTTGAACAGTACAATCACACGACTATATTTCTTTTTCGCGCAAATGTAAAATGATTTAATTAATGTTGTGCTGAGTTGTCGAAAAATTCTTACCCGGAAACTAATAAATTGAATAATCGTGAATGCCAAGATCCTAAAAGTTTAATCATCTAATCATATCGTGAGTAGTGTCCTTCAGTGATCATTATTTTCAATCAATTTTGAGGTTATGTGATGGTGTTTTTATTTTTGAAAACGTGGAATATACAAATATTTTTCGCTTCTCACTCGTGCACACCGCATCTGGGAGACTCGACCCACTTGTCACGCTTTCTGAGAAAATGCTTCGAAAACAATCAATTACCCGCGAACAAAAAGTCGAGTTTTTCACTTTCGTGTCTCTCGGGTTAAGTGTGTACTTCTAGAGAGAAGTATTAGTTTTCTTCGTATTCCGTTTTTTATTTTTTCAAGAAACTATTTCAGATAATGTGGGCTGTCGTGATGAGTGTACTTCGAAGGTATGTGCCGTATGTAACTCTACCAGTTGCCGGAGTCGTTGGATATCTTGGTTACAACATTGAGGGCTGGATTTCGGATCGTTACACACCTGCAACTGCCCCTATCAATCAACAGCGAGAAGAACGATTTTTAGAAAACATAGATAATATTACTATAGCAAGAAAAAAACACAATCCCCTCGAAGTGAATCTTTCCCCATCGTTATCTTCTTAAATAAACCATGAAACAGTGCAGCAAGCTCATGGTGTATATTTATAGGAATTATACCGTTGAAATGGGCAGTGTGGAAATTATAGTTTTTTAAATATGTTCAATTCACTTCTGTCCCAACTTATTATTTTTGGGGAGTCTTTATAAGACACTGGATTCCCCTCGAAGTATTCATTTCTTACAATGAATTTTGCTCTCAAATAATCTTGTACTTAGTTTACATCTAGGAACAATGTAAATGATACAGAGTTTACAACGACGATGGCTTGTTATAAAGTTGAAGGGATGTAAACAATTTGTTTACTATTTTTAGCATAAAAATTCTGTCGACGCTTCATTGACAACAAAAACATTAACTGGATCTATACGAATATTCGAACATGCAAAAAGTAATTCTTAAAATTGCACAACATCAACAGATTATCGGATTATCTTTATACATTCGCTGTCTATTTGACCTTGTAGAATGGGAGATAACCGTTTTGTTACAAACTGATGAGATTAAATGAATTTTTTCGGTTTGACAACGCGAAAGAGTGTTATCGTATGGCTGGTTTTAGAGTGTCCGTCTGCAGTAGTCAATTTGACGCAGATGAATATTGAATATTCACACAATATTAACAATTTGTGTATTAAAGAACAAATAATGACGTAGTTGACGTGATTTATTGCAATTCAATCTTTCACATAATTATAAAACATCGGGAGTATTTCACAAGGTGTTAGGTTTTCTCAGAAATGAATTTTGGTGCGAAAAATGTAAAACGTTGAGTAAAAAAATGGACAATTGTCGCAAAAAATCATCCTTCCTCATAGAAATTTCACTTGATTACACTCTCGATAAACCGGTTCCTCAGGCTTCCACTCCAAATTTGTAAGTGACGGTGTGGTGGTATTCTTGACCCGGTCTCAAAATACTGTCTGGGAAGTTAGGCTGAAAACAGATAAAGTAATAATTTGCAAATATCTCTTAAAAAAGGCGCGAAGTGAAATATATTCAAATGTGCTGTGAAGGTGAAGATTCGTATCGAAAGTTTTATCGGTTTTCAAACTGTTAAATCGATTTTTTTCGGTATTCGAAATAAGCGAATATTTATTTACTCACGTGATTAACGGCGTCAGGATAATTCTGAGTTTCCAAGCACATGGACCCGTGTCTGAAATAGGCTTGTCCATCTTTGCCCTTCAAGCCAGGTGTACCATCTTCTGGCAAGAAAAGTGCGGTGTAGAATTGCACGCCTGGCTGATTAGAGTGAATCTCAAGATATCGCCCGGAGTCAGGATGCTTGACCTTTGAGACCAACGTCATTTTTTTCTCCGCATTGTCATTTGGCAGACAAAAATTGTTGTCATAGCCACCGCCTGGTACTTTGTTAATGACGTCTCCCAAAACCACTGGGTTTCGCAGGTCCATCACAGTATTTGCCACGGATTTTAATTCCCCGATTGGAATGTTTTCTTCATCGACCACGGTCCAACGATCCGCATTGATCATCACAGTTTGCTTGTACAATTCCGTTGCATTTTTTCCCTGAAAAAAACATTTTTCAAACTCCATAAATTATGTCTCTGGTTATAAACTCTCCATTTATTTTCTCCATTTGAAAATCTTCCCGTTTAAGGTAACTCCTGTACTGCGTGCTACTCAAATGAGTGCTAGATTTTCAAAACGCTTTTATACCAAGTTAACGTATTGCAGCATATCTTATTAAGACGTAAAAATATTAAAAACGATAGTTTTGCAAAGCCATCAACGAATGCAACAATTTTATTGGAATACGAATCCACCATGTAGTTCTTTTTCACTTAATCGTTTCACTGTTCCAACCGTTCATTAAGCAAAAGAATTTTTTCATTAATTATTTCTGAAGGAATGAGACTTGGTGCAATAAAATTGGTCAAAAAACACAGTTAATTCTCTGAAAAATACCAGTGAAAATGTGTCATCATGGAAAGTCGCATTCATCAATTGATGTTTTTGTAAAACTATCATAGCTTTCAATATTTTTTCACGTTAACTATGCTTCAATGCATATCTACTAACAATACGTTTAACCAGTGCGTCAAGCTTTGTCTAAAAGCGTTTCGAAAATGTAGCACTCATTTGACTAGCATCCTGAAGGAGTGAATACTCAAATTGACATCTTATCACTAGAAAAATTGATTTCCTCATTATTCCTCCATTCATTTCGATATTCGTAATCGGCTCGATCATGTTTCGAACCGATTTTTGTTTGGTCGGGAGGAACCTTTGGAAAGGCTCAGGACAAAAAAACCATAAAAGCATCCGTCGATATTTTAGAAAGAAAAATCGAAAAGTCGAAAAATAGAGAAAACTTTTTGGCGATTTTCATGGACGAAAACTATGAAATGTTCTCACATGACCAGCGATATTGAAGTACACGTGATTGGTCAAATTAATTGGCGAAGCTTTGGTCACATTGGCCTTCATTTCGAGGGTGAATTTGCCTTCGTCGTCGAGACTGAAAATCGCGGTCGCTGTTGCGTCGCCTGGGAAGCCCTCGTCACCGTCCGGGCTGAAAAGGGTCATCACGACCGTATTGTCGACGATTTTTGCGGTCCAGACTTTCGAGCCCCATCCTTTCATGCCCCCGTGAAGCGTATACGTGATTCGGTTTTTTCCAGTGTTGTATTCGACTCCGTCGAGGGTGAAACGTCCGTTACGAATTCGGTTGGCGACGCGACCGATCGTCGCACCGAAACACAAGTTTTCCGATGCCAGATATTCTGTTTAAAGTAGAAGGAAATTCGTTCAGAGTCGACGCTTTTATTCAAAGTTGAACAAATATTTTTCTGAGTCCTGCGAAAAGATTTTTTCCCAATTTTTCAAAGCATCCGCATTTTTTTCGTCAATATTGAAATCATGCTTTCGTTGCGACTCGACCAACGTTGAACGTCAGCGGAAAATTTTGAAAATTCGACTCAGCGAAAGTACGTAATGGAAACGTGGAACTCGAGGTGTCAAATATTTGCCTTCGATATTGTCGAAACCGAGAACGACGTCCTCGATTTTTCCATCCTTGTCCGGGGTCCTGAAGCTCCTGATCGTTGCTCCGTAATTCAGTAACTCGACTTCTTGGTTCTTCGAATTTTTCATAGTGAACATCTCGACCTGTTTGCCATCCAACATCCCCCACGGTTTCATCGTTACGACGGTATTGCCCGAAGATCCCATGATTCTCGATCTAACGAAGCGCGAGAAAAAAAACAGTTTTGAAACACACGAAAATTTGTAATAATGGGCTGAAAACCAAAAACATCGAGCTGCCAAAAAAAGGCACTTTCGTAAAATGGATGAAAACCAAATGTTTCATTCAACAATGAGTTGGACGAGTTCATCGATATTTTAATTATCTCCGACGTCGCCCGAAATCTGGAAATTATTGCCTCAAAAAAAATATCAATTTCAGGTAAAACGGGATTTTTTTTTACTGGCGGGAAGGTAAATACCGAAATAATAACGAGAATCCAGATAAAAATATTGTCACCGAGATATCGCGATGTACGATAAAGATCGTTGATAAGTAAATCGAGCGAAGATTACGTAATTTAATGTCAATTCTCTATTTTTTAACTGTGCCCCGAATCTTCGCTTGCGGACGTTATTATTTTGAGAATAATCACCATTTTCAATGTCAATAATTACCAAGTTTGGAAGAAAGCGGTGATGAAAGTGTGGTGGAACGACTCAACAGTGGTCTGCAAGAGCGAAACGGAAAGACTGGCCTTGCCGTTGGCGATAATGCCGCTGCGGAGACGAGCGAGAACTCTTTCGTTGAACTTTATTGCATGTATCGAGCGTGTGTATGAGCTTTCGAGTCTCACCGACATCGCAACACCAAAGACTCTAATCAATCGTTCTATCATTTTTTCATGTTTTATTGCCCTTTATCTTAATCGAAAGTTTTATGAAGCTGACCGAGCCACTATCGTGCCATCGATGCCGGTAGGTCACTTTCACGTCGCCTTAATTTCGATGTAAAGAATGGTCCTCCAACCAGACAGAACTGCGCATACTATAATCTCTGACAATTGGTCGAATATACCAGGGGGCTTGTCGTATTAGCGGATGTATCCTGTTAATTCTCTCCAACAACGATAATGTGCATTTCGAAGTTTTAAAACACTCGCCAATCTTTTTCGTCTCGGTTTTATCGATCTCGAGTCACGTACGATTTCGTAGTGAGCGTTGTGTACTATTGAGATACTCTCACACTTGCAACTGTTCAAAGACCACTGAAAACTAATTTTATGTTTTTGAGGTTCGAGACTTTTCGACAGCGCCTGCAGTTTTTCAAAATTCATTCGAAATTTCGTACAGCTGTGGGCCCAAATTTTGAATTGATTTTACGAGTGAATATTCTACCCGTTTATCTAATAAAAGACACGGATTCAACGAAAATGAGAAAAAAACAAACAGTCACTTGCCGAGTTCGAGATTCGAGCGTTCAAAAAAAAATCTAACGGTCGCTCGCTAAGCTCGAGATTCGAGTGTTCAGAAAAAACATCACAGGGGGCGACTCTCGCGCTAAAAAACCGAGTTTTTAACTACACGCTGCGGGGACTGAAAAAGAATCGGTGCGAAAGCTAACTCGATCATAAACTCTGTAACAGTGCAATTTATTTTCCGCCGGTTTTCTCCCATCTTCGGATACATAGTAACAAAGGATTCGGTCGAAACGACTTTAGAACGGGTGATAACGAATGAGATAAGTTATCATGAACTACAGGCTTGTGGCTTTCCATACCCGACGCGTATGCATTTTGACTCGGACGATCCATCTCCAAGTCAATACTTGTCCTTGACGATGCATAAAAACGAGGGAGACACTAATTCGGAAAAGAATTCTCAAAGCTAATCGGTGAGAGTGATGGAAGACGAATTTAGGAAGTACGTTTATTCGCGATTCAGGAAGTTTTTCGTTTCGAAACAAATGTTTGGAAAATCTCGTAATTTGAGAATTTTTTTCATAGAATACGTAATCTCACAATTAGGGTTCACGCGACGTAGTCTTTCGTCTCTTACATTTCGTTTTTAGAACGCAACGTTTACAATGTGAATCATCAGCATAATAACTGCGTCGCGAAAATGCAGGTTTTTCTATCCCAAGAACGATTCATATTGATTTTTAAGTGCACGACTGAGAAACTACGATCGTTCTGCTTCTCGCTTCTTTATTCTCGTAATTAGAAAGGCGTGTTGAAAATTTCGCGTGCCATCGGAGTTAATAGCTTCTCATAATTGAGGTTAGATTTTTCGCGACTTACGAACATGTCACTTTTCCCATGCACGAATGATTCGAATTAAGATTCGAGATCTGATAAAATTACGACAGCGTCATGCTCGAGAATAAAACGATAAATTGTTGCAATCGACTCGTTGATTTCCTCGCCATTACAATTATCATTCGCGTCGTACGAATTATTTATTAAGCACATTAAGCACAAGTGTTCGAGGAAACTCGAGGTTCTTATATAACCCGACAGGACGTGTTTACATCGACAAATACAACACAGACGCGACTAGCTTGTCAGTTCCGGAGGAAAAAATCTCTTATCGAGCGGTTATATAGCACATTCGACGAAACAGAAAAAGGTAAAGATCTTATTTACAAATAAACTTGAAACAACCAGACTAACGGTGTACACACTACCAACACCAACGAATAGGAAAATTTGCCACGCTCCAGGGCCCATAATACGAAAATAGGACCTTGACACATCCCGATAAATCGGACGACGCGAAGGACCGACGAACTCCCAGTTGATTATTTTTGTACCCATTTGATATTTCGGTCACGGAAATCATTCAGCCGACCAGTTTTTGTACGACGCTGTGACGGAGATTTAAAATTCGAATTGTGTCGTTCGACTATCCTTGATAGTCGAATTCAAGGGAGCGAAAAATCGAAAATTAATGGAATTATTCCAACAGAAAAATCACTATCATTTCCTCTAGTTTTTTTTCTCTAGTGTTAAACTATTTACTCGAGTTGTCAAAAACCAAATTTCATTCATTTTCGTAGCCATTTTTGCGCTTTTACTTTCAAAATTATTGAATTATTTTCAACACCGCGAGGACAAAAAAACACGATGAATCACATTTTATACAGACATTTGTGAATGTAATTTAATGAAAAAAAAAAACTTTTCCGCTGAAATTTTTGCTCTGACAGAGAATACATAATTTGGCATTAGCATTCAACATTAACATTTTCTTTTACAATTATATTCGAGAATATTCTCGAATGATGCAAACTTTTGAATTTTTTTATAGTTCACAGGTTATGTTAGATCTTTCAATACACGGTCGATTCTCAATACGACGCTGTCGCATTGACCTGGAAACGTATTAAGGTAGTTCATGCACAAAACGATTTTCTCGAAAGGCTTGAAATTTAGACAGAGTTTAAATGAATAGTCGACTGACACGCATACCAAATTTTAAAGGGTTCGTCCAATTGGTTATTTAGAAGAAAAATACACAGGTTTATGTGGACTAAAAAAATCGTTGAACACTTCTTACGAAGTTTATGAAAAAGTGCACAGTAACAATGATACAAGTAATGAAAGTTTGGAAAAAATTCGAGAAAAAAAAATTGTTTTAGTAAAAAAAATATATTACGTTAAAAATTGAACGAATTGGTAGTGAGCACTCGTATAAGCTCACATTTGCTTATTTCGGCATTTCGTTTCTTCTTGATGCATTTCCCTTTGTGCTATCTGAAACGATTTTTTGTATAAAAAACTATAGTATTTTCGCCAGGGACGAATAAAATTTGGGATTCGGTCAGTGACGGATCCCCCATTGACAAATGGCTTGTTATTTTCATCGCCGAAAGATAGGTTCAAACTTTTTTTTTCAAGTTTCGAATTAACAGCTTTGAGATTAATTTAAAGTGATTATATTTTTAATTAGGAAGTAAAAATCGATACAATTTAGACACCTATAAAATAAGATCCTTGGGACGTGATCTACCTTAAGAGTATGGATCAATTGGCTAACCTCACTTGGAATTTTCGAAATCGAAATTCTTTGACACAGTTTGACCGATTAAAAAAGGCTCTGTCAGCCTACGCAGAACGATGCCAAAAATCGACTGACAGAGCCTTTTTTTAATCGGTCAAACTGTGTCAAAGAATTTCGATTTCGAAATTTGCAGCTATTTCTCTCGTCATTTTTCCTTCGAGATTTTCAAAATATTGGTCAGTATAACCGCTTTTCATGGCTCACGTTGAGTTTTTTTCTTCAGAAAATTCGAACTCACCGTCTCTTTTTTGCCGAGCCCCATGCCTGTCGCGGTCGATTATTCGGTGAGCCGAACAGGAATTCCACGAATCAATTTTGCTGTGATTTCCCGATCAGCGAGTTCGAAAACGCTACGCGACGAAATTTGTGGAGGATTATTCAGGAACAAAAGAAAAATGGGTGCAATAAGATCGGTTAGAAAAACGGATTATCCTTTGAAAATGTATCAAAACTAATTTGATTCGTGGAATTTTGCAGTTTCAAGTTTATTTCGCAAATTCATCGTTATTTTTCATTATTCCCGAATAAGTAAGCCTGTCACACAAATAACCTCAAATTCGTTGCGGCACTCAACCTCCCATAGAGAACTAAGCACTCGTTTGACTAATGTGAAGCGGCCATTTTATCCCAATTCGACCGTTAAACGCGTCCGCCAGTTACGGTCAAGATTCTAAAACACCGTGATATTGTTGAACTCACCCATCGAATATCGTCAGCGCCACGAACAGCGCAGCGGCGTAAATCATGTTTGGAAAATCTATGTCCAACGTGAAGGAGAGTAACGAAGTAGCCTGGATTTGAAACTCGGCCTCGTTGAAAACTCGAGACACACTGTCCGAGATTTAACTTTTATAACGGTGAAGGGGATCCCTAATATACTCGATCATTATGGCGATTCAGAATAGTGGGAGAACAGTGCATTATTTTTCCACCCATTGTTTTTTTTCGATCGCCATAGCGCGATAGAAAAACTGGATAATCTCAGTGAATAAAAGAAACAAACTGTGTATTTGCATCGACTTGTGGATGAGCAGTGATTAGAGGAAATAAAAAGAGTTTTGTTCGGGTCCCGAGGGCTAATCGCGTTGCGGACGGTTCGACCTCCAAGCTTTGAAGGTCATTGTTGAATTCCAGGAGCAAGATCGACTGCATGTTTTCGTTGGCCTCTCGCTGACTTCTCGCTTATCTTTTAAAAGATTTGCTGACGAACGAGTTTATTTCCTCGCATTATTCGCGCGCCCGTCGCACTATAATGCCGCGAATCTCTCAACGTTTCCATTCCCCTTCGGAAAAGTTGACTGATCGATGGAAATTTTATCTCGCGACTCGCCAACGATTATGAGGAAGAGGCTCATCAAGAAAGGAATTGGTTGACAGGTTGTAATCGGAATGAATTATTTATTAATGACGTAAAGCTCGGAACGACGCAGCGCGGATACCTACGCCGCGATGAAATTTTTCTGCCTGCTGCTGGTGCTGCTGCTGGTGCTTTACAAACCCGAGACAACCTTGACTTCTTCGCAACTTTACAAACTTTCGCGTCAATAACACAGGCCCACGTCTCTCGTGCCAAAGGTCACAACAAATCGAATTGTCGAGACGCCATCCGTCTTATTAGTCGAGCTTAACCTCAAAGAAATATCGCTTTTGCGAATTTGGCACTTCCTTTTCGTCATTAGTTTTGGCTATAAACCAATTTTCATTTGATCATGAAAACACGAATTCGTCACCATACTGCGATTCGAGACCGCGTCGCCGTGATTTGTGCAAGTTTCCGTAGTGCGTCGGCAACTTTTTCAAAAGCTTCGACCCTCGACAGTGCTCGGTTGGTGAAAACCGTTTTTTTCTCAACTTCAAATTCTCTTAGCAATAAACACTGAAAATCGATTTTCCACGTGAGGCAGAAAGGGGGCGGAACTCATTTCCGACACTGGTTTGCCCCGGTGCGATTTTAGGGGCCAGGATTCGAGCCAGAATTTTCATTGGACCGTGCACTTGGACGAATTTCCTTTTTTTCAAATCTTTTTGGAAAAACATGTTTAAACAATCAGTTATTTGCTCAGGCCCTTGCCGAAAAGTCAACATAAAAATGAAATTTTCGAAACTTTGAACGAACCGTTTCTCAAGTCCGTTGCGAGAAAAAAATTCCAAACAGAAATAAAACGAAAGGAAAAAATGCTGGAAATTAAAATTTGCAAATTGCTTCCTCAAGATGGTCAAGACGCACGATGCTCAAAGCTTACTCTATGAGGAAGCCAAAATGAAAAATATAGCAATTTGCAAATTTTAATTTCCAGCATTTTTTTTTTATACAAGGAAATAATGTATTTTCTCTACTTTCTTTTACGAACTTTAATTTATCTCTTTGTTTAAATTCATTAAAAAAAACTAAACGACGAGCCATCGGAAAAAACAGTTTGCAACTTTCAATTTTCATCGTTTTTCTATTCACATTGAAATTAAATAATTCCGAAAACTTTGCTGGAAAGTATAGAGGAAGTACAAACTTATACACAATATCTTACAAAATTTCCAAAAATTCAAGCGGTTAGACGATTTTTTGAAAAACTCATATTTTCGTAAAATTCAAAAAATCATAAAATTTAAACCGCTCAACCGATGTTCCCCAAATTCAATACCAACCTTCCTATTATGATAGTCTATTTATAAAAAAAAAATTATTAATAAATCTTGAAATTTTCGAAAGTTAGAGCGTCGACACACTTTTTATGAAAATTTCAAAACGTTGTAGGGTTCGTAATTTTTTACAAATTCTAACAAAATTATCAGAGAATGAAGAGTTTGTATAGATTAACATTTGTGAAAAACGGTAGCCCTGTATCTCGAACCGTTTCCGAGTTATAAACGTTTGAATTTTGCAGTGCCATAAGACACGGACGCACGCACATTTTTTCAAGATGATTATTCGATGTTTTGGGGCATTTTGGGACATTGACATTGAAAACTGTAAAAAAAAATGTTCATCGTCGCAAAGCTTCCTCTGTAAGGAAGCAAAATCGAGAAAATCTTGAAACGTACTCGGCGCAATCTAGAATTTTATTTTTTCACAAAAACCAAAATTTTATCATCGTTACACAATTTTTCAAAAGCTTCTTATAAGCGGATGAACGTAATTTGCTAAAGTCTCCAAAATTCGTGAATTTTTTCGTTCCTTTTGCATTTTCTTTCCGTGAATAATTTCACCAAAAATCGGTATTTTCGTCGAATGAAATAATTGCGGCGAATACTTGGACTAGGAGTCGAGAAAATGCAATAAAAATCGATCCGCCCGTCGATATAGGAACAGGACGGAAAAAAAAATTGAAGAATTTTACAACGGAGACGCGAAGGTGACCGACGGTCTGCCGCCGGATACAAAATTTTTCTGAAATCAAGAGATCTTCTGATAGGAAGGAATCCTGCGCAATCTTATCTCGCGGAACCGACGAAATTTAATCTCGACGTCACAAAAATGCCAGCTTGTGAAGGTTAAAAGTGAAAAAACAGAGGCGGAATTATAATTGACACGGTTATAACGAAGGTGGGAATGATTGACAGAAAAATAGTGCAACCTCGATCGGGTGTTTGAATTTTTAATAATCTTAGCGATCAAGAGTGGTACAGCTGTCATTTCGCTGATAAAGTTGTATCGATTATGAGGCCGGGGACTCGGGTCTCTAGAGTCTAAAGTTTCATCGAGATGACACTTGAAAAAAAATGCAATGGCGCGCCGCCATTGCATTATTTCACGAGCTGTAAAGAACGCGACCTAGGATCGTCGAGATTGCTTAATAAATGAGTGATTTCGTAGGTTCGATTGTTAAGAAGATTCCGAGCGTAGCCGAAGGTCTGTTGACAAAGCGGCGTTGAATTATCGGCTGGGAGTCGATATTGACGAAGATAAACGAATTCAGATATTTTCGATGAACGAGCCTGACGTGGGCAATTTTGTTTACGATTTTTCTGATCGAAATGCCTTTTTGATGATCGTGTGTAAAGAGAGACGAAATAAAGTTTTTTTCGCTATCTTGGTCGGTTTATTGTCTCCTCACCTTGTAAATTTCATTAATCTCCGCAGGCTCAAATGGATGTTCGGGATCTCAAATTTTGCGACTTTATTGCAGTAATTTTTCATGGAAACTAACCTGTAAAAATGTGGCCGAAGGAACTCGAATTTTCCATTTTTTTTTCATTCTCATCCGTACCGCTTGCGCACTCGATGACAAAAAAGTATATTCAAACACTGTATGCCGTTGCAAAACGCCGATGTTTAGCGCGTGAGAAGTTCCGACGCTCGACGATTCACTTTCATTAACGCTCGTTCTCCGGTGTACAATTAGCTCGTCGCGAGTGTGTGTGTTTCTTTATCATTATCTCCAACGATGTACGTACGGCTCGCTTCGTGTAATCAGCAGCGAACAATTCGTTTCGTACGCATACAATATTGCCGGTGGTGAAAACGTTTTCGAAATACGAAGCTTGTCGATGCTAAAAAATGCGTCGGAAAAGCCACTCTGAGCTATTCTTCTCGACTCTTTATTTACTGCACTCATAATCGATTTTTCGACCTCCCTGTTTTGACGGAAGGAACGCACACTCACACTCCACGAATCTCTGACTGTTCAGTGACCTTGAAGGTTATGAACTCGCTTTGCGAGATTTTCGAACGTTTTCATCACGCTTCACTGCGGCTCGACACGACAATCGCAACGATCGATCCGCAGGCTGGCAGTTCGAAGCCGCAAAACTACTGGCGAAATTACCAACGACGTACTGCGGATGTTCGAAATGTAGAAATCCCGAAATGTCGATTCGAAAGTAATTTCCGTTCAACTTGCCGCCGATCTGAATAAATCATTTTTCTAACCTAACTTTTCCTTACGGCTCGCTGAAACGTGTTCTTCCGCTCTCGCGGGGGGGCTGGTCGGAAATATCCAATGAAAACGAGGCATCATTTCGAAATTGAACGATCATAAAACGTGTTTTTTTTCTTTTACTGTATAAAAAATCCTTTATTACCGAGATTCGAAAGAACAATACGCCATAATTCTGCACATGCGAAGAACAAAGTTTTTGCCGCCATCTTTTATTTCACGCGACGTGCTACGGTTCGAGAATGTCCCGCTCGCGGGACGTTTCTCCACGGAGATACGTTATCAACGGGAAATTTTTAATGACGTGTGAATGTACAACCAGGTACGACTACGGTCAATTAGGACAATTTGTAGAATTGAGCCAAAGGCAATGTGTTCTTCAAAATTGATGGAAATTTGGTTCAATGGCGCTCGCGTCGTCTGCCGGAGTCCGCTAACGTCGACCTCGGCATAAATACGTTTTTCATACAATTCCGAGGTACTGTGGTACTGTCGCGCTGAAAAAAAACTTGGAGGATCGAGAAGCAGACGGTTTTCGATGGCGTATGAATTTTGCTTAAATTTTCAAATTTCCATGTCCATGTCGATTCGAGTTGACGAAACTGGTTTCTAATTCGATTAACGCGAGTCGTGGGATGATTGAAGAAAAAATCGAGTACAGAAAATCATTGCTGTTGACGAATTTATTTGGTGAAAACAACAAAAAATATTCCGATGCAGAGCTACCGTTGCACAGAAAGCCGGCGGATTCAACACATTCCCGAGAAACGCGCGGCCGAGAATAGAGAAACGCTGTCCACTCGTTGAAGCTTCGTTTATTTGCCCTCTGTACGCTCGCTCCTCAAAACTTGTATTTCGTACGTATTCGAAATCATTTCGAGCGTAGCATTAACGTCTTTTATGTAACGTGTTAATCCGTCGTAAAATTACAGTCACAAATAGAGTCTTAAAAATTTATATACGAGAACTCTAAAATGCCAGGGTGGATAACCTCAAAATGATTAAAATGTTGAATCACTAAGTCGTTAAGCTTCGAAATCGACCTGTTTGTTTGAATTGCACTGAGTCACGATCGGCTTTAATCATAAATCCATCGAGCCATAGAAATCTTGTGTGTCAAGTAATGAATCAACGTTATATTTGAATACTTAAATCGAGATCAGAAACTTTTTGTTAAACTTCATCTGCAGTAGCAAATTCCATTTGTAAATAAAAACAAAGCGGATTTAGGTTTTTTCATACTTCCAATCACCTGTTTACTCTCTACTATTCTGTTTTTCTTGTGAAATTATTAATCTCCGTGTTTACGTTACGAGCTTATTTTGTTTTCAAACAACTCGAGGTCTGTGTGACGCATTGATCGAGTCATTAGCCCCGAAAACGAGAAGACACGTACTATGCGGCATGAAAAATACATCGACGCGTCATTGCGTCATCCGTTTAGTACCTGTAACGTGTAAATCATAAGCAAAACTCGTGTACACGAGACGAGGTAGAAAAGCATATTTATATATCTGGTATAAAAACTGCGTGCTCGTCTTGGCACGATCTTCGACGAAAAACGTCATCGTTGTCGTCCAGCACACGTCGTACCTGCTGGGAGCACGCGTATGAAAAGGAAAGGTGTGTTGGTGATACTTGCCCGCGGGCAGTGTCCGAATTTTACAACACTAAACAAGATTAAAAAAATATACTTCACAGCGCAACTCTTGATCGGGGAAAACGCACCGACAGGTGGCGCTTCGCAGGCACTTCCGAATGTGTACGCGTGGCGTTATCGCAAAGTAGTGGGGGAAGCCGGCGCTGGGTTGGTCGATGGGGCAGTGGCGCGTCAAGCGATTGGCTTGTCGCCAACGTTGCTCTCTTCCCCCGTTGTTCCTGCGCTTCCGCGGAAAAGTTTCCCCTCCACTCGAAAAACTCGGGTCTATTCAGCATTACACGGCTTTACGGCTAGCACGCGTTCAGTTATTCTCAGGCAACCTTTGGCGTCGTTGTACGTTTTTCCTCTACCATTCCTTCACGTTTTGTGGGGCAAAGCATCTACGAAATTTCTTGTTGTAAAAAGTCGAAATATAACAAGGAGTTTTATCATTCCGTTGATTCCGTGAGATCGTCACGCTCGTTTGTCGCACAGTTTCTTGTCACATACGACCGTTTAACTGATCGTGGAGATCGCCGAATGAAATAGATATTTTAGACGAAAAAATACTCGACTTTACCATCCAACAGGTTGATCCCTGAGTGCATGGTCTATTTTAAGAAAATATATATTTTCGTTCGTCATTCCAAATAACAAATAAATTGAGTGAACAAAGAAATATAACAAGCAGCCTTCAGTGAAATCGAAATCACACCACTACTGTGTATCCCGTCCATATTTTCAGACTATTCAACCGACTGATAAACAACTGAAGCACAATGGGTGTCAGCAACAAGGTACGTGCACAAACGGAGTCTCATTATTCATTTTGGCAAAGTTTATTCGCATACTCAATAGCCGGTTTCGTCCCGAAAATAAATCAGTGGCTGCACCGAAAATGAGCTGTCGATGAAAAATGGCGACCGAGTTTGTCATGGCTAACCATAAATTCGTTCTGTACTTGATAAGTAGAGGACAGTGCATTCCGGAATGCAATCTTTCGTCTGCGTTTTTTCTCTTTGACAAACGCATTTTTACATTTTCGTGTCGTGAATTTAGTTCGAATATTTTAAGAGAATTTATGAGGTTTCGTTGAAATTATACGATCGAAAGGAAAAGTCCTCGAAATTTTTCTTTTATTTTTCTTCCTAGTAATCCGTCGTCGTTCTTGAGTTCATCCCTGACATGATTTTTTTTTCAAATGATTCTAATTCCTCGTGGAAATAGAATTCTCGTTAAATGTTGTTTTCTCTACCTGCGAGAATGGAAATTGAGACAAAGCGATAAAGACTCGATAACTAGATCGAGGCCGTGGAAGAATCGATTGAAACTTGGCACAAAGACAGAGTTCGTCCTCGCAAGCATTCGTACAACTCGTCTAGTTCCTTCAACGCTTTTTCATCCTCTTTTACACCACGTTTCCCCTCACATTTCACGGACAAAGTCGCGACTGGACGTCAGCGATTTCGCGCATTCCAAAATCTCCTTTTTCTTCCCTCGCCCGGGAGTGTTGCGCTAAATATAGTGACTGCGAGAGTCACGAATGCGGAGACGCGCTCGCGTACGCGTTCAAAGGTTGCGATCTAGCTACTAAACTAACCTGAAAAACATCGAATTTTCGTTCGCTCGTCCAACGGCGCTGAAGAATCGAGTCGATCGACCGTCGATATCGATTTTTTCTGAAATTTTGTACCCACGAAACATAACCTAAGAAGCTTAAATTTCATGATTTTCAATGTAAAAAAAATGTCTTGAAAAGCAGAATACAAAAACAAAATGGCCGAAGCACGATCGAACAAAAAGAGTGAAGAGAACCGAATCAGTAGTCACGAAACGAGGGTAGTAAAAATGCCAATTTCGTCATGCTTCTGGGCTCTTCCAAGAATCGCGATAAGTCATCTCCCAAGTTTTTTATCAGCACAATTCTTGCTTTCTGTCTCCTCCCTGATAAATATGACGACATGTTAAAAAGTGTTGAAAGTAACGCGAGCGCAAGTTTCTTACCGCCATTTACGACAACGGCTGCACAAATGAATTTTAGAACAAAATTTACAGCGGAAAAACATCATTTTGTCACATTTTTCACCGACAATGAAATGTTTCGTTCTTTTTTTTCGATCTTTCGGTTCATTCGAATCTGTACGTAACCGTTTAGGACTGTCCAATTACGTGCAGGATTACTGTCAGACTTTTTCATCTCGTGATCCGATTTGCTGGCACCCCGCGATGGCGCTGAAGTTTGCGACGTCTCCGTCCAACCAAATGATCTTAAAAAACCTTCCAATATTTCCAGTAGCTCTCCAACAACTTCGTTCCCTGCCGAATTTTCAACTCGTAGTTTTTCAACCTGCATCGATACTTCGTGAAATAAAAATTGGCGAATCCCGAATACTTTTTCCTCCGTTTCGTTGGACTCGAACGTTGCAAACTCTCTAAACTGCGTCGAGATCCAATTCGTTGATGAATTCAATGCGATTTCCCATCGTCAGTCCCAGTTGAAGAGGCCTTTGTTAATATTCTAACGAGCCTTTTTCATCGATAGTTTTTTCGAGTTTATTCCGCTCGAGTCTCCATTTCGACGTTTTTTCTCGCAGCTGAACGCGTTCGAATCTCAGTCGAGACGAGAGTTGAAGATTCGACTGAAGCGAAGTTCAGCGGGGAGGTCGTGAATTAGAAAAAATTCGTCAGTCTTGGAAGTGAAAAATATTCGACTTGTGACGAGAGCCTCGAGCGTAAAAAGCTCGCGGCGAGTCTGAGCTCGATATTGATCGCTCCTCTGCGCAAGCCCGTTCGCACCACGAGCTCGAGCACCGAGAGCTCTGCAGGCTTATGAAAAGTGAGATTCAGTCGTGTCCGCGAAAACCGTGATCGCGCGCGAGTGACCGAAAAAAGTGTTCCCTTCCTCCGAGTGTTTGCGTCCGTTTGATCGAGTAAAAAGAGTGTTGAAAAATAATTGCTACGAACTTTCGCTCGTCACGTTGATTTAGGACGCGGATTTTTCTTCGCGATGATCGAGCGTTCGGACGAGCCGAACGTACCTTACCCGAGGACGGCGTTTCGCGATTTTCGAAGATTCGAAGCTCAGAGCTCGATGCTTCATTCGGTGAGGGTTTCTCGTTGTGTTGAATATGCGATCGAGGCTCACGCACGACTCGCTTGACTTGTACAAGACAAAACCGCCCGAGAGACACGTCAGCTGTCAGCTAATCGCATAAACTCTGAAAAAGAAGTTGCAATCCTCGCACGAGGTCGTTTTCCCTGCACACCCCTTCACTTCTCCCATTCACCATTTTTTTCTCCCCCCACTTTTCGACGATGTCATTTCTCAAAAAAATCGTCTTCCAGTCCCGCGATAATTCGACGAAAAATCTCCGCGTTTCGTCTCAGAATCCGTCTCACTTTTGAAGCGCCGATTAAAAAGGAAAATACTGCACTTCGAATCACGAATTTTCAATCGTTTCATTTTTCATCATTTTTCCAGCCTCAACATCGAGTCAGATAAAAAGATAAAAAATTCATTTGAATTTTCCCGTTTGAAATTCTATTTTAAAATAATTCGACATTTGCCCCGGCTGGGAGCGAGGCGACAAAAATGGAAGTGATTCTCGGTCGTGAAAAAAGAAACTTTCGAATAAATATTTGACGTCCGAGTGCTTGACTCGGGGGTCCAAGATTTCCTAGAATTTCCATCCCTCTCGATCCGAGTCGGCTGACCCACGCTCATAATTCCATTGATTTGAACAGCGATTAGTGATTGATAAAACGACATTATTTTCTGTTTCGTCTAGAATAACGAAAATTCACGATAGTATTTTAAATAATCGTCGTCGTGAATAGAACGCGATATTGAGATTATTCGACAATCTGTAAGGAAAGACAAAAGCAAAACAGACACAAACATGAATAGCTTGTTCCGATCGTACGTTCGCTCGTCAATCATTAGAGCGCCTTTTCTCCTCGTCCATCGATTATACTCAGCATCTCAAAGGCCACGTGTAGGTAGAATGGGATATTAAGAATATTTAATGACGCTGAAGTTTGCAACGTTCTCCGTCGAACGAAATGATTTTAAAAACTCTCCAATAATTCCAGTAATTCTCCAATTTATTCGTGGAATTGAAAAATTCGTTAATTACAAATGTCATTTTCGTTGATTTCGTTGATGCATGAAAATCGTTCGCCTTTCTCGAAAAAATCACTTTCAATGATATTATTTTCCTCGTTGTTCCTTCTCGCTATCGATTTATTGGGAATTATTTGCTTTTTAAATTAATGATTTTATTGCTTGTACGTCGATCGAGCTTGGCTCATTTTTTCCTCATTTTTATCTCGCTTTTACAGATGTCCGACAACAATCCTGAGATGAGAGCAACCGCTGCACGTATCTGTCGCGACTATCTCTACGGCGTATGGAAACACGTTACGTCCGATAACATTGTACTGAAGCGCATAAGGTTCGACACATTTTTTCATTCCAATCCGTGTCCCCCAATTGACAGCACTTTACAGAGTCACGTTTTTCCGATATTTTTCACTCTCGAGTTTTTTCTTCCCAAGTTGTTCGAAGTTCTTTCGTACGGATTTTTCCCCGAGTATTTTTTTTCACGAATTTCCACCGAGGTATTTTTCTCCTTTTGTTTTTACGAGTTTTTTTTTTAAATAAATATTCATTTCGGACTCGCTTTGTCACTGATTATTTTCGAATCGTATTTTCTCGTGTCGTGTTTTCAATATTCATGCTGTGGAATAACAAATGATTTTCTAGTTTTCACTCATTCGGAGTTATCTTTTGGGAAATCAATCTCATTACAGGGTGTGTAACGACCTGAAAAGTCATGAAAATTCTTGAATGTCATGAAATTACACTCGGACCTGAAAAAATCATTAAATGTCATGAAAAATTACCAAACAACCTGATTTTTTAAGATCTCTGCAACGCTCATTGTCATTGTCGATTTTTTGGTTTTCTTCAACATGATTTCAAAATTCGCGGGGTGGCGAGAATGTCTGGTTCGTCAATACTCATCATCGATATAAAAACGAATATCGAATGAATAGTTTGTAAGAAAAAAAAGATTCTTTATTTCAAAATAAAATATCATTTCTTTGTTATTTTTATTGAATTTTTTTATAATTAAAGGATGAATAAAAAGTATCAGAACCATAAGAAAAGTCATGAAAAATTCCTGTTCCTTGACTTAAAAAGCCTTAAAAGTCATGAAATTTCTGTTCTGGTTAAAATTAGACACCCTGCATTAATTCGATTTTTCATTTGATATCCACCAAATAATTGGTAAAAGCTTGAAAAATTTGAAGAAAGTTCCACTACGAATAAACAAATTTAGTGAGAGAAAGGAAAATTGACTAATGAAAATTTGGTGTTTTCTCGTAGTGGTGGCTTGAGCAACTGGGTCTACGATGTTCAATTACCAGAGGATACGGCGCCAGTTCGTGGAGAGCCGCGTCAAGTGTTGCTGCGAATATACGGGCAAGTTCACGGGGAGCGAGCCGTGGAAGGACTAATTACAGAATCAGTTATTTTCACTCTGCTTTCGGAGCGGGGTCTGGGCCCGAAGTTGCACGGGGTCTTTCCTGGGGGAAGAATTGAAGAATACATTCCGGCGAGACCCTTGCTCACCAAAGAATTGGCCGATCCGGAGTTGAGTGCTTTGGCAGCAGAAAAAATGGCCCAAATCCACATGATGCAGGTGCCGATAAGCAAAGAGCCGACTTGGTTCTGGGACACGGTCACCAGGTGGCTCGATACTGCGACAACGATACTTAAAAACTCGGAAAACATTGACGTTAAACAAATGGACAATATCAATATTATTAAATCGATTAAATTCTCACAGGAACTCGTATGGCTGAGGTGAGATTTAATTTTTCCTACAATTCTTCTTCAGAGGTTGCGTGTGTCTTTTATATTCGATACTCGATTCACTGCCTACGACAGAAGCAGCAACGAATCTAACATTTTATTGTCTCGAAATGATATTTCTTTGGATCGAGATAAGAAAATAAGCATTTCGAGTCTCGTATCTTTTTCATTTAAGGAGGGTGGATCGCGAAATCAAAATCAGAATTTCACTAAGTCTGGTGATAACGTTCTTTGGCATCAAGTATACAAATACGATTTTTTTCAATTTTTTTTACCACATGGTTATCGAATAATTGAGCGTCAAATCCAAGTTCTTATGCACGAGATGTACAACTGTATATGTGTAAACTCTATGCTTATACACGTGAACTTTAGTGTTCAATTGCTCGAGAGCTGTGTGGTAGAAAAATCTAAAAAAATTTATTTTTCACATCCTTTTAAAGAACACATTTACCAAATTTTATTAAATTCTTATCATTTTGGAATTATTCATGTATTTAACATGGTTTAGCATGGCAACATTGTACCGTCGCGATCCACCCTCCTTAAACGGTAAATCTTTTGGTTTTTAAATTATCGACATTAGGCTGCTCTGTACCATGGCGAACGATGGATGCACCATCGACTACCGTGCACACTACTACGTGTCATTTGTTCTGTTGTGTCCGTTGCCCTCAAAGCCATTTATTGTTGTAATTAAATAGCAGATTATAGTTCAATAAATAAAGAGAGAGAGAAGAAATTATCGACGACGTTTCGCAGTATGAGGACGTCGTGATAGAAATTCTCTCGTATTGACTCGTGTTTTTTTTTTTTTTTTTTTTTCAGAATTTCAAATGGCTGATTTTTACTTTGCTGAATGTGTTGAATGTAGAGTACGACCGCAAGAATAATTCATGCGTTTTCCAGGTCTCTTGTGAAACAACAGAAGTATCCAGTAGTATTCTGCCACAACGATATGCAAGAGGGAAATATCCTGTTGCGACAAAATTCACGAAAGCGGGAGCTCGTAGTGATCGACTTCGAGTATTGTTCGTACAACTACCGTGGCTTCGATTTGGCGAATCATTTTATCGAGTGGCAGTACGATTACACAGCGGCGGAGTATCCGTTCTTCCACGAGCGTGCGGGGGCAGGACCAACCGACGAACAAAAGGTAAGTCACGTTATGGGGGGGTCGAGGGAAAACTTAGGAATTGAGACTCCAAAGTATAATCCGGGGGTAAGAAAACATTTCATCCAAATTATCAAACTTCTTCGTTCTCTCTTTTTTCATTTTCCTCCATCGCCAAATTCAATGACATGGCATTAATGAATAATTATTAGTAAACGAAAGTTAAAAATTTTTGAGAATAATAATCAACGAGCCAATAATTAATCGTTATTCAACGAGAGTCACATTGTCATTATTTTTATTGTGCTTGTTAATTTTATTCCTTAGTTTAGCCTTGCACTTTCGTTTTTATTTTTGTTTCTCTTCTATTATTTGTCATCTTTGGTCACTCAATTAGTGCTGTTGTTATTAATTTCAATTCACCGCCCATTTCTCGCGTTACCAAGGGGAAGAGGAAAAAAAGGGAGAAAATTGGGGAACGTAGGAAAAAGAGTGGTTAAGGGGACGGGGGGTGAGGCCACGTTGGCTTGCGTGTGTATGTGTTAGTTTCACAGGACCGGAAACACACTGAGAGACGATGCGCGCCTCCTTAACGTGAAGGCGAGGGCAATATGTTGAAAACTCTGCCCGTGCGTCTGTGCCCGAATCAACGATATTGATATCCTGCGCAGTTGAGACTTGCCGTGATGATCTCGAACATTTGGATCACTGCTTCCGAGACTCGGGGGTCAATTATCATCGTGTGATGGGGACGAGACCAGAGAGTCCTCCTCGGCGATCTACGCCTCTACAACACTAGAGTACCTCAACACGCAATCTCTCTCTTCTCTTCTTTCTCTCTCTCTCTCTCTCTCTCTCTCTCTCTCTCTCTCTCTCTCTCTCTATTTCTTTCTCTTTCTTTCTCACTCTCTGCCTCTCTCTCTGTGAAATGATCAATTTACACCGGTAGAACACGAGCTATATATTTCTGTACATATAATTGATGTTAAAGCTTTATGACAATGGTGCAATTAGACATCAAAGAAACGTTTTACCGACCAAGATTAAATTTTTATCTCCCGCACTGATTATTTATGTAAAAATTATTTATTTTTTGTCAAGATAAGAAAACTCACTGTTTTATGAGGATTCATTGAATTTTTATAATTTTATCGGTTAACTCTGGCTTTGGAAAAAGTTACTGGAAATGTAATGTTTTTGAAACGACATTCTTTGGCAAAGCTTTTCGTTTTTATCTCTTACAGTTTTTACGCTATTTTAACTTTGCGCATTATTTTTGTGTATTAGTTATTTTTTCGGAAAATTTTGCTCCAACTATTGTCGAATTTTTCTTACTAGTCTATAAATATTGAAATTTGTCGGTAAGACATGGACAATATCTGTAGATTTTATCAAGAGATTATACTTTTTTCTTGGTCTTCTTCTTTCTTCTCCATACTCTGTTTTGTGGAGATATCTTGGAATTTTTCTTTTATGTGTAATATGACTCAGCTCAAGATTATTGATAGTTCCAGTCGTACATTAGTACGACGTAATTGTTAAATTGCGACGTACGACCTGTAACTAAGAGAACTTGAGGATGAACATGAGTAATGAAAATAAGTATTTTTTGACGTTTTCCAAGTGTATTTTAGAGTTGAAAAATTTATTTAAAAATAAATTGCTGTTGTAATGACGAGCGAAAAAAGTTCATTTTGACTTGAACATACATTTTGGAACCAATTGATCATTCTTTGTGAAACAATCACATTTTTAGGTTTATAATGAGTTTGTTGAAATTACTGGAAAGGCTGGCTCAATCCACGAATAATTTACAAAATTGTCTATTTTTTATCAATTTGACCAGTCAAGAAATCACTAGAAATAAACATACTTTGATTATATAAAATCGCAACACTCGGTCAACAGCGAGAGAACGAGGCTCCTTGTTTTTTTATGAGCCTTGAACGCTAGATAGAACGAGATACAGTTTACTTTGAAATCCCCACTTAATAAACAACACGCAATTGATTTCATTTATTTCTTAATCAGCCATTTCATTGTTTTGTTTATTTTACAACATTGTCGCAATCATTTGACTCTTTTAGGGACTAATCGCGACAATAAGGGAATATTATTGTCATGAGTTGTTGAATATCCAATTATCGCATAATGGCTCCTTGCTTAATATAACAAAACAATTGGAATCATTAAAGAAATATTGAACGTTTTTTGTTTAATTAAAATGCATATTATACTTCACAGTCAATAACACGAGATCACCTAATGGAACATTAAGTTATGAAAACAGAAACAGAAGTAAAATAATGTAAAATTTCTGAGCATATAATGAAAGAGATTTGAAGAAAAATGATAGTCTTAAGTTTTTTTTTTTTTTTTTTTTATTTCACTCTCTGAGCGAATGAAATTCTAACGGAATCCTATTTTTCTCATTAGCTCCACTTCATAAGAAATTATCTGAGGACACTTGGAAAAGAGAGCACCGTCGAGGAAGAACGATTGTTAGAGGAGATCAAAGTATTCTCGTTGGCCAGCCATCTCTTCTGGGCTCTCTGGAGTATTGCAAACACCACATTGTCGCAAATTCCATTTGGATACTGGGTAAAAATCATATTGATAAGTCAAAACAATACCCAGAGATATTCAACAGTCATGAAACCTTTTTTATGCATAGATATTGAAGTTGACATCATAAAAGCTTCAATAATAACTGATTACAATTTTTATCCTTTTCGAGAAAAAAAAAAAAAACGAAAAAAATTGCTGCGAAAATGAACTTGAGATTCTTCTCAAGAAGGATCTTGTTAAATTTTTGACAACGTGCAAACGATGCGACTTTGTTCAGTTTCTATTTGCTACTTTCAATTTGATTTTCGAGCGGTTTCAAATTAAAGAAATTAATTACTTGAAAATATCTTATAACTCGAACAATGCAAAAACTAGAGATTTCTCGTCTCGATTTCACTGAATTTCTAACTGAAATAATATCAACGAGCCTAATGAATTTTTCTTCCCGTAGGATTACGCGGTCGCGAGACTGAGGAAGTACCAATACCTGAAGGAAAAATTGCTGGTATCCGAGCCATTGCGAAGCGGAATCAAGAGGAAGGATTCCGACACGGATTGAAGAGATGCGGCCGAATATATATATAGAAATGAATTCACTACTTTCCCTTGAGGAGGAAGTGTGTGCGGGCCGCACCCGGTTGCCGGAACCATTGTGATTCCGGGCAACCGGGTTTAATCGAGAAAAAAGAAAAAAAAAGGAAAAAAAAAAAAATAACAGCGACAAAAATCAAACATCAGGGCGACCTTCGGAAGCGAGACTCGTCACGCGAGTCCGTTCGAAGAGCGACGATATTTTCTATCAAATAAAAAGAAATCTGCGGTGCACGGACGACGAGGAAAGAGGAGAAAAATTCGTCACTCAGCAAAGATCCTACCTCGAGAATGTGATATATGTAATACGTAGTTCAAGAGCTCCACGCAGAATTGCTAATTCTCGCTTGCCTTACGACGATGAAAGTTGGACGAATAGAAGCCAAATGAATGAGAACCGTTAATTCGATGAACATCGATCGCTAAGATTTGAACGCAATGAAAACAAAAAAGAATGTCCATCTTAATGACTGGTGTGGAGACGCTGGTGCTCTCAAGATTTAGTACCGAGTTAACTTACGTACTTACAAGAGGCTCTTTCTCGTTTTCTCGAAAGATTATATTAGTATTTAAAACAATCATCAACTCGGAGAAAGGACACATCGTTGTAAAAAAACGTGATTATTTTTCTTTTTCTAAAAATTCTAGTTCGTAACGAAAGAAAAGGAATGAGGGTTTTTCTATCGCTTCTAATTAAATACGACAATGTGCTAGTCGTGATCTTTCATTGTTCAAACATTCAAATATCTGATCATTGACTCTTTTGATAGGATAGCCTCGAAAGTCTGATTCAATGACTATTTACAAAGTCTTATTTATTTTATATATTGTACATATATATACATATGTTGACGTCCACGAGTTTTCGCAGATAATTCATTTTTCATGCAGCCATGTTTTACTAATCATGTTTCTTTTTAAAACTGTTCAGTCTCGCGAACTCCGTTTCTTTTTTATAGTATTCATTTTATTATAGTACTTAAGACATTGATTTTTTTTCGTTTTGTACTTACTGTATGTATCTTAATTTTCAGTTAAATAAAAACGAAATATTACAAAAATATACAGTTCGAGGTGTTAATATGGTATGATTTATTTCTCATGGGGGTTTTTACTTGCTATTTTTTTCGTATCTACAAATGAAGCCACAAATTCAATGATAAGGTTGATTCGACTTGAGTTTCTGGAATTTGATTACAAACTGATCACCGCTCGAAATCAAAAAATTCAAAGATATGGAGTGTGTCTATAGTTGCGGATGGAACATTTTCACCTTTTCAATCTACATCTCAAACTACAATGGAAGTTAAGATTTACACATTTTTAATGAAAGTTATGAAAATCGAACCCTTCTGTTCCAACGGTGCAATTTTTAATACATTTCTGACTCTGGAATAGTTTGTATGAAAAAGGCACAGTTTTTTTGGTGAAGTATATTAAAAAAGTGTATTTTTATTACCATTAGTTTCTTTAAAAGCAGAATTATCTAAATCGAAGAACACCATAGCGAGTGGATGTGGAACGGAAATATGATACTGATCATTGAGAACATTGTACTCGTTGTCAACTCGTCCAACCAGGAGGAAAGTACGCGAGAAAGCGTAAATGCCATTCGGAACGGAAGAATTAGAAGTTGTTTTGAACATTCCTTCGATGCTAACAAGTAGACGTCGATGATCTTCCCACATAACATCATAGCGGAAGTTTCTTCGATCGTGGAGAGTTTCAGGCAGTTTTTTGAAAGCATTCACTATTTCTTCACCTCCGTGATAAAGTAATCTTCGGAATTTCCTCAAATCCCGTGTGTCCAGTAAATTCCGATTCTCTGATGAGAAAGCACCGAAATTAGCATGTTTCTGACATTCTGCAGTAATTCCAAGAGTTAAGGAATACAACGAATTTCTAGAATAGAGAGGTGAGAGCAAAGAACGATCTTCGTAATCATAGATACCAAAAAAGTGAGTTAAAAATTGGTCTACGATTTTTCGCGAGACGCTGCCTTGTTGGTAATAATTATCACGAAAGGTTGGCAATTTAAGCGGTTCGAGGTCCACACCGTCGAGTTTCTTCAAGTGTGGGCAATACAGTTTGGCCGCTTCTATGTATCTTTTTTCAGTAGCATAATTTTCACAAAGCGGATTGCCATCTAGCAACAATTCCTCTATGGAAAGATTTTTTAGAGAACTGAGAGGATTCATGACTAATAAATTGTTGTGACGTATGTCCAGACTTTTCAGAGACATTAAATTAGAGTTCTCCATTGCATGTAAATGTGTCAAATTGTTTCGCTTCAAACTAAGATGTTCCACAGGGCCGAGAGCTGTTTTTGCAAGCTTGAGAGTATGACTCAATGTCTTTGGTTGCGATAACGGACAATAAACAGTCCTTTCAACTTCAGGATCTCGATGGAAATTATCCAGATTCAAATATTTCAAATCGGAATTGTATCGTCTTGTCAGCGCTGCAAGCACAATTGGTTGAATGTTTATTTTAAGTTCATGAATCGAGGCAAATGCTAGGGTTACTGTAAGAATTATTGAATCCCCGTTTGGTATGCTTATTATCAAATTTGAGCGACACAGAGTTTCCAATGCTGCACCACAATTTCTGGCTATGAAATAAGCATCTTCTCCGACCACTTGATACCTTACTGGGATTAAATCAGCTGGTTCCACCGCAGACACTATTGTTCTCAGTATCATTTCTCTGTCATATTTTGCTCCTCTTGTTATCATGATCCTGTGCCAAGCATCGTTTTTTGCCATCAATGCTCTCTCGGTTGTCATTTGACTGCCGATGGATAGCTTTATCGCTGACGAAAAATCCAGAACCACTGCTTTCTTTGAAGTTAAAGGCTGTGTTTGGCCTGCCATTTTTTGTTCAAAATTTTTCCAATTGATTTTCTTGAGAATAATCAATTTTTTTCAAAAATTTCCAATTCTGAAAAGTCTTAGGTTAGTTTCATTTATCATTACATATTTTCGTTTTTAAATATCAATTACTGTAATTTTCTTGTTTTATTATAGAAATGTTACTTGTTACGGCACTGCTAATCTCGTTCGATTTGTCAATTAGTCAACTTTCTCGATTGGTCGACTCCTTTTGCTAGTTTTTTGGTAAACTAGGTTAGTTTAAAGGTATATTTATTATTGTAATTACATCACTTCCATCACGAAAATACTGAGAAAAAATGAGTTTCCATGATTCAGTGCACTATTATACACAAGACTTCGATATTGGCTCAATAGTCAATTGAGATAAATTGTTTCGGGACATGTGTTTTTGGGTGGTAAGTGGTAAATAGGGGTGTCAGGCCGCGTTTCGAATTGCGGCGGCCGGCGCACAATTGGTACAAAATTCGGACCACCACAGATCGCAACGCAAGCTTGGTCATTGGTGAGGCTACTTGTTTATTTTCTCTCTCTCTCTTTCTCTCTACGCGCTGCTGCCGTTTCTACACACAGTCGCTTGTTGCTCCGCACTATTGCCAGCTCTCTACACATCTATTGGATCGCTCGCGCGCGCGCGCGCGCATAGTTCTCGGAGCGCTCGAATCGCGAGCCTCTTTCGCCGCTCAGCTTGGTTCAGCTCTCCTCCCCGTTATCCCCCACACATGAATGACGGTTTTAAAAACTTTGACGATGCCCGCAAATACGTTAACGCGAGACTAATTTTTGCCGCTTCTTGTCTGACAAGGCACTTAGAAAAGAATTTTTGCGCTGGTTATCAGGAAAACCAAAAATCTGAAACTATGCTTGTCAAAGCAAGCTACAAGAGTGTTTAATTCCAAAAAATCAGATTTTCACATTGATAAAAGTGAAAATTTAGTCGGTTAATTCTACTCAAAAAACGCGGTCTGACCTTGTTCGGTCCACAAGTATTATTTTTTCGTGAAAATAAATCTCTTGAAAATGGTGCGAACGAAGCAACCTCGTAAGACGCGTTCGATGCGTGAAGCAACGGAGGAGAGTGATTCTCTTGTCAAAGATTTCGAGAGGCAAGCTCTCCAGAGAATTCACAAGGCCGAGGCTGATATGTCGATGCAAATAAACATGATATCGAGTTCGATCGACGTCGCATTGGGGAGTTTGCCAACGGACATAAGAAAATTAACATTGGGTGAGCTACTAGCATTGAATATGAATAACGAAGATGAAATTGCGTTGGAAACAACGGACCCTTCGTCGGAAATTTCTTCAGTGTCTAGAACAGTTCAGAAACCAAAAAAAGTAGCGAAGCGTGTGACTGCAGCTTCGGACGACGGTTATGCTACAGAGTCGACAACTGCTGCAAAAACTCATGTTTCGAGAATAAATAGTATAACAAATTCTGCGAATCATCAACTGCGGAAACATCGCAGTTCATCGACCGACAGCAACACCCTTAAAAAAACAACTCGTACCACCAGAAGTGTGTCTCGCAACAGAAATTCCAAACTAAATGCAGATTCGGAGCAAGAGGACAGGAATAACCTCTTAAAGACCGCCGGTCGCTGTCCACCATCATCGCAAAAGTACAAAACTCCCTCAACAAAAAATCAAGTTCCATTCTACAGCGTCATCACTCCAAAAATCAAACCCAATACGCCGTTGAATATGATGCGACGGCCCAGACAAGGTGAAATGGTTCTCAGCATGCAAGGAAGTCCTCTTCTTGTCTCCACTGTCGAAGAACGCACTGCCAACATCAACGTTCCACTTCAAAACGGAGACATAATCTCCCTTCTGCCTAATCCTGGACTCCGACTTTCTCACTTACCAGCAGTCGATGACGAAACCATGCAACAACTGAGAACTCTCAATGGACACCTAAACAAGGTGATGGGACACAAATAGTTGCCCCAAAACAAGGCTCTTTGGCTGGATTGCGATATACATTGGGAATATTTTTGTACCTAGAGACTCGTGTTAAGATATTTGCATTCCCATCGTCCAGAGTATTTTTCATATTTTTTAAAATTAAACCGTATGAATGATATTCATGTACTGTATTAGTTGATAATTATTGGGGTGATTGTCATTTGTGTGTGAAAATTTGTTCAATTTTAAGATTCTATTATAACGATTGTAAGGTCTGAATAGCCGGTATGATAAAGTTATGATGAATATTTTTGATGGATATAAAGTACTGATGACATCAAGTATATATAATTTTGAGGCCTCACATCGACCAAATATTTACATTATTTCCTAGAACCACATGAAATTATTCCATGAATATGTCATTATCTTATTTTATTTTCACTGTAATATACACTTGCTCCATTACGATTTTATCTATATTTGTTCATTCAATACTCCCTGCCTGCGGAGTAAAAAATAGGTGTAGTATTATACTGCATTTACCGAAGTTTTTTACTGTTTGTAATATCTGCCATTTTTCATAAATGTATCGAGAAAAACTAGTTGCTTTTATGTCTCTCATTATCCTTGATGTTTGCGTTTGCATCTGAAGAACCTGGTGAAATTCTTTCTATTCCATATATTTCCAAATTCTGTTTTGACAGTGTTTAAAAATAAAAATGTCATCATTATGCGAAGCATTTGAAAAATTACTAAATTATTGCAAGATACGAAGATTTCTTGAAACGTTAGCGATTTAAATGTTGGAGTGCCTTACCCTCAAATCGTTTTGTTATTGTAACTGAAGGCTTGAAAACAAATTTTCGACATTGCTGAAATCGGAAGTTTTCGATTGATCTTACTAATTATTCGAAATTTTAGAAATACCATAATACCAAATGTCTTAAAGATACCAAAAATTTTTGATAAAAAAACTTCACTGAAAACACTGCCTTGAAATCGGAATTTCTCTAAAGATTGTCGTCAACTGCGGTAGAAGCAAGAGCGTTGGAGCTCAGACTTCGTCTCTAATTTTCATGGGATTTGCCAGATGATTTGACCAAGATAATGTTCGATAAAACACGTGAGTTTTGATACAACATTTTTCAAGTTCTTTAGTCAATGAAAAAAAAAAATTTAAGGAGTAAAAAGTGTAGATTGAATATTTATCTTATTACACTTGAAAGCTGTAGTTTCGAATTTTCCGAATTGTTACATTTTTAAACTTGATCTATTTTCGCGGGAAAATTTTGGCGCAGAGTCGATTGGCCGGCAGAGGGCAACCGGGAGGATTATCTAATTGTCAACGCCCACTTTGATCCGATCGGACAGGCATTATAGAATATTCGTGCGATATATGTATGTGCAGTCTGTATGGTGACACAGTGTGGGCACTGAGTGGCTCGTATTCATAAGAACCGCGCCTTCTATTTCAATATGTAAGATCAACGGTCGTACGACCGTTTATGCACGCAGAGGAGCACACACGTATGCACACGCACACATAATATTTCTGTCCTTTTCTTAACGCGCATTCTTTCGAAGTGTAGATAGGTGTAACATTTTTTTTTTGTAGTGGAGGAAACGCGTGTACAGGAGCTAGATCGCGTACTCGGGCAATTTCAGCAATAAAATATATTGCTCCCTGTTTTGATAAAGTTTTTGTTTTTTTTTTTTCGACTATTCGTTTTGTTGAATATTTAAAAAATTGTGAACGTCGGGGTGAAAAAACCTGACGAAATTGTGACTTTCCTACCGAGAGGATCACGAAATACAATAATGGAGATCCTAACGAACATATCATCGGCGTTTTGGTCACCTGACGTTTGGTTACCTCCGAATACGACATGGGACGACATCGCACCCAATTCGGACAACAAATATGCGAATCACCAACATTTAATATACCCAATACCAATGGCACTATGTCTCCTAGTCCTCAGATATGCTCTCGAAAGGTACGTGTCCTTCACTATTTTTTGGTTGCTTTTCCAATCTCAGTTTTTCTTCCTCTCTAATCAGCGTGTGCCGGCTTCGTCATCAACATCCGGTTGTCAGAGAGGTTACGCGTGCACCAAACGTCACAGTTATATATGCTAATGATGGATTTTCTTTTTTACCTAGTGATCTTATGAAAACCTTGGCGCTCACTGCAATTCTCTCTGTCTCGTAATCGCTCGGGGTTATATGCACCTTTCGATCGACCATCTCGTCTCACGTGTTTGAAACGATAATATTAAATATCCTCTACATTTTTTTCAAAAAAATGATATTCCACCGTCCCTGTATTTCTTATGGAAATTAGGCAATTCGAGGGAATCAATCTTTCAAGACTTACTCCAATGCATTTTGATGCGGCGAGCAATTGATGTTTTTGCATGTGGTTTTTTTCTATGATGCAGTACAATGCTATATTTTGTTTTTTATTTCAATTGAAAGTAAACATAAGTTAGCAAAGTTTTTATTTTTATTGATGTTAAATGTTCCCTATTGCTGAGTTTGCTCAAAGTTAAAAACTTTTTTGTACAATTTTGAGGTTTTTTATGCATTGAAAATATTAATTGTCCAGCAATACTTTTTGATATTTGGTTTGGTTGAACTGCAATTTAATTCTTTCCATGTTTTATTGAAATTGGTAAATTATGATCTCCACAGCTCTTCTGAATGTTCTATTCTCAGCTTATAATGCTTCAAGGTTCATATTTATTAATGGACAATCGTTTAAATAGGTTATTTTAAAGAATCGAATCTCGTTTTTTGATCTCCCATTGAACTGGAAATTTTGAAAAAAATGTAGGTTAACATTATGTAGACATTTATGCAGTAAATAAAAAAAACTTATCGATGAAAATCATTTAGGTTATTTTATAAGAAATTATTTAGTAATAAAGGCAGTTGTTAAATTGTTTGATACTCAAAAATATTGAAGCATCTATATTTTTATAAATATTATCAGCTGAAGCGAGAACCGAGTCTTCCATGAGAAGTGGATAAGATTGGTCCAGGAAGACTTTGAACAAGGTCGATAATTTGACTCTTAATCATTTCTGACTAAGCTTTCTCATGTTCTTCACTGTAAACTGAAAAGATGAAATTTTATTGAATGAATAAGTGGGATTTTTATCTTAGCAAAAAAAGTAAAAGGTCACCCGGATAAAGATAAAACTCGATTTTGATCTTCACGTACATTTGCAACAGCCTTATGTGGTAATTTTAATGTAGATAGCTAATAAAAATGCTATATTGAAGTGGCCTGGGTGATAAAATTTATCTCGTACACGGGCAGTCTCCTAACGTTCAAATATTTTATACTTGAACAAAAAAAAAGATTTTTTGTCATGAAATATATTGCAGTGTTCGAATTCAAAGATCAGCTTCATAAGCGATAGAATATTGAAACCAAAATATAAGCTTCTGCATTTGGAAACTTGTATAAATGAATTGAATTTTTATCTGCAGGTATTGGTTCGCACCCGTGGGCAAATCTATTGGCATCAAAACAACGAGATCTAAGAGAGCTGAGCCTAATGCTATCCTTGAAAAGGCTTACACTAGTAAAAAAATTAAGCATAAACAGGTAACTATTCGCCACTACTATCACCAGGAAATGGAAGATTAAGTTTCAACTATCTAGACTGCACAAGGGATTCCACCGTCTGATATGTTGTAGTTTTTTTCCCTTTTTATTGTTGATTTTGCCAAATTTTCATGGTTTAAATGTATTATTTCGATACTTCTTTCTTGGAATGTCATGGACTATTCTTTTGATTTCTTGGATGACTTTCCATGATTCAGACTTTGAAAGTTGACCACTGGCTATCGGTGGACTAATTTTGATGTTTTCCAAATTCATTCTTGTCAAACATTCGAAAATGTTACTGTGGAGTTACTTGTTAATTGTGTGCCTCATTTTGAAGGTCCTGTCGCTAGCCAAACAATTGGATTGGAGCGAACGTAAAGTGGAAAGGTGGCTGAGGCTGAGACGTTCACAGGACAAGCCTTCAACATTGACAAAATTTTGTGAGAATAGGTAAACATATGTGAAACTTAAAAAAACACTTTTTCCCCTTATTTCACGGAGATCAATCGTCTACATAAAATAAACGTGGATTTATTATTTAGTGAATAAATGGTTAACAACTTTAAGCAAAACATCAAGAAGTTTTCCTATTACAGAATATGGCAATATTTTTGCAATTATTTATTATTTTTCGGCAAGTTTCAACACCAGCCAAAGTAATAGATTTGCTCATTTGAGAGCTTCATTAAAGTTGATGTGAATTTTATGATTTTTTTTTCAATTTCAGCTGGAGATGCCTTTATTATACATACTCGTTCATCTACGGGATTGTTATTCTTTGGGACAAACCATGGCTCTGGGATATAAAATATTGTTATTACGATTACCCTTATCATCCGGTGACGAATGATTTATGGTGGTATTACATGGTGTCGATGGCGTTTTACTGGTCTCTCGGTATATCGCAATTCTTCGACGTGAAGCGAAAGGACTTTTGGCAAATGTTCATTCACCACATAGCGACGCTTGCTTTGATGTCTTTCTCGTGGGTCGGAAATTTGACTAGAATCGGCTCGCTAGTTTTAGTCGTCCACGACTGCGCCGATATTTTCTTAGAGGTTTGAACCAATTTCTGCCTTTACAAGGAGTGCACTCGTTCATCGTCTGATCATATGTGAATTACTAAACGATACGGGAATTCTTTTTTTTAGGCGGCGAAAATGGCCAAGTACGCTAAATACCAAAAACTATGTGATTTTATATTTTTTATCTTTACAATACTGTGGATCGTAACGCGTACCGGTGTGTATCCGTTCTGGATCATTTATAGGTAAGAAGCATCGTATTGTCGAACATAATATTGTATTTAAAATGTAGAAAAAAAGCTTCAAATATTTTCAATTTTTCGTATTTTTTTGACAAGTCATATCGAAGCTCAATTTTAATTTATATAGAATTTTTCGAGACTAAGCTCCTTCATTTTTTAATAGTTTGTTTTAAAACGATTGGCGATTGAATAAATACATTATCGACACTATAATACAATATATTACAGATATTTGAAAATTTGACGAATCATGATTTTTCATTTACAGTACATCAATAGAGGCTCCTAAAATAGTACCGATGTTTCCGGCGTATTATATATTCAATTTCCTGTTGGTACTGCTACTGGCTCTTCATATACTTTGGACATGGCTAATTCTCAAAATAGCGTACAATGCTATTTACGCTGGCCAGGTACGTAACGCCACAGATATGCCTAGCACGTCCATTTTGGACTGAATCTTTCTTCTCTTCTTCGATCTTACTCTTCCTTTTTAAATTCTTCAATTTCATTCCTTAATTATATTTTTGACAGATGGAAGGAGATATTCGGAGCGATAGCAGCGACGATATTTCTGACGTTACGTTGGACAATGGGCCAGCGAACAATTCCTCAAACCACAATATCAAACACAATTCCAGACAAAAACAACACTAACGCAATTTTTTTCGAGATTCAGTAGGGACAATTCGTTAAACATTGCATGGGAAAGAGAAGGGATGAGACGAGAAAAAAATAAACAAAAACGAACAATCAGAAATTCTATTAGCCCGGTGCTGATTCACGCGAACCGTAGCCTCCTTAAGAATTGACGATTGAATGTGATTTTTGAGAGTGGTATAATAGCCATTTTGAGCAAATATTTTTCTGATGAAGAATCTTCATATACAACTTCTCAAATATATTAGTAAAACGTTTTTTTTAAACTTTAATGATGGCTTTTTTATGGAATAGAAAAAAAAAACACTGCGCAAACGTCGATATACCATCAAATCGGTTGACACCAAATATGCATAAAGTTATTTGCGTTAAGTAGGAACAATTAAAACGGTAGAGCATAAGTCGCCACCGCACGTTGAAAGAAGTTGATAGAGCTAAATATTAAAACAAAAACTTTGCATCTTAATATCGCTGCGTTATAGCACGTCGGGCGTAATTAAACTTAAAAAAAAAAAAATAAATAAATATTCGCAGCCAGAATTCAAGGACCGAAAGATAAGATACGAAGTTACCTTTTTTTTGGGTATCGAACCAGGTGTATCGCGCGATATCTTCTCACGAAGAAAAGAGCGAGATTTCTTGAGATTATATCGAATTACCGAACGAAAATATTTCAATAATACGATAAAAAGTCCACCAGGGACGAAATGATCTAATCTGATTGTACGCCAGGCCTAGATTTGTAGATTTCGTACGTAAGAACATAAAGTTTTGAACCACTGTCACAACTTCGTTTCAATTGACATGACAATTAATTGAAGATAAAAAAATTAATCGAATTTTGTTACGTGTCTGATTTATGAGAAAATGGAATTATTAGTATTAACTCCGACTCGCCGAGTAGTCATTTCTGTATTGCAAAAATTTCATCATTATTTAAAATGACGTATCTACAGCTTTAATTACGATAAACTCCTAACAACAAAACATTCTGCGGTTCTGTATTTTAATGAATCGCGATTTGTACTATTTTCATAAAAAAAACCATTATTCCCTTCGAAACCAGGCCGTTCAGTTATTAATGAACTTTATATTAGAAAATTAACACAGATAAACGAAATAGTAGTGGCAAAAATCTTCAATTCCTAAACTAGATTCGTGCTACGTTGGGACAATTCGATCGAACAGGAACGAATAAGTCCAATTCATTCTACCTCGGTCAGGCGAATAGATTTTTATGTGGTACGAATTCCATTATAGCCTACCACCGATTAATACCGTAATTCAGATCTGCTCTTTAATATTAGGCATTAAAATTCTGTACCCCACACTTTTAACGTATACGCGCGCCCGCCCTCCCGCCCACACACACACACACACACACACACACACCACAGAGCATTTGTATTTGTGTATAGAATAATAAAAACGAAGAAAATAAAGATGATAAACTTTTGTAAATAATTCATTGAATACTCAATCAATACAATTGTTTGGATAATTAGTACAAACTTTCGCGTACTCTTTGGTTATACAATATATGGATATATATTTGTTGATTTATTATTTTATAAAAATACCATATAAAACGATTAATACAAAATAGTTGGATTATATAACAGATTTTAAGGAATCTCAACCTCTTAATGTATAATTCGTAGTAATATAAAGACTTCAATGGGGTTTAAACAGCCCCAATTGCTTTTAATCTCTTGCTTATTCAATAGGTGTCAAGATTGAGACTTCAAGAAGTTTTGTCTCTGTTTTACATATTCTTTATTGAGAAAAAAAAATTTTTTTATAGAGAAAATCTGTTGCCTAAAAAAATAAACCGGAGGTTTTAATTTGAATTTTCAATTTGCTAGGGATATCCTAAACCCTAAAATATAAGTCAAGAGTTAATGCAGCTTTTGAGTCTCTCCTTTCAAGCTCCATCTTGGCTCAGCATAGAAGATGGATTTTCTCTGATTATTACCTCGTACTTGGTGCCATAATACATCAATGTAAAACCCCATTTGCCACTCATGAAAGCCCAAACAGCTGCTATCACAGTGTTTTCCGCCACAGTGGGAGAGGCTGTGAAATATGGATCATAATTTTATTAATTTATTGTTATAACAACGAGGGTTTCTGATTTCTCTTCAAGCAGCTAGAAATTTGACAAGTTTGCAATATAATATTGTCATTTGCCTGGGAGTGGAAGACAACGCGTGTTAGTGCATTGTCATTTCTGGTTATAGTGTAACATATTGGAAAAAATTGTGACAAAGAATTGAAGCTATGAACTATTCTATTCATTCAAACTTTAAATTTTCATTACCTTTTATAAAAATGTGGGTCAAAGTGAAAACAATGCCATAGTTGTAAAAGTGAAGAATGAGTATTGAGGTTTAAAAAATTGTTTTATTTTTAGCTGATCCATGATAAAACATTTTACTAATAAGCAAATCTATCCTTGTTCTATAAAAAATCAACAACCTTGCAAAATTCAGGTTTTAAATTGAAAACAATTGAAAGCTTTTATTTACTTTGGGATAATCCAAGAGGGTAAATTTGAAGAAAACATTGAAGAATATCTAATCAGTGTTAACAATTAGTTATTTTTGTTTAGTCAATATTGAATGAAAATACTTACTAATATTGCGGTAGAATGTAAGGAAAAGGTACCAAATGATACCAGCGGCACCTATAACTCCAACTGCAAAACCCACATGAGTCAGGATACGAAGAGATCTTGTAGTATGACAAACCTCCAGAGCATTTCTACCGTAGACCCAATGAAGATGGAAACAAACTCCGGCAAAGACAGCTGAGAGACAAGTTACAAAAACTATATTTCACATGCAAAAATAAGCCTCACTTCAATCATCTACATCATGCGAGTGCTGATATAAAAATCATAATTTCTGTACGCTACAAAATACGTCTTTGATAGAGAAATTGCTAAAACCATAATTTACAAGAAGAGCTATTCATAACGTCATCAAACATATCATACTGAATATAGTAAAGAATCAAGTTAAAAAAGATGAAAGACGATGTTAAATTCGGATCGAAATTGACGTCGAAAAATTAAAGCAAATTTATATTTTCATTTTTATGTATTTTTTTGGGCACTATTATTTCATTTTATTGGACATAGGAAGAATATTCTCATTCCAGTTTCATACCTGATCCAAACGTATGTCGATGACAGAGGGACAGAAAGAAATTATTGTAAGAAATGAAAATAAAAAAATAAATTCAAGTTTACTAACTTGCCAAAACCGCCCAAAAGCCTACATCGTGATTGCCATAACCAACACATAGCACGAAAAAACCGAGAATACCGACGAAAACGCCAATGCCGCTTACCACAAGACGCAATATTACATCTCGCAACATATTGAACACTTGTGATTCTACTTCTCACCACGCACCAACGATATTTGCGTATTCTTTACTAATGCGTCGTTCACTAAATTCAGAGAAGTGTGTGGGGTAAAAATTCTCCGTATAGATACAGATGGATTTACTTTTATTTCGATTCTGCTTTACACTCTTTACAGTATGGCGTTGTTTAGCTATATGTGCATATTTCTGCAAGATAACGAACAGGTTGGGTCGCCGAGCTAAACCGCACATACGTGTTATTCGTATATGTATTTGCCGCATGTGTATGCACACGCAGATCTCGTTTCATATTGCGAGATTGAGATTTGAGATTAGTATTCCTGCTGAGTATGATTTTCGTCAACACGGCCATTCTTTCATTGGTTAGAAATTTTGTGCTGCCATCCATTTATGGCCGTTTTCTCCGACGCAGTTCAAACTCAGTTCAATTTTTTTCATATAGTTTCGAGATAGGAAGAACCGAGTTTAAACTCAGATTAACGTTGGAGAAAACGGGCATTAGAAACGGAACCATACGGAGATTTTTTTTAGTTTCATTCGATATTATGCAAACTCTTTTCTGAAATTTTTATCGAACGATCGTTCGAATGAGACAAAACTTCAATTTTTCCTATTTCTCATATTTTTCTTTATTGATTATATTTTTTCATGGCAAGATTCAAATTTCGCGCCGTTCCAACGTTTAGAGACCTCGACTTATGGTCGTTTTCTCCAACGTTAATCTGAGTTTAAACTCGGTTCATCCTATCCCGAAACTATATGAAAAAAATTGAACTGAGTTTAAACCGCGTCGGAGAAAACGGCCATTATTTACCCGATTTGTTGCACTTTTTTTTTATGATCAAGACAAGCAGCAGGCAGATATTCTGGAAATCCGTCATTTTTTTATATTTGCAGGTATAGTTGAATACAGGATTTTTTGTTTCGTTGCCATTGGTTTGGAGCAGTGACAAGTCAGAATACGATTTCTACAAAAGAAATGACAGAATATGTTACAATTCGTAACTGACTTCAAGTCATTTTCGAAATTTAGGTATTTTTACATAATATTGAAGCAGCATAAGTCAGAGCTGTCAATTCATTTGTCCCGAGATTCTTGATAGGATTATCTTTTGAGAATTCAGGTTCTGTGAAACTAAACAAAAAAAATGAAGAAATAATGCAGGTTTTGACACACCTGTTCTTTACGCTGTAGAGCCACAATGCCCAGTAAAAAATTTAATAAAGATAAGTATTGTTCCGTATCTTATTTATTCGTTCTGTATTTGTTTCACCATTGTTTCACAATTACACTGTGTAGAAAAATCGATGAATTCAAGTTTTTATTCAGTTAGTAGACTTGGTTTCCTTGGCACTCTGGAGACTTTGCGTGATGTACAATTTGGCTAAGCTCTGAGCACAGAATTGTGATATATGTTGGCTGTAAGTGTTTATTTGTCCAGCAACGATCATTGGGTTAAGCCTGGGTGGTACAGGAAGAGGACGCATAAGTTTATTGATGTCATCATCGGGTAAAGGTGGTTCATCTTTTGCTGCCCTAGCGGCATTCTCCTGGGCTCGTTTCTGCAAAAGTCTGTTTTTGTCTTGTTGTTGACGAACAACGAGATGTTGATAACGATTGAACTTGATGGCTTCTTGATTCAATTCGTCCACACGATCCATCAAGCATCTCAGTTGATTCTCGAGTACACTTGCAGTTCCCAAGTCAAGATATTTCGTGCCTTCTTCCTCAGGAATCATGTCACCCAATTCGGACATCATGATGTTCGTCAAATTGCTGTTTCTTATAACAATCGGAATCTCAACAAAAAGACTTTCATATCCGATCTTGAGATTTCTCAATACCTCTGGAGTATATTCTCCCTCCTTGTACATTTGAATCGCCTGAGGGGTTAAACGGTACGCCTTCAGTGTTAAAAATCCTCTTGCCGATTTGGCAGTGTCATAAATCACTACAACAGACTCTTCTATTGATGTCTGGTAGTGATACTGCGATTCAAGAAGAGAGAAACTCAGGAAATTTCCCACATCTGCACTTTGGTACCATCCTACATGGAAATGGTCGACGTTGACTCTGAAATTTACAAAAAAATATTATGAGTAAAATTTAGTAATCAATGTACCATATTAATATTTGGAGTATCAATGAGCAAGAAATTTTGTTATATATCACTACTGAAACTTTTAATTCCATGAAAAAGTACTCAAAAACATTGTGCCAATTCACTAGAGCTTGCAAAAAAGAGGACCCAATAATTATTGTTTTTATTTCAATAGAAAATGTATTCAGTTAGAAAGTAAATATTAATTGGTTAAATAATAAAATAGATGGAAAAATATATCTGAGAATACTATTTTTTATTAATAAAAAATAGTATCATATATTAAAAAACATAAGGTTGATAAGAAATAATTCACTGGATTTTTTGAGTCAGGATTAGGATCTAAGCGTCATTGGCAGACCTATACATTAGGATTAAAAAGGTATTATTATCCTTCACTGCCATATTAGTTTGTAGAACAGAGTAATGCTTTTCAAGTTCTTAGTAGAATGAAGATTGTGATATTTATAAAAATTATTTTTTGTAAAAAAGCATGTTAACGAGATAATAGAATAAATTACAAGAATAAATATCAATGGATCGAGTTTAAATTTGAAACTATGTTGTATTTGTAAAGACCCGTTGGAAGGATGAAGTGAAGTATTTAGCGAGAAGTAGAAAAAAATTTCTAACATAATTGTTATAAATTGGAAGTAAATGATGAACAAATGGGAAATAAAATTAAGTGGATATTTACCTGCGAAGACGGCGCATAACAGCCAACTGATATTCCTCTTCTTCCATCAATTCATCATTTTTAGGGAAAGGAAAACAGTTGGTGATCTCAAGTCGACTCTGAACAACGAGACCCAGAAGTGCGCCCTGTGCAACCTCCATGTTACTCGTAGATTCTTCATGGCAATGTTTCACTATTTTCATTGCCGCCAAACCGTCACATTGTACGTAATCGATGCGCGACTCCAGATCTGGAATTCTCCGCATTTGTCCTCTTGACGAAGCCATACTGTTTTTTTCAAGATTAACGTTGTTTAATACAAAATTTATTTCAGCACCGGAAATGTTAGATTGTACGCTGTCAAAGAGGTTATGAAAGGGCGACCACCTTTTCTTGATGTTCGGTCGGTGCTGCCACGTTTAGAAATAAAATGAACCTCCCCATTTTTCACTGCGTCGACTGCGTCATACTCCGTCACAATTGGTTACTTACGTGCGAGTATATGACTGTGTTTTGTTCGTTCCGACGGTTACTTTCCCTACTACCTGAAGTTCACGTTCAGTGCAATGATACCCTACTATTCTAGTAGTGACATTGTGACACAGTAGCCCGGCCGTTCTGTCCAGGGATATGTTCTGTCAATGCAATTATACAACATTAGTTTTGTTGTTAAATCTTTTGTTTTAAAGTGATATTGCAGGTAACAGAAAATCTTTGTAAAAAACTTCAATTTTCTCACATATCTTCGTCATTACAAAGAATCGTTGACAGTTTTCAATCAGTGTGTATCCTTCGGGGCAATTTCGTTTTTTAAACAATCCTTACGCCTACAAACAAACAAAAGGATTCTAAACAAACGAACAAACACGCAAACGAATCGTAAAAGCGAACAAAAGGACAAAGAGTAAAAAAATTGCTACAAAGATACACCCCAACTCAGTTTTAAGCAGCTGTCAAAATTTTATCTTGAATTGGAGACCATTTCGTTACATGTAAACATTCATTGTTTTGAGGTGTTGACTAAACTGTTTTCCATTCCCTAACATTTATGAATAATATATAAATAAAAATAATATAGAAAAAAGTTCATTATTATTCTCATTTATTTTCATTGTTATTTGTTCATTAATTATCCCCAGTAGTTTAAAACTGATTGATTTTATTTGATTGATGATTTACAGAATTGTGAGTATGACGACTGCAGAATGTCTTACCTTGGATTTTGGTCCGTTTGAAACTGTTCATCAATGGCAACGAATGCCAGAATGTGACGAATTTGTAGGAGCAAGGTATACAATTTGTTTTATTGTTCTAACATTAGTTCTACAATCTTGAACTAAATACAAATGGTTTACTGACAGGCTGAAAATGTTTGTGAACTTTTCAGACGCAGTAAACATACCGTCGTCGCTTATAAAGATTCAATTTACGTTTTTGGCGGAGACAATGGTATAACGATGCTAAATGACCTCTTGCGTTTCGATGCCAAGGAAAAATCCTGGGGAACAGCTATTGCAACTGGAGCACTTCCGGCTCCCAGATATCATCATTCTGCTGTTGTTCACGACTCTTCTATGTTTGTTTTTGGAGGCTACACCGGTGACATTCATTCCAACTCTAATCTCACCAATAAAAATGATCTCTTTGAATATAAGTTCCAGACTGGACAGTGGATAGAATGGAAATTCAATGGAAAGTTAGTACTCAATTATATATCGATACTTATTTTTCAATGTGTGTTCTCTTAAAATATCATTTCCCAAGAGGATTTGAAAAATATTTGATGATTGCGAAATACTTGAGAGTTTTGGATTCTATCGAATTACGTGTGAAAATAATTATTATGAATTTCACAAATAAAAATAAATTTCCTTTTGAGTTGTTTCCGCTTGGCTTAGTAACTACTTTTAACTGACTGCCACCATTTTGGTGCAATGTAAAAATTGATGAATAATGTACATGATAAAAAATAATGAAAAACGGAGTGTGAAATAGAAGACGTTATGATTAATTTCTCAGAACTCCTGTCGCTCGATCGGCTCATGGTGCAGCTGTTTACGATAACAAATTGTGGATATTCGCTGGATACGATGGCAATGGTCGTTTAAACGACATGTGGACGATTTCGTTGTCGCCAGGAGAGCCAAGGGTTTGGGAAGAGGTTGTGCAGTCAGGAGATTCTCCGCCAACTTGTTGCAATTTCCCTGTTGCTGTGGCGCGCGAGTCGATGTTCGTGTTCAGTGGTCACAGCGGGGCCAATATCACGAACAGCCTCTTTCAATTCTACTTCCGAGAAAAACGGTATCAATTGTTCAATCGTTGGCACACACCCATGGATCCAAATTTTTAAATAGAAATTTGTTTCATCTGTATTTTTGAAAGGTCGAACAGCCGTAAGCCAGATAAAATGGTTTTTCTAAAATTATTTTCCACCTTAGCTTTAACGTTTTGCTTGACTCGTTTACAGATGGACTCGGATTTCAACGGAGCACATATTGAGAGCTGCACCCCCACCTCCAGCGCGTAGGTACGGTCACACGATGGTGAGTTTCGACCGTCATCTGTACGTATTTGGCGGTGCTGCGGACTCGACGTTACCGAGTGATCTGCACTGCTTCGACTTGGACACTCAGACGTGGAACATCGTTTTACCATCGCCGACGAGTAAAATACCATCCGGTCGTTTGTTTCACGCAGCGGCAGTGATCGGCGAAGCAATGTTCATATTTGGTGGTACGGTTGACAACAACGTACGCTCAGGAGAAACGTATCGTTTTCAATTTTCATCCTATCCAAAATGCACGTTGCACGATGATTTTGGTCAACTTTTGAATTCTCGATTGTTTTGCGACGTTGAGTTCGTCGTTGGGGATCCTGAGAACGAAACGAAAATACCAGCTCACATAGCCATGGTAGCGGCAAGATCCGAATTTCTGAGCGCTCGTATAAAACAGTCGAGGGAACGACGGAACAAACATTTAGAAGAGGTTTACGGCACCGTCGAAGTGCCAATAAAAGACATGCCCCTCCTCGAAGTTAGACTCGAAGATACTGCTCCCGAAGCCTTTGAAATGGTACTGAACTACATATACACCGATCGAATCGATCCAACCAAAAGGAATAATGACCTGGAGCCCGGAAATCGTATAGTTTTACTTATGATGGACGTTTACCGCTTAGCCGTTCAATTTCACATGGTTTGCCTGGAACAATTGTGCGTTCATTATCTCGAAGCAACTATAACACACGCGAACGTGCTCGAGGCATTGCACTACGCGGCCCACCTTAAACTCTACTTCATCAAAGAAATTTGTCTCGGCTTCGTTGTCAAGGAAAGCAATTACAATCAGATCGTGATGAGCCAAGATTTCGAGACTCTCGAACAGCCGCTAATGGTCGAGGTTATCCGTCGACGACAAATACCGCAAACACGAAGTTCCACCAAACAATTCGAGTCGGGAACTGGTACCACTTTGGAACAGGATATGGAAGCATTTTTGAAGAGCGTTGGTCGAGAATTTTGCGATATTACGCTTATGCTTGATGGTGTACCAATTCCTGCTCACAAGGCCGTCTTGGCCGCTCGATGTGGTTACTTTGAAGCCATGTTTCGGTCTTTTATGCCCGAAAATAATACAGTCAACGTAAGATTTTTTATCACCCCATTGAAAACAAGTAGAGCAATAAATTTTACTGAAGATTCCATTCAACGACGCAAAATAAGTAAAGAAATGCTCTTGCCGCGTATGCACTGAAAAAATAATTCTCAAAAAGAGTGGAATGAAATTTTAGTATAAGTTATAAATTTGGTTGTTTTACAGATTCAAATTGGCGAGATGATACCTTCTCCGGAATCGTTCGCCTCCCTTCTCAGGTATATTTATTACGCGGATGTAGCCATGCCACCGGAGGACTCTTTGTATCTCTTCACTGCTCCCATTTTTTATGGTTTTACGAATAACCGCCTTCAAGCATTTTGCAAGCAGAATCTAGAAATGAATGTAACTTTTGAAAATGTTATACAAATATTGGAAGCTGCTGATAGGATGCAGGCCACTGACATGAAAAAGTACGCCTTGAATCTCATCATCCATCATTTTAGTAAGGTATGTTGTTACCAGCACACGTCAATTGCTTCATCTTCGCTTGTTTTTCGATAGGATAAATAGAACTTGTGCAATTCAGGATTCGAAATCAAGAGTCGGTTGCAAAGGAATTTTTCATCGAATTTCAAATGAGCATGTGCCTCGATTTCGGAATCTTGTTATTTCACTGAAAAAGGTTTTTCTCGGCTCAATCAAGTCTCACAGAGGCGAGAAAAAGTTTAAAGAATCTTCTGGGTTGTTGGTCATTCCATTGAGTTATTAATTCACTTATAATATTTTCTGTTCAATTATTCATTTGTACGATTGGCTATTTAATGATAAATGATTTTTTTTTTCGACGAATAATAGGTCGCCCGATTACCGAGATTGAAACAGCTGAGCAGAGATCTTTTGTTGGATATACTGGAAGCTTTGGCTGACGAACAAAGCGAAGTCCGCACTTGTCAGGATATGACAAGCGATTGCTGACGTTATGTCTCGAGTCGTCGCCGTTCCAGGCTACGAAGTCCAGGTGCGCGTTGTCTGCCGACGCTCGGAAGCGGTCTAAGAGTCAGTACGACCGTGCAACGACTCGATTGCGCTGGATCGAGTAAACCCTCGGCGTCGTTGCTCATACCCGACGGAATAATGGGACTTAGCGATCTTCCAAGTTCACTCTATTCCTTGAAGCAATAGATTCAGCCGTTATCTCTAAAGTTGGCGTGAAAACACAGGATGGAATTCGATCTTAAACACACGAACGAATGAAAACCTCAATGAGTCACGAAATTTATGGCAAAAATCACTTTGACACAGTGGAATTATAGCCTACGTCCTTGGAAAGACAACCAGTTCCCTATAAGGTTGCCCAGGACGGTTACGAGGAAAGTACAACGGTGAATATCTCGATCGTGATAGATAAGGCAGGATAGTTGAGAGGTCGGTAAAGAAGATCCCCGTCCTGAGGTGGATGTGAAAATCTAAACGTCTTTTCACATTTCGCCTTTGATACGGTCTCACAGACTCATAAGTAGGGCTGAGTGACCGCACCGTGCCCTAGATACCCAACACTGAGGATTTATGGACAGATTTTTCTCAGCAGATCTGGAATCAATTGTGCCGATTTTGGACGCAAATGAAAAAGTGTCCACGAATTAGCTTAAAATTGGCTTTGCAGGTTATGTAATGTCTCCTCGGCTCCACGTTTTGTTGAAGGGGCAAAAAAATTTACCCTCACCACTGAGAATCGATTTATTAGGAGAAAGTATAGACTCGACGAGCCTTGGGCTAGAGTATGGTACTTGTCCCAGGAGCCTGTCGACTGTCTCTTCAAATTTGTGGTTACATCTTATTGAAATATAATAGACTTATGAAGTTATTGCAAATAAATACAAACGAATAAAATAGCCTAACGTAAAGTTTAGATTTGCAGAAATAATGACGTTCCCCAGACCTCCTGATATGCACTTGTATCGTTGTATTCTCAAAATTAAACGGTTACATGCTAAACTTTTATTTCTAAAAAATTGTAATTGGATTCTCTGTAATAGAGAATTATGAAAGTGGTTTGCCCAAAAGTTTCAAAGTGATTGTAAAACTATGATTTTTCAAAATTACTCACTTTCAAGAAGTCTATTAAAACTTCAAAATTTTGCGAAAATATCCTAATTCCATGTTGCCTCGTTCAAAATTTGGCGAGTGATTCAAAAGCACTGCCTCGAATGTGTTTTGAATTTATAGAAACTTATGGCCTTTGGCAAGTCCTACTGTATGCAAATTGTAGCGCTGTGTCAATGATTTTTACACAACTTAAAATTTTATCGAAAATATCTTTGAAAAAAGATTTTTTAAGAGATTAACGAGCGGCAAAAAATGTGATAATTGATTCGGCCAAATTTTCATATACTGAGCAAATTTTATTCAATTTTTGTTGAATTTTAGATTTGGTACAATGATGAAATCAAGAATTCTGTGCTGTCTATTCGTTTTTCTAGTTAAAGTAACAGTTTTTATGTGTCTAATCATTTTTCTGCATAGAGGCAGATCATTGATCGGCATACTTGGTCCTTTCGTGACGATTCCTTAAAATTTCGCACGTCTACAAAAATATTTTGAATATGGAGAAGAATTTTCATACGTTCTTATCAAATCGATTGTTTTTTTTTCTATAAATTATAAAAACGTTAATAAAAAGAATTGTTGAAATCTTGATTTTTATTGTCGTCCAATACAATTGGAATGAGATTTTGACCTTTTGATACCATTGTCGAGCGATAAGCTGAGCTCCATCAGGCAAGTGATGAGGAAGGCTGTAATGGAAGATGGGAATAAAAAAACCGATGACGAATTAATAAATTACGCATTATATTTTTGTCTGATCGTGTACGTAGTCGTACAATCTTAGGCCTTATTTGTTTCGTGTTGCATTTTTTTTTGTTTTCTTTTTGTTTCGTAACAATAATTTAACATAGCTTGATGCAAGCGGCACGAGCGAAGGAATGAGAATATATGCTGGAAAAAATAAAAGGAATGTAGAGCTCTTGAACGTAATAAAAAGAAAAATAAAGAAAATAACTATAGTTTAACGTTAGATCTACTATGAAGATATAGTAGTTGTTGCTAGTTTGATATTCGCGATTTTCACTCGCGAAGCAACAGAGCGGAATAGTTTTCCCTTCGTACAATGTTTTATTTGTACTTAAAAAGTATTTTTAAGTATTTTTATATTTATAATATATTATATTCTCTTGCGCTTTTCGGACATAAGAGCGTGAGGCCGTAGACATAATCGAGGCCAAATTGCGTAAATTTTGATTAATAATTATCTACAAAATGGTCCTTACTTATTTTCTACTAAAAGATCACACGCTTTCTTTGTCCTTCGTTCTATTTTTGCTTCTTCAACCCCGAAGATTTTGCTTTTCGTTTTTCTCTTTTACTATAATTACATTCAAAGACTAATACGTTCTCTCTATTAATCTCACGTCGTTTCCCTAACATTTATTCAAATATTATCCTACGTAGGCCCGTTTGTTCGCTTAATTATCTAAATAACTCTTCGAGTCGCTCGTTACTTAATTATTCTCTCAACGAGACGACTTCGCCCAGACTTCCAAATACAGGAAAGAAAAACGATAAAGTAGAGATAGAGAGAAAAGTTTGAATGAAATGACGACGCGTTTACGCTAAGGAAGTATTAAATCGTATATAGTCGTGATGTTAAAAACGTCCACGTTGACTCGAAATGGCCCCTATCTGCAAAAAAAAAAAACAAACAAAAAAATTTTATTCAGAGTCAATGAAATTAAATAGAAAATGACATCGTCGAAAATTCAATAATTTTGAATAAAAAGCTTTCTTTTTTCCTTACCGATTGTTGATGTGCTCGAATATATTTTTTCGTTTCGTAGGCTTACAAGTGTACAAGACAATTTTCGACAATGTTAGAAAATTCATTTTGCCATTCCTCGATACGAATGCAAACGCCTCGTATTTGTGCGGCCACCACACTTCTCCGCACAGGCGTTTGCCGATGTGAAAGTCCTCGAGGATCAACGGCAAAGGACGAAGCCCGCGTCCTTTACGAATCGCGTCTGACATCCTCTCAAAGGATTCACCGTAACGTTTCATCGGTTTTCCTCGTGTCTGTCAATATGAAAAGAGAATTATGCATGCGTTACGAACCTTCAAACGATTTTTCATCGGGATGTCTCGTTCGATATATTTTTAAAAATATGCTTTATCACCTCTTCTCTTCCTTAGCGATAATTCCAGTCGGCGAAGGTCTTTGACTGGGTTCCAATCTCCGGCGTCGTTCTTCGATGGCATCGGCATCCAAACTCAAAGTTGCCTGGATAGCTGTTTGGGTCACCGAGGCATTGACATGTCTCGTTTTTATGAGCGGTGGATTGCGCGATTGAGGTATTGCGAACGCACGTCTGAGAGCCCCTCTTGGCGGCGATGGCGGCGGATAAGAGATGCCTGCAATTATCATTTGTTTAGAATCATTTGCCAGTCGAAATAAAACGAGGTGGACGTTGAACATTCTTTCTTTCGACAACTTAATTCCTTCATCCGGTTTTCTTTCCCATTATAAACGATACCTCTGTGTCCAGGTGATAATAACGTGTCTTTGCTTTTAGTGATTTGGGGTACGATCAGAAGTGAATTCGGTGGCGTCGGCGAGACGGTCGACGTTTGCGGCGAAGTAGCCAGCGTGAGATTTGGTAACGATTGACCCAGGCTCGAATACGCTGGTACTTGGACGCTGAGGGTGTTAGGCGTTGGCGATTTACTCAACAACGAACGTCTGCAAACAACGTGAATAATTATTGTTGCAAATCGCACGGATACAAAAATCTGACGGATTTTAATGCTTCTAGATGAAATTTCGTGTTTCGTAGAGCCGTGCGAATGGTTTTTCTTGTACCTGATTTGCAGAGGTCTATGATTGTGACCGGCACCAACTTCACCGCCTTCTTCCGACGAGACGCTCGAGGCACGTGGCGGTTCGCTCGTTTCAACGCTGACGTTTCTACTGGCATTGTAGCTCGGTACGAAGTTGCTGCTGCCAGGTGAAACGCCCTCCATTTCCATGCTCCCACTGCAATAGAAGCGAAAGCAAACCCAGGGCTTTTAATTTTTTATTCATTGTGAATCCCGTACCATCTGATTTACTATGAATTCGATTGATTTGATTTATTTAAAAGGAGATTTATAGAAATAAAAAAAACACGAAGCGAACACTCGCAACGATCGAATCAACGAATCGAATTTCGTTAGCTGCGGTTTTTTGACAGAAAATAAAACAACATCGGATTTATCAAGGGATGATTTTCAATAGAACCAGGATTCATTTACGTTTAAGAATTCAACTCATTAATAACTATTGAAAGAATGTCCAATTCGAAGAATTTTCGAGAAATCGAGTCGGGTAAAACGATATCGACAAAATGTCAAATATGGTTTGAATTCCAAGCTGTCATTTTGACAGGACGAATGAACGTTGTTTTTCCGAATGAATTTAGCCCCGCAATGGTCGTGTTTCGAGAACCAATCGGAATCGCGGAAAAGCGATGGCATTGAACAGCTAATTCACGCGTCACAACCTTACTTTATAAAAAGGGATTTCTCAAGCTCCGTACAATCACCGAAATGATTGGAAATGTGAATAATTTGCGATAAAATATCGCAATCTCGAATCATGAAAATCTAATATTTGTCTCTATTTCCGGGAACAAAAAATACAAATGTTTACCTGTGACTATGAGCGAGACTGCTGACTCGCGAAGCTCTGCTACTGCCGCGCGGAGTTCTCGGCAAAACGTCGCACTCTTCCATCTCGTAATCGCCGTCCCCGAGGTAAGTGCTCGCTTGTCTGCTGACCGCTGCGATTGGCGGAATACCACCGACAGGAGGCAGTTTCATAATAGCGAATTGCTGTTGAGCCTTTCTCAGTGATTCCATCCACGACTTTAAATGAAGACAAGAAAAATTGTACATTGCAGACAGTAATTCAAACAGTAATTTCAGACGGTGAAGACAGTGGCTTGCACATCGATCAATGAACGTGCGGAATCATCGTGAGAAAATATTGTAACGTCAGTACGGCAATCACCTTTGCAAGTTTTGGTTCGCTAGCGCTGAGTACGAATGCACCGGAAGCGGCACCGTATTCATTGAGATAAACCAAACCGACGCTCGTAGGTTCTTTGAGCTCGTGAATACGTATCCGATCGACGACGTAAGGTTGGCGAATGACTTTTAAGCCACCGAGACCAGTTCCTGAGCTGCTACTCCCCGATGCTTTTTTCGTTGATGTTTTGCACAACAGTAACATGTCGGTCAAGAGGAGAACGTGTACTTCGCTCTGTTAAGGAATGGATATTGATGAAAAATTTGAAAATCACTGAAGATCAATGAAAAATCGTAACCCTTGCAATCGTGTTTGACGATCAAGCTGTTTAGTCGTTAATTGCTTGAATTTTTATAAAAGGCACGATTTCGTGATGCACGTTCCGCAATTGTTGATGACGAATTGCATAGAGTGTGGTTAAGGAGGGTGGCTACATTCGTCAAAATGATAAGAAATTTATCAAATTTGGTGATAATGTTCTTCAACATCAAGTGCGAAGACACAATTTCTTTCAAAATTCTCTTCCGCTTAGTTATCGAGTAATTACGCATTAACGCAGATTTCTTATGCCCGGAATGTATACCTATGTATATAGAAAAGCTATGCTTATAGACGTGAACTTTAGTGATCAATTACTCGATAACTGTACAGAAGAAAAATCTTAAAAAATTTGTATTGTCAAATTTGGCACTAAAGAATATGTTCACCAAATTTTATTAAATTCTTATCATTTTGAAATTTTTAATGTATTTAACATGGTTTAGCATGGCAACATTGTATCGTCGCTAGCCACCCTCCTTAAAAGCTTGAATCATTTGGAAATTCGTACTTTGCTGGTTGCTGCGTCACGTAGTTTGAGATCACCTTCGCGAATAAGAGTCCTCAGTGTATCTTTTGGACAACCCGGCATCGGTGCAGTCGTTATGTCCAGACTGCTGTGGATCTTGACCAATTTTTCGAGTTCTTCGTCTCTCGACTCCACAACATCGTAGCTCTCGATTCGGAGTGCTGCACTCGCGAGCCTAGCTGTTTCCTCGGTTCTTCTGAGCGCAGCGTTTACCGATGCGACGAAGCTGTCGACGCATTTTATCTGCAATTTTTACCGTTTATAAGATTAGTTGTGCAGTTTAAGGATGTATAAGCACTAGGCTTTTTTTGTATATTATAGCCCAAGCTTGAAACTTAATTTCTGTGAAATTTAAAGGTCTCTTAACGACTGTTTAAGGAAGTTGAGGCTGTACAGTCATTTTTTTTACCCAAAAGTTATGACCTGTACCTTTCAAAAGTTAGGCCAGTTTACAGTTTGGCAATGTTGCATACACTTTAAAGAAAAGTTGGGGGAAAAAAGACGAAAAACTGGTGAAAGCTCAGTCGAAAACACGAACAGTGACGATCCTAGCCTCAAAAAACTGCACGGAAAACAGATTATTATTAATATAATCTCAGCAAATCTCCTAATAAATCTGAAAAAAATTGACATTATTCGGCAAGCCTTGCTCATGTTGCCCAAAAAATTTCATATTTTTAGCATCATTTTTAACGGAGATATCACTGAATGTGTCTTGACTTCCATAAGATTACATGTTATTTGGCCCAAATTGTTGTTGATTTTTCTCAGCAACGACGCTCCTAAACTGTCTGAAAATTTAACTGATTTGTTTTTACACTTCACTTTATAAGATGCAATCGGTTTAAAAGCGGTGACATCATTTTCATTCTAATGCCTCAACTTCCTTAATCGAAATATTTTTAGTCCAAACAACACAATTTTACGTGTCATAGCCACAATGACTTGGAAGCCTGCATAACTCAAAATTTCATGTATTTTTATATCAGACGTTGGTCATAAAAAACGTCTATTATATGCATTGAACCCTGAGGATTTTATCGGTTCGTTAAAAAAAGGGGGTCAATGGACATCTGAATTAAAAATATAAAGTGAACGACGACAAATGCTCACGGAACCTCAGGATTTCGTAACCCCGTGAAGTTGATGTGGCAACGTCGCACAACTTATAAATATAAACATTTGTACAATGCTCTATGGAACTTTTTTGTCGTTATGGTAAGCTCTAAGCTCAGCTGTCAACTGACCACATAATGTGATGTTGTCAGACGTAAACTTTTCACCTGCACTATCGAGTCGTGTCATAAAATCCTTTTCGTAATGAAATGAACTTAAATATGATTTACTATGAAAAAATTATTACAAGATTTCTTAATAATATTGTGCTATATATGATTGCCCGTGGTAATTTTTTTGAAAAAATATGGCCAAAGACTGTCCATTGACTAGTACGAACCGTTTTTACATAAACTAAATATTCGATCGTCACAAATCGCTGTTTTCTGGGTTTCAGGAAACGAATTTCAACGAACTCACCATCATCGTCAATTCGACTCGCTGTTCTTCGTTTTCCGTGTTTTTGTGAACGGCTTTGAGCAGAAGCGAGTATTTCGTCAATCGCTGCATCGGTTTTACGAGTATGTCGAGAAGTCTCAAGCGATTGCAATCTTTCTGTGTTTCGCACCACTGAAATTATTTCCATTATCAAATAAACTAGACAAAAATTCAGAGCAAAGAACACGAGTCGCAAGACATTATTAGGCTCTCGGCGAATTATTAATTCCTGTTTTTTCATTCAATTTAAATTGACTCAACACTCACTACTAGATAGGCCGTAAATAATTCGTTGTCGTTGAGTCTCTCTCTGCAGTATTGTTGGCATTTGCTTTGCTCCGAGCAGTATCTCGTATACGGTGCGAAGGTTTGCTCGAACGTTTCAAAACCGTGGAGTAAATGACCAGGATCCAACGGATTCCCGCTCGATTTAGCGACATTTATCATGCCGAGTATATGCTCGCTCCAGAAAAAACGATTAGCTGCGTAAATGTCTGGTATATTGCTGAATAATCGCGTTCTGTCGACCTCGTTCAAAATGTTTGATGCTTGTAAACTGCACAAACACGCCATGAAGAGCTGTGCAGAGGGGAAAAAAAAAAAACAAATTAGTAGAGTCGATATTAGATTTATCGTCGAATTAATAAAATTCATTAAAAATGAAGAAACTCGTTGAGAGTACATTTATAATTGTCCATTCGTTTTTCCGATTCATTTAAGTTGACAGAATAAATAAACGAGTTTCGTCAAACATCATTTGAGTAGATTCATTATTGATTCAATAAAAAGCTTTGATATTTGAATAGTTTTCCAAGGCGTCGAAATTATTATTTTTCATTTTATTCATTTTTATTGGCTCGTTTGGTAAAAATGGATAAATCACAAAAAATTGATGGAATCGATGTTTTTCCAAAACCACTCACGTCCGTAACGACTTTCAATGTTCTTATATAAGCAGCTTCGGTCTGTGCCAATTCCCAGAGAGCCGTTTGCTGTTGCTGTTGTTTCTCTGTCAAACGATCCGAGTTTTCGACGATGTCGCGCCAGTCGTCTTCCAGGCCATACAGAGCTGTCAAGTGAAAGAAAATCGTTTTTCATAAAAAGAAACGAATAGACAGAAAGAGATGAATTTAAGAGCATTGAATCGTTACGGACCGTTTTTTTGGCGACAATAAAAAAATTCTTTTGAGAAGAAACCTTTTTTAGTTCTGCCTCAGAATTTTTAATCACAATAAGAGGCTTTTTTAAGCATTATTACGAACGGGAGTTCTAAAAAGTTTGATGGATTTTCAGAAACGAATAAAGAGAAACTGGAAAATCCAGAATAATTATTCGCAGGGAACGAGAGGGTTTTGTAACTCTCCCTTATCGTAGGTGAAATTTTGTTATTTTTTAGTCTGTCTTCGTAATGGATTTATGCTCAAATATATTAAGGTAGAACGAAGTTGGAAGAGCAGCGATATTACGAACAAGTTTTCCTCGCTCTTCTAGAAATTTTAATAATCAAACCATTCCACACACGAGCCACTGAATAAAATTTCATTTAACAAGTTTCAATTCATATTGTTATTCAGTTTATTGTAGTTGCACGGACAATTTACGAAGAGATAACTCGGTGCCTCGATGGCACGACGGTCTCTCGATCCGTTTCACTTCTCGTTCGTGTTCCAAGGTACTTTCCTCTTTCGTTTAGAGACACACGGGTCATGAAAATTTTTCTGTCTCAGCAAACGTTACCTTTTTTAGTATTTGAACTCGAGATGAAGAGTCAGGTGACTCGTCTCTTTTTCTTACGTAAAAATGACAATTTTGCTTTGATAAACTTTTTTGCGTTTTCAAAAAGGTGAGAACTTGTATGAGGACTTGGAAAAACCGAAGAATCATTCGAATTGACGAAAATTAGGGCGAAGTAATGATGAAAATAGAAATTTTGTAGATGATGAAAGAAACTGCGATTGGGAGTTTTGGAGAATTACCTTCTTCGTTGGTCGTGAAATCGTAAGGAAGTTGAATTTCGGGAAGACGAGGAACGCCGTGTTTGGTGTAACCGTTGAGCTGCTCGACGAGCAACTCCATTTTGGTACCTTTCGTGTTGGTAAAGAAACCGCTCCAGCGTTGTTTGCTTGCCTTGAGTCCTGCTGTGCCAGCAGAGGTTTTGCTACTCGCGAGTGCCGCAGCTGTCCCGATCTCCGAATCGACGCTCGAGTCTTCGGTCGAAACGCTGAAGAAGCGGCCGCTCCGACCACGATAACTCTGAGCAAAAAATTTCAATTCATTCCGTCGAAGGGAAACGAGTTTTGTTTTATTGTTTTTTGCGATGTTTTAATAATGAAAAAAATGAAAACTCACTCCGCTCGTTTTACGCAATGAAACATTTTGATTGCTCCTCTGACTCGCCGAACGTGATGCGAGCTTTTCGTCTTTAGCTGAAAATACAGAAAGTGAAAAAACCTCGAATTAGGATTCGTTCCCTTAACGAAACATTTTCAAACTCCATGAGATTTTTGCCTCCGTTTTAATTTTTAATCCTCAAGAGCCTTTTTTAAGGTAGATCATGCCCGGAGGATCGTATTTTACGGCTGTCAAAATTGGGTCGATTTTTACTTCCTAATTAAAGATATTATCACTCGAAATTAATGTCAGAGTTGTTAATTTGAAATTGTAAATACGTTTTTTCATCTTGTCTTTTGGCGAATGAAATTACAAGCCATTAATTAATCGGGGATCCATCACTGACCGAACCCAAAATTTCACTCGTCCCTGGCCGAAATATGTGATAGTTTTTTATGCAAAAAATCGCTTTAGAAAGCGCAAAGGGAACCCCCACAGGGAAGTGGATCAAGAAAAAAGTTTCATTCAATTTCGTTCAATCTTTAAGGTGATATATCTTTTACTAGTAAAACAATAGTCTCAAATTTTTTCCCAGACCTTCGTTATGTACTTCATTGTTACTGTGTACATTTTTCATAAACTTCGTAAGAAGCGTTCATTCGGTATGTGCGAATGATAAATGATTTTTTACGCGCCCAGTCTCTAAAACCCCAAAATTCCCCTAGGGGAAAAAAAATTGGGACAAGTACATTGACGGTCCTTTGTTTCTGAATGGAATAGAAAAAAATTAAAAACCAGGAATAAAATGTATATAAATAAAAAACCAAAACTAAAAAACAATCGTAAAAAATTCTATTGAGAAAAATAAAAATTTTGGTAAATATTTACTTTATTCACTTTTCCTAAAAAGCATGGAAAATTATTTTTCGAGCATTATTAACAATAAAAAATAATATCGCGATCAATTTTGTAGGGAGGGGGAAGGTACAAAAACCAAAAAAAAAATATTTTGAAAAAGTCCGAAAGAAACGTCAGTTTCTTCGCTATATTCAAAGATGCGTTCCGGCGTCACCCAACAACAATTGTTTGTTGCTACAAATACAATAGAATAATATGAACGATAGTAAAGTTTACGTAGTATCATTCAATGGAATGAAAAAAAAGTAAACAAAGGCATAATGTTCACGTGTCTGGCCACAAAGTACGAATGTCAACGATTTCAATTTGAACAGTATATACGGAATAATCATGTGTGACGGGTGTTCCTTGTCGCTTACAGAAGCAATCGTTAAATTTCAAACGGAATCTGAAAGTGTAACTTTTTTGGAAAATCACGGGGTGTTTGAACGGAAAGTGATGCTGCCGTGCTCGATAAAAATAACAGATTTTAGCGTTGCCAAAAACAGTTTACAAACTAAGGAATAAAAAAATCATATGTTGTTTTTTCCCCTTTTCCCTCCTTAAAATTAATCGCGATAATATTTTTTATTGAGAATAATGCTCGGATGTGTATGCGGAATCGTCGGATGGGTTTGAATATAGGGAAGAAACTGAAATTTCTTTCGGACTTTTTCAATATTTTTTTTTTTTTGGTTTTTGTACCTTCCCCCTCCCTAAAATTGATCGCGGTATTATTCGTTATTGATAATAATGCTGGAAAAAAATTTAAGACTATTTTGAGCAAAAGTGAATAAAGTAAATATTTACCAAAATTTTTTTCAACAATTCATAAATATTGAACAAATTGAAAAATTTACTATTCAAGTTACGTGCGGTATAAAAATGCGTGATATCAATTGGAGGCCAAGTTTTTATTGATAATTTGGAATATTTATCAAACAAATTGGAAACTTTAATTGAAAAATTGACGTTTTATTCATAGGAGCCACTAATCATTCGTAATAATTATTTTCGAGGAAAATTGAGTTCATGAAAAAAAGTGATTTTTTACGCACAGTCTCTATGATCCTGCGTATTTTTCTTCATATTTAAACTCGTTTATCTAAACAACCGATAAGAGGAACTCTTTAAAATTTGATACGCGTGTCCATTACCCATTTAAAGTCTGCGTAAATTTCAAGACTTTCTTAAGAAAATCGTTTCCTTAAATTCTTCTCGTATCATTCGTTTTTTACGCCGACATGAAAAATAAGGTATGTTAAGAGTGCAAAAACGTGCTACTATCGTATTATGGGGCCTTCACTCGTTCCTTCTCGTCAAAGAAACTTTTCCTTCGAACACTTATTCAAGGGTAACAATTCGGCAGCCTTACGCGGGTAGTTAATCCTCTCGCACCAGCGCAAAGTTATTTCAGCTCCACTTTATCGGCGCACGAAAAGTTCATGAAACTCGAGAGTTTACTATCGGCCATAGATCGTGTTCAAAGTTTCAAAGTTCTCCCCGAGTTGTCGAAGCTTCGGACGTTTTACATGCGTTTTGTTTTTCACGTGGTTAAAAGAAAAACATTTTTAATTGTGTATAGAAAATTTAATTATTTTGTTACTTTATTTACGTAGGAATTTCACCGTTTTTACGAATTATTTCAACTAGCGTTAACGTAGAAGAAAAATTCTTTTTTATCGAAGGAAATTAATGGAAAATTCATTCCGAAGATTCGGTTGGTCCCCGGCAATTTCTGGTGGCTCATTCAGAACTTCAAAATTTGACTTTTTTAAGGGGAATCCTTCGAAAAAATTCAATTTCTTGTTCTTTTTTTTGGACCTCGTGTAACTGTAAATAAACGAATAACTCTGAACACGCGATTACTATGGAAAACGAATGTTTACTAAATTTCGACGATGTTTTTCTTTTCTTAGATTCTCGTCCAAATGGAAACTTTCGGAGTTGCGATAGAATAAAATTTTCGGTCGGGAACACGTGTCATTTATTGCTCTCAGGAAAACTATTATGCTACAGAAATCGAAGTGTCTTCTTTCTTTCTTTCTTTTTATGATTGAAGCTGACTCCGGTCTACGCTCTGTAGCATGCTGACAATACGGCCATGTAAACTCTGTTGGTAAGACTCGTTATTTTGACACCAAAGTGTCACGATCGTATGAAACTTGAATGAAAATAATCGTGAATCCCTCGATAAATTCAACAGTTTTTATGATCAATAACTAAGCTTTATAGTGTTAGTAGGTTAGAAAATGAACTCGTATAATAAATCGTTACGATCGTTTCAGTTTTATGACACATTAATTTGGATTCGCGGTGTGCATGAAATCGATAAATGTATTCAAATGTGCATCCTCAAACGTTGAGTTATGTAATTACCAAAATAAAATTAAGAGTTTCTACAGTTCAAACTAAAAGCGTGGTGTAAAGTTGGATAAACGGGGATGTGGGTTTATCCACGTTTGTTTAAGGGGTCTGCGCTAATTAGACGGTCAAAAAAAAAAAGAGTATTTTCACGAATTTGTTTTGACTGGTATTAATTATAAATACGGATATAAAAAGTGTTAGGCCTTAAAAATACACAAAAAATTGTTTTTTACATTTATTTTACTCAGTTTTTGTACAGAAAAATGGAAGAAAACAGGTCCAAAAAATGGGTGTGCGCCGTTGATAAAATCTCTGAAATGGATGATCGGAGAAAAAAAATAAAAATGGTTTTAGATTCGGTAGGTAAAAGGCTGAAGAGCGTATCATGCGATTTTTGATTTTTTCAAAAATGACAAAATGCCGGCGACTTTTCTAAAAACTACGAAAAAAAACGTTTTTCTGTTTTCATCGTTTTTTGCAGAAAAAAACATACTTGCACTAAATTTTGGAAAGGATCGGTCGAATAGTTTCAGAGATTTTATCAACGAGCCGTCGAGAAACGTAATTTTGAGAAAAACGCGTCTAAACGAAGGCACACCGCACTGGGTACTTTTTTTTAAATATGTATACTTTTGAAAAATGCAATAAAAAAAATCGATTTTTTGAAAATTTTAATTAGAGCACATGCACGTTGAGCTGTATCCTTGGTATTTCCGGAAATTTTAATAAACACTGAGCTCCGCGTGATCTTCGTTCCGCTCACAAAAATTTTGACGCTTCGTACTTTAGCTTCGAAACGATATCAATGGACTGGCCTTGCCTTCAATCATCTCGGTATTCACGTGGAGTTGGAAAATTGACGAGAAAACAATGAATTTTTCATCTATTTCCGGAACGAATGACGTCCGCATCCAAAAGCCTCGATCACGCTGCAAAAGGTTTAATGAACGCGGCGCACATGGGGCGGCGATTCCCATGCCACGATTTTATGATTAATATTAATACGTTGCAGCATGTCGCACCGTAACACTAGATCATGTTTCGTAGCGTTGGAACGAGAGTGGTAGCGGCTGGGAATGGCTCGGAGAGCGGTACTGGAAAACCAAATGACCTAAATGTTCATTTTTATATCTTACTTTTTGATTTCGATTTATTAATTTCAAATTTTGCGCGTTTCTGCTCAAACAGTGTTGCCTAAATCGCTGAGAATTCTATGAAGAAACGTTTTCGTAAGATTCCGATTCGATTTACTTTTTCGTTTTACGGTCGACTCGAGACGGATAACGAACGATCGTTCTACTGCGATGCTCTGCTCCGCACAGAGGCCATGCGCGTTAGTTCCACTTTTCCAAGTGTCCAAAAGTCCAGAGATTGAAACTAGATTCGGGCCATTTGGAGGCGAAAGGGTGAGAAGGAAGAACGAGCTGAAAGGGGATTGAAACTCCGGGCCCGTTTATGTGCGACTCTCCGGGCCACCACCTGGGGAAATCAGACGAGGCAACTCGACGTTTCCCTGAATCTTGCTCGAGCCAGAGACTACTCTTGATCTCCGAGTCTGCACGGAGCTCGAAATTTACAGCTTCAAAGACATCTGCATTAGGAACTTTCTCTTCTGCGAGTCAAACGTTTAATTCATCCTCGATTTATTCGCTCGAAGATCCAAGTTTAGAGTTAACGACGTCACGGCCTGATTCTGATGGGATCTTATCGTTGAATTATTGTTGCACGGAGATTACCGAATCTTCGCATAAATTCTGATCGATTATTCCGAATTCGGTGATTATTCAACCTTGAATAATACCATTTTTTGTTCAAGCAGTTCGGCCGTTCAATGAGAACGGTGAGGCCCACTTTTATAGCAGCAAATGATAGTTTGAGGTCCCCTGATGACGGCAAGCACAGTCCATAACGAAAATTGTTCGATTTATTAAGGGATCTATCCTAATTAGACCGGCAAAAAAAGATTATTTTCACGAGTTTTTTTGACCTTTATAAATTATAAATATGGACATAAAAAGTGTTCGGCCGAAAAAGTAGACTATGAAAATACACCCGATAATTTTTCAAATATTTATTCTACTGGCAATAAAAAATTCATTTGTCGTCCTTTCAAACGAATTTTCACCGATTCCTTCGGTCAATTAACAATTGTGTCGTACGTCGATATAATTGCGAATGCATCTCGCCCTGTTCACATCAGTTTTCGAAGGCATTTGTGTTTGAGAATCGGATTTCTCGAGTTGGTGCAAAGCAGAGGCAGAAAGTGAGGTTTCTAGCTGTGGAACAGTGCTCGTTACAGGAGGGATCGAATTTCGGCAAAGAATACCAGATTTACTCTCGTTAATAAAACTTTGCCAAGCTTTTGCACGTAATAATTAAATTTGTCGATTTAATTTTCCGCGCGTGTTCGCGTCTTAAGCTTCGCGGTGATGAAAATTCAGCTCGTTTATGCCCAATAAACTGCGTAGTAATGAAGCTGCATAATAGCTCGGTAAAAAAAGGAGAGATGGAAGAGGGAGGGAGGCGGAGATCAAGGGAGAGAAGGAACAGATGGCCCATCAAATAACCTGTCGCAAGGACGGATTTTTAATTGAAATCTTAACGGTATTATAATCGAAAGGATCGTAAAGCTCAGATTTTATCAAATCCCTGAGATCTTTCGAACGATGGTGAACAAAGGAAAGGGAGTTTTGAAGGAAAATAGTCAGAAGATGGGATTTTAACAATGGCATATTATCCTGCTCTTTGTCTGACGATTATTCCCCCGATAAATATATTATCGCATTCGGAAGATCATTTCTGATTAACTGGGAAAAACTCCAAAAAGTGAAAACTGTGCAGAAACTTTATGATTGAGTAGCATTTTTCATCTCGTTGCTTGTCGGCTGTTAAAAATTCAATGAAGCTTAATTTTCTTTCGATCATCAATACGAATGATTTTTAACCGCGACGGAATTATTTTTCGTCGTTTTATTGATCTTTTTAAATCGTACTTCAATATCGAATGGAAAATGCAGTTTGAACAACGCGTTCGAATATTTGCTGCAACATTTGACAGGCTTCGATTACGAATAAACGATTGAGTCAAGTCAGTCGAAGGATTGTTCGTGGAATCGATAAGCCGGAGAAAATTGTAAAAAGTCGGATCAGCGACCACATAAATTTTGGCATCTGTTTAAGGCCTTGCGCTTGCGACGGCCGGAAAAATCGAAAATTTTGTTTATTAGATATTCTTCAAGTACAATGTCCGAAGAATACTCTCACGAAATTTCATAAAGATCGGAGCATTAGATTCGTAGCTTTGGCCAATTGATCATCTTGGAATCGTTTTTTTTTTTAATATCTTTGCGGTCGACACGATTACTAAAAACTATTAATCCGATCCGTACGAAATTTATATACCACTTATTTATTACGATAATAGCTCGGGCCTGGACGAAGGATTTCGTATTTTGTTGGAAAAAAAATTCTAACAAAATAACCAAAAATGTAGCATCTCAAAAAATGAATTTTTTGTCAAAACTGTCGCTATTTTTTTAAATCAAAATATTTACAAATCCTTCGTCCAGGCTCAAGCTATTATTATAATAAATAAGCGGTATAAATTTCGTATGGATCGGATTACTAGTTTTTAGTAATCACGTCGCCACCGCACTGATGCTCAAAAAAAGGTGCTTCAAAAAAACTGTAATTGGGCCACTTTGAGAAATTTTTTGATGAAAAAAATTGTACAAATGCACGAACATATGCACTAATGAATGCTGTCCACAGTTTTTCAATAAACATTTATTTCCTTGTCGAAAAAAAATCGAGAAAATCACGTTTTTTCGCCCGCTGCAAATAAGGCATTAAAAAAACGAGAAAAACGTTCTCATGTTCAAAAATGATGAACGAATTCGAATTTTCGTCGATTTATTGCTCGTATTCGAGCAAGTTGAGGCAAAGTATTCATAAATGCAGGTCACACTGGAAGTGAATCATAAATTGTTCGGTTCGATGTGACCGCAACGTAATATAACACTTTATGGACCATCGTCAATTAGGATCGATGCTGTGCTGTCATTTCGAAGTATTACTCTTGGTCATATACCAATAAAAGGTATAACGAACTTTGCTGTTTCGATGAAACGTCAAAATTTATTGTCCGATCGTAATGAATTCCACATTGATATTGACATTCAAATGAGATTTGAAATGGAACGAACACCAATAACCAATTACTTTGGTTTAAGCATGAAATTTAGTTACCTGTTATTCGGAGGTGTTTTCCACCAAGGCAAGAGGTTTCGGTCGTTAGAATCGGCAGGGGATTTGAAAATGCTTCGAGCAGTACGTCAACGCGGCCAAGATCGACGCCTCGACGTTCGCAGGCACCTCCGAGGGCTTCGCTGTAAGAAAAAGCGAAGAAAAAACGTTTGAATTTCAGAACAAAAACACTTTTGCCATTTTACATTGAGCGTGTATGTACGTAGTCGAGCAAAAGTTGAAAACAATGCTTCGAGTGTCTCGCCATCGGGCTCTTTTGTTCCCACAGATTTTTGCAGAGCCGCGTCCGGCGCTCGGATCTCGTCGACTACTTCTCCATTGGAATAAAAGCCGCAAGGAAAGTTTTGACGAGAGATCCTCGGGCAATTCCGATCGACAATTTACTCGCATCAACGTGAATAACTTCATTATATTGAAGCTCCATCTACGAAGCTCTGTCGTTCTAACTTGCTTTTTTCCATTACCGTTGAGAATCGAAGGAACGGATGGGACCGGAAGTTGGAACAGGAAGAAAAACGAATTCCAGAGGCGGTCGAAAACAATGGCGCAAAAAGCGTCTTCGAAATGAGATGCATCGGGACTTTCAGAAAGGAAATTTTGTAACGAGAAATTCGTATAAAAAATTATGGGCTTCGGGTGAAGAAAAATGCTTCTGACCACCGAAGGAAACTCGGTGTATCACTTCGTTCGGAAATCAGATCGAAATTAAGTTGAAACGTTAATTTTTCAATCTCAATCCCCGTCGACAGTTCATTCCGATACTCGGATGTGATACGACGAAAGCAAAAGGAATGGAAACTGCCAACGAAGTGCCCACTCCCGGATAATCCCTTTTCCTCTCTTCTTCCCTACCTTTCTTCCCTTTTGTGTCTCGTGTCCTATAAAACCTCGGCGAGAATACGCGCGAAGGACTGCGAGATCGAATCAACGCACAATCGTTCAATCAGCATTTCATTCCAACGGTTTCGAGCCAAGATCATTTTTATCGCTTCATTTGCCACATCTTCGTATCCGATACTGTCGTAATGTATTTGGGTACAAGAATTTTATTTCCAGAAAAAAAAGCGAAGATGATTGTTCCAATTTGCTCGTTACCGTCACAATCGGCTGTTGAGCGAGTGGTAAATTGCGAGAATCGTTCGAAATTTTTAAGCCAAAAATATAACGAACGTACCGAAGACTGATAGTTATTTATTTCATAAAAAAACGTTCAAAACCTCCAAACGTAGAAAGTAAGTGAAAATGTAAAGTCTAATTTATCCATTGCAGGTTCTTCAGCATTGCTCTGGATGCACGAAAAACGAGATTTGACTTGAATATTGAAATATTTCGTTGGAAGTTCGCAAACAGTTCCGAAGTAGTTTTATTGCGAGCCTCCAATTTTCGCGAAATTGTTTAGTTAAAGCGCAACAAAATATTTCAATACTTCGAGTTGTTTTGAGGGGTTAGAGACCTCGAGGAACCCGCAGCGGAATAATTTCAATGTTTTTTTTTCGTACAACAGAATCCCATGTTCGAATTAACGTGAAAGTGAAAGGGTCGGATACCTTAAGAAAAATCGATCGAACGATCTCATTGCTTGAGAATTCGTGAAAAATTGAGTTTTTTTTCGATAGTGTAAACGATATGGAGGTACAGAGGTGTCCAGACGACGCGGAGGATCAAGGAATATGGCACCATAAACGTTAATGTTCGACAACTCAGCTCGAGGGTGCTTCACGATCATGGCCAAAGTGCCAGGGATACACGAACTTGTGCCATTCCCAATCACTCGTTTTATTTATTGGCAACGCTTTATTTTTATTTCGTTTTTGGCTTTTCTATGACAGCATTTACCGACATCTGGCGTGCGACTCTCGTGCATTTTCTACGGCCTATTTTTTCGTGGCCACTGCGACGGGGAGTCAGAATAGAAAGCAGAAGATTTTGCTTGTGTGAAAAGTGAGCCATGAGTTCACCGAACGGTTTCGAAGACCTGGAATTCAATTTCACGACGCTCACGTTAAGGTATTGTTTGCTGTGGACAGGGTAATCCCCTCGGCTCATTTGTGATACTGAATAATGTGACGTTATCCTCGAGCGAAGAGGTCCGTGGAATTTATCTTTTTCTCGGCTTGTATTCATCCCCGTAGCGGAGGTATTAGAAGATTTTCACATCGGACGACTTGACCCCCGAGATTTATTCGTCTTCGTCAACCCGTTGCTTCCACGAGGCTCGTCTCATTTTTCTTTGTTCATTCGAGATCTGTACAAAAAGCTCAACGTGTCTAGATAAACGCGTGCGAATTGCTGGCGTATAATTATGTTGCTGGGATAATTATATGTCGCAAGGGATAAAAGCGGATGATCGCGGAGGGGAGCGAGAGAATGATCGTTCGGGCTGGAACGCGACTGGGGACAAGACGTACTACGTTGCCAGAAATTTCGGTGTCTCTTAAGCCCTCGGAGGAAAAAATTCTTCCCGTCGTTACGCTGCTGCGATCTCACGTTATTAGGGAAAGGAATTAACTTAATGAAGAACGAATTTTTTTCGCATGTTCAAGCTTCTGTTTTAATAGACCAGAAGTGTTGAAAAATGTGCAGGAAATTTTAATTTCTTCAAATAACCTGTTACCGCTTCTGCGTAAGTTTTTCATTGACATTCGTTCGTTCAGTATGGTCGTACGAAGGTTTTTAAGGGGTCTAGCCTAATTAGAATTGTCAAAAAATCGATTTTTTTATTGCATTTTTCGCACTTTACATATTAAAAAGTATCGTACTGAAATTTTATAAAGATCTGGCCAGGCCAAGAGCACTTTTGAGCCAAATCTCCGAAACTATTCGACCGATCCTTTCCAAAATTTTGCGACATGTTTCTTATGACTATAGCTACAGCGCATATCATACGAGTTTTGAAATTTTTTGTGGAAGTATTTTTTTTCTGCAAAAAACGATGAAAAAAAAAACGTTTTTTTTCGTTGTTTTTGGAAAAATCGCCGGCATTTTGTCATTTTTGAAAAAATCGAAAATCGCATGATACGCGCTTTAGCCTTTTACCTATCGAATCTAAAACCATTTTTATTTTTTTTCTCCGATCATCCATTCCAGAGATTTTATCAACGGCGCAAGCCCATTTTTTTTGAACCTGTTTTCTTCCATTTTTCTGTACGAAAACAGAGTAAAATAAATGTAAAAAACGATTTTTTGTGTATTTTTAATGCCTAACACTTTTTATATCCGTTTTTATAATTTATACCGGTCAAAACAAATTCGTGAAAATAGTCTCTTTTTTGGCCGTATTATTAGGGCAGACCCCTTAAAAGCCCCGATGACTCGAAAAGTGGAATACACCGAAAGCGGGAAAAAACACTGGTTTTAATGCGAAAATCGGTGTCGTGTATTTGGAAGGAAGTCAAAACACTTAACCTTTTGTTTTTTTTTTTTTTTTTTTTTTGTAGAGACCAAGTATTTTGGAGAAATGTGAGAAAAGGGCCGGTGTGGCACTCCGTTTGTTGGCTTGAGGCCAAACTCTGACGTGTGATACCAGGACTCAGTAGATGACTCGGTTTCGTACGTCACTCTATGTAAATCGCTGTCTACATACATTCGTAAATTTGTATGCACATAGAAAGTGGCTTTACGTATTCCTTCGTGTAAAGTATGTTGAGTAAGTCTTGTGTTTGGGAAGTTGATGTTTCGTTGCAATGCGAGCAGTCTTCGTCGAGGAGCCAGTTTAGAGAAAGATAGAGAGCCAGAGCAGGGAAACAGAAACTCATAATCTGGGACATGAAGAAAAATTTGCCTCTATTTCTATTCCAAAATTTGCATATTTAGGGTTTCATGCATTTGCGTTATAATTTTCGGCTCAGTCACGCACAGACTCATTCGATTGAACCGGGTGCAGAGCTCAACATTTTTTTTGACACTGCGCGAAAGTTTTTTTACATTTTGCACTGTGGAACCTGAAATATTTCGATCGATACAAGTGAGCTAATACTACTATTTTTGTACTGTAAAACGAAATAATTTGTGAATGCTCAGACAAATTATTGGTCGAATCACCAAAGGTTTGGTGTAGATGAACAAATTCACGTTGAGGCAAAAAACATGATGGAAACAAACTCATTTATTCGGACTTCCGAACGAGCGCCGTTCCATCAATTCGAGACTGAAATAAATCACTATTAGAGCAACCTAAAAGTACATTTGTGTGGGCAAATAAATAACGACAGTCGTTGAAACGAAATCATTTGGCTCCGGTGATTGATTCGCCTGCCGGATATTTTTGTATTTCAGCTTAAAATGAGTTGAAACGTAAGCCATTGAATTTATTTGAATAACGAAATTTTTTATCTCAGTCCTCGTTTCCCTTGAATTCAGAACAATCGTACATCGAGATTGATTAAAAATTCATTGTTCCATGGATTTATAATTGATGCACCGAATTTTTTCTTCGTTGGAGTGGTGAGAAGAAAAAATTGGGAACTCGTCGACGAATTAACGGAATCGAAGGTGAATGAAAAGCAATTGTATCAGCTAATTAATCGGAGGAATTGAATTTCCTTTCACGTGGTTACTTTCCGAAAATTATCAGTGAACGATGCACTCCGATTGCCACTCGCGGAAGCACGAGAAATTCGGGCGTTCTCGAGTAAATCCCTCGACAATTAGGCTCCCCTAAATGTGAGCACACAAATTCGTCTGTATGATTCAGGCATGAAGCAATTGAAGCAATAACTCGAGTACAATCGTCACGGCGAGCGATTTTAAGGGGATTACATATCAGAGGAATCGTGCAGCTCAACATCGCATAAGGAAACTGGCGTTTCTGGGTTGTTGAAAGAAAAAAAAATGCCTATTCAGCTATCCAACTTGGTTTTATCCAAAAGTTGGTATAAACTTTAAAAATTTTCCTGACGCGATTGTCTGAATGGGGGAGGAGGAACGAAGAAACTTTTTTTAATGCTCAAACTCAATTGTACTTTCCCTTAAGGGAGTTCTCCTTGGTGACCAAACTTGGCGACTAAATTTCAAGTTCATTTGATTTGTTTTTTCCCCTCCGCAGAGTGTGATAAAAGAAAAATGTGAAATCTTCTGATTCCCTGAACGGAATTTTATTTATCATTGTACTACGATTTCAAGCGGAAATAAAAATAGAATAAGAACGTAAATTTCGTCCTCCACATCGTCGATCTTCCCTCCATCCTTCGTATTTTCTATTTCATTTGATATATTGCAATCCTATATCACTTTTCACGCAGTTACGAGTTTCAAGCGTTATATATCCAAAGTTCCATTATACATCGAGGATCGAGACTTTACTTTCCTTTCCGCATTATATTTTTACACTTTTTCTCTTCTTCTTTCGTATTTTTCATCAAACATGAAAACCTACTTGTGCGAATGAAAATCAACATTTTTATATCATTTATAAACGTTATTTGGATGCATTGTTTCGACCGAAGGAATTGTTATTTTTAACGGAAATAATTCGAATTATTATAAGAGGTATTTTGACCTTACAGGGTGTCTAATTTTGACCAGAACAGAAATTTCATGACTTTTAAGGCTTTTTAAGTCAAAGAACAGGAATTTTTCATGACTTTTCTTATGGTTCTGATACTTTTTATTCATCTTTTAATTATAAAAAAATTCAATAAAAATAACAAAGAAATGATATTTTATTTTGAAATAAAGAATCTTTTTTTTCTTACAAACTATTCATTCGATATTCCTTTTTATATCGATGGTGAGTATTGACGAACCAGACATTGTCGCCACCCCGCGAATTTTGAAATCATGTTGAAGAAAACCAAAAAATCGACAATGACAATGAGCGTTACAGAGATCTTAAAAAATCAGGTTGTTTGGTAATTTTTCATGACATTTAATGATTTTTTCAGGTCCGAGTGTAATTTCATGACATTTAAGAATTTTCATGACTTTTCAGGTCGTTAGACACCCTGCCTTATTATATGGTCAAAAAAAAGACTATTTTCACGTTTTTTTTTATCGGTATAAATTATAAGTATGGATACAAAAAGTGTTGGGCCTTAAAAATACACAAAAATTGTTTTTTACATTTATTTTATTCAGTATTCGTACAGAAAAATGGAAGAAAACAGGTCCAAAAAAATGGGTGTGCGCCGTTGATAAAACCTCTGGAATGGATGATCGGAGAAAAAAAATAAAAATGGTTTTAGATTCGATAGGTAAATGGCTAAAGCGCGTATCATGCGATTTTTGATTTTTTCAAAAATGACAAAATGCCGGCGATTTTTCCAAAAACAACGAAAAAAAAAAGTTTTTTTTCATCGTTTTTTGCAGAAAAAAAATCGGTTGAATAGTTTCAGAGATTTTATCAACGAGCCGTCCGAAAACGTAATTTTGAGAAAAACACGTTTAAACAAAGGCACGCACTCGGTACCGCCAGCGCGCTCAGACTGCCGAGGAGTAAACGTCGCTCAAAAGTACTCTTGAACTGGCCAGTTCTTTATAAAATTTTAGTACGATATACTTTTAAATATGTAACTTTCGAAAGATGCAATAAAAAAAATCGATTTTTTGAATATTTCAATTAGGCTGGATCCCTTAATCACTGAAAAATTCGAAGAACTCGGAAATCAATTCGTACGACCTCAATACGAATTTGTTGACGATCAGTCATTCGATGAAAACGGTCGTCAACGAATTTCTGTATCGTGAGAAGTAAAATAATGAAAAAATATAAAAACGAAACGATAAAACTGTGGTTAAGAAATGCAGAAAAGGAAGTGAGCAGGCTTTGAAAACAGTATACGTTTCATGTCCACGGTGTGCAATGTGCACAATAGGGGGGTTAGAAATAATGGGGGAAGTGTGTATAACAACGGAAACGAAGAGTCTGGGTGATTCATGACGATCCGCATTCTCTCCCGCGCTCTATTCCCTCCTCTTTTCCCATCCGCGTTCCATTTTTCGTTTGTTCTTTGCTTTTCCTCGAGGCTTTTCAACACGGAGACACAGCGCGAGTGATAGGCACGCGATAAGCTCAGGGTTTTCCGTATATTTCGGCGAATCGGGGAGCGCCCAGCCCGCGTTCATTTTTCCATTTCACCGCGAAATTTTTTTTTCCGCGTTCTTCTTGTTTCAACATTTTCCGAAAACGCTACCACGATTTAATGGTAGCCTACAAAATGATAAAAACGAGGCATAACAAGAAAATACGAAGTAACAGTGGAACGCGAGCTTTTATCTCTCGGTCCATTCGCTAAGAGACAAGAGACGAAACGTATCGGCTGGGATAGACTCTAAAAAGTATTAAAAAAACGTGCACTTTTATCAGACTGCTTCCTAGGGAACATGAAAGTTAAAGAAAAAAATAAAAAATAAAAAAAATGCCGATGTTTCCTGTATTCGTCAGTCGATTGCCCGATTCAGTGATTCAGGCAGCGCGTTATTGAAAAACTTTGAAAACGGCGCATGGGAACGAGACGTACGCAGTTTAGTGTGATTGATCGCCGCCTCTCCGTACACGCACTTTTCGCACTTATCGAACCTTATCTCGCTTTTGTGCTAAGCTGCTGTTTCCTTCAGTCAAATACGAATTCGACCGAGTGGTAGTTGGGACCCGTATGATTGTGAGTCTCCCACATTAAAGTCCTATAAATCACATTTATTTATTCGATTTTCACGCACTGTAATCGATTCACGCCCAGATTCCCAATGGGAATTATTTTTTAAGCATCAATCAATCTCTGCAGGGGGGCTCATTAAATTCAAGGTGAAAGAGATAAAAGTATTGCTCATGCTTGAAGAAAGTGAATGTATAGTTATGGAATTGAGATTGGCAGAATATAGGAAAAAATAAAAGATAATTGAAACGAGTTTGGTTTAGTAAGTTTTCTGTTCTTGTTGATTTTGGGTGTGTTTTTTTATCCTCCTCAAGAAAGCTATCTGTATCACTTGTTGTAATGAATCGAGAAAATAAAATAACAGTCGTTTCATCTCGAAGTTTTGAAGTTATATTTGATTTAGTTCGGCCGTTCGATAAAGTACGGTGAAGGTCCACTTTTTTTGGGGTAAATGATAGTTCAAGGTCCCCTGATAACGATAAGCACAGTTCCGGGGCCTCTTGAGGGGCAAAATTTCGCAATGATATTAATTGTGAAAAAATTGTACGGTGTGCTCGAGCTTCGGAAAAGTTTATGTCGTGAAGAAAATTTATCACAGATTCCGTTTCTTTATAAAAGCAAACATTGCCTTACGAGACTTTTGAGAAAGAAAACATGAAAAACTTTAGTTTTTGACGCGTCGAAGGCGGATGTGCGTCATCACGTTGGACCGCTCGTAACAGCTGATTGAACTTCGGGCGAATTCGGGAATTGCGGGAATTTCATCAAATTTATTTTTGAGACTGACTCACGTGCTTTCATTCGTCTAGTAGCTTCACTTTTTTAAATGAATTGACCACTCCTTTTTCTCGGTGGCATTGCACCGATATAAAATTTCTTTCGCACAATAAAAATGTTCCTCAGGTTATGAATATTTAAAGTGACCGACTCAATCATCAACTAGTCAAGTTGAAGTATGAATTTGATCTTTTATGATATTTTTAAAGCATTTTATTACATTCTCATGATAAAAATATTCTTAATGCAAGTGTTTATTTATTTTATTAATAATTTAGACTGGGAATGAATCAACATAAAGTAGTTGCAAACTTGATTAGTTTACATGATTACATATTTGTATATAGTTGTAGATATGAGCATATTCTGGCACGATTGTATGTCGAGCATTGAGGAGAGTTTATTGCACTCGTCAGACATTACATTGAAATTAAACTGAGCCAACTGAATCTTTTCGTCCAAAGGTCTACGTGAGTATTTGTTTGCTAATGAACTGACTTATTTTTTTAGTTCCGCGTTGCATTTGAGACTAGTACATTTCTTTCGTTACTCAAGTAGTCTGCATAATTTGCGATTATAAATCTCTATTAAAACTTTTTATAAATTTATGAGCCAACTACTCAAAGTGGCAAAAATTGAGTTGAAAATTCGATTCGAAATGTTGGGAAAATGGCTTTACACGCGCCTCTTAAGAGGTTATATTCGCTTGTGTAAACACTTGATAATTCAATTAATGATTTCTTGTTCTACTCGTAATTAAGATTTTTGCTAATTCTATTTGTTCTGCTACCAAACCAAGTGAAATGGAACTCTCCAAACAGCTAAAAAAATTCAATACTCAGAGGAATTGAAAGCTAATAAAAAATATTCGTATCAATTGATATTCAGGGCGATTCCATAGGATCGGTTTTACTCCCATGCACACGTATCGCGATCACGATGTAACCCGTAGAAAAACAAGATTTATGTATTCGCCATTTTGTTATCACACGATTTATATATTTACGCGGAAACGTATGTTTATCGGTTAAAGTTTTGTTGCCTTCGGATTGACCACTGACACAGATAGGAATGAAGGAAGGTCATGAAACAAGAAGATAAAGCATCTCGTAACCGCCGGACGCGTCAGGCCAGTGGCGGTGAAGCGTTTGTACGGAGTGATAACGTTCACGCGAGAGTGGAATACGGACGATGCGCTAATACGCGTAAACGCGTGCGTATATCTGTATCCTGTAAATTCGCTTTACCTCGTCTACCAAAGGGACATGAACATCGATCACACATCAGCTCGTCCCCTAGATCAACCAGCGATAGATTCGTCAACGTTCGACTACGTTCTATGAATAGAACCTCGACCTCTTTCCCTGTAGCCGTGACCTTACCCGTCATTTGCCATGATTAATTTATAATTCGCAGGTCGATCAACGAATCATTTAACCCGGTCAACTTTGATTCTGGCATTTTGTAATGGCGAGGCTGCGGTTACGTCGATGTCACTTTGCACATTCTTCTTCATCGTAATCGCCGTTTCGTAAGCTGATTTATGATTTTCAATGCTGCGTCCTTTCAAGGCTTTCGGATTCTTGTTTTTTTTTGGCGAGCGAATGATCAGGTTCTTTCAAAGGGGATCGAAAGGGTCAGAATCATTGTGTCAACTCGAAAAAAGGCGATCTTGAAAGGCAAGAGATAAATCGTTGCGTTGAGTGGGGATGAAAAGTCTGGTCATGCAGTTTGAAGGGAGTAGAACGGAAAAAGAGCTTCGGATCGTTTCGATTTTGTAATAATATTGATAATTGCTCGCTACGATGAGCAAATGATCGATCGTTTATGTCTCTGAATTGCAGTTTTCGGCTCAAAGGTTTTTTTTAATGGCATCGTTCAGTCCTCTAATGCACCTCGAATGTTCAAAGCTCGTGTTACTCGATGGGCTTTAATCGGTTGCAGAACAGGAAGTTTCAGTGCACGCTGGACGGTGGCGAAAAATGGGTTGAAGCTTTTTTTTTTTTAATCTCTTTTTTTGAACGAATGACGTGGAAAATGTTAACTCTCGAAATTCGCTGTGATCTTTGCTTGAAATGCTTGATTCGCAATCAATGATTGACTGTCCATTGTATATATAGGAAATGAAACGTTCAGCCTTTTGCTCGACTTTGAGCTACCTACCGATCCTCAAAAGCCTTAAAAAAAGGAGATTTTTTTTTGGTTATTAGAGATTTTAATTCAACGATCGAAAATGAATGATCCAATTGATGATTGATCACGAACTGGGAAGGGAAATTTTCAGGCATTGTTGCTGACTGTTCCATGAAAATCCATTCTCGTTGGTATCGTTATCGAAGGAATTACATGAGGTAGAAAAGAAGTAAAAGGACATTAATGAGGTAATCTACGAAACTCGGTTCTGAAATAGCTCGTTAAGGTAGTTCATGCACGAAACGATTTTATTAAGAATGTCTTGAAATTTGTACACAGAGTTTAAATGGGTAGTCGACTGACACGCATATCAAATTTTAAAGAGTTCCTCTTATTGGTTATTTAAATAAACGTGTTTAAATATGAGGAAAAGTACACAGGGTGATAGGAGCTGTGCGTAAAAAATCGTTTATCTTTCCATATAACGAACGAACGCTTCTTACCAAGTTTATGAAAAAGTACACAAAAACAATGAATAAGAAAAAATTCGAGACGATTGTCTTACTAGTTAAAAGATATATTACCTTAAAAATTGAACGAAATTGATAATGAGCACTCGTATAACCTCACATTTGTTTATTTCCGCATTTCGTTATTTCTTGGCTCGGCCCATTCCTGTCACAGCCTTTTGTCTTTTTATTAACACTTTTTTCTTCATCCACTTCCCTTCGAGTTTTCTCTTTGCCCTCTCTAAAGCGATTTTTTGCATAAAAAACTGTGGTATTTTAGCCGGGGACGAATGAAATTTGGGGTTCGGTCAGTGATGGATCCCCGATTAATTAATGGCTCGTAATTTCATCGGCCAAAAGATAAGTTGAAAAAATGTATTTACAATTTTGAATTAATGTCTCTGACATTAATTTCGAGTGATAATATCTTTAATTAGGAAGGAAAAATCGATCCAACTTAGACACCCATAAAATACGATTCTTCAGGCATGATCCACCTTGAGTTGACTTCGTGGCCCGCATGTGTTTTTTTATTTACTCTCCTTTTATTCGTTTTTTATTTTTTTTCATTTCCCTAGTATCGATCACGTATCCGAATAACATTAGTTACGTTCTGTCTCGAGGGAAGAAGGTACGTGTACAGTTGAAGAGGGGGAAATGGCAAATTGGAGAGAAGAAAAAGTACGGCGTCTTCCTAATTGGCGAGGGATCGAAAGCATTATATCAAGGAGTGTAAGAAAGAGGAAATATTTGGTACATTGGGAGTTGAAATAAGAGCGGTGGGTGAAAAGAAAGGAGGGAAAGCGATTCGTATCGTTCGAAATCGTCGGTGGGAGAAAAAACTTGGGGAATTTTCTGCTCCAACTCTCGAAAGCTCGCAGCGGTTTTTCCCCATTGACGCGATTTCCACCACTTTTCAAAGTTTCCCCCGTCGAGATTTTTCCGAACGATTTTTTTCCTCCGTGCCGCGATCGCGGGCACTCACGAGAAATTTCATTGATGCGAGGACGTGATTCGAACCACCGATTTATCGGATTTACAATGGATTATGAAGCAATATATCTCGCGCGAAGTGAGAAAAATAGCCTCGAAATCTCATTTCACTTTGAAAATCCAATTACTTGGAGCACTTTTTTTCTATATTTTCTTGTAAGATTCTCCCACGGATAAGATTAAAAAATAAAGGAAACATACGCTGCGTGAGACGTCAAGGATTTTCGCAGATGCGCGGAAGAATCCAACGAGATGGGACGCAGTTTGCTGGCTCGGGAAATTCGATGCCATAGATCTTTGCTTAAACGACGAAAAACTTTTGCTCACGGACACATCGGCGATTGTACGGCGTTTATATTTCCACTTTTTCTCACTGCCAAAGTATTTTTCGATGTATCGAGCAGTAGAAAAAGAGAGAGAGAGAGAGAGGAAAATAAATAAATACAGGAAAAGCAATAAAAGTCTCAGGGGGTATGGAATCGAGTTGTTAGTTTTTGCCCTCGCTCTTCCTCCAGAAATGGACATAAATGTGTCAAAGACCAGACATTATGACGTGATAGATCGTTCGATACTTACACCAAAAAGGTTCCCTTCGTAGCAGGTAGAAATTCTTCTCGCTCCAGCGATCCAGACTCGTCGCCCACTTCAAAACTCACGCTGAAGTATTCGCTGCTGGATACCTGAAGAAGAAGAAAAAGAAGAGTCTGCCTTTAGTAGAGAATGGCGAAGGAAAGACGGGAGCCCTGAACAGCGGTACGTCGCGAGAAGTTTTTCAATTTTCATCCAAAAAATTGGGAAACATTTTTTAACCCCATTCGCCATCACTGCGAGTCGATCGCTTTCGAATTATTTTGAATTTCTCGTGCATTTTTCTTCCCCACTGAGATCGAGAAAGTTTCAAAATCATAAAAGATTTGTGTGCGTTGTTTTCTTTGAATTGATCAAATATTCGAATAACTGGAACGTCAACTTTACGCTTCATTTACGAAGAAGACATGCGAGCAACGTTCTCCTGTCTTTTCGTTAACTCTCAGAGAAACTCGTGCCGGGCGATTCACAGTTTGTGTTAATTAACACACCTCTCGCCAGGGAAGCGATACTACATGCAACTGAAAATTTAATCCGAGCTTCGAATATAATTGAGTTTAAAGCTGGAGAAGTTGGAGCGAGGAAAACGCGGCGCGAGCACGTGCGGAAGCAGAATGAAATTTTTGCATGTGACGATTCCGTGCTAATGGAGTTTTACAACGTTTCTCAGGACAAGAGAGTTTTCCTCGTATCCAGAAATGATACGCCGAGCGCGGAGGGCTGAATCTTCTGAAAACCAGTTGAACTTTTCGAACCGGCGAAATTGAATGGAGAGCAGAAGAAAGAGAAAGCAGAGGGCGCGCACGTCCTGGAATGTAGTAAACTTTCTGCTGGGAGCGAACTATTACACGGAAACAATTATAAAGTCAATTTCACGCTATAATTGACTGTAAAAATTTGCTGTGATTCACTTAAACTCGGAGATGAGAGTAAAAATTCAACTTCCTGCTAATCAATAGTTAACACCATTACAAACTTCGACATTGTTTTAAGCGAGGAAACACACAACAAAATTTAGCTTTAGTCGGTGTGACGAGGGTTTTTTTTAAATCCAGGAGCGAGCTTCGACACAAAGGCATTTTCACGGCGTAGGAAATGCACTCGATTCTTTACATTTTTCTTTACAACTTTTTGAAAAATATAATAATAAATTGCATCGTCAAAAGAAAAAATATAAAAGCCCATGTTTATGGTAGATTTTGTAAAAATTAACCGAGAAACGTCAATATTTATTCATAAAAATGCAATGTAAGTTTTATAACTCAATTTGAAAAATCGTCTTTTTTCATCGGTTTTTCAAATGTCTCAAATGTCACTCCGATAGCAAACAATCTAGATTTTTATCGTGCGCTCTGTGTTATTTTGAAATTTTACAAGTTATTGTCACGTTTGTGGACTTTTATCATTTATTTTATTAAAAGCAGAAAGTACAAATGTACCAACGATTGATACATCGATGGTGGCCATGAATCCACAATTTTTGTGGGGTTTTTGCACTTGTATTATTCCATTCAGGCACAAGACCCCAATCATATACATTATAACTCATTATTTTTTAAAATCTTGTCGCTTGGTCTCTCCCCGTCGTATTATTTACTAGCGAAATGACGTCACAAACCGAAGCACCATGGCGGCTGGCGTTTCCGCGTAAAAATTCAAAATCATAAATAAAAAATAGTTTTTAACACACTTTTTGGTTTTGTAAAATGAACATAAAAATTCTACTGGTTCATTACGATCTCAGCATTAAATTAAAACAGTTTTCAAAAAGAGGTGCAATACCTTATTGAATATTTTCCGACCGAAGCTGCATGGAGGAGCAACGAAAATCAAAAGTATCATTTATTAAAAAAAAAAAAAAAAAAAAAAAAGATTGCCCGAGATCTTTTGGCTTATTCACGACATTTGACCGAACGTAAAATTCGTGTCTTTTCCATGCTGTCAGTGACAATGGAACAGAGCAAGTTTGCATTAGTCGCAGAATATGATATTTTATGAAGGGCAGTAATGGAGGCTGCCCCGAGATTTAATTACAACTCGAGTCGTGAACCCGTTTCTGTCGTCGCTTTCAAACGGTGGTTCATGCGAGCTCGTGTTTGGTCGAATTTTCGTGAAAATTTTCATTTTAGCTCGGTATTCATAAACCGAGCTCATAATTTACGAAATAATTCGTTGTAAACGGTGTCGAGACGTTTGAACGATTGATAATTTCCAATAAATCGAGTGAAAAGTATGCGTGGAAACTGTCCTCGCACGAAATACCCAATAATCCGAATAATCCTGTTGAACGAACGAGCTGAATTGCGACCCCATGAAATCCTACAATCGGCGTACATTCAATCGTCCCATTAGCCGCGTCGACTGAGATCGCTGTCGAAAGCGCAGTTCCAAACGATCAGAGACAAGTGGCCACCGGGCTTGGAGTCATCACGCAATTTACGGTCTGCATTGCATCAACACTCTTACGAATTGACAAAGGAGAAAGAGAGAGAGAGAGAGAGCGCGATAGAGAGGGGAAGGGTGAGAAGAAGATTCGGTAAGATCGTTGTCCGCGCGTGAAGTCTGTCAAAAATGTTCGTCAGGTCGAGTATCGCGTTTGCGCCACCCCCGCGAAAACAGTATTTTAATGAGATCATGGCCACTATTTAAAAATCTGCAGAAAAATCTGATTTTTTACACAGCATAGAAAAATGTTCGAAAATGACGGTAGAAAAAATTGAGGGGAGGTTACCGAACATTTAAGCAAGAAAATAAGTATGGAAAATTAGACATCGTAATGGCAGTAAATGGATCGTGATTTTTCAATCAAATTTGTAGGATCGTAAATGCTGGAAGAAAAAAAAATTAAATCATATACGTATTCGTTGAACATTTATCTTGTTAATGGCGTTATAAAAATATCAGGTCACCGAAACTTTAAGAATGAAATCATAAATTAACTACGATTATCGCTCACGATGAGTAGTTGAATACTAAGTTCGGTACGACATCGGCAACACCGCTCTATCAGCTCTTTATATATATGTATATCGACGTATATCGTGTTTAGTTGTGACGTACTTACATTAGTGTATCGGTACTGTACAGACGTGTATACTTTCTCGGTATAATTAATAGAAAAATGTTTTTTGTTGATATTTATACAAATATTGTGATAACAAAAATATTTGTAATCACAAATAATGACGTAACCTCAAATTCAAATAAATTGTTGATTATGTGTATCAAGTCATATGTGACTGACAAGCCATCAGTTTACCGTTGGCAAGATAGATATATCTCTCCACCAATAACAAAGTTGCCAAATCAAAAAGTTAACTAGTCAAATTTTTACTAATAATGATATTTTTTTTATATAATTGATAATTACAACGGACTAATTGATTAGTTATGTTAATTTTTAAATCTATAAATTTTGAGAGAATATAATAGCAGCAATCCCTTATCATGACAAAAAATTCAGTCGTTCAACGCTCGTGTGGTGGGCATGATCTCATTAATGTAATTCTATCGCCAGGCTTAGTTCATAAGATAAAAAAAAAAATTTATATGCTGTACTTGAACCTTTAATAAAGGGCTGTGTAAAATTTCAGGGTCGGTTATCGATCTAATTTCAGAGAAATTAATTATTAAAATTGGTGGTTTTCGTGAAGGAATTTCAAAACAGCATACAAAAACCTAACTTCCGGTTGCTACAAAAGGGTATATTTGCCTAGAAATCCATAGAATACTGGAAAAAAACTGCAATTCATATACTTAACACTTTTAGTAATCTAATACTCCCAAAAAAAGTTGCCCTCATCGGCCTATTTTTTACGGAATATTAAGTTCAATATGAACTTCCGGCATTGGATTTCCTGCGACTCGCTATGATAAAGAGACATGACAGTAAGGCATCAGCTGAGTGTAGTCCTAACCTCAATTTGACAGATCAGCAGAAAAGAGGTTAAGGAGGGTGGATCGCGATGTGATACAAAGTTGCCATGCTAAACCATGTTAAAAATATAAAGAATTTCAAAATGATAAGAATTTCATAAAATTTGGTAAATGTATTCTTTGAAAATATATAAAACAACATACATTTTTATAGATTTTTCTACCACATAGCTCTCGAGTAATTGAACACTAAAGTTCACGTGTATAAGCATAGAGTTTACACATATACAGTTATACATCTCGTGCATAAGAACTTCGATTTAACGCTCAATTATGCGATAACCATGTGGCAAAAAAATTTGAAAAAAATTGTATTTGTGTACTTGTTGCCAAAGAATGTTATCACGAAATTTGATCGACTTCTCATTATTTTGATTTCGTGATCCACCCTCCTTAAACACTGACGAGCGGTCGCGTAGAAAAAGACGGAGAGAACCGGTGTTGCCAAACGTAAACCTGGGGATACTACGTGAATCGTTGGACTAAAGTTTTTTTTAATTTTTATAATTCAGTACGAACATTCATTTGAAGGATTACATACGGAAAATTTTACTTATAAGAAATAATTTTTTTCCATATGTCAATAATATTAATAACTATAAGTCTTAACTATTAGCAGTGGTATATGACTAGACTGAAGCGATAGAATTACCTTAAGGAGGGTGGCTACCGACGATACAATGTTGCCATGCTAAACCATGTTAAATACATTAAAAATTTCAAAATGATAAGAATTTAATAAAATTTGGTGAACATATTCTTTAGGGCCAAATTTGACAATACAAATTTTTTAAGATTTTTCTTCTGTACAGTTATCGAGTAATTGATCACTAAAGTTCAAGTGTATAAGCATAGCGTTTCCATATATATAGGTATACATTCCGGGCATAAGAAATCTGCTTTAATCCGTAATTACTCGATAACTAAGCAGAAGAAAATTTTGAAAAAAATTGTGTCTTCGGACTTGATGTTGAAGAACATTATCACGAAATTTGATCAATTTCTTATCATTTTGACGAACGTAGCCACCCTCCTTAAGGATATTCGATGGAAGAGCCCGTGTTTCGACGAAACGGGGTTAAATGTCGTGTGTGCTTGCACTCGATGTGCCGCTCTCTCCTCATTATGAATATATATACGACGCAGAGCTTGATCACCGTGCTCTCGAGACCGAGAGATTCGAGAGAGAGAGAGGAAAGAAAAAAACGAAAGCTCATAATGTTTCGTACAGATCGGATTACACGCGGAGCAGTCCGGTTCACGATGACGCGCTCGTGAGCTTTTCATCTCCGGTGGAATTATGCATATCCACCTGTGCATCTCTCAGGGTATAAAAGTATCAGGGAGCATTTATTGCAGACGCGTGAGCTCGTCGCCTCTCAGTTTGAGCGTTGAATACTTCGTATCGTACATTACATTCCGGGTGGGGATCAAATGTTGGAATGACTAAAATTTCGAACAGTTAAAATCTCGAGTTTATAAATTTCGAATGATAATACGGAGACAGATAGATTCGACTAGAGCTTTGAATGCCGAAAATAAATAAAGCAGAAACTGCAAGGTTCAAAGCACGTTTACATCGAAAATAGAATGTAACGAATCGCCCATAGGACGATGACTAAAATATCAATATTTCGAAAATTCGACTATTACTCTTTCGATTCATAAATTACTATATAGTCAGCGATACTGTGAAAATTCAAAATTTTGAAAATATAATAACGAAAGACCAAATATTACTGAGGTTGAAATAGTACTGAAACACCAAAAAGTCGAACAGTCAAAATAGCGAAACGTTAGAAAGTCGATCGATCAATATAAAGAATAATGCAGTGGAGCTCCGAATACACGCGTCTCACCCACTCACTTACTCAGACCGGTGATCTCCAATTTTAAACATCGCCATTTTGACTTCCGCCTTTTCGAGCTATCGCTATTCCGCATATCTAAGTTTTGTAGATTCGAAAAATTCACTTTCGATTTTTTGCTACTCTATATTATGGTCTGTTTGTAAAACAATTACTCTTCATTTTGAATTCGAAAATATGAACTTTCAACATTAAGATAGTCTGTTAAAATTGCATTCGAAATCAAAACTATTGAAATATATATTTTCGGGTAAATACGAATTCAAAGAAGGAATTTTTGATTAAACACGCAATCTGCTGAATAGTCGATCGGGAATAAGAATTTCAAATTACTTATTTTTCTCCAAACTGAAATCAGAATTTTTAAAATTTTGAAATATCGACCGTTCTACAACTCAGTTATTCCACATATTGAACCCCACCCTACATTCCCGTTTCCACATCGCGGCTCTGTCATTATTATTAACAGGGTTCGTGCAAGCTATACGGTTCTCGATACACTGTGTTGATAACGATTTATAATTTGATGGAAAATGAAAAAAAAAAAAAACAATTGAAAAGAAAATGTAATGAAACAAGCAAAGTAAACGAAGTGGCCGTGAATACGAAAAGTTCATTTTCTCTACGAATTTTCTTTTCTGATTTCTTCTCGGCGAAGTTGTTACTACGCGTGCGGACTTTCGTGACGGAATGGAACTCGAATATCGGCGATAACGATTGCTCTTTTCATTCGGCAATTGCTGAGGGAAGGAGGACATTTTTTAACGCCACGATTATACACTTGAGAGGATTTCCGGTGAAATTGTTTCCGAGTGAAATTCTTCCACACGAAATAGGGAATGATAACATAAATCGCTCGGGTCAGCTGCTTTTGGACTCGGAAATTAAAGAGTGCGGGGCTCCAAAGGGTGCAGTTCGCGCGGGTAGCCCAGACAAAGAACCATTCCATTCTCTCTTTCTCTCCACTCGCATTTTTCTCGACGTACATGAATAAAGCAGCGTGCACGTATCGGCTAAATAAATATTCGAATAAAAAAGCGAGCGGTGCGGTTCGTGATACATACGAGCGTATTACCGTTTCCCACGAACACTCATAAATAATGCGGGGATCGAGAGCATTCGTAAATCAAGCCAAAACCATTTAGTGTGTACGAAAATCTACGGTATTGCGAGAGCCGTGTACACGTATCGTTTACGTCTGTGTGTGCCAGATAATATCGAAAATACCAGCACGTATTCAGAGCACAACATCTACTGATGGACATTCTACAAAGAGCTCTATGAAAAAAGCTTCATTTTCCATTTCATCATCGCTAGTGAAGCTTTCATCAAAGTTTCGCCACTCGTGAAACATTTTTTCACAATAAATGTGCCGTTTCGCAACCACCCCTTCTTCTCTAACTTCTACATTCGAATGATTCATCCGATTTTCTATACGAATTCAATGAATCTCACGAGGATCGAACCGCTCCAGATAGCGACAGTTTCCTTATTTCTCAAAATACACATACTTTTAAGACTTTTCGAGCCCTGACCGGAGCAGCTCGCAAAAGCGAAAATAGCCTGGGCTCGCAAACTTCGAAACAGCATCGTTCCACGTCCCCTGCGACGGATGCATTGCGTCAGACGATTGTTGGTAACCGATATTCGAGCACTGCCGTTGCATTGCACAGCACGACTCCGAGCGCAAGAATAAGAAAGGCACGTAGACGGAGAATTTCGTGCTGACGCGTGTCAGCAGCACTCGCGGAGCTATCAAGTTCGAGGTTTCCTCGTGCCAGGACACCGATTGCAGTGCCGGCTCGATTTTCTCAAGCTGTAAAGACAAGAGGACGAAGGTACGCGCCGCGTTTTCATGCTTTTATGTAAACAGCGTTCGAAGCCCGGCGACTCTGGCGTAGCAATCGCCCCGCGTTCCGATGCGCACCGAAGCGTTGTTTTCGCAAAGTCAACGCCGGAGGATTCCACGCCGAAGGTCTGGACAGGCTCGAAGCTTCGGGGTAGACAGTGAAGCGTCGCTGCAAGCGAAGTGCCGGTGCAAACGCAGCACGAAGGGCACTGAAGTTGAAAATTGGTGATCCGGCCGTGTGTATACAAGGATCGGCGCAGCGAGAGCGAGTTCGCTGAATTTCGTGGCCGAGCCACCACCGAGAGAGCGAGCCTCGCTGCGTAACGGCTCGGATCCGATGAAACGAACGAGCGAAAGGGGGATCGAGCGATCGAGTTGGGATCGGGTACGCAGAGCGGGAGACTGGCAAAGGGAATGAGAAGCGCGATTGAGAGCGCGGGCGAGAAACGGAGGCTTCTGATTCGGGGAGCGTAAGGTCGGGACGCGATTCTCGTGAGCTCACTGCGGATATTCCAAGGATTGAGGGTAAACGCGCTTGACGATGCAAACGTGATCTCGAAAGAGGCTCGCGCCTATGAAGAGTCATGTAGAGACACGAAACCGGAGCGGGAGGCAGGGAGAGAGGAAAGGAGAGCACGAGACGACGTGTATCGCGCGATGTCTTCGAAGCAGACTTTTGCGACGATTACTTTGCATAATATCGATTCGACATCGAATTTATCCAAGCCCGTCGCTTTACCTTCTGGTATTGAGAAAACGCGCGGAAACGCCGCCGGAATAAAAAGATGCTTCCCTCCCTTCTCCTATTTCTTTTCTCATGTCCTTTGGGATTTGCGCTCTTTGCTGTGTGCTGCTCTTACGCTTTCTTTAAATGTGCCACCAACGTATTTACGGATCGTAAACTTTCATTGATAAAAAAACTTTATACTTCCCATTGATAAAATCGTTCTCGAATGAGCGAACGGTCAAAATTATTTTGCAAGACCTTGTCCACGCGACAAAGTTTCGTTTCCGTTGTGACATATTTCATCATAAAACGAAGAAATTCATCATTATTTATTATACTTAACGAATAAATATTTCATTGAACTATAAATGAGGCTTCAAATTGATTTTTTCGTTCTGCTGAATAATTGCCAAAGAAAAATAAGTCAGTTAACTAGCTGTACTGACTTTTTTAACAGCTTCGTTCTGTTGTTCAGACAAAAGGTTTGTAAGCTCTTTACGAAGTATTATACAAAATTACAAAATATTCTGTTTGCCTGAGAATTCGAGTGACCATATAAACATTCTTTTGCTTCCTAAGAAAAATCACTGTGCACGTGAACAAATGTGCTTTCATAAGGAACGACCTTTCTGTTGTAACAATTTATTGCAGGGAATGATCGAAGAAGAAGAATTCAAATTTCAAAATCATATTATTTCCAAGAAAGAGGCGAGTTAAAAAGAAAAAAAAAAAAAAAAAATCGAATTAAGTCGCGCAAGAGAACAATCGTGACCAGTTTCGTCGATCAACAGAAAACGTATATATTTGCAAACGCTCGCTCACTCGCATACGAACGCACTCACACACACTCACACACACATCATTTTATAGAAAATATTTTATAATCATTTCTTGAAGAATAACTCGATAAGCCACGCGGCGAAAATGAGTACACGGGGAACGCAAGACGAGGACGGAAGTGTATTTTTTCACTTATCTCGAGATCGTTATATCGTGGAAAATCCCTCGTTGGCTCTATTACTCCGGGCACCTCGGGAAAAATTCTTACACGTCCTCCAAATATACAATCGGGAAAGTCGTTCTCGATCTGTGGTGGAAATTGGGGCGGCCAAGCCCGACAAAAACCAGATTGATGCGAAAGAGTGATGATTTCGTGATCGAGCGAACTTTTGGCAAGTGCCCGAGCTTGAGGGGGGAGAAAAGCGCTCCCAAAATCGAAGCTTCTCGATCACTGAATCGATGGAATGAAACTCGCGCAAAGTACAAATTGAAAAGTTGATCTCACACTGTTGTTTCAATGGCACGAATAGTTTAAATTAGACCCTCGATCGACCTCAGTAGTAGTTCATCTGCCAACGTCGCTTCCGTTTTCTCGTGGGTGCGTCGACGTGTGTGTTGGAAAACAGATCATAAGTCATTGACAGTTCATCGGCTGCGTGAAATACGTTAGCTCTGAAGAAAAAGACTTTGCGTTTACGCGAAAATATGTATCGAAATAAAGAAGTACTTCTCAATTTGTTTGTTTATTTATTACATTCATAGCCATTTTGATTCATATCCTTTTAGCAAAAAAGTTTTCGAACGTGTTTGCCGATCTGCACACACGTTGCTGATGCACTCAAATCTCAAATTACGAAGATATAAACTCGAATATATGAGACGTGGCAACATCTCTAATGACGCTCTCGAAAGAAGCGAGTTTCCTGCCTTATTTTAGTCATTTCTCCTGTCATAAGTCACCTTCGATAAATTTGAAGCCGGATAAATGATTGGAAATATTTAACTCTCTACTGTTCAAATTTTGTTCTAATAATTAAGATAATTTAATATTCTGTAATAATTTAACATTCTTTAAAGTTTCATGTTTTTGTCGATTAACCCGTAAAATGCACACTGGGTCGTTTTGACCCATACGTTTTTCTTTCGCCGTTTGTACCACGAAGTACATGCTCCACTTTAAGCAAATATTTTGCCATTAAATTTTTGTTTTTTCAAAAAAAATCAATTGCAGCCATAAAATATGCGGATACTTAACTACAGAAAAGGTCTCTACAAAAAAAAATGCATATTTACGGGGATATAACGATGCGAAAACGCCATGGGTCACATTGACCCAGTATGCACGGATAAGTTGACGGCAGAGGTGTGCACTTTGAGGGTTAATACTATTTCCTGTTCAACTTCCTTCAATCGGAATATTTGGAGGTACAAAAGCTTAGCCAGCTAATTAAATATTCCTGAGAAATCAACAAAATATCGATAGTTATAGCAACAAAGAGTTCTTTTGAGGCATTTTCTCAAGATACAATTAAAAATGGACCGCAACTGCGGCATAAGAACTACTAATACTCAATAGTTAAATCAACAAAATGAATTTTGACCAAATGAAAATTGCGTTTTCAGTGCACGTACTCGAAATGAAAGAATTCAGGAAATCGCTCGAATGGTAAAGCAAGGAGAAATAAAGCGGGTTCATCGGGAAAATGATTCCGATAAAAATACGTCTTCAGAAATCACATTTTCAACCCTCCCGACCCTTTTAAGGAGGGTGGCTACGTTCGTCAAATTGATAAGAAATTGATCAAATTTGGTGATAATGTTCTTCAACATCAAGTGCGAAGACACAATTTTTTTCAAAATTTTCTTCCGCTTAGTTATCGAGTAATTACGCATTAAGGTAATTCTATCGCTTCAGTCTAGTCATACCACTGCTAATAGTTAAGACTTATAGTAATTAATATTATTGACATATGGAAAAAAATTATTTCTTATAAGTAAAATTTTCCATATGTAATCCTTTAAATGAATGTTCGTATTGAATTATAAAAATTAAAAAAAAGTTAGTCCAACGATTCGCGTAGTATCCCCAAGTTTACGTTTGGCAACACCGGTTCTCTCCATCTTTTTCTACTCGACCACTCGTGAGTGTTTAACCTCTTTTCTGCTGATCTGTCAAATTGAGGTTAGGACTACACTCAGCTGATGCCTTACTGTCATGTCTCTTTATCATAGCGAGTCGTAGGAAATCCAATGCCGGAAGTTCAAATTAAACTTAATATTCCGTAAAAAATAGGCCGATAAGGGCAACTTTTTTTGGGAGTATTAGATTACTACAAGTGTTAAGTATATGAATTGCAGTTTTTTCCGGAATTTTATGGATTTCTAGGCAAATATACCCTTTTGTAGCAACCGGAAGTTAGGTTTTTGTATATGCTGTTTTGAAATTCCTTTACGAAAACCACCAATTTTAATAATTAATTTCTCTGAAATTAGGTCGATAACCGACTCTGAAATTTGACACAGCCCTTTATTAAAGGTTTAAGTACAGCATAAATTTTTTTTTTTTAAATCTTATGAACTAAGCCTGGCGATAGAATTACCTTAAAGCAGATTTCTTATGCCCGGAATGTATACCTATATATATGGAAACGCTATGCTTATACACGTGAACTTTAGTGATCAATTACTCGATAACTGTACAGAAGAAAAATCTTAAAAAATTTGTATTGTCAAATTTAACTCTAAAGAATATGTTCACCAAATTTTATTAAATTCTTATAATTTTGAAATTTTTAATGTATTTTACATGGTTTAGCATGGCAACATTGTATCGTTTCTAGCAACCCTCCTTAAGCTGCTTCATTCGTTCCCAGTTTCTCCGCAGATAGCCGTAATTTATTCGGAATTATTAGTGCGGGTGGATGCAGCGTGTTGGCTACCGTCAAACGAGATGCCGCGGCTGCATAATTTTTCGACGCCTCGTATCATCGCGATAACGCAGCCACGTTTACTTTGCGCGTAAAGTGCGAGCTCCCCGCCCAGGGTGGAAAGAGTCCTGAACCGAGCGTTGTTTGGCTCCCGCAGGAAGAACCTACGGAATGCTTGACTCGGAGTGGCTTCCTTCGAATCGATATGCTCTCATAAATTTTCCACCCGAGAGATTCGTTACAGCGATCGACCTCGAGATTTCCTCAATTCTTTCGTACATTATATTCGTTCGAGCACGACCGCGCAATGAGAAAAATGAACTTCAAGCAAACGACAAAAATGAGTAATCCGACGAGGTCCTCACAGCGGTGTTTTTTCCCTCTTTTTATACGCGAGGAGAAAAATCTCCTGGAGCAAGATCGATGAGACGAGAAAGTTTGGACTTTTAATCTGAGAGCGCACGAGGAAAAGATCACGCCGATTTTCCCTCAGTTATTAATCGCTGCGTCTTGTTCCCCAGGACGTGAGCTCTGTCAGATTTAATATATGTGTGGATAACCCACGCGTAATGTTTTTTCTCACGATCTTTTCCATGAACGTATTTCTCTTTGGCATTATACGAGTGCGGCGCCGCAAGTAGAATAGACTCTCGGTGAAAATCCCGCTCGCTCTCGTCCGAAAGATTTATCGCCGATGCACTTTTATCGAGTGCATAGGACGAGCTTCTCCCATCCTCTCGAGTCTCCCAAACGTGTATAGTCTCCGTCTTCCCCTTTCATCCCTTTCTTCTTGCCTCCCTTTATGTTTTGATCCTCAACAAGAAACTGTACCTTATCATATATAACGCAAGAGTACGAGGTTTAGGTGCTCCGTGAATTTCCACTCGCTCGATGCTTTCTCATCGCCTCGAGTGCGCCGAGACACACACTTTTACTGCGGAAAGGGAGCAGAGCGCTGTGAAAGATTATTGCATCGTGAGAGCACGTTTTTTCAAAGGTTTATCGAGCTCGCCCTAAGACCTTAACCGTCCTTGTTATATCCAAATGAATCTATCAAGAGTGTCGCATCGAAATAGAGTAGGGAGAGGCGGGATAAGAAGAAAAGGGGGGAGAAAATGGAAGAGAAGATTTGAGAGCACTCACGGGACGAGGGGAGTGCGATGATGCGTATTTATCAAGCGCGATCTCCACTTTCGACCGCCTCGTATCTTGCAACTTGAAATTAATGAAATTAACGAAGAAGGGAAGTTTGGTTGCGATAATTGGAAGAGTTTGAGCCGATTATGTGGCAATGACTTCGATTTTCGAGCAGCTGAAACGAGTCTAGGCGAGAGTTGAAGAATTTTTTGAATCGGGAAGAGAGAAGAGGGAAGCTCCAATTTTCTGGAATAAATTTAATCACGGATTAATAGTTAGCTACAAGTTTCGAGAGAGGGTTGAGTCGCGAGTGTCGGAGGGTGGTGCACTGCACTGTGTGCTGGCAAAGGAAGGAGTGCTCAACGACGTTTGGCCCGCTTAGCAATTCAAATGATCCGGGAGTGGCTACACCGGAGAGTCAGATGTGAGGCAGTCAGAGGAGCGTGAATTGGCCCAAAGTGCAAGGCTTGTCTCGCTCAGAGGAGGGAGAGACGTTTGAGGAACGTGCATATGAATTGTCCTGGAAATTGGGGGCAGGCTGATGTCGGGAGTGAGTAAAATGGAAAACTCTGAATTATTTTTATTGAATTTTTTGACGGCGATTTAAAGGAGTTCGACCGTTCTGACCAGTCAAGTTTGCAACTACTTTACGTTGATTTATTTCAAGTATAAATTATTAATCAAATTAATAAACGCTTGTATTGAGAATATTTTTATCATAATAATGTAACGAAATGCTTTAAAAATATCATAAAAGATCGAATTTGTACTTCAACTTGACTAGTCGATGATTGAGTCGGTCACTTTAAATATTCATAACCTGAGGAACATTTTTATTGTGCCACCGAGAAAAAGGAATGGTCGATTCATTTGAAAGAGTGAAGCTACTAGACGAACGAAAGCACGTGAGTCAGTCTCGAAAATAAATTTGATGAAATTCCCGCGATTCCCGAATTTGCCCGAAGTTCAATCAGCTGTTACGAGCGGTCCAACGTGATGACGGACATCCGCTTTCGACGCGTCAAAAACTAAAGTTTTTCATGTTTTCTTTCTCAAAAGTCTCGCAAGGCAATGCTTGTTTTTAAAGAAACGGAATCTGCGATAAATTTTCTTCACGATATAAACTTTTCCGAAGCTCGAATACCGTAAAATTTTTTCACAATTAACATTATTGTGAGTTCTTCCATAGAGTACCGGGTTAAAAACTCAAAATTGTTAATGAAATAATTCAGAATTTTGCCCCTTAAGAGGCCCCGGAACTGTGCTCATCGTTATCAGGGGACCTTGAACCATCATTTACCCCAGCAAAAAAGTGTGCCTTCACCGTATTTTATCGAACGGCCGAATTACTTTAAGGAAGCTGCAGCAATAGTGTGACCCTCTGACGATGCGTCGAGTCGAATAATCGCCACGACTCTTCCTTGCTGTTTGACGAGAGTAATTTTTGGCGTAATTATACAGACGCGTTAATCCGCTTGAACTTTTTTACTAAATAAAATAATATTTGTCATGGTTTTTGTTGAATCGTGATTGAAAATGCTAATAAGCTGACGTTCAACCTTCTCGACAGCAGGGTGTGAAGAAACATGGGATTCAAATGCTCCGAGAACGAGCCCTCCCTTCACGCGCGTGCAATGCAGCTTCGAACTTGAGTGTTTATATCGGTAACAATGCTCGTTCTAATTCGGCTATAGATCAAAAGTTGTAACGAACACGAGCCTCGTATATGCGAGTTGAGAACTCTTTTCGTTAGCCGCAACCACGCGCGGCGGAGCTCTCACTGTTCTCGCTTTCTCTTCTCGGGTGCACTCTCCCCGCATGCACTTTACGTTACGTGCGAAAATTTTGCTCGAACACGAGCACAACTCTGTACAGCGGAAATTGCCAATTGAAACTCTCGAACAGAACCTCGACCAACGATAATTATAATCACTTGTCTCGCTCCGAGGATACGTTAACGATTCCTCTAACTTTACTGCTCCAAAGTCCTGGCATGGATACAAATATCTGCACAGAAACGCAAGCTTTTTTGTTAAGGTAGTTAAGGTATACTTTTGGTGAAATCTTATAAGAACGGGCTGAAATTTAAATATGGCCTTTATGGACCGACTGTGAAAAATTTTAAATCGATTTACCAGCATTTTGTTTTCGAGATATTCGCGATGAAAAATGGATCATTTTGTGCCCGATGCCTTTATATAACACGTCGCTGGATAACACTTTGTTTACATTTTTTATTGCCGACGCTAAACAGATCTTACGACTTTAAGGGGGAACCCTAGACGGGCGAAAGAAGAATTTTTTGACCGGTATAAATAATAGAAATGCGATGGATATAAAAAGATTTAGGCCTTAAAAATACACTCTTAAAATACATAAAAAATTTTTTTCGGCAGGCGAAGTGTACGAGCTTCGACAAAACCGTGTAGCCGACAGCACCGTATAAGCATTGGATTTTACTGCACGCCGGGGCTCAAACTTTTAGCTCGTATGTCTACATACAGAACTACCTTAAAGCTCCAGGACAGATAACGCTTTTTCATCGTTTCATTTTTTCTCATCGAATTTTTTCGATCGACACAAATTATTTCGTTTCCCTCGAGCAGCATATTCGGTCGGAGATGAGCAACGAAATATTACTGAGACCAGAGAAAATAATTTATTTATAGTGAAGCGAGTTATCGCGGCGAAACCAACGAAGCGCCGATGCAGTTGAACGGACTCACCTTGATGCAACAAAATATCAGCGAAATATACTAATTCATTCGCTTTCGTGAACGAGTACCATTTAGTCAATTTGACAAAACTGATTCAAATAAATATTCATTGAAGCGTGTATTAATTTATGTATATTGAGAGCGACATATGAACATATTTGTTTTCAGTGCTTTCATCGACTCCGAGGAATTTCCATAATTTATTTTCATAAATTGAAGGATTAACGATTCAACTGAAAAATTGTTGGATCTATTAAATTTTCATTCCACCGCGCTTCGAGAAAAGTTCGTAAGAACGTTTTTTGCTTCCTCATAGAGGGAGCTTTGTGACGATGAAAAATTTTTTTTTCCAGTTTTCAATGTCATTGTGCTCAAAATGTTTCAAAACATCGAAAAATCATATCTAGAAAAAAATGTCCTCATGTGTGTGTGTGTGTGTATGCGTGCGTGTGTGTGTTATGGCACTGCAAAATTCAAACGTTTATAACTCGGAAACGGTTTGAGATACAGGGCTACCCCCTTTTGCACAGGTTTTAATCTATACAATTCTCTGATAATTTTATCAGAATTTGAAAAAAAAAATAAGAATATGACGGCGTTTTGAAATTTTCATAAAAACGGTGTCGACGCTCTAACTTTCGAAAATTTAGAGATTTATTAATAATTTTTTTTTTTATAAATAGACTATCATAATAGGAAGGTTGGTATTGAATTTGGGGAATATCGGTTGAGCGGTTTAAATTTTATGACATTTTGAATTTTACGAAATATGAGTTTTTCAAAAATCGTCTAACCGCTTGAATTTTTGGAAATTTTGTAAGATATTGTGTACAAGTCTGTACTTCCTCTATACTTTCCAGCAAAGTTTTCGGAATTATTTAATTTCAATGTAAATAGAAAAACGATGAAAATTGAAAGTTGCAAACTGTTTTTTCTCATGGCTCATCATTCAGTTGTTTTTTTTATGGATTTAAACAAAGAGATAAATTAAAGTTCGTAAAAGAAGGTAGAGAAAATACATTATTTCATTGTATACAAATAAAATGCTGGAAATTAAAATTTGCAAATTGCTTCCTCAAGATGGTCAAGATGCACGATGCTCAAAGCTTACTCTATATGAGGAAGCCAAAATGAAAAATATAGCACCTCGTAGAGTAAGTTTTCAGCATCGTGCATCTTGACCATCTTGAGGAAGCAATTTGCAAATTTGAATTTGCAGCATTTTTTTCATTACATTTCGAGCAAAAATAAATGCCCCATTTCGATCGATCTTTGTCGTAGGATGCGAACTTCATTTTATCTCGCCCCTCTGTTGATCGCGTGCAACGAAGAATTCGGAAAAATCTATGGTTTTTTTGGACTCTTAGTTACGCAGCAAAATCGTTGCCATCCCCGGAAATCCCTATTCCAAGAAACGTTTATTCAATCAGTTGAAATATGCTGGACGTTGACCGAACCGGACACGGACAAGAGGGATCCATGCTCGTACTTCTCGAGCGAGTGATAAAATATTTGCTTTCCATTACCTGAGAACGGGACAGCTTGTGACGATGGCGATTCGTGTGAGATCCATCGATTGATGCCGAGCTCGGTACCAAAAAACGGGGACTGCATTCCCCCGGCGGTGGTATGTAATGCTGTTGATTTTGGTGGTGCGAGAGGAAGCGATTCTGGGTCTGTTGGTGCTGTTGCTGCGGTGTCTGATGAGGCGACGTAGCACCGGTGACGAGACGGTGCTCACCGGTGTCCAGCATGCTCGTCCCGAGGGCGTCGAGCTGGCTCAACGACCTCGAGCGGACCTTTAACACGAAATTTTTCAAAACTGCGATTATTATTTTGAAACCAGATGATGAAAAGGTCAAAAAGTTTCGAGACCTCGCACGATTCATTCGAAAAATTTGAACGAGTTTCCGGCCTCGAGGTTCGAATTTCAGGTGGCCAATTTTTTCACTTCCTTCTTTTTCTCTGGTGAATTTTTTACGATTGCAAGCTCTATAAGAGCGCGGATATTTACGATGGCGATAATAAAACGACGGTTCGATAGTCGACGTATATATTTTATGCACATGTCTCCAGTGCCCGCGATAGGATCGAGAGCCCGCGATACAGTCAACCTGATATGCTGTCACTTTTCTGCATCGAAGAGGATTTCCGAAGTTTTGCGATGAGCTAATAAAACACGTTCAACGACCAGCTGGATGGAGCTTCGTCTTTATTCAACGAGAGTTCGGGAATCGATATTGCGAGACTCTTCGAATATTACCTTCCACGTACCGTAATACGATAATGAAAAATCGTGTGTATTTGTTGCATGATAAACCTGATAAAAGACGGATTAGACGGACGTTCGATGCTGGAATGATTAAAAAATAAAATAATCAATTGCATTATAAAAAGAAGATAACTAAAGTGGGTCAATGTTTTGACCGATGATCGACTTCCCAATTTTGCGAGCATGTGCACAATTGATTCAACGCAATTTCAAAATATTTCGTTTCCCAAATGGGTGGACCTCTGATTACTACTATCTTGAGACTAACGCTGCATTCTCATCTGCTGGAATTAAATTCTCACTTCGGTAATCCTGCGCTGCCAATTTTTTTTTTTTTTTTCATTCTCATCGCTGCATAACCGCAAAATAGAACATCGCGAGGCTTCGCCTGCTTCCTCATCGATATTTTTTGTCGCTTTCATCGCGGCTTAGGGAACTCTTCATTACTAGATTTTCCAATCAACTCGTGTTGTACAGAATTCAACGGAATTCGAGGACTCCGATAAAAAGTGGAGCGCGGCTTTTGAAAAAATATTGGTACATCGAGAACTTTTTATTATTTTGATAACTCGTTAAAAAATCACTGTTATGCCTTACGGTGCGATATTTTAAATGGATTTTTCCCAAATTTCAAAATTTTTCATGTTACGTCGAGCTTTGACGTTCTGGACGAGGGAGCACCTTTTAGACGTGGCTGTAGCGAAACTAACTCGGCAAACTTTTGGTTAGAGCCGATGAAATTCTTGCAGCAACAGCTCGAGATGGGTTCGTTCAGTTTTCTGGTATTACGAAGATTTCAAAAATATTTTGAACGACTTTTCGGGAAATGGCGAGTCTGGCTAATCCCGGAAGCGAAATAATCCAGAAATGTTGAGCGCCTGATGAGCGGATCAAGAAAGGAAACGTTGACTCGAAGTCCGGATCACAACGGGGAAGGACGCTTGAGCCTCAAATTTATGCCATTCGAGAAGCCAACGCCCCGAAGCCGAATTTGGAATCCGAGGATAATTTCCGGAATCTTAAGGTGGTTCCTCCACGAGACAGTTAAATTAGGAAATTATTTAAATTTGGCATACGTATTGTTTAACATATGAACAACACCTCTATAAAATTTTAACAAGTTTCACCATCCCGAACCCGAGATATATGTAATTGAAGTTGACTCAATTAACACGTAACATATGGACCATGCATAAGCAAACGGCACATTATTAATTCTGCCGCTAGTACTAAAATTAGGAAGTTTATAAAAAACGAGGAGGAGCTAGAGCAGGATATCACAGATATTGTGAAAAAAAATCAAGGTGATTGACCATCTAGTTTGACAGATATAGCCTCGGGAAGTACGAAGGTTTAGGCTGCATACGATATATTTTGCAAGCGAACAAGCGAATGTCGTCTGTATAGACAACCTTTTCTGTGTGTTGAAGCGTAACCTGGATAGTTCCGTCAAAAAATTTACTCACGATGTCGGATCAAAAATACTTTTAGAATAAATTTTACGAAAGCAAATGATATTTGTACTATATCTGCTGGCACCGAGTACGTATATAGGGTCTTTACAAAGTTATTGATTACGATCCGAACGAATTATCAAGCCTTTTAATATGCTGACAGTACATAACTTTTGGTTGGGGCTGTCGCAGAGGATCAACCTTAAAATACTGAAATCATTGCGGCGAGTCGTTGTCTCGTTTGAAATGTATCAAGTTCTCTGTTTTGTTGTTCTTTTATTCCTTTTATTCCTTATCGCTGTGGAAATGAAGAGTTGCCGAGAGGAATTCTAAATTTGAGATAGAAATCCGGAGACAGTTTTCGTATTTTTCGTTTAGTCACCGAAACTATTTATCCTACTGAATATTCGATATTGCAAAAATTCTAGTTAAGGGGGTCACCCCATGTGCAGCCGGATTTTTTGAGGTTTTTTGAAGATTCTTTTGCGTCGAGGAATAAGAACACGGACTTATTTTGGAATTCGAAGGGTTTTTTTATTGGTATTTCAACTCTAACATAGAATTTTTGAAGTCTGATATCTCCGGTAGATTCGGTGTAAAACTACTCCATAGGAACCCATATATAACCCGTAAAACAGTGGCTATCGCCTGAAATAAAATGATACAGAAATATGAAAAAATGAAGGATTTTCGCGCTTTGAAACAGAAAATTTTAATTTTCAAAAATTTTTCAAAGCCCGAAAATCCTTCAATTTTTAATATTTCTGTACGATTCTAGTTCAGGCGACAGCTACTGTTTTACACATCGAAGCGCTCTTTGGGTTCTTGTGGAGTAGTTTTACACCGAATCTACCCGAGATATCAGAGTTGAAAAATTCTATGCTAGAATACCAATAAACAAACCCTTCAAATTTTGAAAATCTGTTTTTTTTCCTCGCCGCTAAGAAATCGCGAAAAACCCCAAAAAATCCGGCTGCATGCGGGGTGACCCCCTTAACTATGATTTTATGTGAAAGAGCGAAATCGAAAGAAACGAATACGAAATAGTTGAAATGAATTGTGCGTGAAACTTCAAAAATTCGGGGGCCAAAAATTGGTAACGCTTTTTCTCAGTGTTGAGCGACAAATTAATGAATTCAGGTATTTCTGGGCTTTAGACGAGGATTAATACTCGTCAAAAATTTTATTTGCGCAACAACTGAATCAATTCCAAGAATTGACCCGATTATTCGGTTTTCGAGAGTTCTCAGTAGAGGGTCGTGAGTTTTCTGGAGGAAAAGAGTACACCGCGGAAATACAAATTTGCAATGGGATTACAAAAGAAAATTTATTATTTGAAACAAGTGGATAAGCAATTTTCCCAAAAAAGGAAAAAACGACGAGGAAAGCGAAGCGAGCTGGAATTTGTAAGAAAATTAGCGAGGCTTGTTGTTCGACGGGAGTGGCTAAACATTTGTGAGATTCGTACACGATCCAAGAGTTTTGAGCGAGGTCGACAAAAGAAAAAGAGACCCGGAGACTTAAAATAGGCAAATCAAAGTGAAATGGTAACTGTTTTTAAATTCTGTCCGACGATCGCGCGAGGGTACAGGAAAGCACGAAAACATTGAAAAGTGAAGAGGCAGTGTTGATTCACGGGGCGCGCGTTCTCAAATTCCGTAAATCTCGATCGGATAAATGGAACGAAAGCGAATTACTCCGCTGTCGAATGGGCGTGGAAAAGCTTCTGCACAAAACCATCAGGCAGTGGAGTATTTCGTGATCGAAATTTCGTCTCTGATTACAGCGATTGGTTTCTCCGTCGCGCAAATTCGCTCCCTTCGTTTCTCGTTGGGAGCCACTGCGAATTTCACGTTGAGAAAGAGGTTTCGGTGTGCTGGCTACGAAGAAAAAGGGTAGAACGAAAACTATTGTCAATTCGAGAGCAATATGACGAGAGGCGATCGAAGGACTCAAGCGGAGTGGAAAAATCGTCGGAGGAGATTGGACAAATTCATTGTTCATTATTTCCAACCATTTCCATTCTCCGTACAGCAACGATGTTTTGCATCGAAAGTGCTTTATCCACTGGAAGCATCGGAGTCTGTCCATCGCTGTGTCTTTCGTCGTCGAAGCACGAAATGTGAAGCGATGGGCGTGGATCGAAGGAGGCTGCGACGCAAACGTGCAGTTTAACGAACATATTTCATCTTTGCATACGCGGATTCGAGAGTACATAAGCGGGGGGCCAGGGATGATAGGAGAGAAAAAAAGTAATGGAGGACGAGGACGTTCGTGATTTTCCACTTCAGTCAAAGTCTCATCACGACCATTTCCGTTGTTCGTCGTATATAAATCGTTGAAAATCCGTTCATACATTCACGCACGGACGGGGAACGAGGCGGCGAGGGATCTCTCAGCTTCTCCTCCCTTATCGACTGGAGGGTGTGTACACACATGCAGAGCGTACGCGTGTCACGGAGCAAGTGAACGTAGATTTTCCATTAGTCGACAGTTTGTTCGTCGGGGATTTCTCTGTCCGGTATTGTCAATTCTTTTCTTGATCGCCTGTGTGTTCCTATGCATATATACATGAGCAATCGAGTGGCTCGGAGTATGTACGTAAATCAGGGCGTATACGTGAAAACGTTTGTTTTAAATTCGTTACACTTTTGAAGGAGCTTTCACAATTATGCTTACAAACAGACGACCAAAGTTTCAAGAACACGTCACGTAATTTACTCGACCGGAGGGAACTTTAAGAGAATCGAGTGCAACGAAAAGCATGGAAAATCAAATGATTCGTCACAACGAATATGTTGAGTTACGAAGAACGTTGTTTCAAGGTAGATCCTCCTCGTAGCATCGTATTTTATGGGCGTCTAAATTGCGTCGATTTTTACTTCCTAATTAAAGATATATTATCACTCTAAATTAATGTCAGAGTTATTCATTCGAAATTGTAAATACACTTTTTCAACTTATTTTTTGGCGAATGAAATTACGATTAATCGGGGATCCGCCACTGACCGAACCCCAAATTTCATTCGTCCCTGGCCAAAATATGATAGTTTTTTATGCAAAAAATCGCTTTAGAGAGGGCAAAGGGAAAACACAGGGGGAAATGAATCAAGAAAAAAGTGTTAATAAAAAGTCGTATTTTATGTGTTTCTAAAGTAAATCGATTTTAACTTCCTAATTAAAGATATTATCACTTTAAATTCATGTCAGAGTTACTAATTCGAAATAGTAAATCAATTTTTTCAACTTATTTTCTGACGAATAGAATTACCAATTATTCATTGAGCGAACCCGAAATTTTATTCGTCCTCGGCGAAAATACTAGTTTTTTATGTTAAAAACCACATATTAGAGAGCGCAAAGGGAAATGAATCAAGAAAAAAGTTTTAATAAAAAGACAGAAGGCTGTGACAGGAATGGGCCGAGCCAAGAAAAAATGAAATGCGGAAATAAGAAAATGTGAGGTTATTCGAGTGCTCATTATCAATTTCGTTCAATTTTTAAGGTAATATATCTTTTAACTAGTAAGACAATCGTCTCGAATTTTTTCTTATTCATTGTTTTTGTGTACTTTTTCATAAACTTCGTAAGGAACGTTCATTCGTAATATGGAAAGACAGACGATTTTTTACGCAGGGTCCCTATGATCCTGTGTATTTTTCTTCATATTTAAAAAGGTTTATTTAAATAACCAATGAGAGGAACACATTAAAATCGGATATGTGTGTCAGTCGACTACCCATTTAAGCTCTGTGTAAATTTTAAGACTCTCTTAAGAAAATCATTTCGTGAATGAACTACCTTAAAGCCAATTTTTGTTCGTCTTTCATCTAGAAATAGCTTCAATGGCTAAGTTTCCAAAATATTTGGGCTCGATTATTGAATTTTTGTTATTTCCTATGCTCAAAGTTGATACAGAAGAATTTTTTCTACTTTGTTGAAATAAAAGTTGGAAAAAATAAGTTTCTGCCTTATTCAAAAGCCATGAAAGGCCTTAAACCTCCTGGAAAGTAGCAGCGGATAGAAAAAAGTATTCACGAAAACTTGCTAGCTCGACGGAACACCCGGTACACAAAACAGGATTTAAAGAGATTACTTTTCCTCCCTTCCTTGCGCTATTACTGAGGGGGAAATGATTCATCGTTAAGGAATTGACGCGGGGATGATCGTAAAAGGGTATGGATTCGCCGGTATCAAAGCGTAGACGGGAAACTACTAGTATGTATATGTGTGTAGGCGCTAAGTCGATCGAAGGAAAAAATGAAGAAAAACGAGGAAGGCAAACCGGGACAATAAAAAAACATCGAAGTCTGTCGGTCTCATAAGGGAAACTGAATATACGTATTCAGAGTTCCTGGATTCGCTTCCTTCTGTGTATCTCGATCGTGATTTTTTTTCTGGCCATTTACACGCCTTGACATGGAAACGTTGAAAAAAATTAGATGCCACCCTCGTCCAGGATTGACTTCAATGCTTATTCAGTGGAAACACCTTAAAACGAACCAAAAAAAATCATCTTGACAAAAAAAAAACATTTCTTTTGAGCTCAGCCACATTCAGTGGCTCTCTCAAATACTCTCCCCAAAATTCATCACACTATTGACGCTAAGCTAGTCGGTGCGGTTTTATTTTTAATTTTTTTCAAATTTTCGTTGCCCCTGGTTCTTCCGGATTTTGACAAGACCGTCCAGGCGTTTGATCTTCACTCGTTTCCTCACTTTACTTACCCTTACGACGCTGAAGTGTGCAACGTTCGAGTCCAACGAAATGAAGGATAAAAACATTTGTGATTCACCAATTTCTTTATTTCACAAAGTACTGGGGCAGGTTGAAAAACTACGAATTGCAAATTCGGCAGGAAACGAAATTGGAAAATTGCTGGAATTGTTTGGCCTCGGTGCAATTAATTAACACCAAGGTCAAGGGCAGGACGACAAAACTGTACTCTTGGTCGATCACTTATTATTTCGAGCTTTTTTCCAGATTTGATTGTTTCTCGAAAGATCTAACACTGAAGAATTTCTGACTGAGAAGATGGCGCGGTTCGAATGAACGAAGCGATTTTTTCTGGTAGCCTGCACTGTGTGCTTCTGCCCTCGGAAGTAATACGAAAGTTTATGAACCTCTGAGACAGGGGCCACTAGAATTTTTTTTATTTCGAAATAAATAATCAAGTGGCGCAAACGTTGTGCTGGGTCTGGTGCGACGAAGCCGCCACGAGCCGAACCTTTCTACTCATAGGATTTAATCTTTATTCGCTTGTGCGCAGTCTGCCATGAAACCCCTCGGGTGTTTACACACTCACGTTCCACCTAACGAGATTCTACCATCAGAAAGAGTGATTCTAACCCCTTTTTTGCATGCACTTTCACATGGGACTGTGAAAAATCTCTCGGAGATGTAGATTAACCGATGAAATAGTAAGAAAATTCCGTACCTCAATCGTCGAGGATTCGAATGATTTGTGTAAGCACGTTTTCCATTCGATATTTCCGCAGGCCTCGTGTCACCTCGATCTCGAACTAATCGAAAGGAAAATCCCAGCAAATTTTGTTCTCTAAAGAATATTCCCCAGGCCCTTGACCAGTGAACCCTTGAACAAGTTTTTCATCATAGAAAATCAAAACTCATGGAATTCCTCGCGGTTTTGAACGTTAATGACCAGTATTTTGAGAAGAGACGAATACAAAACGAATCTGCGACCAAAGAAGAATCATTTTTGTTCATAAACTCATTTTTCACTGTTGACGTATCATTACCTCCTTAATTAAAAGAAAATGTTATTCCATGGTTATTGGTCTTTGGGATTGCTGTACGTTACTACGGAAACGCGCATCTGAAATCCTTCCGTTAATTTCATCATCTCGTAGATTCGAGTAAGAAAAACTATGCACCAACTAACGCTGAATTATTATGAGAGCTTTTTGACTAGTTTTACATTTTTAATTAAATTTACAAAGAAGACACAATTTTCCGGATGCAGCACGTGTAACGGAAGTTCCACTGTGAACGAATTTTTATTACTTTTATTGGCACGTGTTCCATGCGAAAATGGAATACACCATAAAATCAAGGGGATCACGAATGTATGCGTGGAAAGTTTTTTTCGATATTAAAAGCGGAGAAAGCGCGCTTACGCTTCGTGCCCGCAAAAGTTCTGATCGAGTGGCTCGTTTTTATTCGCGTTTTATCTTCCTCCGCGGATAATGTTGAGGCCGTATCAAAATCTCCGTCGTGAAATTTCTTTTTGGACAGAAATAAATTGGTGTTGATGGGAATTCCAAGTCTTTGCGATCGTCTGTCGTTATACGTCTCGTTTCTGTGATTTTCGAATGCTCGCACTTTCAAGAAAGTTAAAATTCTTTTCCTCTTGTTTTCGTCTCATCTCTCAAAGACGTTTTCTTTTCGAAACTGAATTTCCAATCACGAGATAATTTCTCCATCTATAAGAGCATTTGATCATTGGATTTTTGTTCTACTGGATTTTCGTTCTCAAAAATGGATTCACTTCGATGAAAAATATATTTTTCTCTTCAGTGCCAGTGAATCTCGAGGCATGGGAACGAGTGAATAAGTCCAGTCGAAAAATATTAACGTACCGGATATTATTCGACCCCAATGTATCGATGATTGAACGCCTACGAAAATTTCAATCATTTCTTCGGGGTATTCCATCGAGATCATCAATTCCCAGAAGTCCTCCTTTATATCTCGTTTTAGTTTTACATTTACCATGAAAGTTCACCTATGAACTACCCTAGTAAGTTACACGCCTACGCAATCAAACGACGCTAAGTTCTGCCAGCTTCTCTGAGAGCCCTCCTCGGAACCATTATCTCGTCTTTTTTCCGTCTCCTTCTTTTTTTTTTCTCGTTCTCTAAAAGCTCGACCCTTTATGTATATGCGGATCAAAGAATTGAATCTTCTTTTCAACGGAGCAACACACAACCTTCACCTTCATTCACAGACGTAATATCCGTACAGAAATAGATGACTCCATAAAATTTAAGAAAAAGCCGTCACACTCGAGGTACTCAGCGAGGAGGAGGGGGGGTATTTTTTCCTTTTCCGTTTGCATCAGCTAAAAGGGAGAAAACGTGTTTGTTGATGGGACGAGAGAAAATGGATTTATCAGGAGAAATGAAAATACGGGAGCGAGGGGGGAAAAACTTTTGGGATTTCACCGCGACATAAACGACACTCGATAAGTCACACGTAGAAGCTTTGACGTTCTCAAAGAAATCTTTGATGCGTAACAAACCTGCGGTGGTACGAGAGTGAAAAATGTTTTGCACCGTTGCGACACTCTTTCTCGAGCGCTTTTCGTCTTACGCGGACCAACGGAAAGAAGGCGTTACGCGTCCCCTGGCACACCTTCGTGTACGCCTCGCGGTTTACACTTAAAAAATTAGGTAAATTGGAATGCGGTGGAAATATGCTGTGGCGAATTCAACTCCTTGGAACTTTGCTCCCGTCGTGAAAGACTTTTGAAAATAGCGAGAAGGCTCAAGGTGGTTCGATAGCCGTATAAAAAATAGGGTGCAGCCTCCTTCCTGTGCAAACATTATTCGTTGTGAAATATGTTCCAAAAGTCATTCAAATTATCTTTAATGATCAGTAAAAAAAAAAAAAGCTCGTGATTTTGGAATTTTTATATTTTTAGCATACAAATGAACGCTCGGAAGCGCGTTAATCTCGTGGCAACACTGTGCACAAGCAACTGTCTGACAACTTTTTGGGCGGAAGAAAAAAAAGAGGCTTTTCTTGAGGATAAAATTGTATGGAAAGAAAATTTTTGAAATTATTTTTATTAAATAAAAAAAAATTTCAATAAATTTTAATAAATTCTATTTAAATTTTGTCCAAAGCTCAAAATAATTTAAAATACATTCTTTATTGGAATTTAAACATTAATTCAGAATGGAATATATATAGCGCTTGTGAGACGAGCGCAGCGTCCCAAAGTATAGTGATAATCGTGGCTTGTCCCACGCGACAGCGTTGCCGCGTCGCGATCCTTGAAATTCTCCCACTCAAATTCTCATACGATTTCTATTACAATAATTTTTTTTCTCAAAAACTAGACGGTAGATCATGTTTTTTTTTTTTTAAATTTTTTCTTCAGAAGATACTCTAACGCTGTGTTTTTTGAAATAAAAATCCTAAGAACCGTTCTCGAGTTATTTCGAGACATATTTTTTGTTTGACGATTAGCATGTGTTGAGATGGAGAAGCCCTAGAACTTTAACCTGCAATATCTGAAAAACTATACGATAGAACTACTTTTTTTCATTGACATATATTTACTTCAAAATTTTTATGAGAAATCGGGTTTCGCTATTGAACAACCTTGAACAGCGAAATGAAAACCAAAACCTTGAGAATATACTAGAATTGAATGTTCAAAAATTAGTTTAACGACTAAAATAACGAAAATCTTGTAAATTCATTCGATTTTTCAACCACTGGATGTTCCAATGCAAATCCAATTGCGCCAATGCTCAGGAATAGGTCGTTGAAGTGCTCCTCATAATATTTTTCACACCAGAGCCTGAATTTTTTTCCCATCTTATGAGCCACTCCTGCTCGTCCTCAATTTCGTCGCTTGAGAAATCCCTCTGGGAGGAAAGCAGAGAAGATGTGTGTTCTAAGCGTTGCAGGCAGCTTCCACATCAGTATTTTTCGACTTCGCGACTGTGAGATTGACAGGATGAGCGTGAATGATGAACGATTTGCAATGAGTGAGTTCCTTTTGTCAGGTGAGGCTGGAAGTTTGAAACTTTTCGAGGTGTGTCAACGCGAGAATCGTCGGTAACGAGATGCGCGAAAATCACGCATTTGCGACGATTATTCCGTCGGACTTTTCAATGATTCGAGTGCGCATAACCAAAATGATAAACACGATGGAGGTCGACAGCAAGGTGGATCGAGAGGGGGGCAAAAGCGTCGTTGAAAAAAGGTGCGACGAAGGAAGTGGAGGGAGCGGGCTCGAGAAAGCGTTTCCAGAGATTGGGATGAAGTTGTGGGTCTCGGGAGGCTCTGATAGAGAAACTTCTTGATACTCTCGACCCCGAGGAGAAAGAAGCGCGGTGCTCAGGAAAAAGAGGAAAAAGTACGTCTCGCTACCACAGGGAGTTGCTTTACAGCGGGGCTTTGGGTACTCTTATTTCCACGAGATGTTGACGCGACGTGAACTTTAATCAGGAAACCTTGACATCTCTCCCCCGCGCTGGTCCCCAAGAGCTGTAGCCAAATATCTGAGCTCTTAGGCGAGGAGCAAATTATGAGAACGGAAGGAGCCTTGAGAGCGCGAGTTTAAAGATTGTTATCCGTCGGGATATAAGATTCGTGCTCGTCTCTCTTTCCTCCACAATTTTCCTTATTTTTTTTCGATCTACCGAGTAATAGTCGAGCCCACTTAGCGAGGAGGGCACGAGAGTCCTGATTGCTGTTCGTAACGAGAATTCCTTCGAAAAATCCCGGCTGCGTGTCCCTCCAACTTTTCTGTACGTCTTGCGGGGACAGCAAAAGCAAGTTCTCGGTGGATAGCGAAGGACACAAAGAACGAGGGCAGGAAAGGCGGAGGGAAGAAAAAGTTCGATCGAGCTGTCGTATCGTTCTTATGCCTTAATACAACACCCGTTTTAATTACGACGAGGGTAATAATGATTGATGAGGTTCAAGATAATAAATGTTGCAAGAAATTATGCACGGAATGGCTTATTTCGGAATACGAAGACGAGCAGGTCCGACGGAGGAGGCAAAAGAGGCGCGACCGCAACGAAGCCTCGGACGAACGGACTCCGTCACTTCCTCGCATTACATATACGCCCACAGCACAATTCTTACCATCTCCCAAACGCTTCGCTACACGTTAACCTTCCACCCGACGAAACAACCCACGATGACGTGCCAGTCGTCGCAGAAAAACAATTTATAGCACTTTACGATGTGCCGTTATTGCATTGAAAATTCGCGAGACGTGTATCGTGCCACTGGAATAATTGAGGCTGTTACGTTGGAGGTGCACGAGGAAAACGGGGAACGGCGATGTACGAGGGAATGAATGTCTCGAAATGGCTTCTTTTTTCCGGAGCGAATGGAGCATTTTAATACAGGAAATGGTGGCATGATAATAAAACCGAAATTATGAGTATACGCCGGTTGGAAATTTCGTGAGCGAAAGTTGTGCAATAACAAACTTCCCATATAATCTCGAAGTTGAATTTCTTTTCGCTTTTTTATTTCTTCGAGATGAAATCGTAAGGTTTTTCCGCAGCTGCTATGTGCAGTCTGATACTGAGGAAAACAGAGGCTCGCATAACTTCGTTAATCTGCTTTTGTATTAGTTCGGGCGAGCGGTCTTCTCCGGGTGTAGGAGAGCACACATTCGACCCCCATGCCACTAGTCGTTAGTTGCCCATGCCGAATGGCGTTCCCGCTGAAAGGACAATGGCCGATAGCGTCAAGAACGTAATCGCCGAGCGGAAGTGACGTTGTTACATCTCAACATATTATCATCGCCATTCTCTTTCGCTCTTTCCCTTCTTCTCCCTCCCTGCCGCAGCTCTTCCTATCTTTCTCTAAGGCTTCCTGTCCCTGTGCGGGTTAACGAGCAAACAGGCCGGACGTTTCCTCGATATAGCTTCCCGGATCGATACGTTAAACCGTGCGGCTGTTAGCGCAATGGCCCAAGAAAGTGGTGCGTATGCGGTTGGGAGGCCAAGGAACGAGCTTTCCTACCAGCGTCTGATTAATCACGACTCGTACTACTGCGAAGACGTAGATATCGGAGAGACAGCAAGTTGAATGGATTTCAACGGTACCTGGACGGTTCTCTGGCTCCTGGAGAGACTCCCGAATCCCCGTGAATGGGAGATCAATTATCTGCAAACATTTTTTCACGATTACGTGGGTACGCAGGGAATCGTTGGTCGCGGAGAAACAGTTGGGCGAATCGAGAACGCCTTATTGGTTTTTTATCCTCAGAATCGGTGGAGACCTCAACCTGCTCGTTGGCTCGATCAGGACGATCTTCGTGCGCGCAAGCAGAATCGTCAGACACGCGTGGGAACGGTTGGGTCGCTCGTTCGAACGCGGTCGTGGGAGGGCGCAACGGTAGCGCAAGAAACGGAAAAATGAATATAATAGAAAACAAAGTGGTTGTAAAAACTTGCTGCTGATTGCGAGTTGGACTAGAGCGATGTTGCACGAACGTATACTGCTAAGGCGGAATCAAGGATGGTCGAGCCTCTCCCCATGCGGATCGGATGAACCAGAGATTTCCTGTGCTTTGTACTCGCTGAATTAGAGACGCAATTACGGAGGCCAGGAAATTCAAGGAGAAGCGATTGCGACATGACGCAGCAACAGCCCATTCACTTGCTGGTGAAAAGACAACGACCGTGGAGCAAGAGCAAGAGAGATGTGAACGAAATAAACGTGGGGTTGGTGCCTTAAGAAAAGAATGCTCCTCGAACGAGCTATAGAAAGGAGTGCTCTCTCTTGTGAATATTAACAAATAAGATGGAAAAGGTACAGAGGAAAACTCCGTTGTGTACGAAAAAATGTACGGGGTTGAGAAGTTACGACGAAATAGGAATAAGTAACGAAAAATGATGAGAACTAGGAACATGCCAGAGATAACCACCGAAAAATGAAAAGGTCATGACCTTTTAGCATGAAATATTTTTGGAAGAGAGTGAAAGTAGATTGCGGAAAATATTTCTTGGATAAACTCTCTCGGAAGGGCATTTGCAGGAGCTTCATGAAATTCACTTCGACTTTTCATAAAGAATCTCCTTCGAGAAACTGGATGGGGATAGAGACACATCGATGCCAAGATCTACTTGAGGCTCTAAAGGACCGTTTCGTCCCGTACGAAGCTCGCAGCAGATCCCTTTACCAGGTTATTGAAGTAATGAGGAAAAAAATCTCAACTGTGCAGCTAAGCTCTTTTGTCATGGGGCATAAAGGGCCTGAGCTCTCGACGTCTGAGATTGTATCTTAAAGGAAAAAGCGCGCGAGGGGTTGCTTGAAATTTCAACGGATTTTGTTGAAGGTTATAAATGAATTAACGATCAAGACAAAATTAGTAGCTTTGGTCACTGATGCGTTCGGCAAGATCTCTACAAGGCGACGCGGAGCAACACCGAATAGACAGAAAATAAGAATCCGAATATCTCGACCATAAATCTTCCTTACCCATCACTTTTTCATCCGAAAATATCATCTCGAAGTCTTCGTTTTGTCTTCTATTACAGGAAGGGAATGGAATGTTCCTAAGTAACTCAATCCATATTACGTTACAGACATAGTGCTCTTGATCTATTTTATACTAAAGTTTCCTTCTGCCATAGGGGGATGGAGGCTGGAGCGATCGCACGCGCGTCTCTTGCTACTTTGTGCATGACATTGCCTCGTTTTTTTCCCTCCACAGTGATATTGATAGCCCCGTGATGTTCCATCTCCAGCTCTTTGATCTTTGCATTGAAGGACACATGTGCACGTATATGTCAAGTGTCGCGATGCATTTCGACGCAGATCCCTCGGCCATCCTCCCTCAGGGGAATGGCTCTCATATGCGGATGCTACAATACGTGGCACATGTGGATAATTCTATACCTCAAATGCCAAGCAGTATCGAGTATTCATCGGGCTATTGAATCGTCGCGATTTTCTCTTCATCGTCTATGCGTTGATTCGATTTATTCGATTCATCGTTTCAGGGGCGTTTGTTCTTTTGAAAAAACGAGCAATGTCGCGGGACTTGACTCGATCCGTGTTAGTTCTGATTTCCTTTTCCACATCTTTCTCGCTTTAGTGGCATTAATGGGCTTGTGAAGTGCGATTTCCTCGGAATTCTCTCATCCAATGATTTTTAAGGTGGTTCCTCCACGAGACAGTTAAATTAGGAAATTATTTATATTTGGCATACGTATTGTTTAACATATGAACAACACCTCTATAAAATTTTAACAAGTTTCACCATCCCGAACCCGAGATATATGTAATTGAAGTTGACTCAATTAAGGAGTTTCGGTACAGGCGATACAATGTTGCCATGCTAAACCATGCTAAAAACATAAAAAATTTCAAAAAGTTTAGAATTTTATAAAATTTGGTGAACATATTCTTTAGTGCCAAATTTGACAATACAAATTTTTTAAGATTTTTCTTCTACACAGTTATCGAGTAATTGATCACTAAAGTTTACGTGTATAAGCATAGCGTTTCCATATATATAGGTATACATTCCGGGCATAAGAAATCTGCTTTAATGCGTAATTACTCGATAACTAAGTAGAAGAAAATTTTGAAAAAATTTGTGTTTTCGCACTTGACGTTGAAGAACATTATCACCGAATTTGATCAATTTCTTAATATTTTGACTTCTGTACCGAAACTCCTTAACACGTAACATATGGACCATGCATAAGCAAACGGCACATTATTAATTCTACCGCTAGTACTAAAATTAGGAAGTTTATAAAAAACGAGGAGGAGCTAGAGCAGGATATCACAGATATTGTGAAAAAAAATCAAGGTGATTGACCATCCAGTTTGACAGATATAGCCTCGAGAAGTACGAAGGTTTAGGCTGCATACGATATATTTTGCAAGCGAACAAGCGAATGTCGTCTGTATAGACAACCTTTTCTCTGTGTTGAAGCGTAACCTGGATAGTTCCGTCAAAAAATTTACTCACGATGTCGGATCAAAAATACTTTTAGAATAAATTTTACGAAAGCAAATGATATTTGTACTATATCTGCTGGCACCGAGTACGTATATGGGGTCTTTACAAAGTTATTGATTACGATCCGAACGAATTATCAAGCCTTTTAATATGCAGACAGTACACATAACTTTTGGTTGGGGCTGTCGCAGAGGATCAACCTTAATATTGTCGTAGATGGATAATAACTTGAAATTTCAGGAATCCAGCAGATTCGTATCGATTCCAGCAGGACTTTGATGAATAATCTTCAATTATTTATCCCGCTAGTTAATCTTCGCCCGTGGCTTTCTTATTCTTAATTTTCTAAAGTAAAACCGTCAGCTCCCATCGTAATTTCTTGATCCAATCTCGAGCCCTTCGCCCTCAAGATCCCTGCTTTGCTGCTTCTTATGCCTCTTTTCCTAATTGACTTTTCTCGCCTTCCTTCTTTTCGTGCGCCTTCTTCCAGCTCTAATAACTTCGAAATAGTTCGGATCTATGGTGCTTTCGGTGTGGCTTTTTTTCGCCTTTTTTTCTCTACCGTCGGAATTTTACCGCTACGCCGTGAACCGTTCCACATTATTTTTTGTACAAAACTTCTTCTGTTTTGCTTTTTGACAGCTCGTCGTGACGTTTCGTTGTTCATACTCGAGTACACGGCGTGGGACCCTCGACAGGTGTCAATTGCTAGTCATCTAATGATCTTCGAATCTCAATCAATTGGCACTGCGTTATGCTATTTTTTTAATGACTTTTCTCATTTAGTTGGCATTCGACATCATCACAGGAGCCTGATTAATAGTCCGGATACAATATTCCCGTTTCACTCAATTATAATAGATTGTTCCGGGGAGTCTGAGGATCTAACGAGGAGATTTGTCATTGACGGTGACTCGACAAAGCACCTTGTAAACCGGTCGCTCTCCGCTGAGCTCTAAGGGACTCGATATGAGTGATGGCCGAAGCCCGTGATCTCGTTATTGGCTTCTGCCCTCGGTGAAGGCACGCCGCGTTCTCAACCTCGGCGAATCTTCACCCGAGAGCGCCGTCGTTTCGCGTCATCGTCTTTGCTGAAACTCTTCTGACAAAACGGGCGTGATTATCATCGTCACGATTAATCCATGCAATGATTAATTGTTCGATTCGTACGTGAGCGCGATATTGTGGCTTTTATTGATATTGACTTTCTCATCTGGCTGATAAATAATTTCGAATAAAAGTCCTCCGGAGGGCCGATCGTGTTTTTTCATTGCTGGATACAAAGGTAAATGGAGTTTCGTTCGCGAGCTGTTTCCTCATTGAACAGTTGCGAACGGGGGACCAAGACAAAGCTTCCTTCCAATAAATCAATATCATTTATCGAGAGAAAGTACTTGTTAGTAAACTCAAATATTCAGGAGGAATTATTTTCCATTTTGCAGTGGGAAATAAACAACGAGAGCTACGCAAATGAGGGGAGGAAGATTTCTGAATGTTGAATGAGATCGAGAGAAAATAATGGCGAAGAAACAGCGGAAAAGGCTTTAACACATTGGCAGTTTCACTCGCTGCTTCTGTTCTCCAGTGATTCAAATGAAGGAAGCTCGTAAGGTGACCAATTTTCAAATGCTGACGATTGAATTACGAATAATATTGCAGGATTTTCTTGATGTTATCGAAGTTTCTATTTCACCTGCGAGTTTTTAGTGTTGTTGCTTTTTACCAGATTTCGATTTTCTTCTCCGCGTTCGCATTTTCTTTCTCGTGTCACGATCGCGTGGAACGCGGTCGAAAAATTTCCGTTCCAGCGAACTCAAAACATCTGTCTCCGAGCTTCCGATACTACGTGCCTTTTTTCGCGAACCTTCTCTTCTTTATCTGTATACAATGCAAATCCTGAGCGGAAACTTTCAGATTTTTCTCCGTTTCGTGATCCACTTGAAAAAATCCGCTTGTCATGCATTTACTCTCTGCGGTGCAGAGCAAACGTGATAGAATTGCATCACGACGACGAGAGTTTCGTTTAGATTTTCAACGTTCTTCGCAATCGATCAAAGCACAAAAGTAGATTTTTCGTTTTTCAAGTTCATTCAAATAACGACAAATTTGTGAACCGGAGAAACAAGTGAATTGTTTTTTTCGTCGCTCATCAAACTTTGTGCTTTTGTTGATTGGCTTTTAATGGACTTTTTGAACAAAGTGATTGCTGCAGTTTCAACGTACAAAAACAACCGCACAATTGTCAAACGAGCAAATAGTATAACAGACAATGGAAAAGCTGGATTTATGCGACGATTTTTTTCGATCGACGCGATTTTTCAGAACTTTTTTATCTCCGGAATTTCTAACGGTACCTTCGCCCCTCGGAGGGTTGCGTTTTCAAAAGAAGCTTGACAAATGAGCGAGTCCGATGCCACCTCGAGAGACTGTTTCTTCGGATGATTCTTATGTAAATTTGACTGAATTTGTTCTCATTTGCAACCGAGAACAAAAGGGCGTGTCTCTCGGTTTTTTTTCTTCTCAGTTGGAAAGGAATAATAAGTTGAGAAATTCAAGTCTGATGAGATATTTAACTTGGGCGAAGATGTCTACACGAATAACGAAAATTTTGCTCAATTGTATTCCCAGTGGCATGTCTATCGTCGTTTCAAATAGCGAGTGAAATTACCAAGTCCCCAGCGATTAATAAAGGAGGGAAGAGGCTCTCGTGAACTCTTCGGATTCGCTCGTCATATGCGTCGGTGGAATAAAAACACTATAAATTATCAGTCGAAAGTTCAACGATATTTTCAATTTTCCTATTCGTATTTCGTTTTTTCCTAACTTAGGAAGAACACAGGCATTTGGAATGCACATAATATTTTTCGTTCAAAGGTGTGGCTCGTGTAATTATCGATCCTCGTAGGGTCGTTTATTTAATTACTTTTATTCCAAGCACTTCATTAACTGCAATAAATGTATAATTCAACGGACGAACGATGGATAATTCATCCGAGCGAACGTGCTCGTTATTAGCAACGTTGCGTTTCGTAGATAAAAGATATAACGCGATATAGAACGACGGAAAATATGATGTGTGCAGAAACGTCAGCGTTTTTATCATCGTATACGAAGCTGAACGATACTCGAACACGGACTCACAAATATATATGAGCAAACAACGAAAGGGCGTTCGGTAAATTGCGTAAATCATTTTAAAACACGACTAAGCGAACGAACAATGTTTTTCCTTTTGCATCAAATTAAAATTCCCTCTTCAATGGGACACGTAACTTTGTTGAATTTTATAAATATTCTTTCGTTCGAAAAATTCCTCTATGAAAATATTTGTCGCAGCCACAATTACGAGCGAGATATCTGTCATTGTTTTTCCTGCGGTTGAGGGATTTTCATGGAATGAATTGTTCTCGTGGAAAAATAACAAGTGGTATCGACCGAAGGCCTGGAAGTGCAACATTTTTTTCTGGACACGAATATTTTCTCATGCTCCACGATATTTCGCCTTCACAAAAATGGCCAGCACGAACGTTTATTTTATTTCATGTTCTTTTAAACACTTTAAATGCAGGGAGTTGTGAAATAATGAAAAATACAGATGGATGAATTGGAAAATGAATCGCGTTCGAATCGAGACAAGCGAACGAACAGGAGTTCGTTTCCCCCGTTAAAAAGCACGTAACAATGAGGAGAAAAACTCGGCTTAAAACGGGGGAAAAGGAGACGAAGGTCGTTGAGATTCTCGACAGCAGAGACGATTCATAATAAATAAATATGGAAGACAAAATTAAATGGAACGTCGACGAGTCTGAACTGAAATTCGGAGTGAGAGGACTGCGTTGTGCAGTCTGAAAGTTCAATAGCTTATTCGAGTCTACACACGAAGTTCGGCGGACGGATGCGAAAAGAGAGAAAGGGAAATTTATCGAGATAAACTTGCGAGCCAAATGATTCGAGCTGTATCAGATCTCGCTTATTGAACAGCCTCGCTCGTAGTATTAATGGCAGTGCGATGCACGAATGGCTGATGAGGATTTCATCGTTCGAAACCTTAATACAAAGGCCTGCAATGGAACGAACGGGTCTATTTCGATTCAGGAAAATCTCACATTGAAGTCTAAAACGTGCAAAAATGATCATTTTTCTTTCGAGGAATTTGTTACAGCGAGGCGATCCTTATCCAGTGATTATGATTTCGATGTCCTTAATAAAATATGATTATTTAGTGTAAACACGAAGACGAACTGCGGTTTAAAAAGCTACGATCGAGGTTTGCAGCAAGCTTTTGTAAGGTTCCTCAAAAATAAAAATAAAATAATAGCCCGAAATAGTTTCGAGTGGCACTCGATCCTCATTATTGACTTCAACCGTTGACTTAGAGTGATATGAGCGAAAACGTTGGGCCTTGGTTCGAGTCGATAAAAATATGAATTTTCAAAATGTACGTAGGAGAGACTAGGACAAAACGAGGTACTTCAAAAACTGCGGAATTTGTTTTCTCTATTACTGCAATGCGGTATATTTTACTAAAAAACGGAAATAAAAGGAATACTTGTCAGATTTTCATAAAAACATTTCAACAAGAAAAAGAATTTTTGAAAAAAATGAAAATTTAAAAAAAGGTAATATTTAAAAAGGAATCCTACATTTTTTTCAACTAGTTTGAAACTACAGTCAAGTTGCATCGGATTGAAGATACGGTAAAAAAAAAATTCACCAATCTTCGAGGCTGTACAACAATAATGTGGCCAAAGAATTGATTTTTTCCAATTTCATAAAATTACAGTACCTTTCTCGGTGTCTAAGAGTAAACTATGGATGAAGCTTCTCAAACCTCTAAAAAGCAGAATATTTCCTCGGGTGCACCGTTTTGCCCTGGTCTTCCTCGCGAAGATCGATTCCTCGAGCAAATAACGAAACACGATACGAGAGATCCTTCTGGACTTTTATATTTGTTCTAGGATCCACGATATATTACAAAAGTTTTTCATCGGTTCGGGAAAGCGTGCATATTGGAAAGTATGTGCAAGTTTTTATGCTGGCGGACTATGAGCAAAGGAAAACAATATGAAAAGGGACGTGAAAGAGAAGAGAAAGTATACAAGGAAAGGCCGAGATTTTGAGTGAGATGTGTTCGACAAGCAGAGAGAATCCACAAAGCCAAGAGCGATATTACAATCTCATAGTTTCGGGGCGCTGCTGAAGCTAACCATTCGGAGTTTGCCTTCTTCCCTCCCAAATATCTTTCGCTAACACTCAAATGTGCAGTAAACTTTGTGTACAATTATAAACAGAGAGGAACAAAAAATAAACGTTGGCGTACTCTTCTGCGCGTGAGTTACGCCCTTAAGTGAGTCGTCAATTGTGAATCGAAATTGCCCCCGAGTGAGGAAAGCTACACCGCGAAGGGCGCTAAGAAAACTTGAAATCCTCGGATGGAAAAACTTTTTCATCCGCGCCTCCTCTCGAGAACGAGCCGGAGGAACCTTCGCCACGGGATTTCGTTATTTCGAGCTCCCCACGAACACACCCGAGCCCTACTCCCCCGCTTTCTCCTTTCCTCCTCGCGATATACAACTAGGAAAATAGTTTGTCGGAAGCCGTAATGAAAAATAGTTTGATCGCTCGGTATCCGCCGTTCTTTAACGAAATTAATAACAGTGCGGCCGGCGAGCGGCATAGAAATGCGGAAAACGCGTGGAATTTTTAAGTGCACTCGTACAGTTCAGTCTTCCTGGACTATATTTCATCTACAATTCTTCCCCATCGTACCTAAGCGTGGAGCAAACTCGTTAAGCAATAAAATCCCGTGACTCGAGCTTTTCCTGAATATATTTAAAGCTGACCCGTTTTTTCTCGAATTAATCGTTCGTTTTGCGTATCTTCAGAACGACGAAACAACTTTTGACGGATATAACTTATTTCCTTCGTTTATACAGAGGAAAATATGTCGTTCAGTCTTTTTAATAAATATCGTTTTTATTTCATTGAATTCGACACGCTGAGAAAAAAATTTGGCTACTTGAAAAATTATCAAAACTAAAATATTTAGTCTCATACGCACGACAAAATATTTATTCAATTTCACAAAATTTGGATTAACGAAATTGAGGGTTATGTGACGATGTTTGGGTTACTCTAACCTCATATTTTGTTGCTACGAAAATATTAGTTAATGCATCCGAAAACTAGGAGTACATACGAAAAAAGTTTTTCGTACCAACAAGTGAAATAAAGAAAATCCAACTGTTTGATCAGGCAGAAATTTAGTTAGTTAGTTAAAAAATAAGCAAATCCGTTTAACTAAATTACACACAAAATATACTGAACTTTCTTTCGTGGTAGACATTTGTATAGACAATGGATTTGGTTCGTCATCGATAAGATTTAGTTAAGCTACATGAAAAAAAAATCCGACAATCAAAATTATTTGTTATTTTTCACAAATCATGTTGGCTAATATAATAATAGATTTCAACAAGTTTTACGTAATATTGACCTGGCCAATATGATTTGATTTACAAAATATTTATTATTCTCAACAAAACCGTTTAGATACTTCAGTACTCGATATTCAAATAAATACATTATAAAAGTGTGAATGTGAATTAAGTAGAAATAAACAAAAAGTTCGAGTGCCTCGAACAAAAGATTTGGTTTCGCTCGTTCAGTTGATTCACATAAACAAAAATTTAGTGATTCGGATAAACGAACATGCAACAACAATGTCAACTAAAGACATTTAATTGTTACAGCGATTTTTTTCTCAGTGCATCGAATCAGTTCACGTTTGTTCGTTGAAATAGATTTGAATTTCAAAGATTGCGGCACAAAACAAAAACAAGCTGAGGAAAGGTTCAAACCGAATGAAGGAGCGTAGCATCAATCAATGCCTGGAGCGCATACTCCGAACGAGTGACACTTAAGGTATAACTGGATGGATAGGCTCGACCAAAAATTATATCTTGATCGAAATTTCCGTACTTCGTGATGCAATAAAAATCTGAAAAAATTCAACAACATTTGGAAAGCTATGAACAACAATTATCAATAATAACATTGCCCAAAAGTTAATAGCAAATTGTTTAAACAATTAATTATTCAATCATTTTGCGGTGACCTATTGTTTTTTATTTTTTATTGCGCATTTTTCTGAATGCTCATGATTTTTTTCAGAATTTTCATGGATTTTTGAAATTCCCTTTTTTAAATTTTTTAAGTGGCTCTATTTGTACATTTTTGATCCAGTAACCTTGAGACTTTTCAAAACTGATGGTAAATATGTCTTCTAAAACATATCCAAAATTTAAATTTTTTAAAATTTTTTTCAAAATTTTTTAAAGAAATTTCGAAAAACCACGAAAATTGTGAAAAAATTCATGAGCATTCGGAAAAATACACACATTTGATTCGTAAAAAAAAACAATAGGTCACCGCAAAGTTATTGAATAATTAATTGTTTGAACAATTTGTTATTAACTTTTGGGCAATATTATTATTGATAATTGTTGTTCATAACTTTCCAAATGTTGTTGAATTTTTTCAGATTTTTATTGCATCACGAAGTATGGAAATTCCAATCAGATATGATTTTTGGTCGAGCCTATCCATCCAGTTATGCCTTAAATTCTTGTCCACGAAGATCTTTCACTACAACGAAAACCTTCAACTACAGTGTCTCTGATCCTCATCGGTCCACGTCCGAAAGTTTTTTTCACCGAAATGGTATTATTCGTTCCCAACGATTCAGGCCGGTCACGAGTGGAAAGCGGAGGGTGCCGAAGTCCGATGGAATCAGTTTGGAGATTCGCGTCAGGAGAAAAAGGGATCGTGGTTCTCGGGGTCACAATCGACAAAACCACAAACCCGTGTCCAGTTGAGACAAAGTGTTCTTCGGGTTGATCATTTGATATACCGAAACCCCAAAAACAGGGGAGATGTCATTGAGATTATTTCTGTTTGACAGTTGGCTGAAAAAGCTCCGAAAACGACATCGCACACAGCTTCGGAGAGTCTGTTTTGGAAATTCTGTAATCAAGAGTTTTGGGTGCATTGGAAATTGGAAAGAATCTTCGTTCCCGACGATGTTGCGCAATTTCAATGCAAATAAAATGCCTTTGAGTGTGGAAAAAATGGCTGTACAGACGAATTGAGTGAGGGAAAAAATTGTCGAGAATCTCTCCAGCGATATTGAACCTATTTTCAAATTTATTCATACAGAATTTCGGCCTCGGTGCCAACAGCGTTCATCACATAAGTTGGTATGTCATATGCACTACTAATGCGTTCCTAGTTTTCTGGTAAATTCGAGGATGGAAAATTACACGGTCTCCGTATACCGAAGTACCAAATATAAATCTGTATTCAAAGTTAAGTACACGTTTTGGCACTCGTGTGGATCAAAGACAGGGCTGGTTTGTAAAGTTCCTTTTCGGGGATGAGGCAGCGAGCAGCAAGAGAGCAATATTTCGTATCTGCAAGCCTCCAGACTCAAAACACGCGCCCGAACTCGTTATCGCGCCGGGGAAAGGGTTCCATTCTCGTTCTACGTATCGCGGTGGCTCGCGTTTAATAGTTTTCTGTGTCCCGTACGAAAAAATTTGCATAATTAAGGATATATTGCACAGGCGATACAATGTTGCCATGCTAAACCATGCTAAAAACATAAAAAAATTCAAAATGATCAGAATTTTATAAAATTTGGTGAACATATTCTTTAGTGCCAAATTTGACAATACAAATTTTTTAAGATTTTTCTTCTGTACAGTTATCGAGTAATTGATCACTAAAGTTCACGTGTATAAGCATAGCGTTTCCATATATATAGGTATACATTCCAGGCATAAGAAATCTGCTTTAATGCGTAATTACTCGATAACTAAACAGAAGAAAATTTTGAAAAAATTTGTATTTTCGCACTTGATGTTGAAGAACATTATCACCAAATTTGATCAATTTCTAATTATTTCGACTTTTGTATCATTCACCCTTAAGTGCGACCAATGTGTGCTCGTGCTTGCAGAAACAGGAATACGTCAGGTCGAGTTTTGCAGTTTTTACAAATATGAAATACGTTTAACGGTGATATATGACAGTACGAAAAGTGTAGTCAAGAGTTAGAAAGACGCTGAAAACTTTCAAACGATGTTTTCTGCTCTTTCACTTGCTAATTTTGCCTTTTCGCGCTCCCTGTATCCGGGAAAGTTTGCCAGGGAAGCCCAAAGTCATAAAGTCATTTTTTCTTCAACTATTCACTAAATATAGCAGGCTTCGCGTTTGAGGGGTTGCGAGTCTCGAGGTAAAGCCAGTGGGGAAAAAGCGTGACAAAAGAAGACAAGGAAGAGGAAGAGCCAGCCGCAGCTGGTTCCCTAACTATCCAACTTCTGGAGCCTCGCAAAAAGTGTGCTTTCTCCTGACCACCGAAAAGGCGCAAAATCTATGATTTTTCGGCGGGGACTACTGCTGATGTGAAGAGTTGCTCCTAAAGCGTTGATTTTTCTAAAAGTAGAAAACAATGATCATCAATCGTCTTGCTAAATAGGCTGTGCTGAACGCCCCTTAACCATTGGCCGCCGTTTCTGATGCACAGACATCGTTATTTCATATGACTTTGGAAAGCTGCAGCGTTAGAAGTGAGTGGAACTTTTGCCGAGGCGACAAGAATCTTGAGCCAGTGACCTTGGCTCCGGAGATTCCGGAATGAAGCGAAAGAGCGAAGAGTTCACGAAAGTTTCGCAATAACCTGCATTTTTCTTTACTCTGGCGACAAAATTATTTTGTAATTAATTATCACTTGCCACAATGTCGAGAAAATGATAAAAGGTGCTTGCAGCGTTACGATGATTTGAAAGCATTGCCTCGTGAGCGATTCAATCATGAGCAATAAACGGATAATAACAAATTGTTACATTTTTTTTAAGGCAGTTCATGCACGAAACGATTTTCTTAAGAATGTCTTGAAATTTAGACAGAGCTTAAATGGCTAGTCGACTGACACACATTTCAAATTTCAAAGGGTCCGTCTTATTGGTTATTATGTCTTTCCATACAACGAATTAACGCTTCTTACGAAGTTTATGAAAAATTACCAGTAAAAGATAGATTACCTTAAAATTGTCTGTCATAGCCTTCTGTCTTTTTATTAACACTTTATCCTTGATCCATATCCCTTTATGTTTTCCCATTGCGCTCTCTAATTTGATTTTTAACATAAAAAACTAGTATTTTCGTCGAGGACGAAGAAAATTTTGGGTTCGCTCAATGAATAGTTTGTAATTCCATTCGCCAAGAAATAAGTTGATAAAATTGATTTAAAATTTCGAATTAGTAACTCTGACATGAATTTAAAGTGATAGTATCTTTAATCAGGAAGTAAAAATCGATCTAATTTAGAAGCAGATAAAATACGATCCTTCGGGCATGATCTACCTTAATAGACACATTTTTATGATTTTTTATTCAATTTTCTTGAAACTCTTATTTCTCGGTGCTGCTGACTTCATGTGCAGGCTGAACCACGGACCGTAAACAAATCACCAATCGGTTCTATGAACACCCGTTAAGTCTCGTTCGCTTCGTTGTCGATCTATCCAAACCAAAATCAATTAAAATTTATGATCGGGCGACGGAACTATTTGAAATGATGCAAGAAATCTCGTCGTCGAACACCCCGACGGTATGAAATTTAATTCTGTTTTGGTACCGAGAGGAAGGGGAAGGGAAAAATTTCGCACTTGAGTTGTCGCGAAAAGTAGAGCGATCGTCAATGATTTCGTTCGATTTCAAAGTGTCGATACTTTTTCGAAAAAGCAAATATTTATATAATTTATCTTCGGGTGATTTGTGAAAAATCGATACGAGCCCCACGCTTTTGATAAGTAATCTGAATGCTTGGTATTGCTTATCATCAAGAATTTATAGTGCGTGATCGGCAAGGTCGTAAGCTCGGAAAATCTTGCGAGTATTCGACTCGGTTATTTCATCCCCGACGGGTATAAATTTACTTCCGTTTCTTGTTTGGGTTTGCGCAACTTCGTGGTACGGAGAAGTCGTAAACTCGATTCCGTTATTTCACGCTCGATAGACTCAGCCACGGCGCGGTGCCTTTTCATCATCCGCGAACTTACGGGATTTTTACGAGAAAACCGCGCATTATACTGTGACGCAAAGTGATAGGAGTCGCGATTAGGTCAGACGTTACGGAATCGCTTGCAGGGACAGTTCATTTCTGACGTGGAAGATATAAACGAGTCCGTTCATCGAACTCGCGGTTCATATCTCGAACGAAAAATTGGTCGAGCCAACTATTTTTTGTTGAACATATTTTTCAATTGCCACATATTTTTCAGGGAATCGAAATATTTTTTTGGTTAACAAACTTTCTTTGAGTTCGTGGAGATTAAGACGAACGAGATCGATCGCTTACTACGAAAAGGACTTGGAAATTAAAAAAAATAAATATTTGATGTCTTTTGATATCTCGTTTACGATTTCCGATGTAAATTTTGAGCGATAGATTTAAAAAATTGCTGGATATCTAGCAAAAAACAACACTCCGTAAAATTCGGATTTATTCCGAACCTCCGGCGTTATTCCGAACGAATTGAATTTTCATATTTTTTAAAACAAAAATATCTCTTTTGTTTTCACATCGTTCACTGCTACATTTATGCTCTCGATATCATACGTTGGCGTTTTTTTTATATGTATTTACGTCGTTACTGAAATTTGAAAAAAAATAAGTCGATATGGGGTAAGAGCAGAACGTCCGAAATTCCTCCAAACAAGCCGTTCGGAATAACCCCAAACTGCGAAATTTCACAAATGAATTAATAATTAAAAAACAGTAGGGCAAGCCCAAGTTTGAACTGCGTTAATGTTTCTTACATGGAATAAGGATATTAAATTAATGTTTTTTAATAACATTGAAACCGTTTATCCCGTAGTTTCATAAATTTATGTATAGGCAAAAATTGAATCAAAATGTAGGAAATTTTATGATCGGTCTTACCTCTAAGAAAATAAATAACTTCAAGCCTCGAACAATGTGAGTGCACTGAACATCGATAGGGCTATCGCATGAGTTCAAGTGCGTAAAAGTGGGGGCTTCGAAATATAAAGTTATGGCAGTGTCCGTATTTACCCCGCGTCCAAAATTGCTCCATTATTCCTTAAAAAGCTTGTTCAACAAAGAACTTTGCTTCTTTGATCGATGAGAAATGGGTGAAAAAAGAGTGAATTCTTCGTTTCTTCCTAGACTTAATCGAGCTAATGCGGCATTCTCGATGTTGAGTCCGTTTTTCGTTTTCTCCATCTTTGTTTTCCCGATAACCTCTCGAAAGTAGTGAAACAAAGAAAATCCCTCTCGATGTTATGCTTGCTCACCGGGAGGAGGCAGAGACAGAGAAAATAAAAAAAGGGAAGCGGAAGAGAATGAGAATCGCGAGTGTATCTGGGTCTCTGCAGTGTGCTCGAGCGTTAAAAAAGGGGTTAAACGCGCGGGGCTAGCTGCCGGTACACGAGAATGTCGAGACTCTTTTCTAGGAGGGAGTTCTCTGTGGGCGTCCACACAACTTCCGGTCCAAGTACCGCGGTCCCGACCCTTTAATCCTCCGAGTGTCGTTTCGAGCCCCCGGTCATTCGGCATTCCTATTTATAAGTACGTGGTTCGCTCTAGTGTATACGTATCTATTTGTTTCCATGTACACACACGCGGCCAGCAACAGCGATTGGAGGATCCCCAAGCCCCACGTACAGGGTGTCCGCCGAGCAATTCTTCCGGGGCCAATAAGTCCGGGCGGGAATTCGAGGCGGAAGGGCTTTCAATGGTTTTCGTTTCCTGCCCCCTTCCAATGAGTTATTAATGACACTCATTGAGGAATTGATGTCTCTTCGAGGACTCTTTGAATCGTTGGAAGCTCCGCTCAATTTCCGGTAGCTCGATCCCGAACTTGAACCTAAAAAAGACCTGGTTTTGAGGCTTCCTAAGGCCCAGGCAGCGTTCTCGGGACCCAGTCACTAGACCAAGTGAAATATTTTCAGGAATTCTTTTCCAGAATACTTGATCCTCCACAAGTTTGGTTTCGATGTTCTCCAGTTTAATTCAAACCGTTTTCACAGCAGCTGATAAACAGACGTCACTCGACTTTCGGAGCCCGCTCGCCCGGCCCTATGTACTCGAGTTTCTATTTCCAACGATTCGCTATAGAACACCCTATACGTTTATCCGCACGGAGTCGAAAGCCCACAAAGACCCGAACCGTTATTGTTCCCAACGGTAACATGCAGCAGGGCGAGTATAAATATACAAGTAGTACGTGGCGAGTTACGTGAATTGCAGTGTCCCAAACACAAGCGTGACACCGCAGTTGCACAATATCGTTTGAAAGAATTCGTGTAACGTTTGTTCAAGTGTGAACAGAAATACTCGATCATCGAATTTCAAATGCTGTTCACACGACGAAGAAATCTTCTGTTTCAATAATATTCTAACTTTACTCATGTCAAAATATCGATCCAATATTTATTGATAATGAAAAAAGCATCGATGGAGGAAGCACATTAATCGGCGTTGAATGTCAATCCTTTCCAAGTGATTTTACTACTTTCTTATAACAAATGCTTCTCAGTTCTGTGCCGAGCACAAAAAAATTAAGAAATTCTCGTCCCGGTGTTTGCCGGTGCACGCTCGATGTCAGAATCGAGTCACGAGACTCGTTAAGTTCACTCGGGGTACGTGAGACGCAATCTGGATCACGATTAGTAATCTCCTTTTAAAATCCACTGCAGCTGTGGGTACACGTTCACTTGAATGTATAAAACGTATATCATGTATGAGTTAGCATATATATTTATGTAAGATGCATGGATACGAGAGAAGCTCATTTTCACCGCAAGCTGAATCGATCCTCGGAGTTGTCGGTTGCTCTTTACTACAGAGCTCGCGAATTTGTTGACCTGGCTGCTCTCTTCACGGGGATGTGAAATTCGACGGGGAAAATGAAACATTTTGTTTTATGGAACCGAAAGGGACTTGAGGTTTCAGTATTTTTTGGAATTTCGAGGAACTTTTCTGCATAAGCTTTGTGAGCTCGAATCGAGGACGTCGATTGCCCATTTTGTCAAGAGCTCTTCGAGGTTATAGAAATTCGAGTTTCCGATGAATTTTTGTGCTGCGAAATGCAGGGGGGGCCCGGGCTATTGGGCTCGAATCAGTCGACTCGTCCGAGCTCGATGCGTTGGCAAAAAGTTTACGAACGTCTCCTAAATGCGATGACTATCGAGTCGGAGATGGTCGCATATGTGCAGGCTACAGTCCCAGGCCCACGGGAGCACGAAATTCGGAAAAAATTGACTGGAGAATTCGAACTCGACGAGATCTTAAATGCCCGATGAGAAAATACGTCTTGGGCAGAGTTTTGGGGATCGGTGAACGTTCTCGAATGCGATTTCGTCGGGAAATTCATCCCCGGGTGCATCCCCCTGGGGAACGGAATTTATGGAGAATTCCCAGTTGGAATCCTCAGGGATTTTCGTCACGATGTGCCGTCCGTAAGCCTGACGTTTTCTCTCGCAAATCACAGGGATTTATTTCTTTTGCGACTTTTTTGTGATCTGGCGAGCCTGCGTGTCTTGCGTTGTACGAGGCCGAGCAGACCAGGTTCGAGACTGCATTTTATACAGCGAGGATGTAAAGTCCACAACGATCAATTGCTCTGTAGGTTTCTTCGAGACACGAGCCTGCAATCGATTCCAGACACGCCGCCTCACTTTATTTTTACTTTTTTTCTCATGTTACACTCTTTCCCCGTCACGTGTCTTCGCGTATTTCCCTCTTGTATACTTTTTTCCTTTCATTTTTTTTCCTAAACGATAGCGAAAACGAGATCGTCGGAAGGGCTGAGGGGGGATGGAACGGAGCTGTGAGAGGGAACGAAATGTACGGGAAGGGTAACGACGCACGTATAAAACCGCTGTAACCCCCAACCCGCGTGTACTCAATTTTCCACGGCCTCGATGCTATCGCTCACGGATAATCGTAATTACTTCGACAAACTAATTACTCACCAGCCTTCATCCTCATGGCTCTTTGCCCCTTGGTCCTCTTCAGGCTTCCCCAATGATCAGAAAAGAGGATAAACAGAGGAAAGGGACGTACGAAGATCGAGAAAATGGCGATAAAAAGTTTAAGTTTCGTCCTCAAGTATATGTGGAAAAATCGATCTTTTTATCCCAGCTCGACGAGCGTTCGTCGTCACATTGCGCCGAGAGACCGAGCCGCTCAAAGGAAGAGTCGAAATGTAATTTCAGGATGAGCGCGTATTTCTATTTTCTGCAACGACAACGGACGGTTTTGTTGGAAATTTTGTTCGCTGTGAAAAAAATGACGGCATGGTGCTGAAGTTTGCGACGTTGGAGCCCACGAAACGATGTAAAAAACTGTCGAATAATTCCAGCAAATCTGAAATTTTGCTTCCTGCCGAATTCGCAATTCGCTATTTTTCAACCCACGCCAATGACTCGCGAAATAAATAATTGGTGAATTACCAATCTTTTTTTTGTTCATTTCGTTGAACTCGAACGTTGCAAACTTCAGCGTTCGTTCTCTACCGGGATATTTTTTTCACGGCTTATTCTTATGGGAAATCTAATGATGCGATTGGCCGGCCCAAAATCATTTATTTCGAGCTACTTTTTTAGGTGGCTTTGTATTTTGACGCAGTGTGTCTTGTACAGTCCGAAAGACAGGAATCCATCGATTTTGGTTAATGCGAGCAGACTGTCTCGTTTATCAAGCGATCAATTATTTTCATGAAAATTTGTGAAACATTTTTTATGATATTACTGAATAAAAATCAGTTCGAAGTTGAGATTGCTTGGCGATAAAAAAGGAACGTTTGGAGCTGGAAAAGAGGAATTTTTGCGAATCTCCGTTACTTTCTTGGTGGAAAAGTTCTCTTGCGATTTGCTATCGAGAATTCCAGCGTCGTTATTATTTTAAGCTCATGAAGGTTCAACTGTAAGATTGGTTTCGCGAGACCTTCGCCGTCGAGGGTAACACTTTCTCGAGCGTATAATTGGACTAATCATTAATTACCACGAAGGAGGAGGGAGCGAGATTATATCACCCCGGAGTTTCGAGTGGCACAAGTGCGGGACAAACCTTCAGGTTTAAGGTGTTCCGTTAGAGCCCGAAAGGGAAGGAAAAATCGACGGAAAGAGAATCGGGCTTTATTTGAAAGGAGAAAAATGATTATCCAACTACTTTAAAGTTCGTTGATATACGCGAAAGAGAAAATATTTATCATCACCAACTTGTAAAACTCCCGTCGAGTCCAATTTTCAAGATAATTTCGTTAGCCACCGAGCGCAGGTAGCTGAAATTTCTTATTGGATCAGTTTCCAGCTCCCGAATGAGTCACACTTCCAGTTACCAAAGAAAAAAATTCGCAATTTAAGCAACGAATCATACTTTTCTCAATCCCGTAAATATTCGAGCTTTCTCAGGAGAAAATGAGTGCTGAAAAACGTCACGATTCAACTTGTTTTGATGAATGTCATTCCAGTCCGGATAATCACTTTGGTGATCCCGGAAATGAGTGTCGTAAAATCTTATTCAGAAACCCGAGAGGCGAGTGCTGAGAAATGCAAATCTTTGGAAAATGAAATTTTCATAAAATTTTTCAAAATTATAAATAAACAAACGAAAAGAACTTGATCGAAGGTCGCTTTGGCCATGGGAAAGATGAAATATTTAATATAAAACTGTAAACTCTGTTTGAAACTGACGCGAGAATCGCCTTGAAGTTTATCAGAATATGAGAACACACGTGAACGTCACAGATCGTTGTCGTCAACGTTAAGTTTTTTGATGATCCGTATAATTACTTGGGTTTGAGGAAATTTACAATTTTTAATGAAACTATATGCCAAACTTTAATGTTCCTCCAACGTCAGCAACGGTATCGACGTCTTCTCGGCCTGGCAGAAAGGGCGACAGACAAGGAAGCATATGGCGAGTGTGGGAGCGCTGCAGAGAGAAAAAATGCTAGGAAAGAAAAATTGTGAGAAAAAAGCAGGTGACTCGCGCAGTTGTGAAGCCTCGCGCGACATTGTTCGATTGCTATGTACGTATATAAAAATCTATTGGATTGGCGTAACGCCAATATGCTTGCTTGTGAGAAACCGTCTCGAAGCGTCTTGATCGACCGCACACTTCGCGTCCGAGGCTTTTTTCCCATTACCTGAGCGAAGGAGCGAGGCTCCCTGAGAGGGGCTTCAGATAAATTTTCTTTCTTCATCTTCCCTTAGGTTTTCGTATTCCTCGGCAGAGAGGATCGATACGGACATCGAGATTGGAGTGTCTGGTGGGCGCGGGGAGATGAGAAAATCTGTCGGATTCGATGTCCCAATAGCTGAAGCGTTAACGAAGCCAAGCTCCGATTTTCTCATCGATGCTTTGGGCACAGAAAAATGGAAGGATGCATTTTCGTCCGCAGAACAATCGACGCGCGTCAAACTCCAATTCGTGTTGCGTCAGCCACCGATACGGAGTGCAGCTCCGGAAAGTTTCGTTTCAAGTTCAATCGGCTCGGGAAAATTGAGAGAAAAACCAAGAGATCATCCGACAACGGGGTGCATTTTCTCGCTCGAATGGAGCAAGATTGAAACACCGCAATTCAGGATCGAATCAACGTTTGTGAGGGTCAACATTCTCATCGGGCTGGACACGCGAAGACGGATTATAGGCGCACATCGATGAACATTTCCTCGGTAGATTTTCAATGCGGCGGATAACAGATACTGCGCCCTGTTCGCCACAGCCTCAAAACCGTTTCCCAGGCTTTAATACCCTCCACTTTGCACACAGTAATATCCTGTTTTTGAAAATCCGCGCCTAGCTATCCTTCGCGGTGGTGTACAGACCACGCTCTCTCTCTCTCTCCCTCGCCCTCGTCGGTTCATTTCGCTTATCACCATGCTCAGCCCGATAATCCGTAATTCACATGAGATTCTACTCCGAATTGCGTCTCCCTTTCTCTCTGCATTTGCAAAATACCAGTTCAGAACATTAAATTATTGTGATGTGCCGCGTAGGAATATCGTTCTACGTAAATGACGAAACAGGGTTCGTACGAATTCACTGTTTTCCTGTTTTCTAGCAAACGTTATGTGTTAACTATTGGAGCACGGAGCAGTAAATTTGTCACGAGGCACGTCCAACTGTGATAATGAATCTTCCTTTCAGGATCGTCGAGCAGGGCGTACGATCCGGAAAGCGAAAATCTTTGTTTCGCGTTTGTTATGAGATCACGAATTTCGTTAGCGAGCGCTACTAGTTGCGCGACGGTCGATTCGAGGGACGCGGCAGCGACTCCGCAGCATGCTTTAAACTGGGAAAGAAAACGTACGAGGTTCGTGACAGAACTACCTTAATTTCGAACTATCATGTGCGCCGTAATGCTCGCATGTAAATGAAATTAGGCAGAGCTGATCACAGGGCTGTGCACGTGGTACGAAATCGTGAGGGCGGTGACAAATCGCTATGCGCAATGTCGCGGCATGCGAGCCACCGGGAACAAGACAACGAAACAATCAAAATGAGAGATTGGACGAAAGCGCCAAGGGTCGAGGAGAGGACACACGAGCCTCGGACGATAATCTGCCAGACGATTTATCACGATAGTGACGCGACAACGGGAGAATCATCCTCGTCATTGTGCACACTGAATTTAAGCATTCGTTCCACGAGCGCTGCCTACTTGTTTTTTCTTCGTTTTATTATTATAGTTTTTCCCACTCTTCCCTGTATACAATTCCGAGAGGACGGCAAATAAAAAACAAAGTACTCGGAGATAATGTTGCTGAAACTTTAGTCCGTGTTTCGGGTTGCAAGATCCCACGTATACAATTAAACAAAAGTATAGAAATATGGTTTTCTGGATCGTGGAGAGGCTCTTTTATCCTTGAACAAAAGCTCAGTCGAACTGGGTCACAGCCCTCCCCGTGATACGCGCCAGCTCGAAAACTAGTCGTGTAAAGAAAAGTATTAAAACATATAAAAATCTCAAGACGTTAATCGCTCTTCAACGAACAAGGCGACCTCACCTTTTGTCAATTTATAATTATATTTATGGCAGTCGAAATAACCAAGGACAACAAGGAAACGCTCGTTTCAGAGACAATATTTGAAGGCCTTTTAACCATCGTGAAGGTTCCAACGAATGGTCGAAAAAATTGATATTTTCTGTGATTCGACTGCTCGAAAATCTGTCAGCCAACGTGGCGTGGGAGGAAAGCATTACAAAAGTCTACGAAAAGTGTACTCGTGCACCAAGTCGGATGGATTAAGGTCGTTTGTTTGGAATCCTGGAAAAAAATTGATTGGCTAAATTAGTGAAAAATGATGAACGAATTTCGAGCTGGAATTTGTTGCAAAGTTTCGTTTTATTATAAAACTTTCCTCCAAAGGATTTTTCCGGATTCTTGTGTTTGCTGCGGTCCTTTGACGACAGTAAAAAATGAAAGTAAGAGGAAAAACTGCGTGGAAAAAGAGGTTCTGAAGGATTGAGGTCAAACGACTCGGGCTTATCTCGTAAAAAGTGAATCACAAGCCGACGAATAATGAAAGGGAGCGGGAATTAGGAAAATCAGCAGGAAATTTTCAAACGGCGTGTCATTCCAAATGAAAAACTCTACACGCTCAATGTGATCCGCGCCAACCGACGACCAAGATAGGGTCCAATATGTCAAATAACCAAATTGTAATTTGTAATATATCAGATTCGAGAAAAATAAGTAATTCGAAATTCTTATCCCCGACCGACTATTTAGCAGATTACGTGCTTAATCGAATATTCCTTCTTTTTGATATTTCGATAGTTTTCATTTCGAATGCAATTTTAACAGACCACACGAATGTCAAAGTTCACATTTTCGAATTCAAAATGGAGAGTAGTTGTTTTATAAACAGACCAGAATATAGAGTAGCAAAAAATCGAAAGTGAATTTTTCAAGTCTATAAAACTTGGATACGCAGAATAGCGATGACTCGAAAAGGCGAAAGTCAAAATGGCGATATTTCAAATTGGAGATTATCAGTCCGAGTAAGTGAGTGAGTGAGTGGGACGCCTGTATTTTGAGCTCCGCTGCGTTTCTTTATTTTGATCGGTCGACTTTCTAACGTTTCGCCATTTTGACTGTTCGATTTTTTCATGTTTCATAGTATTTCAACCTCAGTAATATTTAGTTTTCGTTATTATATTTGCATAATTGTGAATATTCACAGTATTGCTGATTGCAGTAATTTATGAATCGAAAGAGTGATAGTCGAGTTTTCGAAAAATCGATATTTTAGTCGTCCTACTACGGGCGATTGTTAAATTCTATTTTCGACGTAAACGTGCTTCGAAGCTCGCAGTTTCAACTTCATTTATTTTCGCCATTCAAAGCTCTAGTCGAATTGACCAGTTTCCACATTATCATTCGAAGTTTATAAACTCGAGATTTTAGCTGTTCGAAATTTTAGTCATTCCAACATTTTATCCCCACCCGACGAGCACAGGTTCAACGTCAATAATAAAAACCGAAAAATGCAAATGGGATTTCTTACCTGTACTCGACCCATGGGCGGCGAAACAACGAGGAAGATTCTCATGGTGGCCTTAAGAAAGTCATCCTGATTTTTGGTGCACGTTGTCTCGGGAAGTGGGGGGTAGAGGATAGTCTCGTTGTCAATATTAGTTGAGTTACTAGTTTGATCAAATTCAGGACCAATTTTGGGCACGATTGGGGAGTTCTCGCTTTTCACAGGGGCGGTATTTTGCGAGGTTGTTTTACGTCGCACTTTGCGCCTTATGCTGCCGACCAAGCGTCGCCAATCTTGGGGCAAAGCCGCTGGAGGTGTCGTTCCTGTGGAGGATCCGATTGCGCTGTTGGTCGTCGTCGTCGTCGTCGTCGTCGTCGCCGCCGAGGCTGTCGCGGACGATGACGGTGTCGTTGTCGTTCCAGAACAATTGGAGATGTCACGGTATTGATTACTCTGGAGGCCAATAAAGCCGGAGGAAGTGTCATCTTCGACGGACGGATAAGGAACCGGACCGAAAGGACCCGGCGAGACCGGGACCTTTGAGGGACTCAATTCCCTGCTCGCCCGACGGCTTACGGTCCCGGCTCGGCCCAACCGAGCCCCGGATGTTGACACCGTGGTGCTAATACAACCCGTTCCTTCCCCTCCACTGGTTCCTACCCCCAAACCTTGACGCCAATTTCTGCCACCGGTGACGCAACCGCCGAATATACCCGGACGCGAATTTCCCAATGTTCCAGTTGCATCGCCGCTGCCACCGGTGCTGTTGCCACCGCTCAAACGGCGCACCAAATTCCGTAAAATGCTACTCGTAGATGGGGCGCAACTTGCTTTAGCCTGCTCGTCTTCACCGCATCCCTTCTTTGGGGTCTTTTCCCCCGAAGATTCCACAATACGGCCTCGTCGGGTACTTTCGATGTTTCTAATCTCGTCCAACAGCTTATTTCTGTCTATTTTTCTTTGCCAATCAATTCGGGTGCCAACTCAATGCGGCGTTTACGCGGACCCGTACTCGCTGCAAGCTTCCAAAACTCGAGTACTCAAGATACTCGGCTTCACGAAGAGTTGCAAGGATGTGCAACATGAGGAAGATTCGATCGAAGGATCATCGTACATATTTATTGTTTTGATCGAGGAGCCGAGGTGATCATCGCCACAGCGGTCACGCAGCGTTTCAATTTCGCATTTCACCGTAACCGCGGATTGAAAATTCTTCAGTTAATCCGGCTCATTCCGACTTTTGTCCTCTTAGGCTTGATTTTTTGCTCGTTTCACGGGACCCGGTTTGCTCGAGGGCTTATTCAAAGCGTTTCGCTCCCCTTTTTCCATGCTTCTTTTTCCGCGAGCACGAACGCCGGGGGGCGTACCTCGCTGATTTGGGCGCGCGATCCGTCAGCACTGCCATTCATGGAAAGTTCGAATGCCGCGCTCGCTAACGAACGGTCTCGTTAAGACGCTCTTATGCCACAGGCCAACCTTCTTCCACTTGTAACCACACCAAAGTTCTCGCGTTTTCGTATAAAAGATCGCTCCGAAAATCCTGACCGCCGTGTTCCACACAAATTAGCTCGAGGGCGCGGTGTCTTCCCGCGGGGTCTGCACCCTGGCCGAGAAACCACGGAGCCCAGGCGAGCAAAGACGAAGGAAAAGCTCGCGAATGCTTGAGGAACCGAAAGACGGAGAGCGAGGCGGAAGGGAGAGGGATGATTGCGAGGGTAAGCCCGAGAACGGTTTTCTTATTAACCGCTTGACTGGTGAGCTTTTTTCCAGTTTTTGTGCCAAAACTGGTACGAGCCAATATGTTACCGAAAATCACGATAATTTATTTCTGAGGGTTTTCGAGGCTGCTGATACCATTTTCATGTGATAAAGCATGACATTTTCGCAGTGAAAAATTAACAAATTTCACCCTGAAACCTTATTTTTCACATTTTTGGGGGTAGCGAATTTTGTTTGATTGCGATGAAAGAGTCCAGTGTGCTAAAAAACTAAAAATTTTCATGTCATATAGCATGAAAATCCATTGAAAAAACGAAAAATTTCATCCTCAACCTTCAATTTTTCCCATTTCCAAGGGTAGTGAGGTGAAAATTAAGTTAAAAAATCGACTCAGCGACCCAAAAAACCATTGTATACCAATTTTTGTCCAAATCAGTTGAAAATTGAAAAAGTTATTTCAATATGTACACATATGATACAAAAAGCCAGACTGGGCCCGACTTTTTTTTTGTACATATATGATTTAATACCAGTGAACCGGTTAAACCGAACGTTTTTTCACCGAGGGTCGTTCGAAGCAGCTTCGTCCCGCTCTCTCTCCCTGTCTCTGTGTCGTCTCTTATAATGTAAATGCATTTGATACCCTTCTAATATGATTATCGTCGGTTCTACTTGGTCCCCTTTCCATTCAGAGGCAATGTCTGTTGCTCGCATATCTTAGAAAGTAAAATCCTGAGTTTCGTTTCATCAGACAACTTGTTACGTCAAAGGCTACTGCTCAGTTTGCTCAACGAGAATTCCGACGCCTCCGACACGATGCACAATTTAGAGGGGAAGCAAGAGTTCGTTTACTGCGCCTGTGCTTTCGCGACGGAATGCATCAGCTTCTGAGAAGTCGGGAATTAGTTCCGTAGAATCGTTAGACGCGGAGTTGAGAAGTTGGACAGTACATTTTCCATCTTCGGAGTGTCTATTTCTTCGGATGACCTTGTAAAGTATACTTTGGAACGATATTCTGAGGGATTCGAATCACCGCGTCGGGGGCACGTGGGGCAGCGCAGCTTTTGGCGTTGTTTAAGAAACCTTCAATCGGGGCTGACTTTCGAATTTCAATATTTGTTTGATACTGGGAAAAATTAGAACGTTTCGAAAGAATTCTCAGTTTACGGGCACTTTAAGCGCTAATCAAGACTCGGAGCATTCGAGATTTGTGCTTTCATAGAATATATTTACGTCGAGACATTCGACGATAAATTCATCCGATGCAGTGCCACTGAAAGTGGCTGCGCGCGAACATCGTCGATTGCGAAGGGAGGAATTTTCGTACTCGTCGCCATATGTGGTTGAAACGAACGCGTGAACATGTGTTTATTCTCCGGATGAATCAATGGACAGAATGTGAAAAGCGAAAAATTCACGAGCTCTGGTATTCGGTGAAAGTTTTTAACATATTAATTTCTATGAGTTTGAGAAAAAAAAACACATCGCATTTCATCAGGAACCGTATTCTGCCTCGAAGCGTCGCGCCGCATCGTCCTCTCTGATAGAAAAATTATACTGCAGCGAACCATGTTTCATTACGATGAAAAATCTCATTAGAGGTACTTTTTTATCGGTAAACAAGAGAAAGAACTAACGAGAAAGAAACTGAGACGGATTTGTTTGTAGCCGCGGACTCGTCGACTATGACTGCAGTTTTTTTTAAGTAGAATTTCAACTTGTAAAGTGACGATAATAAAAAAACCCATAAATTTGACTTTAAGGAGGCGTCCTGCTTTAGAAAATCAAAAAATCTATTGTTTTCGGGAATGCTTTTAGAATAGACGAAGAAATAACTCGCCATAGCGAACTTTTCGATATTGTTTCAAGGATATTTAAAAAATACAAAAACATCCTAATTTGTACATGGTTTATGTGCCAATCGTCGAAGTTTCTCTACTGTGTACAATGTAGAGATCGTAATTATTGTCTACAACAAAAATGCCAATTTTTTATCCCATTTTCATATGTATTTTTCTTCCATATAAATCTATAAAAACCTGAAAAAATTGAAAAATTATATATTTACAGCACCTTAAAGTGATATTCTTCCTTTGTAGAAGCATTTCTTTTTAAAAATCGTTTAAAATATAGAATTTCGCAATTTTTACGAATTTTTATAGGTTTCGTTTTAATTGAGGAATAGAAATATACGAAAATGGAATAAAATTTGGAATTTTTGTTGTAGACTATAATTACGATGTCCACATTGTACGCAGCTGAGAAACTTCGACGATCAGACTTATCCTTGAAATATCCTTGAAAAACTATATTGGAAAGTTCACTAGGATGAGTTATTCCAGCTATCCTAAAAACATTCCCGAAAACAGTTGATTTTTCGACTTTCTAAAGCAGGATCCCCCTCAAGAAATAAACTCGGTTTTACGGATGATTATAAAATCCCTAGTAATGTGAAAACTGCAATCTCCGTCATTTTCAGCGAAATACTCTTCGAATTTATGGTACATCAAAGGTGCGCTGATATGCAGAGAATTTTCGTCGAATTGGAAATTGTGTAAATTCCAAGCGAGTTATGAAACTCCGTTCGTAAACATCGTGAAATACCATGAAGATCGATTAACACATGGAGCATATTAGTTCCGATATGCGTGGATGCACAACGCACATCAAATCGATGAATTCGGATTTAATACCCTCGAACCCGGTCGGAAAATTCCATCATCTCAGATTTCCCGCTTGCATATCGTAACATCGAAGCTTTGGATAACAAAATTTCGACAATGAAGAGACCATTTTCAACCACAATTTTGTGCCGTATTAATCGATTCAATAATCCCGAATCGATTCGCTCTGAATTCGAACCGTCAATATATTTCGTTGAACGACGAATATATTTGAGACCCGAATTTCAAGCGTACTCATTTCGTTTCAGTTAAAATTAATTTTCTTTCTAGAGCATGAGAGTTTATGAATAAAAATTTCGTCGTTTTGCTTATCATAATTTTTGTTGAATTTAATGCAACAAAGCCAGAATTGGGAACATAATAGAAATAGCTTTCCTGGTGATCAGGAACGTCGACGTTTGGATTCAGAGTACTTTTGTTTGATAAACAAAGTTTCAGTGCATCATTTACGTCAAAGCGAATGCCTATGGATCTTTGATGTGCCACATTTGATAGGCTATGTATGTAGAGTGAGTGATATTGGAACATCTGCAGTTGAGACAATTTCCCAGAGCATTGTATCGTGTATTACGTTCGGTATGCGGACTCCTGGACAGCGGAAACGTCCAGTTACACTAGGCAGAGCGTTTACAGATCCAATACTATTTGGAAATAGCTACCCGACAGTTTCACGATGCACAGCGTGTTACGGGCCACGTAAACATGTCCGGCTCTAAGAGTTTAATCAACGGAGCCGGTGAACTCTCAGTTCCATTCCTTTCACGAAATATCATTTCACCGTTGATATTGATTAGTGGAAATATTTGGTTGCCTTAGGCTGATTAAGGTGGGGAAACGAATTTTCACATTTTTCTTCACCTCGCCTAGGAAGGTTTTTCAGCGTTTCGAAAATTTTTCAAAAATTCTCATATTTGTGAGTAATGAAATAAGGAATAAGTAATCATGAGAATGTAGAGATTCATCGAGGTTTTCGAGTTGGTCAACTTTTCTCTGTCCCTTTCTAGGAAGCTCCCAAACTCTTCCGATTCGATGCTCCGGTAATGCGCATTCGTTTTGGAAATTTGTATGTAAAAAAAAAAATCGAAGAAAAAATACGCGAGGGATGGAATGAACTTTGGGTAACGAAGATTGGCAAAGTTTGTCACGGTATTGAGTTTTGCACAAAAGCAGAGTCTCATGGTTGCTGGTTTCCCCGATTGTTTCGGTACACGTATCAAATCGATCGGTGTTTAGGCCTCGACGGTATATAGTTCCGTTTCCTTACAATCTCTCTCTCCTTCTCTCTCGCTATATCGATCGGAAAATTGCCATGCGACCTCGCGACGTTTCACGAACTTTGATGACCGACTGCGAAGCTCAACTGTACGAAAAACTATTCCATTTCCAACAGTTTTCAGCCATTCCGGTGCGGTTTCAATATTTCTTAATTACTGACTGTCAAAAGGAGAGCCAATGTACACTGATGACGAAAACTTTGTCGACGAAAACCAAGAATTTAAGGTTGTCCAATAGCAAAGCCTGATTCATTGTGGAAATTTTGAAAAAAATATATGTCGCGCAGAAAAATCTAACAAATCTATTTAAAAAAGACAAAAGTAATTCTACCGAATAGTTTTTCAGATATTGCAGGTTAAAGTTCTAGGGTTTCTCCATCCGAACACATGCTAATCGTAAAACAAAAATGTGTATCGAAATAACTCGAGAACGGTTCTTACGATTTTGATTTTAAAAAACACAGCGTTAGAGTATCTTCTGAAAAAAAAAATTTGAAAAAACATGATCTACCGTCAAGTTTTTGAGAAAAAAATGATTGTAATAAAAATCTGTCGCGTGAGACAAGCCACGATCAGCGCGCTTCTGAGGGCCCATTTCTATGCTAAAAAATAGAAAAGAATTTCAAAATCACGAGCAATTATGAAATTTTAGTAAAATATCGTAACCCCATATTTTTTTAACCGATCATTAACGATAATTTGAGTGACTTTTGGAAGATATTTCACAGCGAATAATGTTCACACAGGAAGGGGGCTGCACTCTATTTTTTATGCGGCACTTGGCTGTCGAACTACCTTAAAGTGAATAAAATCAAATGGAATTTCTCAAAATACACAAATAATTCGACGCACCAAGATATCGATTCTGGACTAGACACCGCTAAAGTTTAGACACCGAAAATCGAGCGTTCGTCGTCTCGTTAAAACTCGTTGCAAAACATTCGGAAACTTAGTTGCACGGCCTCGGTGTATCTCGAGTCCAACTATAAATCGCAGAAGAGAAAACGGATGAACTCTCAAGACGGATGGGAGACTGAATCGAGGGGTAATTGACGCGTAGGAATTAGCAACGATTCATAGATCAAGAGAAAGAGAGAAGAGCGCGACAGAGATTAATTCAATACGAAGTTAGGCGGATTCTGGTTACCTAACACAATGAATCGGAGGTTTCAAGCTTCGCGTTAGACACGCGACGCGTGTATGAAATCCTCGAAACACCTTCCACACCCGTCGTGCACCGACGCGGGCACGAAAAGTCTATTAGTTTGTCGTCATAACGCGATCATGATTACCCTATTGATTTAATGTGCGCTCATTCCTATCGATTTCAGTGTCGAACCCATTGCTAAAATACACCTTTTGTTATCCCCCACTAAATCAACATCGTTACAGGACCCCTATTTTCTCTCGTCTTTGTTCTTTCCTTCCCTTCATGTAGTATTTATATGCACGCGCACGTGTGTCCGTGGGGGAGGGGGCTGGAGGTGGATTGAGTGGAGGATAAAAATGATAGACGTAAGCGGGCTCATCGGTATCGAGCGTCGCTAGAGCTCCGGCCAACACAAATGGAAGGCTTTTATAGCCTCTTCCTTTGAACACTTCCTTTCAGAACTTTTCTCAAGGATCGGACATTAGCTGAAGCATGGGTGCGAATCGGAGGAACGACCGAGTCGTCCCCCGGTCGGGTTTCAAAGAGCTTCCCTTCCGCGGCTGTTTTGTTTACGACGCACACGCGCGCCTTCAATTTTTCCTTCCGTTCCCTTATCTTCCCGCCCCCGTTCTCCTGATCGACTTCCTTCATCTTTTTTCCGGTCGTAACATTTTACTGCTAACGGTATTTTGGGCCTCGTGCTCGAAAAAAATGACAGCGAAGGATCCTCATCCGCGCGATATGTACTTGCTCGTACATTTTTATCTTCTTTGACGAAAGTGTGGCTGCCGAGGACGACGAGAAAAGTGGGAGAATTTTTCGCAGTGAATATAAACATATTTCCACTTAATTTCAAGCGGAATAGTCCAAAACTCTCGTTCAATTTCCCTCGCTCTTTTCCAACTCGGAATAAAAGTTCAAGCCGCAACAGGAGAGGGTCTGGGCGTGCGATAGGAGGAAATGGTGATTTAAAAAATTCGTGACGTTTCCGCTCCATATGTGGAGTAAATTTCGAGAGGGTAGTTTGACCAAACGGTAAATATCGTTAAATGTTGTCAAGGATCGGCAAGCACGCACGCGCCCTCTGCTGCCCGACCTCCGAAACGCGACGTGCGTAGTGATATAATCTACGTAGCACGATATTATTCCCTGGGGGATGCTCCGGCTCCCTTTAAAGCCGTCAATGGCGAAGCAAAAAACTTCTCGAGCACCATATCGTTACGTATAAATACGAAGGTAGTACAGGCTCTTTCAGAACAAATCCATTAATTCGTCCTCCCCCGCCCGACATTTTTCATCCTTTTTCCCTACGGTGATAAAATTCTGAGCTTTATTATCAGCTGCTTTCAACGAAGACTCCTTGTTGTAACAAACTTTATTAATCAAATTAGTTGATGAACAGTTACGTGTAAAAGAAACGCCAGAGAAACAAAAAATCGTTATCTCCACTAAAATTGCTCGCCGCAGTTTTCAGTTTACTCGGAAATAAAACGATAACTGTTTGACGGCCAACCTACGACAGTTGTAAAGAGACTCGCAGTAGCGCTTTGAGGTTGAGTTCAAGGATTAAAACACAAAAAATGACCGAGGCACCGTCGCGTCAAAATAGAAGTTAAGTTTTGAGCATCATTCGAGTGAAATTTCGCTCGAATTTTTATAATTTTCTTTTCAACGTTTCATGTTGAATGGTTCCGTCGAATTTTGTGTGCGATCGGGGCTCACTGAGCCGCGGCACATTCGGTCGTGGAATTAACTGAATTTTTTCGTTTCAACTGACGAGTTTCACGATTTTTTAGTCCACGGAGAATCGATTTCCTTTCAGCTCCAACTTTCTCGTGTGTGAAAAGTATTGACGAATTCAACGAAACCTAAATATTGACTGATCAATTTCATACAAAACGACTCGTATAAATACACAAAAGTGAAGAAAAGGCGAGGCTACGAGTTTGCTCAACGTACAGGCTTTATCCAGAAAAGCGTGTTGCACGTAGCCTCGACTGGTGTTAACGCGACTACACGCGGGCAAATAACATTACCCCGACACCACCACCAGCACCGTCCCCCGTCCCCGAGCCTCCGGAGAGTCTCCGGCGCGCTGGTATTTCAACGGAGCTTTTCTGAGCCTACAGTTTTGAGAGGAAAATAAAAGCATTCGCAGACGTCCTGTATTCGAGCTGCCGCGTTAGACCTGCAATTATATTTGACGTCAAAACCGTAGAAAATACATTGACACTCCATTTTTCAATGTCGAAACTTTTTCATCGAAGCGTCCTTAATCTGTGAAGAGGACGTTCGATTCGTTGAAAACATTATTTCAATGATTTTCGTTCGATTTTATGCCAAGAATTTCAATGAATCACGTAACCTAATTTCGAAATATCAAAGTTTCTATTTTTCAACACTCGCGGTTTGACCGATCACACGAAAGCTCGTGCCCACACAGGACACGATGGCGAGCACGGGTTGTTGAGCCGCATTGTAATCGGTCGAGCGGTCTAGAAAAATGGCACTTTTGGAATTTCGTCCCGTCTCTCTCGCACTCACGGGACGAAATGCCGACCGCGTTCCGTCCTCGGAATATGGGGTAAAATGTTGCACGAAAGAGGGCAACGATAATCAGCAAAAGTTCGCCACATCGCGGTGAGAAATTCGAAGCGAAAGTTGCCGTAATTACTGCGGTGCTCGTATCATGAAATTACGAAAAATTTGCATCGCAGAATCCAATATCGCCAGGAATTCGTCGTCAGTTCGATAAAAAAATGGAATTTTTTCGATTTCAGCGTCATCCGCGGTTTGACGGGGTTCGTGCAGCGCAGCAAATACGCATAACCAACGAGTCTATTTGCGACCTAATCGAGCTCGAATGCAAACAATAGTTTCCAACTGACTTGTGTCAAATATGGAATCGATTTACATCATTGCTCGTGTGGCTTCCAACTAAATTTCCAATTACCTTGCCGAATCTCGGTCTCTCTTTCCCCTACGAATATCCTTCGTTTCACCCGAGTATCCCAACTCTCCCTAATTATCTGCACTCCCATTTTATTCCCCGATACTTCCACCCTCGGGAATTAACGGATCCCTCAATAAGGCTTTTTTGGTGTACCGTTACATCAGTCTCAGTTTCCATTTATAATAGAAACTCTATCGATTATTCTCGCTAATTTAACGTGCCTTTACTTGCGCTTTAGAGGCTCTTCATTGCTTTGTTTTGAAAAACAACCCTCGAACTTGCCGTCATTTGCACGCAGTTCAATGAATTTTCCTTATCCATACGCGTGTTTCTATCGCTTCCGAGCAATCGTGCGGGAAATCGATTCACTGATTTTCGGTGCCACGCCATATTTCGCGGACTTGCGTAACACAAACGATTTTCTTAAGGAAGTCTTGATATTTAGACAGAGTTTGAATGAGCAGTCGACTCACACGCACATCACATTTTAAAGGGTTCGTCTTATTGGTTATTGAGATAAACGTGTTTAAATATGAAGAAAAATGCACAGGATTAAAGGCACATGAAGTAAAAAATCGTCTATCTTTCCATACAACGAACGAACGCCTCTTACGAAGTTTATGAAAAACGTACACGCAGTAACAATGAAGTAATAACGAAGGTTTGGGAACAAATTCGAGACGATTGTCTTGCTAGCAATAAAGATGTATTACCTTAAAGATTGAACGAAATTGGTAATGAGCACTCGTATAGCCTCAGATTTGCATATTTCGGCATTTTGTTTCTTCTTGGCTCGGCTCATTCCTGTCGTAGCCTTCTGTTCTTTTATTAATACTTTTTTCTTGATCCATTTCCCTTTGTGTTCTCTAATGCGATTGACAAAAAAAAACTATAGTATTTTGTACGTATATATTTTGTAAAAAAGATAAGTTGAAAAAATATATTTATACAAATTCGGATCAATAACTCTGACATTAATTTAAAGTGATTATATCTTTGATTAGGGAATTAAAATCAATCCAATTTAGGTTTCTTGGGACGCTTCGACGAAAATATTAAGGAAGTTGAGGCATTAGAATGAAAATGATGCCACCGCTTTTAAACCGATTGCATCTTATAAAGTGAAGTGTAAAAAAAAATCAGTTAAATTTTCAGACAGTTTAGGAGCGTCGTTGCTGAGAAAAATCAATAACAATTTGGCCCAAATAACATGTAATCTTATGGAAGTCAAGACACATTCAGCGATATCTAAGTTAAAAATGATGCTAAAAATATGAAATTTTTTCGGCAACATGAGCAAGGCTTGCCGAATAACGTCAATTTTTTTCAGATTTATTAGGAGATTTGCTGAGATTATATTAATAATAATCTGTTTCCCGTGCAGTTTTTTGAGGCTAGGATCGTCACTGTTCGTGTTTTCGACTGAGCTTTCACCAGTTTTTCGTCTTTTTTTCCCCAACTTTTCTTTAAAGTGTATGCAACATTGCCAAACTGTAAACTGGCCTAACTTTTGAAAGGTACAGGTCATCACTTTTGGGTAAAAAAATGACTGTACAGCCTCAACTTCCTTAATCAGATGAAAAAGTTCAAAACGTCGATCTCAAAAGTACGTCATACGTCACCGTATTCGAGACACTCGAATAGAATATTTTTTGGATTCAATCATGATAAAACTAAGTACGATATCAGGAACGGTAGAAATCTTCGAGAATATCGAGTAAGTAAATCGAGTTTCCGAGGTAAGGATTTCCGCTTCGAGTTAACAACGTGCACGTAGATGAATTGAGCAATAAAAAGTGTTGCATGCATGACGCATCTTGAAAAAATGTACACAGAATTGTAAGTATACGGAAAGGGCGAGAAACGAATTTCAATAAAATCGAGCAGCCCTCGTCGAAGCTCGCTCGAGTTGAGGAAAACTTTCACCCCTGAATTTCCGGTTCTCGTAGCGAGAACATCCGAGAAACGGACATTTCTGTGTTCACCTCTAAATATGATCTCAGATTTATGCATTCGTATGGAGCTCTGCGTGCTACAAATGGAACTCGAACGTTGTACGTACCCTCGTTTTTCGATTGAAAAAAAGTGGAAAAATATTGAACAATACTGAATATTCTGCAAGTTTTTTCGAAATCGTTTTCAAGTCTCGTTTATAGAAGCACAAACATATATGCAACGCGATATTTTGATTTCCCATTGAAGCCTTCTGGATGGGAGAAGCAGGAAAAACGCAGTTTTTTTGTTCTGTACATAATTGACTGCATATTCGATTCCCTCGAGTGTGCCAATCTTGGGCAACGCGTGCGGCAGTTTAATCGTCAGAAGAACGTGACGATGATTCCGAAGGTTTGTTAACACTGAGAAATTTCTGATACGAATAGTTGAGACCGAAAGGGATGGGGAGGGAAAATCGATGCTCGTGAGGCACGATAAAATTTATTGCAAAGGGCAACACCAAATTATAATTCTGTCGAAAGTTGAAATATTCCGCAGCGACTTCGTGTGATGATGAAAAAAAAACTCGATGCCCTCGGGACTATAATTTTTGTAGACATTTTACGACGTTTCGAGACTCTCGTCTGGTTCAACGATTAACGATGGAAGGTTACGATGCAACACTCAAATTTCTTTTCATCAGCCGTCTTCGAGGATTTCTAAATTGATACGTCAAATGCTCCAATCGATAGAGAACCACGAGAATAAATAAGAAGCTCCAAAGATTGCAAATTCGCAGACAATCGCCGTTAGATATCGACCACAAGGCGAATGAATTGCATGGGAGGGCGACAGCGACAAATGGTATAGACATTAAATAATAGAGAGATTCACCCAAGTGGGGATTCCACCGAAGGGAAACTTTGCAAGTATTATTCCATCGTATCCGAGCGACGATGAGTCATCGTCAATGCCGCAAGAACTAAGTCGCTTTTTTAATCGAGAATTTTAGAAATTCTTAAGAATTTGTAAAAAAGTAAAATTTTGACAATTCGTTTTTCCCTCCTGGTCAAGCCCTGGAGGGCTGGAGAAGTTTGTAAAAGATCCGTGGCTGCGCAGCGATACGTTTAGTATTTTTAGTTGACTATTTCTTTCCAATCCAACATCCAACGGCGTTTCGATGTGAAAAGGACTCGAAGAGTAGAATTTTCGGTAAACTTAAGGTAGATCACGCCCAGAGGATCGTATTTTATAGGTGTCTAAATTGGATCGATTTTTACTTCCTAATTAAAGATACAATCACTTTAAATTGATGTCAGACTTATTTATTTGAAATTTTAAACCAATTTTGTCGATATTTCTCATGGCGAATGAAATTAGAAGCCGTCAATCAATCGGGGATCCATCGCCGACTGAACCCGAAATTCCATTCGTCCCTGGCGAAAATACTATAGTTTTTTTTTCGTAAAAAATTGTATTAGAGAGCGCAAAGGGAAATGGATCAAGGAAAAAGTGTTAATAAAAAGACAGAAGGCTATGACAGGAATGGGCCAAGCCGGGAAGAAACAAAATGCCGAAATAAGCAAATGATAATAATAATAAATAATCAATAAGACGAACCCTTGAAGATTTGATATGCGTGTGAGTCGACTACCTATTGAAACTTCGTCTAAATTTCAAGACTTTCTTAAGGAGGGTGAATCACGAAATAAAAATAATCAGAATTTAATCAAATTTCGTGATAACATTCTTTGGCATCAAGTACAGAAATACAATTTTTTTCAAATTTTTTTACCACATGGTTATCGCATGATTGAGCGTTAATTCGAAGTTCTTATGCACGAGATGTATAACTGTATATATGTATGTAAACTCTACGCTTATACACGTGAACTTTAGTGTTCAATTACTCGAGAGCTATGTGGTAGAAAAATCTAAAAAAATTTATATTGTCTTATATATTTTTAAATAATTTACCGAATTTTATGAAATTCTTATCATTTTGAAATTCTTAATATTTTTAACATGGTTTAGCATGGCAACATTATATCGTCGCGATCCATCCTCCTTAAGAAAATCGTTTCATGCATGAACTACCTTAAATTTTATTACATAGCAACCTTCGTTCTCTTTGATTTTCTTTGAATTATAAAATAATTCAAATATGATATAAGAATAAACAGAAATATTGGGATTATAACAACCATGAGAACACCGGTTATGATTTGTTAATTCAAACGATGATGAATTTGATGCTGGGAAAAAGTTTAGAGACCACTGCAAAAAAATTCGGACCCGAGGCACTCGGATAATTAGAAGAATTTGACGATCAGCGCATAAAAATTCCGAGTTATTGGGACCGTGAAGTTCATCTGGCTCTGCGTCACACGTAATAGCATTTTTGTCGGTGTTGTTTTTTTTCCGTTTCACGAATAAAAAGTTGTCGTGTTTATTCTAGAGCGTCATAGCAGCATTAAGAATATTTATGCGAAGTAACTTCGGTTTAACAAATAAAAAATAGCAATGAACAATCACCAAAGTGACTTTTATCGTTTCAATGAATTCCCACGGTCCCAATAATGTTGAGATACGTCTCCATCAAAATAGAAACCCAGGCCGAACCGTGTTCGAACAAAATAAATGGAAAAATGTCCAATTTATCGAGTGAATGCACATCAAAATTTTCAACCATGAGACTTTGTTACGCCACTACAAAAAAAAAATGTTTCTCTGCTTCTGTGATTCTGCGATTACCCATAAAACGCACTAGCAAAAGTTCCTCGGAACAGTGATGAGGAGAGAGTTGGAAGAATCAATTTAATAATGTTCCTGCTGCACAAACGGATCTTTGAGGAATCTAACATTAGTGGGAACTGCTACGTCGACAATATGAAGGAGGGCGTTCGAAAAGACGAGTTTGTATGTATAGCACTGGATGGAATTGCATCAGGCACCAGGTGAGGCGTGCTCGATTACGCCGACCGTAATTTCTCGCGAAGGATTGAATGCGTCTCATGCAGCAAGTTGTTGTATATATTCGCGAAACGTACAGACATAACACGCTCGAGTCAAACGATGCATAGACCTGTGCGTATGAATACAGTCCAAACAGGAATTCCTGGAGCGTGTACCTTCCACAGGATATTCACTTGACACAACATTGTGACGAACAATTGCTCATTTCCTTCGAGTGTCATATCATAACGAACGCGTTTACGGGACTGATTAATTATCAAACTAGTTGAACTGCTCGCTCGGCGAAAACGAGAGTGGCTCGAGTCTGAATTGACGAATGGAAAATTCGAAGGGTCGTGTGAATTTTTTCGGGGGCAGAACCCCAGTTGTTTTCCGTCCGTTTTACTCGGCACGGTCGTTGAGAAATTAAATTCGAACGAGTCCAGAGTGGTTTGAGTCGTTAAAGTTAGTAGGTTGAATATTTTTGGAGAATCCAGCCAGAGCGTAGAAAAATATTTGTATTCTGAGAGAACGTCGATTGGGAAAGTGGGCAGAATAATTTTGGGGGTTCGTACGCGAGTGTCAAGCGCAGTTGAGGGTCGAAACGGCTCTTCGAGCACGTACCAATGTGATCGAGAGTCGTGAGGGAGGGGCGATTTTTGAGTTTCCGTGAGTACGAAACTGACAGCGTTCAATGGCGCGAGGAGCGCGGCTCGAGTTCGCGGTTTGAGTCGGCGAGGTTTTTTTTTCTGTAGACAAAAGCGGGAGGTTGAAAATTGGCCGGTTGAGCGACAAAGCCGAAAGTGTACGGAGGAGAAAAGGAAATAAAAAGGAAAGCTGATGAAATATCGATCATGCTTTGTTTTCGCCGACGAGACAGTCGGCGATATTTTTTTCGCGATATTAAACGATGTCCTTCGTGCCCATCGCGATAGCTCGCGAGGACTTGCGGATTCGTTCGAATATATACGAAGAGGGGGAGGTCTTCGATCGTGCAATAGTGCTTCGCCACGATATTCAACTCATTTATGCACGAGATAATAGCGCTTTCTCTACGAATCTATACGATGTAACGACGAGTACGAAAATACGTGGGTGTAAGTTTGCTGCGGTGGAACGAGTGTGCATATAGGTGAGCATATGACTTGTGTACAGTCTAGAGAGACGACCTACCCCTTGGGGCGACAGCTCTACACATTATTCTGCTCGCGCGTGTGTACAAGCCACGTTCTCGGGATCTCTTTCATAAAAAGAACCGAAATTACCGGTCCAGATGCGACACAAGTTCGCTGTTTTTTGTTTATTTTACGGGAAAAAACGAGAAAAAAAGTTTTTCATTCGTTTTTCTTTTCGTCTGCCATCCGTGGCCAGGGTTGGGGTTCGGATGGAAAAACTAGTCGACACCTGGACGGTTTGCGTCACTTGGTGAAGCATTTACGATTAAAAACAGGCTCCCCTCGGATGCTCGTTCGTTAGAGGAAAACTCTGACTCTTCAATATAACTCACTCGTTCCACTTCGATGAGTCGTTACTAACAAATTTTTCTTTCTTGTTTCTTTGCTTTTTAATGGGGGATTTTGTATTTTTTGCCGATTTGTTTAGGCTCTAATCGGTCTTGTGATCGAACAAGGTCGCTCTTACCTCGATGCTTCAAATTTCATTCATGATTTTGTTCCCTCTGACCCACGAGTTTTAACGAAAGCAATACTTTTACTTTGCGCTTAAAATTTCTACGTTTCCGTTGCGATTTTTTGTTTCTTTTCGACGTGATCGTTGCGTGACGATCGATCTCTGCACCCCGAGACTAAATATCTTCGAGATCTCATCTACTTTCTCGTTCGAATTCGCGATCGTTTCGTCGTCGGGGAGGCATGTCCATGGCAATGAAAAGGGCAAAATCTCTCTGGTCGAATTATCGCAGCACTTTGATAGTTCGAAGAATTGTGAACTCCCAAATTCACCTAATTCTCGCGTCGTTAGTTTTCTCCTTGTCTCACTCGATCCTCGGTGAGACGTTGCTCAACTTTTCTCACCACGAATTCTCGACCGCTCGTCACCCCCTTTTTTCGTTTCGACACTTTTTTCGCTCTTTTACATTCTTTTGAGCTGCACCATATCGACCGGTCGATCTTTCGGTAAATTCGACGGAAATACAACCGCGCTATTTCGACACGCACGCGGTGGGCTAGAATTAAACTTTGGTTTGCCTCCCCCGAATAATCTGATTGGAACAAACGCGTCTCAATACGCGACAATTGTTCGGTTTTCTTGTATTTTTTTTTTTTTTAATTTTTTAAATACGAGCCAAAGCAAAGCAGAGAGAATGAGAAAATGGAAGGAACCGTGGGCGGCGTGGTCCCGCCACGTTAGGGTCGCGCGTCGCACTGGACGTGGAAAATCGGCGAGCACGAATCTCTCAACCCCCAACACCCTGAATACAGATATACGGGATCGGAGAGGGTGGAAAGCGCAAGCCGGGGGTGGATACGAAACGAGTTTTGCGGCTGCGAGAGCAAGCGAGAAAGAAATGCAGGCGCGCCCGCGCACACACCTAAACCCACTCTTGTCTTCACCAAGAACAATAAATATATGTCGCGTGACACATTGTAAGAAAGTTCCTCGAAGATACACGGCGAGGGCGGGGGCGGGGGCGGGGGGGGGGGGGGGGGGGGGGGGGGGGGAAGAGAAGATTTAACCTCTGCCCAGGAATAATGTCTCTGAAAGTAAAAAGAAAAGTAGCACTCGAGAGTTTACATTTCACTACTTTCGAGAGCATTTAACTCAAATTGAACGCCAATATTGTTGCCGTTTCCCATAGAAAATCCTTCCTGATCATTTTCTATTTGAACAAATAGTTTTAAGCTCGAGTACACATGGGCTTATTCGACGTAGAAAAGCATTCGGAGCCAAATATATGTTACGAAGTGCATGCTTCCACATTTTTACATCGCTCTGGAAATTATTTTCAAAATCAAAGCCAAAGACAGTGAGGATGAGTCGAGGGAAGTGAGTCCAAGTCAGCACACTCTATGACCACCGGTGGGGCGATGATTGCGGAGTCTCTTGACGATCAAATTCGCTGAACGTGTGGTGAAATCTCACCACCGGGGAAGCAGGGAGCCGGGCGTAAAATTCTTAATGAACTTTTTGAGTATACGTTTCGAAACGTTGAAACTACGATCGAGTCCGGGAACAAAGTTCTTCAGTGAACGTCGAAAGATTGTTTTTTTTTGTCGCATTTTTATAAAAACTTGTAAAAACTGTACGATTACGGCAGCTTGTAGTAATTATGGAAAACACGGTAGAATTTTTTTTTCGGGATTGACGGTAATTGGGCGCAGTTCTTCACCGAGCCATTAATCACCCACTCGCTAATTATCCAGAGAAAAAATCCGCAAGTTCATGTCACCGGTTAATTAAATCCCCCCCAAGTATAAATGAACATTTCTCGGCTTATGGAACTCTGGGGTTTCGGTCTTTAACACCGGAAAATACGGTGCGACGACATTGAAAACTTTTGTTCTCGTCGATTTCACGATCGACAGGAAACAATGAAGATCCGAAAGCAGCAACAAGGCTCGTACCTAATAATTTGTCTTTTGTTACTCCATTAAATCGATAATTGACTTATGGTAGTTTTAGCAAATCGGAAGATAGAGGCGTCGAAATAATCACAGAGACACGAAAAGTAGGGGAAAGGCAGCAAAAGAGAGGAAGAGGAAGGAGGTTGGAGGACCATAAAAAGACGAGCAACGTCGCATGCAAGAGGCGAAACTTGCCATCAAATTTCCCCAATGACTGATCAGCTCGGGAAAGTCGTCTGACAAAAGTTAACTGGAGATAACGAATGAGGATTTCGTTTATATTCTTTACTCGTCAATCTGCAAGAACGAGGACTAACGAACCCTTCGGGAAACAAAGCGTTTCAACACCTACATTCGCTTGTAGAAGCTTCGGACGAAAAAAGGGACAAACCAAATAATATCTGTGAACAAAAGGAAATGCTTTTTCTTTGGCTACGTTTTCGTTGATGTAAAAAGAGCAAATAAAATCATGGACAACTTCGCTCAACTGTCGGTTCGTATTTGCGTACTTCGGCTCTGTTATATTGAAATATCGAGACGGAAAAATCTGCGCAGCCAGAAGGTAGAAAGGAGAGTCTCAAGTAGTCAGGAATATAAGTTCGAGAATTTGTAGATGATGGAAAAGTTGGCAAAGATCGCGCCAGAAATTCTTATCGAAGGTAACGTTTCAAGCTTTTATGCCTGAAGGCTATCGAGTAGAAGAGGCAAGTTAAAAAAAGTGAGGGAAACGGAGTGGTAAAAAAAAGGCAAATACTCATTTGCTCGCTATGCGTCGAATAACCTGCCAATAACGATTCCATCATTTCCTCGATTAGAGAATATGCTAATTCTTTTATCAATTCTCATTGAAGAATAGTCTAGCAAAACGATCATTTAAGAAGTGGGTGAGGATAAAATGTTGAAATAACTTAAATTTCGAGCAGCTGAAATCTCGAGTTTAAACTTCGAATGATAATATGAAGACTGATCAATTCGACTAGAGCATTGAATGTCGAAAATAAATGAAGTAGAAACTGACAAGCTTCGAAGCACGTTTACGTCGAAAATAGAATTTAACAATCCCCCATAGAACGACGACTAAAATATCGATTTTTCGAAAATTCGACTATCACTCTTTCGATTCATAAATTACTACAATCAGCAATACTGTGAATATTCACAATTTTGAAAATATATTAACGAAGACTAAATATTACTCAGGTTAAAATACTGAAACACCAAAAAGTCGAACTGTCAAAATGGCGAAACGTTAGAAAGTCGAACGATCAAAATAAAGAAACGCAGCGGAGCTCAAAATACACGCGTCTCACTCACTCACTTACTGAGACTGATGATCTCCAATTTCAAACATCGCCATTTTGACTTTCGTCTTTTCGAGGCATCGTTATTCTGCGTATCTAAGTTTCATAGGCTTGAAAAATTCATTTTCGATTTTTTCCGACTCTACATTTTGGTCTGTCTATAAAACAACTACTCACTACTTTGAATGAAAAAATATGAATTTTTGACGTTCGTATGGTCTTTTAAAATTGCATTCGAAATGAAAACTATCGAAATAACTATTTTCAAGTAAATACGAATTCGAAGAGGGAATATTCGATTAAGCACGAAATATCGACCGTTCTACAATTTGGTTACTTGACATGTTGCATCCAACCCGAAGAGGGTGAGGAATTTCGAAATTGAGAAGAATAGAATTTAATCTGATTATCTTGTTGTTTTACCATTTTTTTGCCCATAATTCTGCACATACGTGTCAGAATTTCAGTGTTAATTGCTCCCAGCTATAAAACGCTTATTCGTTTCGTCCTATTTGTTGGAAAATTCTATCTAGTAAATGTACAGCGGTATTGGAAAGAATCCTTGGTCAAGGTAAGAGCGAAGAGCGACGAGAGAGAGAGAGAGAGAGACAAGAAAAAGCAGAGAAAAAAGGGAAAAACGTGAGCAAGCCAATAGAGATGATCGAGTGGGTTCTGGTAGAACGCGTTCCTCACCGTGGTGCGAAAGCTCGAAGGTATAAAAGTCTAGTCGCGTGACTGCTTCCATTTCCGGTCTTCTACCGAACAGAAATAGAGTGGCAATTGTCGAACGAGGCAATGAGAGAAAAGGAAAAAGTGCTAGTGCTAAGTTCGAAAAGACTCTGAGTAAAATGCGAAATAAAGAAAAAGAAAAAATCGTATTTAAACAAGAAAAATTGCACGAGCCTTTTCTCCAACGTTATTTCTCAACTCATGACGATGATGAACATTGAAAAGGAACATTTGCTGGCTTCGGTACGTTAAACAAAAAAAAACGGTAGCGATTGCCGTTAAATCGAATTTATGTTGAAAAAAATTCTCAAATTGTCTTGAAATTAATAATGTAAATATTATCACAATATTTTTTGTTGCTTGAAAATTTGTCGAGTTAAACAATTTTTAAGTTGGATCTCAAAGCATTTGTCAACTGAATCATGAAAATTTCTGCGACATACATATCCGCAGACTCACCAAAACCGAATGATTTTGTTGCAGCAACTGCTAATATTTATTTGTTCACGATAACTTTACAAATGTTTAAATAAACATTTAAATTTCAATCATCGAATGGTTTTATCGATGATCGTTCGAATGCATAAATGAACGAATTTATTTCTGATATTTCGTTGCCTCGAAATGAATTTTGTTAGCTGCACCAAAACTTCGTTGATTCAACCAATAATTTATTTCAATATTGACAAATCATTCGATTTTACAAGGGAAATTCATTGTTCAAAATTTATTTCGATCAACAAATGTTTGTTCTGCGTGAATAAAATTTAAAAAAAGAGCAAATAAGAGCTTACTCACGAAAAAAGGAGCTCCCAATTTCGTGTTCTGAGCGTATTCGAAATGTAGACGATACACAAAAAAAGCCATATATAACTTCCATTAAAAGTCTCTTCCCCATATCATCCGATCGGAGGCATTTTCCATCAGAGTCTTTGACGTCATTCCCAAGGAAGAGAATGAGGTGAGCGAGTCAAAAAGTTGTAGTCCCGGAAGAGAGAAAATGAGAAAAAAAAAAAGAGAAAAACAAAACGAAACATAACAAAAGCAGGCCGCGAGAGAAAGTAACAAAGACAAGAGAATTTCCTGAACGCGGTTTTTTTTCTCTCGAAAACGTTGCGGATCGAATGAGAAGTAACGAGAAAGAAAGAGAAAGGCAGGGTAATTGATAGGTTGAGCGAATCGATCGACCGAGGGGTTCTCCATAAATATTTGGACTCGAAGAGGTCAGGTGACCCGGAAGTGAGGCCGAACGACTCGTGGCTATGAGCCACGAAGACTGAAATGAAATATACCGTAACGTATCGGGAAATTAGCTTCAATCGTACACCCCCCGAAATTTTTAGTACATCGAAAGATTCTTCATTTCACTATATATACAAGTATTACTTTCCTTCTCCTTTATTCCTATTCGATCGAACTATAATAATTATTTCAACCTACAAAACAGATTCTTACAATTGACGGAGCTGATTTTTGTAATTTATCGTACACAGAAAAACAAGAGAAAATTTACTTTTGCTTCCTCATAGAGGAAGCTATGTGATGATGAAATTTTTTTTTCCAGTTTTCAATGTCAATGTGCTCAAAATGTCCCAAAACATCGAAAAATCTAGGAAAAATGTCCGGATGTGTGTGTGTGTCTATGTTATGGTACTGCAAAATTAAAACGCTTATAACTCGGAAACGCTTTGAGATACAAGGCTACCGTTTTGCACAGATGTTAATTTATATAAGCTCCAAGCTCTTCATTCTCTGATAATTTTGTCAGAATTTGTAAAAAAATACGAATCCTAGGACGTTTTGAAATTTTCATAAAAAGGGTGTCGACGCTCTAACTTTCGAAAATTTTAAGATTTATTAATAATTTTTTTTTTTTTTATAAATAGACTATCATAATAGGAAGGTTGATATTGAATTTGGGGAATATCGGTTGAGCGGTTTAAATTTTATGATTTTTTGAATTTTACGAAATTATGATTTTTTCAAAAAATCGTCTAACCGCTTGAATTTTTGGAAATTTTGTAAGATATTGTGTATAAGTCTGTACTTCCTCTATACTTTCCAGCAAAGTTGTCGGAATTATTTAATTTCAATGTAAATAGAAAAACGATGAAAATTGAAAGTTGTAAACTGTTTTTTCTGATGGCTCGTCATTTAGTTTTTTTTAAATGGATTTAGACAAAGAGATAAATTAAAGTTCGTAAAAGAAGGTAGAGAGAAAATACATTATTTCCTTGTATATAAAAAAATGCTGGAAATTAAAATTTGTAAATTGCTTCCTCAAGATGGTCAAGATGCACGATGCTCGAAGCTTCCTCTATGAGGAAGCCAAAATGAAAAATATAGCACCTCATAGAGTAAGCTTTGAGCATCGTGCATCTTGACCGTCTTGAAGAAGCAATTTGCAAATTTTTTAATATTACATCATTGTCGTTCAAATGTAAGCAAAAATCGTCGCTAATTTCGGTTCGATGGGCTAAGTCCGTGCAAAGTAATGAGTTTAACGACTTTGAAAAATTGGGGCATCTTTTGCAATATTACTTCGATATAATAGAACGAAACAGTCGTTGGCGGAAGAAATCCATCATAAGTAACAACTTTCTTAGAAATCCATTTTTTGAGTCTGACATTCGTCCTACCTTTGAAACTAATTTGAGAAATAATAACAGTCGATGCTAAAAGAGTGGTTTCTCTCTGCACCTGCCTTTCTACGAAATCCTCGAACGAATTTTGCAGTCTAGCATCGATTGTAAGAGTTGAAAAAAAAAGAAAATAGATTTTTATAATCACCCGGAGTATACGGTGTTCGGAATACAAAGAAGGTATTTTGGTTCACGAGATCAAAAAAAATTGTGCTGCAGTCGAAGAAAATTTAACGATGTCTTTCCCGAGCATCCTTTCTAAAGAAGAACGCAGGAGCCGGAAAGAGACTTATGGGTGCTGAGAGAGAAGAATATTCTCCGAATTCTAATGTCGTAATTCGTAATAGCATCGAGCATTGAGAACTTGGGCGTTGAATGAGCGATGAAAACTTAGTTACGTTCGTTAAAAGTTAAGGTGAAAAGTGAACGTGGGCAAAATGTAATTTGAAAGTTTCAAAAGCGTTTCACAGCAGGGTTTTTCATAAACTTTCATCGGAATGGGAAGCGGATAAACAAAGAATGTTTGGTTATTCGTCGGATTTTCAGGAGCTATAATAGCTAGGACATAACTTAGTGCGATAACTCGGAAAAACGGGAAAGCTCAGCTGTAAATGGATGTAAAGTTAGAGGAGAGGATAGCAAAAAGCCGGGAATTTGGTAAGTACACAGAGAGAAGGGGGAATAAGAAGAGGTAAATAAAGTAAGAATAAGCCGCGGATGCTGTTGGCACATGGCAAGGGATTGCGGTCGACGTGCAGTCAGACATTCAATTTCTACGTTCCCACTGCTTCACTCGAAGCTTGTACGTATGCAAATGCGCACACAGTGAGGGAATACGACAAGGGACCAGACGCAGGAGGCGAAAGCTAAATCTTGTTTTCCCCTCTCTCGCTTCAGCTTCTCTCGCCTTGTGCCATTCTGTCTTTAATTCTTGCCACATCTCATCAGAATGCTAGCAAAGCTCTGAAAAGATAGGACAAACGAGGAGTAATAAATAGAATACGAGTGACGTTTGTTTTTATTTTTTCTTGAGAAACCTAGAAAAAAATTCAAGCTTTTGAAGAAAAAGTTGGCGTGCAGGTTTTTCAAACGAATAAATCTTGAAAATAATTTGGGCGACAAAACTCCCTATGGACCGTGCCAGCAGTGGCTTTAAGGAGAATTTTATTTGCTTCGAATGAACACTAAATTTTGGAAAATAAAACATTGCACCTCAACTTTCTGTTCAAAAGCTTAAATTTTTTTTCTAAATTTCTCACGATAAAATAGAAACAAACATCACTCGTTATTGGTTTGACTGACTTGAAATGATGTCATTATATGTTTGTAAAGAAATAGCACGAATATTATCATAGACAAGGTTACGACTTCTTAATATTTGGAATTATTTTTTCCACTGTGAGCAATTCTTTGTTGGGGATATTTCTTCTCTACTAATATCGCAGGTGATTTCATTCTATCCGATTAAAGCATTTTCTGCGAAGTCTCTACAATAGTTAACGCGATACTGACCAAGGTCCTTCTTCAGAACACTCGACATATCAGCTCGTTTAACATCACGTTTCATGAGGTTTTGTTTCAAGCTTTTTATCAGGTGGTTTTACTCGTTCTATTGGTTCATACAAAATGCACGAGTGGATCATTGTTTATCAGCTATCGTATGAGCCTGCATCAGGTACACGAATTAAAAATTTGAATTGATTACGAGTTGGAATGTTACTCATCAGACAGAAATAATATTTAACAATTCGTTTGATTTTTATTGACGGACGGCTTAGTTGTCAAAAAATATACTAGTTGAAAACATGTCTGATTCTGAGGGACCATTTCATCCCTGATGAAGGCCCTCGAGAACCCGTGAGAACAGCAAACGTTTGGGAAGAGCCTTAAAGTATCTTTCTTCGTAAGAAAATATCCTTCTCTCTGAAGGTGATGAATTAGTCACATAAGTACAAGAAAAATAGTTGAAATACGGTTTTGCATGTCCCGGAGAAGCTCGAAAATTCGAGGAAAAGCAACATTTGACTTTTTTCTCTGTCAAGAGAACGTTGTATAACTTTTCTCGAAAATTCGACTGTAGTAATAGTCCTTCGATCTCGATACATATTCATATAACGTAATAGAAACTTACTGACTTTATTCTATAATATTGAAAAGACGTGACGAATAACTTTGTTGCTTTAGTGAAAACCAAATGGCGATCAATTCTCTACAAACGGCGACCACTCCAACTTCATAAATCAGGGATAATTGACCAATCTCTGGTAAAAATACACGGCCTGTCTTAACTTGCTTTGCTTAAATTTTTTTTTTCAATATTCCGCGCCTCTAGAAACAAGGGAAGCGAGAGCTGCTTGCATTTTTATACACGAAAAAACATATTTCCTGCGAAGCAAATATCACACGAATAATATTTTATAGTGCGAAGTTATCCGGAGAATAAACATGAACTGAACGAACGAATGAACCAACAAAAAGTTGTTCAGTCTACCAAATTCATCGTCCAACAAAATCGTTTCAATTCAATAAATCAATTTCTCATCTCATTGTTCATACGTTCCCTCGTGGACCGGTGACGAAAAATTAATCGATCATTTGGGCGCTCCCCATATAATTACTTTTTCAGGCAAATTGTGGTACACGTTTTCTCCCTGATTTCTTCCTGCCACAAATTTTCCCGAGGACGAAGTTATCAAATTAGCCGAATATCCGCTCGCGGCATGCGACGGTACAAGCTCGGATGGTATTCGGGCTTGATGGTGTCGTGATTCGCACGAGGGAATAGACCCGGATACCCGAAGAAACTGTATCAGGAGGGCCGGGAGCGACGAGAGTTGGAAGCGGTGAAGAAGAGAAGCTTTTAATAAATAAATTGAAAAAAAACCGACGACGACGACTACGCTGCACGAATGAAAGTCTGAGCATCAACGCGGATATCTTTTTTCTCACGCTTCAAAGACCCTCCCTATCTTAAACGAGCACTCACTCGCTCCTCGTTTTCCCTCGTCGTTCTATCGCCGCGCCACTGCTTTATACCAACGTGCATTTTAAGGTGGCATCGTTCGGAATAAAATCTCGTGGGTTTTTGGCTTCAGGGATTCGTCTTCACCCGGAGTCGAAATAATTCATTAATCACTGCTTTTCCCAATACCATTTCCAAACTCTTTTTTATGTATATTCTTTGCCTATGAAATTAAATAATATTTCGTAGCATATATTAACGTGGAGGAAACCCGAAAAAATATTATCTTCCAGTCGCTTTTCTTAGCCTGTAGATATTGCGTCGGCGACAAAGTAAACAGCCATCGCCTTCGCCTTTGTACCTTCTTTCTGTGCAAACCTCCCACTCATTTTTCTTCCCATCAACTCCTCGTCTTGGGTGTTCTCTCGTCGGCAACGATCACCGGGACGTTTAACATCGCGGACGTACAAGCCTCCCGTGCAATAAGTGCATACGCGAAATATTTGATAAGCTCTTCTCTTTCACCCAAACTCTGACAGCAGCTCGCTGATTCGAAAGCTGCGTTCTCTTCATACGTCGACTTTAAACCGCGATGAGAAGCGAGCGATTTTTAACAAATAAACTGGAGACTTTCGGTGGTGAATTTGGAAGGTGATGGATCACACGACAACATACGTTGCCGCACCCTCCCCTCCCCTGTCGGTACTGCAGAACTGGAAACGAGCTATTGCGCAGACTACCGACAGGTGTCGCCACGCGATGCTTCCATCAAGTTTCAACGAAGAACCCGATGGATGAGCAGTAAAAACTGCTGCGTGCTTAAAAAAGCGGTAAAATAGAATAAAAAATTTGTATTGTTTATACGAAGGAACGATTTTCGTTTCGTAAATCTCTAACAATTTTCATCGTTGGTTAGTTCAATGGGAATTGAACTCTCCTGCAGTAAAGACTGCCGGGTTCTCGCTCGAAAAAGCGGTAGAATTCGATAAACAATTTATATTGTTTATCCAGGAGAACGTCAGTTCTTTCCGAATATCTCCAACGATTTTCATCGATAGGTTGTTCAATGACAAATGAACTCTCCAGCAGCGAAGACCGTTGGGTTCTCACTTGAAAAAGCGGTAGACATAGATAAACGGTCAAATTGAAAAAAAGAAAATCTACCAGAATTATTGAAAATTTCGCATCTTCGTTCGCTGTTTTTTTCTCCAATTATTTTTACTCCCTTTTGCTTTATCTTCTCAAACATGTACCTTTGACATGTACCTTTCGACATCGAGCACGTTCCTCTGTATATTTTGTCCTTTATTCTTCAGCTCTACACTTTTTCCATAGCACTACACTGCCCAAGAAGACTTTCTGTCAAATCCATGACGTATACTATACGTCACTTTCTCTTATGCTTCTTCGTTTATGACGCTGAAGTTTGCAACGTTGGAGTCCAACGAAATGAAGGAAAAAAAGCCTCCAATAATTCCAGTAATTCTGCAATTTCGTTCCCTGCCAAATTTGCAATTCGTAATTTTTCAACCTGCACCGATGCTCCGTGAAATTGGTCAATTACAAATGTTTTTTTGACTTCATTTCGTTGGACACGAACGTTGCAAACTTCAGCATCGTCTTCGTTTGTCTTTTCAGAAACTGATGGTCGCGCAGACTTCGATAAACCAATGTCGATAATTTTTTTCAATAAATTTTCATTCTCCTTTATTTCATAATCGATTTGGATGGAATAAAGCTCAAAATGTGTGTTTTTTTATTGCTGTTGGGCTGACATTCGCCAAATTGCGATTCGATACATATTTACTGAGTTTTTCTACAATTACTCGCTCATTCAATGGACAAAAATCGCTCGAAATTTATGTCTGGCGTTAAGGAATCGAATGTATTCGATCCCCAAACAATTCAGACAATTTATGACTTCGAGTTTGTCATTAAACGGGCCACAAGAGGCACATGGAAATGAAGCAACGATTCTCCTTGGAGCGTAGGGACACGACGTTGAATGTGACGATTACTCAAAGTCGCTAGAAGTTGTGTTTTCTCAGAACACTGAATAAACTCGAGGGCAAAGTAGAGAAACGAAAATTGTACGAAGTTTATTGTTTCACTGGTAAACGTTAGATAAAAAAAATGGTTATTGGTTCCTCCAATTTCCATACTCGAGAGAAAATCCGCTCGAATAAAAAATATCGAAATATATTTTCGGGCGATGTAAATTTGCGTTTTTCGTCGAGTGTGTGAATCGGAGGGACGATTTATTCACGGGTTGAAGCACGGTTCATGAATACCAATCCGGCAAAATGGTAGTGCGAGTGCGGATTACAATTGTCGGTGGTTTTGTAGAACGAAAAGAGCATACGCCGGTTTGTCGAATTAAGTCTCACTCTGCAACATTGCGGTTCTTGCTCGAGGTCAACCAACGCTCTTGATGTTTCAGGAGCGTGCGATGGAGGAAGTGCGGAATGAAAAAAAAATTCACACTTCCGTTTGCGTGTACTGCGGAGGAAAAAAAATTCTCCACTATACTGAAAGACGAGCATCTTTTTTCGTCGAGTCAAGAAACATTTTCGTGGCAACATATCACACAATATTGTACGAAGCTTTTCATTTTTTAGTCTTTTCATATACGCTTTCTCGTCCTTCACGCTTGAAGGGTTTGCTCAGATCTGCGGAACTTCCTGAACCCACGCGAGAATTAAAAATTTCACGATGCCTGCGACGTTCGACCTCGAAAGCAGTGCTGTTTAATTAAACAATCATTTTTTTTTATCCACCCTTCCAATGAAATCTCAAGTTGACGTGAAAATTATTTAATGTTTTTTCATTTTCGACCGAGCAAACGTATATAAAAGGCCGTTGATTTCCAAATTCGAAACGAGGGAACTTTTTATCCCTGAATATCCTACTGCCATTCGCTAACGTTATTTGTGTTTGAGTAAAAAAGTCAGAAAGTTATCTTTTGATCTGAGCTCTCGTCCAACGAGAAAAAAAATCCAAACGGATGTGAAAATTTGTTCCAGAGAGGGCTTCAAATCATTTTTTAAGCACTGATATTTCTTCCTCGATTATCTTGATCAATCTTAATTAAGATACTTCGTGCACGAAACGATTTTCTTAAAAAAGTCTTGAAACTTAGACAGCGTTTCAATGGGTAGTTGACACACTCGCAGATCAAATTTTGGAGGGTTCCTCTTATTGGTTATTTAGATAAATTATATGTGAAGAAAAATATACAGGGACTGTGCATAAAAAATCGTCCATCTTTTCATATAACGAATGAACGTTTTTTTACGAAGTTTATGAAAAACGTACACAATAACAATGAAGTATATAATGAAGGTCTACGAAAAAATTCAAGACGATTGTCTTACTATTAATTAAGATATATTACGTCAAAGATTTAACGATATTGCTGGTAAAATGAGCACTCGTATAACCTCACATCTGCTTATTTCGGCATTTCGTTTCATCTTGGCTTGGACCATTCGAGTCAGAGCTTCTGTCTTTTTATTAACCCTTTTTTCTTGATGCATTTCCCTCTGTGTTTTCCCTTTGCGCTCTCTAGAGCAATTTCTTATACAAAAAACTACAGTATTTTAGCCAGAGAGGAATGAAATTTTGGGTTCAGTCAGTGATGGATCCCCGTTCAATTACGACACTGAAGTTAGCAACGTTGGAGTTTAAGGGAATGATTTTAAAAAACCCTCCAATAATTTCAGTAATTCTCCAATTTTGTTCCCTCTGTCGAATTTGTAATTTGTAATTCGTAGTTTTTCAACATGCATCGATACTTCATGAAATAAAAAATTGGTTTTTTTTCATTCATTTCGTTGGACTCCAACGTTGCTAACTTCAGCGTCGCGTTCAATAAATGGCTTGTCATTTCATTCGCCAAAAAATAAGGTGAAAAAATTTATTTACAACTTTGAATGAATAACTCTGACAGTAATTTAGTGATAATATCTTTAATTAGGAAGTAAAAATCGACCCAATTTAGACTCCCATAAAATATATGATCCTACAAGCATGATCTACCTTAAACATCTCAAAATGGCCAAACCCATGTTCCAAGCATTTCCACAATTCAAATATATGCAAAATTTTATACGAAACTCTTCCGAGTGAAATTTCATATTTTTCAGGAATGTTTCACGATTAGGACCGTGTGTACACAATCGAAGAGGGCTCGTTTTTTCGAAACTCACTAATTAATGGCTCAGCAAGAGAAAGTGATAAATGAAAAAATGGTAAGGCACATCCAGAATAGAAATTCAGTCTAGAACTTGAGTCCTCCACTCAGCTAACTGAATCTGTGTAAAGCATGCACCAAAGTAGCACGTACACGTTTAAAATGTATTCTGGAATTACGAGAAGGACAGTTAAGGGGCTGAGATTTGGAACGAGGTTGCAATATTCCCAGATAATCAGCTCGAGGAGCAGATTCAAGTGGAGCTACGACATCATGATGGTTCGTCTTGTTGTGCTGTGCGATATTTCTGGAGGGATGGAGAAATTCCATCGGTGTATAAAAATGCACACTGGCATCGAGAGTAAAATTTTTATATCCCTCGAATTTTGTGCACGTAGCAGCCGTTCGAGTTCATTCTTTCGTTACGGTCTCGAGTAAAATTCTCAGTTCATTGAATGAATGAAGTCGTTCGTAAAAAAAAAAAATGGGAAAAACCAACATTGAGAAGAATTTAATAACTTACCGAGTAGCTGGACCGTTCTCTCGTGAATGAAGAGCCGAGACGAAGTAGCGACAGGTTTCGCGCGCTCGCTCTCAAGTTCCCCCATCCGTTCCAGACTCTATGCTCTCTCCTACAAAGATCATAAAAATTTAACAAAGCTGACAATCCTCGAGTTTTTATCGTTCAAATCCAACAGAATTCCTTTGTTTTGTTATTTGACCGAATGCATATTTGTCGTTGCAGTTATAATAACTACGGGAAAACATAAGCTCCATTGATTGTTATGTCAAGCTTTCAAAATTCGTGATACTGAAAACGAAGCTGTGACGAAACGGAAACATTCTCGTTTCCGGACATCGCAGCTCCTTACTCATTCAAAGCCTTATATACACTGATTTTTTTGATTTTTTTTTTCGCCAAAAAATCAAATGTTTATTGAAAAATTGTGAACGACATTCATTGTAGTTGTGCAATTTGTTTTATCAAAAAATTTCTCAAAAAACTCCAGCTGTACTCCAGTAGCACCTTTTTTGAGCATCAGTTGCGGTGTGGACATTATAACTAAAAAACTATTAATCCGATCCATGTCAAATTTATACCACTTATTTATCATAATAATAGCTTGGGCCTGGGGGAGGATTTGTAAAAATTTTGATTTAAAAAAAATTGGCGATGACAAAAAAATCATTTTTTGAGGTGCTAAATTTTCGATTTTATTGCTACAATTTTTTTTTCAACGAAATACAAAATCCCTTGTGCCCATCACAGAGGAATTTTTCAAAAAATATGATTCTGAGATAATCGCGTTTAAAGATTCAAGTGTTAGACGACCGAACGCACATGGCGGTCGGTTGAAATACCCATAGCTACGAATCTAATGTTCCGATTTTTATGTAATTTCGTGAGAATATTCTTCAGACATGGTACTTGAAGAATATCTAATAAACAAAATCACAAGTGTTCATAGGGCCTCAATTCAACTTGATCATTCATTTTCATAGAGAAAAAAAAATGTCCATTGAAAAATGTTTTAATCAGTCGATTCTGACGATAAAGACCGACCGCCGTTTTCTTTTACGATTGAATAAAAATCTCATTTTCGATATATGAGTGTGACGATCAATGAACAAAGAATGAATGTGCAAAAAAATGACGAGTGCGAGGATCAAAAAATCGTACGAAGCTTCACCTTTTGGATTAAGAAATAAAATGACTGAGAAATCTGTTTTGTTTTTCAGCAATAAACGACCGAAATAAATAAAACTGAAAAAGTAGTTACTATAAAAAGAGGTTTTATCGAACTTCTGAAGTAGTTAAAATTTTTTACGATCCGCTCCTCGAACGAGGAAATTACATTGAGAGAGTACGGAAGTCCATAGAGGTCTTATGAACGGAAAAAGAAATTAGGAAAAAGCCAGAAGGACGTGATTCCAGGCACATGTTTTTGCTCTGGGACGATCGCTAGCCTGGACCGCTTTGAGTTTGTGCAGGCTGGGGTAACGACGAACGGGTAACAGGAAATGCCCTCCGAGTTCTATGGCCAAAGAGACCCGGCGAATCGTTAAGTTTTGCTCACAAAAAACATATACATTTGCGGCTTGTTTGACATAAAGAATTTGACATAAATTCGCATCTACTTGACTTTAGTTGATGTGAAAGCAGATACGAGTCGAATTGAGCTGATTGCAGGATTTCCTTTCACAAGAAATTTCAGAACGCGAGCTTTTTCTCAATTTTCCTTCAAGGTTGAAAGTCTTTAGACATTTCTCACGTTTCATGTTAAAACTACGAACGCATGTGGACTGTTCTTTGATTATTGATAAACAGAAATAAGGGAGACCAGTTCAAAAACTCTGTAAACAGTTGGTTTTTATTTCACCCTGGCAATTTGGTATATTATTCGAAAAAAGGGGAAAAAGGCATGCTTTCAAAATTTCTAAAAATCATTTGGAAAGGGGAGTCAAAAAAGAGATTTTGAAAAAAATGGAAATTAGAAAAAAGCAGAAATTTTGAAGAAATTCTAATTTTTTTTTGCGATTGCCTTTTAAAAAAACATCCACGAAAATGTCAGGTGTCTAAAACTTCAAAATTCCTTTCTTCAATTTGGCCATTATTCTTTTTCGATTTTTCAAATGATTGTAATCGATTACTAAAGAATTGTTACCTCTAAAAAGTTTCGTTGCAAGATTCATTCCATACATTCATGGATGAAATAAAAAGTTTTGAAAAGTCGAAGTGCAAATATGCACCAATGTGGTGAGCGTTTGGTGTACGTTTCTTGGTTTTTGATATCCTCGTTAAGTACCCCATTTTGCCTCGGTCTCCCTGTGTGCCTAATTGTGTCCTAAATTTGCTCGTGAGAGAGGGGCCAGAAGAAAGATTCTTTGCTATAATTGAACCTGCGATGGTCCTTCATTACTTATTGAGGAAAAAGTGAAATTATCGTGGGGGAGCCAATGTAATAGAAATGTTTTCATTTCCGTCCACTTTTCATATGTACACGAAATTGAGACGCGAATGAAAAATGCATTACAGGCAGGCACCGTGTTCGCCCTACTTGCAAACAGCTCGCTGCTTCCCAAGGGACTTTCAACTCATTTTATCGAAAATCTGAGGAAGAGAGAGAGTTGCAGAAACGAATGAGATGCCTCCTCAGAGTATTAAATGCGTAAGTGGATCATTAGGAGTACTGAAATGCACCGCGAGAAAAGTGACGAGCGTGTAATGCAATTTTTTCAAAGCGAACCCTTTCCGAACTCATTTCGAGGTACAGTTTGATGCAGCGATTTTCTATGATCGGCTTATGTAAAAAAATGCGTATTAACAAAAAATAATAAACTCATTTTATAATGTCGATGGTTTGCAGTATCCGTGAGAAGGATAGAAATGATTTGAAGCATAAAATCAGTGCTGCACAGGAAATACGCGTTGAGTTTTGTTATCGGCTTCCGCCAGAGACGCGCTTCGGAATACTCGCCCTAAATACATAAAATCTTTAGGACGAAAAGTATATAAAATAAAGAGTGACTGAGCACTGGCAATTGCTTTTTATGGCTCTTCGTTATCAGTCTTCCGTTCGGGAGAACTTTGTCAAGACTGCTGTTTATTAAATCCGTGTTTCGACCGTTGAAATGTGTATTTCTCGGTGAGGGAGGAAACAGAAACGTGGAAACGAAATAGCGAGAGAAATGTGACTCGGGAACGTCATAATGGTAGACGGCAAAACGTGCACAAACTTTGATCGTCGAATTTTTCGTCTGACATTGAGCTCGTGAAATGAAAACGTAACTATATACAAAAGAAATGAACGCGGAGGAAAGGAATTAAAAATTAAGCCGAAGCAAGACTTCGGGCTATTCGGAGTCCGGAATTCGAGGTGATTTTATTATTCAGGGGTGTCTCTTTTACCCTCTACTTTACCTTCGACGCTGATGAATTCTTGTAACTTCATATTATTAACCCTACACAAAAACTCCCAATCAACGAATGAATAAATCAAAGATTCGAAACAATACGAAATTGCTATTTATTGTTGATTTCCTAGAAATTAGCTCATGTGAACTTTATATCAATAGGAAAAAGAGATCGGAAAATACGGAGGGAACTTCTGGAAAGGAGGAAAAAGGGAATTACCAACGAAGTTGAGGAAGTACAATGATTTCTTCGAAGTCAATAACGAGCCTGAATAATAAATGCTCGAAGCCATTTTTAATTGTGTCGAATATTCAAACTTTTCATTCATGTTTATTCTAATTTGCTACAATAACGCGGTCGTCAGTTCGTTTGTTGGCAGTACGACAACTCACACACATTTGTCATCGTAAATGTGGTCAAAAAATCTCCATTCATAAATATCTGGCATGTTGAAACATCTCTATTAGTACGAGAGCCCACGGCCAAAATTTCGGTCTCATACAGCAATACGGCCAAAACCGCATCAAATCGATAGCCACGATTGTCCTGAACTCAAAAATATCCATATCAGAAATTTTCCGCGTAGCGTTTGATCTGACCGAATTTTCAAAAATGTCAAAAAATTTAGCCGACATATTTTATAGCAATATGTCTGATTATTGCAAGGTAGTTGAATGATAGCTCTAAGATACCGGAAACATATTTTTCCGAAGTTAATAGTGTCGCCCGAACCCGGAGGATCACTTAAAAAAATTATAAATGAGACTAAAAAAAAAACCCCGTAGCAATACGTCTGAAAATCTTGTTTATAAGTAAACGTGCGTTAGTTGACGCTAACAAAATATTTTTCAGAAGAAAATGTTGCCGCATTACATTTCGAGAACGTTTTAAAAATGTTAAAAAAATTTACCGACTTGTTTTATAGCAGTATTTCTGAAAACTGTTCGACATGATAAAATAAGTTGTGCAGATGTAGAAAAAATGAATTTCAGAAAAATATAGTGTCGCACCTTCTCTATCAGAAAAGTTTTCGATACTCCGTTTTATCATAGCATTTACCCGAATCCGTAGAACCGAACTGAAGGGAGTTTAATAATTAGTTCAAAAGGGAACTTGAATGGAATTGCCAAAAAAAAAGCCGTTCCCGCCATAGGAGCGTATCAAGCGCCGTTTGCCAGGTTATTCCGGAACGTTTTTTTCGTTTTTTAGGGTATAGGCGACATCGAAAATTTCTGAAAACATTTTTTCACTAATTCCGACAGCCATACAAAAAGTTAAAAAAAAAAAATTATCCGGGTTGCTATAAAACATGTCGGCTAATTTTTTTGACATTTTCAAAAGTGCGCTCAGGCTATACGCTACACGAAAAATTCCTGAAAACGAACTTTTTTGTCATGAAATGACAATACCTATGTATGTTATGTAAATCAGACGTATTGCTATAACGCCGACTGCCTATTTTTTTTTGACACAGCAGAAATTGCCTCCCACGCAGTTGCTACACTTTTGACCGTTACTACCCACCTAGTCGGGTTCTAAATCGTATAATCTAACGATTTTATATAGTTTTAGCCGTATTGCTATGAGACACGATTTTGGTCGTGGGCTCTCGTACTATATTCATATATATCTGCATGTTCAAACAGCCGAAATAACTGTGATGATGTAGAACAATTGACAACCACGAATTCAATGGTACGATGTTGTCTGCGGTCAATGTAACAGAGCAAACACATACACAATTATTGAGGTTGTCAACTGTTCTACACGATCACAGTTACTTTGGATGAGAGATGTTAAGAGGATGGATCAGTCGGTATATCGCAACCGGAGTACGAGAGAGATAGCTGCAAATTTCTAAATCGAAATTCTTTGAGACAGTTTGACCGATTAAAAAAAGGCTCTGTCAGTAGATTTTTGCCATCGTTCTGCCTAGGCTGACAGAGCCTTTTTTTAATCGATCAAACTGTGTCAAAGAATTTCGATTTCGAAAATTTCAAGTGAGGTTCGTCGACTGATCCATGCTCTTAATGATTACAGTTATTTGAACATACCAGATATTTATGAGTGAAGATTTTTTGACCACATTTATGATGACAAGTGTTTGTGAGTACAAATGTTTGTGACGAAGAATATTTGAGAATGGAAATATTGAAACATTATCATATTTCTGAATATAGATATTTTTTGAATACATTCATTTAAGAGTACAGTTTTTTAACCAGACAGTTATTTGAACATTGAGATATTTATGATTACAGATGTTTTGGAAGGAAGATATTCACCATACAGTTATTTAGAAATGCAGGTATTCTGAATACAGTTGTCGTACTGCCGTTCGTTTGCTCCAATTTGTTGTGCACAGCTCCATTAGTAATCGTTTTAAGGGAAACATTTTTGAAAATTGAAATGTTGTCTTTCAAGCGCGATAATTCTTCAATTTTTAATATTACTGTATGATTTCAGTTCAGGCGAAAGCCACTGCTTTAAAAAACGCTCTTTGCTTTTTTCATCTCAGGTAAGCCAATCCCCCGGAATCGTGGAAACCATGAAGAAACGTATGGGTTCCTGTGGAATAGTTTTACACCGAATTTGCCCGAGATATCAGAGTTAAAAAATTCTATTATAGAGTTGAAATACCAATAAATAAACCCTTCAAATTTCGAAGGTCGATGTTTTTATTTCTCGCCGCAAAAAAATTGCGAAAAAACCCCAAAAAATTCGACCGCCACACAGCGTGAGCCCCTTAAGAGTAAAAAACGAAAAAAAAAGTAATGCATTTTTGCACTAATTTGTCGACAAAAATCTGATCATTTCAGAGCCCCGTTTCCTTGCCTAATTGGACGAGTGCGTTTGAATAAATCAGTAAAAAGAGTTGAGCGATGGGGAATAAACGCAGAGAAAAAGAACAAAAAAAATGTTAAAGCACCCTATGAACGACTCGTTTGACGATTCGAGGCTATTGTTTCTGCACCATTGTTCTTCCCAACGTACGCTTCTTTTTTTCCATTGTTTTTCACATATGTAGGATAAAAATAATCGGATCACGAATTACACGTTCGTTGAATTAATTGCCTTCGCAGGCAAAATCGTAGTCGAGAAAGCCCAATTGAAACTCAATGACGAAATACAAAGGAGTCTGAATTGAATATCGTATTTGGATTATATTTTGAGATAAGACAAATTTAGTGACAGAGCTGCATTAACGAAAGGCTTGTCTGATACGTCGTCGTGTTTTTTAAATTAAATTGGAACGAACTCTCCGTCCATAAGCTTGTCGAAATTTTGATGGAACAAAATCCATTTTTTTAGACGAGCATTTGGAAGATCTAATGATTTTTTGGTTCTACGGTAAATTGATTCAGTTCTTTTATCTATGCCAAAAACTTTTTTTTATCAAGACGAATAAACCAAACCTCCGAAGCCAGCAATAATTTTTGTTCGGGCAACTGATCAAGGGACGCGGTAGCGACTTTTGGTTACTGGAATAAATATTTGTTTGATTCTCGATCATGGAACCGACCGACTGATGGTGACCGTTTGATTGAACAAATGAATTAGTTTATTCCGACGATATCTTTTTGGATTATTGTAAATTTGTTAAGCTGCACTCAAGTTTTGTCGGTGCGACCGAAAACACGACGCTGAAGTTCGCAACGTTGGAGTCCAACGGAAATAACATTTTTTTATTCCACGAATTATTGGTGTAGACTGAAAAACTACGAATTGCAAATTAGGCAGGTAACAGAATTGGACAATTACTGGAATAATTGGAGAGTTCTTTTAACCCTTAATAGTGACACGGGGTATATTGGACCCCAGCCGTTTTTCGACTGACGATACCATATAGGAATTTCGAAAAAATGGGACTTGTGGTGCCCTCGGTCGATAGTTCGAACCTTTGGGAAGAGAGACTCATCGTTATTATTTGAAAGGGCCCGTTAGTTTAGTTTTGGTAGTCGATCGAGTCAGACCATGCGAAGATCTGGGGTCCGATCCACCCCAGAGTGACAAATTTAACTAATACCACCTGAAAGCATGATTTCTCAGATTTATAGAACGAGTTGATTTTTTTTTTAAATTGAAAATTACGATTTCTACATCAATTTTTGTGAAAAAAGTCATTTTTCCTGCATTCTTTTCTTTGACATTTTTTTTAATATTAAAAATAACACGAATAGAATAAAATCGTTATGGTCGTTTCTTAAAGGTCCAAAGTACATTGCAGTATTTTTATTTTATTTTTTTTACAGTTTTTCAATTATTTATCGTCCCCCAAAGTGAGTGGGGTACTTTGGGCCCCGTGTGACTATTAAGCCAGAAACTTGAGGTGTGACTAGCAAGGGTTAAAATCATTTCGTTGGACTGCAACGTTGCAAACTTCAGCGTCATCCGAAAACTTGTTTTACCATTTACTAATTATTTGTGCCCATCCCCGGAATATTTGAATACCGAAGCAAATACTTTCGTTGCCGGAAACGAAATTTGTTTTGATCCCCAAAATTTTTCTCTCCCTACGGAGACCACTACGATCTTTGTAACGGCAATATTTTTTGGATGAAACATTCTCTTTTTTCTCTATCAACTTTTCAATAGCCCATCGTAAAACTTCGTGGCCTGGTCTCCGAGCAAACATGTTCGTTGAGCCGTCAGCCCCGTTCGATCACCCACCAACGGTTGAGTTATTTGTAGCTAGTCTCCGACGTTAAGTTCTGCCAGCTATAACGAATATTCTACTTCACATATTGGACGTGTTACACGTTGAGGGTACGACACGTGTGTGGATGTGCAGGAGGAGACGCAAGGGTTACGATAATTTATTATTTTGTTGAAATAGCCATACGAGGGAGAGCAAGCAACACGGATAAAAGGAAGGACGAAGTGTCAGGAGACAAACAACATGGAACGGTGGTCCAATCACTATACGATTTTTAATGCCAGCCATTCTGTGCTGGATTTTTCATGCTTTACGAAACATACGATTTGAAAATTTATGAACGAAACATCGGAAAGTCGAAAGAATTCTCGCTGAAGCCAATTCAATCAATAATCGTACGACAAACTATAACTTTGAGAGAAAAATTCAATGGAAATGATCAAAATCAGAATTCGAGTATATAAAATTATAGAGAAATTTTGAAACTTGATTTTTTATCGGTCCAACTTTCGCGTTTTAGACAATACGAAATAATGCCCAGTGTCGCGAAAGAGAGTACAAAAATTCAAAGTGACTCACCTCTGTCTCGACCCTGATTCATCTTCGTCTATCGAGGAATGCGTTAAGACCGGCAGACTGATGGCTTCGAAAGGTGGTTTGCTCAAATCTGCAACACCCCAATCGGTCACTCAATTATTTTTCGTTTCATCCGTGTGAGGCTCGAAGAATGAAAAGATGGTGACGCAACATTCTGACGTACCGCAACTTCCAGAACTCCGAAACAAAACGATATTTTTTTTGATGAATCGAAGAGTTGTTCTCGCCTTAAAAATTCTTTTGAATTTTCAATAATGTTAAAGAATACTCGGTTTTACCAATTTCCAAAACTTGGACCTAATTTTTTTCATTTAAATCGATCACTAAGACAGAGCCTTAGAGCAGATTGAAAATCTTTGATTTTTCAATGATTTTTTATCCTTTTACAATACGTTTTACTGAAGCTTCGTGGTTTTGGAAAATTCAACTTCATTGATTAGCGCACACCCAATTTCACTGAGTCCCATCACAAAGTTTGGAGACTTCAATCTGACCGTAGCTCGTGAAAAATTACGGAAATTAATCTGCAACCTAAATGGATGCCCGAAAAGCTTTTCGCGTTAGTCAAAGCGTGATGGAAACAGTTCCATCATAGTTTGCCGGGTCCGCACTCGACGAAGCAGGGCGGAATGTCCATTGCAAAAGTTAGGAATTCACGGAGTATCGATAGTCAGGGTCGATCGATCACCAAATTTTCTGCATCATTTATAAAATCAATAAAGTACAGAGGCAAAAGTGTTACACCGAGAAATCCAGTAGCTGAGAGGAATCGAGTGAGTGCGAGGAGAAAGTTACGAGAGAATGGAAAATATTGAGAAAATAGCGATTGAAAGTTTCAGTTTTTATGGCACGAAAATTTCTCCCAATTTTTGACAGCTCCATAGCGTTTCTCGGACTGCCAAACTTACGATATTTATTTATAATAAACAGAAAATTATAACTGGAATGAAAATGTTAATTTTACGAATTGCTTAGGTGCGAGTTTTGTATTTAAAATTATCAAAAATGATCCTCGACTCCAAAAAGATGAAAGAACGTCGATTAATTAAATTGAAAACTTACCTATGGCCGAGTCATAGTGATCGCTGTGTCGTCCAAAAAGTGCAACATTCCCAGAAACCGTGTGAGTTCTTCGTCTGTGGCTCGGGGCCTATAAAAAAAAAAAAAATAAAAAATAAAAAACACAATGAAAAGATGAATAAAATCAGCATTGCATTATCATTTTCGTTACGTTCCCTTTATCGTGATAAAATTCAAGATACAATTTGATTGAACAACACCAAGTCGCTTTTGTAAGTGGAATAAATGTTTCGAGCGATTCGCCATAATTTGCCAATTCGCATGGAACAATTCTCAATTTCACGTAACAAAAGGACGGAGGCGAAGGCATCCACATTCGTTGAATTCTCAAGTAGTTTTGGGACCTCCGAAAATACTGGAGGTAACGTACGTGTGCTCGAACACACGTCAATTTTCTCCTGTACGTTGACGCCCACACTGAGAACGAATTTTCGCCGAAATATTGAAACACACCATTGAAGATATTGAAAAAAATAAATATTCGTCAATATTTTCTCGAGGCTTCAAAATTTCGTAGCCTTGCAACAAAACTTGAAGCGAATGCAAACTTTATCGCATGGACAAGTCGAAAAATGAGAAGCAAATGAATTATTCCGAAGAGACGTTATTTATTCGTTCGCATCGAATGATCTTGATATTCGATTAAGGTATAACTGGATGGATAGGCTCGACCAAAAATTATATCTGATTGGAATTTCCGTACTTCGTGATGCAATAAAAATCTGAAAAAATTCAACAACATTTGGAAAGTTATGAACAACAATTATCAATAATAATATTGCCCAAAAGTTAATAACAAATTGTTTAAACAATTAATTATTCAATAATGTTCCGGTGACCTATTGTTTTTTTTTACGAATCAAATGTGCGTATTTTTCCGAATGCTCATGATTTTTTTCAGAATTTTCGTGAATTTTTGAAATTTCTTGAAAAAATATTGAAAAAAATTTTTTTTAATTTGAATTTTGGATATGTTTTAGAAGACATATTTACCATCAGTTTTGAAAAGTCTCAAGGTTACTGGATCAAAAATGTACAAATGGAGCCACTTAAAAAATTTAAAAAAGGGAATTTCAAAAATCCACGAAAATTCTGAAAAAAATCATGAGCATTCAGAAAAATGCGCACATTCGATTCGTAAAAAAAAAACAATAGGTCACCGCAAAATTATTGAATAATTAATTGTTTAAACAATTTGTTATTAACTTTTGGACAATACTATTATTGATAATTGTAGTTCATAACTTTCCAAATGTTGCCGAATTTTTTCAAATTTTTATTGCATCACGAAGTACGGAAATTCCGATCAAGATATAATTTTTGGTCGAGCCTATCCATCCAGTTATACCTTAATTAGAATTCATAATCCTTTGCGTACTTGTGTTTTAATGTGTGTACGGAGTGAAAGTTGTTACGTTTAAAGGCGATAACACAGTTACGTGTATCTCGTACGAGAGAAGGAGGATTTGCATTGAACTGAGAGGACGAGAGTTAGTGGGGGGTATAAATACGAAGATAATGGAATAAAAAGAGGGAGAAAGACGGAGAGTGAAAACATTAGCATGATAATAGTATCGGATAGGGGTGTATCGAAGCTCAGCACTATTCTATTCTCTATACATATTTAAATGGATATGTAAAGGAGTTGGTGTCGATTCGGACTGCTGTATACGAGGTTTTGTACATAACAAAAGAAAATTCGTTCAAATTCATTTAAAAATGAAAAATATATGAAAATGAGGGCTTTTCTATTCACAAAAGGGATCGATTAAAGTCGAGTTACGAAACAATGTTGCATTTTGGAGAGCACGATGCCAGGTTTTTCTACTAGCCCTCACAATTTCAATTTTTTCGTACGTTTATATCACGTTGACGATGAAATTGTTCTAATTCGTTGAAATGTAGATACGAAAATCAATAATAGTTTTCATCGCCCTGAGATGAGATTCGTCGCATTTTCAGACCACGTTCGAAGGATCCGTACCGATCAGATCGATCGAATGAAAGAATTATTTGCTACGAAGAACGAAGACGAGAAAAATTAAACGTCTGATGATTGCACCGAGGAAAGGAATTTATTGGTTCAAAGAATAGCAGCAAAAATATGAAACGTTCGCTGAAATAAACTCTTTCAATTCACCGACGCTTGACATATTTATTTAATGTTAGTAATGTCCGTCAATCGACAAGAAACAAGCGATTTTTAAAGTCAGAACATCTTTTTGAAAATCTGCTGGTTGAAACGATTCGATTTGCCGGGAAAACAGGGTCGAGATTTCTGTGCAAGTCACTCGAGTCTTCACTTTACGAGAGTGGATTGAATCTCGCAGCGCAAAATACGAACGTACGAGCCCAGTTTTTAATATATTCAATGATTCGTACGAGGATTCGTAGCTGAAACGTCGCAAGCTGCTGCTCCGTTTCTTGCCACGTAGTTCCGTTCTCCGACGCACGGTGCGACGCTTGATTAGTCGAATCCATTAGAGGCAAATTGTCCGCTAAACTTGACGAAACTACGTCATAATTCTTTCTCGTATGAGCATTTTTCTTATTTCGTCATGCTGCCTGTGACGCAATTGCGCTTTAGCGAGTTTCTGCCGGGTCGTCGGGGTCCCGTTGTCGAGGGAGCGAAGAAAGTTGGAGGGCTCGGGGTCGCACACAAAATATACGGAGAATTCAACGGTGCGCTCTCGCTCATAATTGTACTTTCCTCTTTCATGGGCGTGCCTGGATCCGTGATTTTAGGGAATTTAGGTTGCGGGTTATACGGAAAACAAAAGCCAATTCCGATACAGTCGAGCAGATAACGCTCGCAATCGAGCGCGATTCTAAAGGCCGTTTGAGAGGAGCTGCCCATTTTTAATCAATTTTTCCAACACAAAGCCGACCGCATTGGCTATGCAGCTTAATTCAAAAATTCTCAATGCTAAATGAAAATGTTATGGAGCCTGAAAAGCTCGGAAACGAACGATAATTTTGAAGAAATTTTCATGTGCTCCGAATCGTCTTTGCTCGCAGCATTGGAAGCTTCGCAGTAGGGAATATGATTGTCGAAAGACGTGAGTTTTATCTCGGTGATCACTGATACGAGAAAACTCGAGCTGGCTCTCTCGCACACCCATAAATCTCACTGATCTCACGATCAGTCTGATTGACTGGTTAATCCTCTGCTGCTGCTGCTGCTGCTGCTGCTGCTGCTACGAAGAAACGTACACACTGGGTTAGGTAAAAAAATCTCGATCACGGTGAACGAAAAAACGAAGGGGAAAACCAATAAACGCTGTTGTGTGTCGGTTGTACGAAACGTCAGCTTGCAAGCGTCAAACTAAGCTGGGAAACGAGAGTTTATGAAACATTAGCTCTACACAATACGGAAACGATATGACGTGTGCTACAACAACGCTGTTATGAAAACGCACCTTCCAAAGCGGAGCAGATCAAATGTTATCGACACGTTTTTGATATTACAACAAATTTTGTCGAGTAAAAGCAATTTTGAAGATTCGTTCGTTTCACGGCGTGAAATAAAAGAATTCTTTGAAATAACTTTTCATTCCGTTGCATTAAAATATAGCAGATCTAACGCGTCCAATGCCAAATGATTAAGGGGTCTGTCCTAATTAGAATTTTCAAAAAATTGATTTTTTTTTTTTTGCATTTTTTGAAAGTATGCATACTTAAAGAAGTATCAGACTCAAATTTTATAAAGATCCGAGCAGTCTATAATTGTACTTTTGATCGATGTTTAATCACGTTTTTCGACGGCCCGTTGATAAAATCTCCGAAACTATTCGACCGATCCTTACGAAAATTGTGGAATTATTTTTTTTTGCAAAAAAACGATGAAAGAACGTGCTTTTTCGTAGTTTTTTGGACAAAATGGCCGCCATTTTGTCATTTTTGGAAAAATCAAAAATCGTGTGTGATACGCGCTATAGCCATTTACATATTGAATCTAAAACTATTTTTTTTTCTGATCACCCATTCCAGAGATTTTATCGACAGCGCGCGCACGGAAAAAAATTGTGTGTTTTAAATGACGCTGAAGTTTGCAACACGTTCGAGTCCAACGAAATGGTCCAAAAAAACTGTCGAATAATTCCAGCAAATCTCCAATTTCGTTCCCTGCCGAATTTGCAATTCGTTATTTTTCAACCCACGTCGATGATTCGTGAAATAAAAAAATGATGAATTTCGAATATTTTTTTCGTTCACTCGTTGGACTCCAACGTTGCAAACTTCAGCGTCGTTATTTTAAGAGTGTATTTTTAAGGCCTAAAACTTTTTATAACCACATTTATAATTTATGTCGATCAAAACAAATTCGTGAAAATAGTATTTTTTTTGTAATGGAAATAAAAGAAACATGGGCGAGGATGAGCTGCGGGAATATAGGAAGGGAAAAGTGCAAAGCGTACAGGGTAAGCAAACGCAGGAAATGTGTGAGGGAAGAGGAAACCTTAGCACACATTTGCGAATGCAGGGAAATAAAAGCGGATATGAGGAGGGCAGAGGTGGAAGGACTGGAAAGGTGGTTGGTGGAAGCAACAGGAGAAGGGGTGGAAGAGAAGATAAACAATACAGCGCTAAAAGGAAAAGTGAGTAAGGAGTTGTGCGAGTATGTAAGGGGATATGAATGGATGATGAGGAAAAATGTAAACGAAAAGTATAATCGAGGAAAAGATAGTGAGATAAAAAGAAAGATATCTAGGAAGTAAGCGGGGACTTATGTAAATAGGGGGGAACTATGTAAAAACCCGAAAGGGCACACTTCGATCGTCTAATTAAGGTAGACCCCTTAAGACTTTTAAATAAATTAGGTCGATTCCTGATAGATTTTAATCTACTAATTTGCCAAAAACAAATGATTTTGTTCGAACTTTGAGTGTTCATTCACTCTCGCATACTCTTCAATTGCTTCGACCAAAACTCATTTTAATCTTGTTGATAAAATTGGCTAATCGATAATCGTTGAAACGAATAAACAAATTAGTTCGTTTCGATTATCGAGCTAAATATTTTAGTTGGAAGCAAACACTTTGCTCGCGCTTAACTTACTTTGCTGTCAAAGGAATCGATAAAAATGTTGCTTCTTGCTTCTACTAGCTTCTATCCGTGGCTCTGATTGCATAATTTGAGGGGGAAATAGCAGAAACTTATTCGTCATAATTATTACTTTTTTGCATGTCTCGATTGGGTTCAATAAAATTTTAAAAAGTACCAAAGAAACGGCAAATTCTCCAAAATTGTGACTTTAATTATGAAATTCGTTATTGTTGAGCAAAAAAAGAGCACGAGCAACGAGGGTGATGGAGAAAAACGTGACTTCGTGCGCTGTCCGTTGAGTTGGAAATAGCCATGTCCAGCTGACTGGGTAACGGGCAGTAGGAAAAGTAGATTATTATCAAAAGGGCGAACGTGCGATCCGAATAATGCGAAGATTCACGGCCTCCTGTCCCCGGAGAGATAAAATACCCCAAACACCCCAAAACGTTCGATTTCCAATGCTTTAATCTTCAAATCTCAAGAATGGCAGAACGGATTAACTTGCGACAAAAAAAACCATCGGAAAAAGAAATTGAAAAAAAAATCGTCACCGATATTCACATTTTTCATTCGAACGGTGGCCCCTCCGTGGAAGCAATTCAAAGGCGCAATGACGTCATAAAACTGGGTGAAAAAAATGATTTCGGACTCGAACTGGGCTCTGCGAGCTCTCGCGATAAAAAGTGAGATCTTTCTTTCAAAAGTAAGTCCTCGAGTTAAGGGACTTCTGAAAAACAAAGATCCCTTCACCGAAAAAAGTCCTCAAACTTGATTGGCAGAGAAAATACTCAAGCCTGCAGCCCTGAGTCTGCGCTTCGAAAGCACGCGCGTGCACTAGCAACGGCGAAACAGTAGAAAGTTCGGAAAGCAGGACCCACTGAAATATCACTCTCCGAGCAATACTCTAACTTGCCAGGGCACGGCGACAACTAATCGACAACAAAAGGAATCTTTTCAGTGTGCAAGTAGTTTGTCTAGGAAGAGGAGGAACTCCGGATGGCACGCGAGTTTCAGGAAACTCGTCCGGTCGAGGGGCGATTTATCGCGGCAAATTCCTCGTAGAGAGAGCTCCCGAGGACCGGAGCTTCCGAGGTGGGCATTTGCGCCCCCATTCGCTTCCTCTCAATCTCTATAAGCTTTTGTATGCGTATACGTGTACGTGAAATCGGGGGACCCAGGGCCATAATCCACGTGGAATACGCCGCCGTCGGTGTGCACGAGTCCGGTACAAAGTTAGAGTCGCCTTAGCTACACTAACTTCAAGTAGAGAGGCTTCTGGACTTCCATCCCGGAAGAATCGTCCCAAAGCCCACGAACAACGCGGCAACTATTGACCAATCGGTGATTCGTTGTTCCAAGGTGTGTGAATATTTGTGCAAGAATAACCGAGCGAACTGAAGCCCAAAATTCCTTGTGACCATCGTGGGATCGTCCGCTGCACGAAATGCGACGTCAAATTAACGGGAATGCGTTGCAATTCCGGCGCGCGTGTTAAGGAAGTTGAGGCTGTACAGTCATTTTTTTTACCCAAAAGTGATGACCTGTACCTTTCAAAAGTTAGGCCAGTTTACAGTTTGGCAATGTTGCATACACTTTAAAGAAAAGTTGGGGAAAAAAAGACGAAAAACTGGTGAAAGCTCAGTCGAAAACACGAACGGTGACGATCCTAGCCTCAAAAAACTGCACGGAAAACAGATTATTATTAATATAATCTCAGCAAATCTCCTAATAAATCTGAAAAAAAAATTGACATTATTCGGCAAGCCTTGCTCATGTTGCCCAAAAAATTTCATATTTTTAGCATCATTTTTAACGGAGATATCACTGAATGTGTCTTGACTTCCATAAGATTACATGTTATTTGGCTCAAATTGTTATTGATTTTTCTCAGCAACGACGCTCCTAAACTGTCTGAAAATTTAACTGATTTTTTTTTACACTTCACTTTATAAGATGCAATCGGTTCAAAAGCGGTGACATCATTTTCATTCTAATGCCTCAACTTCCTTAAGCTCGTTGCGGGGTCAGGACGAAACGATGTGCCACTGACAAGGAAACGTGGACGGGTCGACCTCTCCGGATTTCATTTATATGTGTTATAGTACATCGAAAACTAAGAGACACGTATTTTCTTTTATCGCCCCATAAACAGTTTTAAGGGGTGAAAACAGCCCCCGAAGACGAGCACCTCTTGGGGTGGTTTCTCAGTTTTGGCTAAAATATTTCCGTAGCTAAACCATCAAAAACGAACTCCAGGCTTTTTAAGGGAAAAGGTATTTAAGGGGCGAACAATCCCTAATTCAAAAGTTTCATTTTGTACCATGAAATTTTCCCATTCGAAAGAATTCAACTACATTTTGTACAGATCGAAGAATCAGTCGATACGTGTTTCGGGGTTTTATGGGAAAATTCGATTTTCAGGGAGTAAATCATCCCTTTTGTCATGATACCTTAAATTATTGGTGAAACTTTGTTTTCTCAATTATTTTATTATATGGCAGCACAACCACGCATATCATTTATTGAAATGTGTTCATAATGGGTCATTATTTACGTCGTTGCTAATTCGTCTTGCAGTAATTTATTGATCTCTGACAAATTATTGAAAATAATGCGATAAACTGATAGAATTAATTGCTGTAACCGTTATTTTGTCAAAAATGCATATTCTTTTAAACTGATGTGGATTTTTTCGTCGAAAAATGACGTCAAATACGACGATAATTTGACGACAAACAGTTGGTAATAATTCATCGGTTCCGTGCAGAAGCCTAGGGCGCCCTCCGCACGTTTCACCCCTGACGGCTAGACCCCACAACAACCTCGAAGGGTTCCAATGTTTTTTCTTATCGTTTCTGTTTTCATTTTTAAATTTTATAAATCGAATGAATTCAATTGAATATTACAGAGGCACAAATCAATTCTACGAATCCGAGTGACTTTATTCTAAATTTAAAAAAAATAGGGAAGTTACCGAAGCAAAGGTTGGCCCCTAAAACCGTTCGTAGCGAAATAATTGTTCACAAGTGTTTGAGTTGTTGGCAGCCCTCCGCTGTTCTTAAAAAGCAAGAAGCGCGTTTCAGTCTTCCGATGAATGTGCCAAAGGCACAAAACTGAATTTTTTCATCGGTGGCAACGAAGCAGAAGTATCGAACGAGCAATAAAAGTTAGAATGATAAAACAGGAGCGAAATATCGAGAAAAAAACTATTTCAACGCTTCGAAGATCGATTGTGTCAGATCGTACCATGCGCAGCGTTTCGATATGAATGCGAGCATATTTCTGGTAGGAATCCAAGTGTATTCAGTGAGCGAAATAAATAAATTGTATCCGTGCGGGGCTCCCAAGAATGTGAACGTCGTTGGTGAGAGGGTGCATCGGGGGAACCAGCAGCAGCACCAGCACCAGCAGGAGAAGCAACCTTTCGTGGCTCCTTTTGGTCGTATAACAACGAAACACGAGAGCTTATGGTTATTTGCACTCGAGGAATATTGTCTGCTGGCGAAGGAGATAGTCAAACGAGGCTCCTCAGGCTCGTAAAGTTTGAGGGAAGTGAGTGAATGCGCTGTAAACCACGAGGAATCTATAATTGTATACAACATGTAGAACGAGCGAATATATCTGTATGAATATAGATGACGTGGGAAGGATAACCAGCCAAGTTTGATGGCCCTCCAATCCTTCGAGTGGAATTCGTTCGTTAGGCTCGCTCATATCGGAAACTATAAAATGTAGTGAGAATAAATCTCATAAATAGTTGGGTTCACATAGAATTCTGGGGCCTCGTGTACACACTGTCTCTGAGGAGAAAACTCAAAGTTATGGCGATTAAGCTCTATCACCAGGAAACTTTGAAGTATTGTTCTCAAACTACGACGCTGAAGTTTCCAACGTTGGACTCCAACGAAATGAACGAAAAAAACGTTTTTAATTCACCAATTGTTTATTTCACGAATCGTTGGTGCAGCTTGAAAAACTACGAATCGCAGATTTGGCAGGGAACAAAATAGGAGAATTTCTGGAATTATTGGAGAGTTTTTTTCGATCATTTCGTTGGACTCCAACGTTGGAAACTTCAGCGTCATTCTCAAACTCTGTAACACGTGGCTTATCTGGAATAGCTCGAAAATAGCTGGAAATCAATTCTACCGACTCTGCTTTTTCTTTTTATATCGTCAACTTCTTTTATTGCACAGTTTACTTTATAAGTACTCGTCACGATAAGAAGGAAACAGTTATTCGCATGATCGTGCCAATTTTTGGACACTGCAATACTTTTGATTCAATTGTATACAAAAATATATAAACTTTTGCATGATTCATTGGAATAAATTTGTTTTGTTGGATGACGAATGTCGATTAAGGTTGATGCTTGACATTTTTGAGGTCAATGGATGTCTATAAAAATGTTTCTGTTTGTTGATGAAGCTCTCTTGAATGTACTGTTTCAAGAAAAACTATGACGCTGAAGTTTCCAACGTTGGAGTCCAACGAAATGGTCTAAAAAAACTCTCAAATAATTCCAGTAAATCTCCAGTTTTGTTCCCTGTCGAATTTCCAATTCGTCATATTTCAAGCCACATCAATAATTCGTGAAATAAAAAAATAATGAATTATAAATATTTTTTTCGTTCATTTCGTTGAACTCCAACGTTGCAAACTTCAGCGTCGTGAAAAACTGAGGTTACCGAACTCATTTTGGAGAAATTAAATGTCGAAAGTGAGTTAAAATGTCATTTCATTGCATCGGTTCAATGGGACAAAGTCGTTACCTTCGCACTTTTTTGCTTATCAATGAAGAAATTAATTTGAACCCAACAAGTGCATGAGTACAAAGAAATTACGCAACGTTGCCAAACTTTGTCTTTATTTCAACGGAATTTTCAATTACCGAGATTAAGGAAGTTGAGGTATTAGAATGAAAATCGCTTTTAAACCGATGGCATCTTATAAAGTGAGGTGTAAAAAAAAATCAGTTAAATTTTCAGACAGTTTAGGAGCGTCGTTGCTGAGAAAAATCAATAACAATTTGGGCCAAATAACATGTAATCTTATGGAAGTTAAGACACATTCAGTGATATCTCCGTTAAAAATTATGCTAAAAATATGAAATTTTTCATTATATTAATAATAATCTGTTTCCCGTACAGTTTTTTGAGGCTAGGATCGTCACCGTTCGTGTTTTCGACTGAGCTTCCACCAGTTTTTCATCTTTTTTTTTCCAACTTTTCTTTAAAGTGTATGTAACATTGCCAAACTGCAAACTGGCCTAACTTTTGAAAGGTACAGGTCATAACTTTTGGGTAAAAAAAATGACTATACAGCCTCAACTTCCTCAAGTTTGCTGTCAACCTTAAGTGATTAAAATGACGACGCTGAAGTTTACAACGTTGGAGTCCAACGAAATGAAGGAGAAAAATATTCGACATTGACGAATTTTTTTATTTCACCAAGTATCGATGCAGCTTAAAAAACTACGAATTGCAAATTCGACAGGGAATGAAATTGCAGAATTACCGGAATTATTGGAGGCTTTTTAAAATCATTTCGTTGGACTCCAACGTTGCAGACTGCAGTGTCATTTTAAATGAACGTATATTTCCGAACTGTGGTTAATATTATCATTCACACACTTGAAAATTTTCGCTTGTTCATCTGAACGAATAGTAATCATTCAATATCCATAAGTTGGCATTGCTGACGTCACTCAATGTATTGGCATAGGAGCTTCGTCTCTCACCCCTACCCTCTAAAAAAATTTAGCAACAAAACCTTAAACTTCATTGTTGGATGGCAAGTAGCAATTTTTTCTGATCAACGAATCACGAGAACCGAGTGATTTCGTTCGAACGATTGGTACTATTTCGTTCGGGTATTCAGGTCCATTTTCTGGTTGCTTCGTCATAATATTTGTCGAAGTCTCAACTATCGAATTGACCGAACGATGGAATCGAAATGAGTCAATGAATTATTCAGTTTCACGGCTTTGGAATTGATTCGTTTTGCTGCCCGGATTTGTTGATCATAAATTATTTTCTCTGATCTTTAAAACATTTTGGTTTTTAATAAATTCGTAGCGATAAACAAATTTATATTTGAAAATAGATTTTCAAACGGATTCGCCCAGAATTTTGTTGTAATAAAAATCATTCCTGAGAAAGAAATGGTCCATCCATTTAAATCCAGTTCGACAAAACTTTTTTCTCATCGTTAGTGCATCAACGATTATTCGCTTAATTAATAATCAATAATATAACGATACGCCATACGCTCATTCTGATTGACGCGCGACTTTGTCGTCCGTCTCGTTAATCCGATATTCGTCACTTCGTTCCATTACCAGTGAACGTAGACCGAAGTAGCGGAAGGTGGAAGGAAAGCAAGTCGCCTTCGCCTTCCTACAATCAGCTGAGGGTACTTTTCGCATTTTTTTTTCCTTTATTTTCTGTAGAACTGAAGAGTGTCGTAGGGGAAAAGCGAAGTGAAGGCGACGATACAAAAATGGCTGAATGAAACGCGCGGAGCTTTCACTCGGTTTTCTCGACTGTCAATTTTTGTAATTCTCACTCACTTCGCGCGAAGAATGGCCAAGAAATGGGTCGAAGTTATCGAAAGGCCACACGGGGCCTCCCTCCGTCGCTCAGCTGGCTCTTTGCTTTACACGACACACCCACACCCCCCCCCCCCCCACACACACACACACACACACACAAAGATTGACCAGAAAGTACAATAGTCAAACGACCACAAGGACCGCGTCCTAAAGTCATTTCTCGTCTTCCATACTCGTGCAAACACGACGAGCATGTAACAACTTCACCACTGCATTGAGGTTAAGTTTCTTCAAAAATGGCACGCACTTCGAGACTCACGTTTAAAGTGCCCTGTAACGAAAAATATTTACAGAATCCATCGTTATATTTACTTTTCGTAGTAAGCAGCCAAACTGCTCATAAAGTTCACGCGCGGCCTTAAAATTCAAGAAAATATCGCTTCGATGCTGTGGATTGGATCGTTCAAAAAATTTAATTTTATTCAGTCATTTTTGTTTGGTGTTGTTCCACTGTTTTATGTCGTAGTTAGTGCGCTACTCTTTGAGAAATTGAATTGCACGATGCTGAAGTTTGCAACGTTGAAGTCCAGCGAAATGGAGGATAAAAATATTTGTAATTGACCAATTTTTTATTCCACGTGGTGTAGGTTGGAAACTTACGAATTGGAAATTCGGCAGCAGGGAACGAAATTGGAGAATGACTGGAATCATTGGAGGCTTTTTTTTACATGACTTCGTTGGACTCCAATATTGCAAACTTCAGCGCCATTAAATTACAATTCCTTCGATATTTTTTATTTTTGAAAGCGCCAACAAAAACACTGATGAAACATAAATTCAATTTTATCAACTCCGAAACGAACGTTTTAATCTCGAGGAAATGTAGGAAGGAATAAAACAGCGAATTTTGTTGCCGGTCATTCCACGCACTCGTCTTCCCCAGCACGTGTAATGAAAAAGTTCGTCTTTCGCTAAACGGGGAAAAGAACGAAAGCGATGAACGAAGTAGGCTCGGAAGAAAATGTTTGTCGGAGCGATATAACGCTGGACTACCGGCCGCGTATGAACTATAAAAGTTTTCCTGTGCAATAACGACCTCTTGCTGACAGCTGGAACTCCGAATAAACTTTTTATTTCATATTTACGTACTTCGCGTGTCAGGAATCTCGAGGCACACCGATCGAGCTATAATCGCGACTAATTTTGGTAAATATTTGCAATACTTTGAAATTTCGCTTCTAAAAATAAAATCGTGTTTTTTTTTTAACTTCCCCATTTAAAATTCATCGTAATATAATTTTTTATCAATATCACACGTTGCCAAAGATTTTGGGACCATTTTTCACTGATAACAATATAGCGAAGAAACTGAAATTTCATTCGGATATTTTAGATTTTTTTTTAGTTTTTCCCCCTCCCTAAAATGAGCCCCCACATAATTTCTATTGACAATGATACTGAAACAAAATTCAGGACGACTTTCAGCAAAATTGAACATTGTAAATATTTACCCTAACTTCAGTTTTTTTTTCATTGATCCATTATTAAAGGAGGAAAAAAATTGTTTGGAAAATTTTGTTCGATTCTGCTGACAAACATTTTGAGAAAATGAAACTCATCCTTGATAAATGGATCATCATCTCGCATCCCCTATAAGCGGATTGCGAGAGTAAAAAAGAAGATTAAACGAATTAATTAAGCAGTAGAAGAGTCACTTCCCATTGTCGAACGCGTTCCTCGTAAAAAAACGGACCGTGAGAATGGAACTTGAGAAACAAAAGCCTGCGAAAAGTCCTACTTGAAAAGATATTTCAAAAGCCCATAAAAAAATGAGAAATTGAAGGAATGACAAAAAATATATCGCGTCACTGGAGAGCGTGTGAGTTTATCAGCCTCGAGCACATTCCGGCTTAGAGAAATATCTGCACATGTAGAAAAATATTGAGCTCGTAATCCGAAGGGTTCATCCGGATACCGCGGAAATTTTTCTCATAAAAATATTTCCCTCCGAGTACTTTCCGTCTCTAAATTCATTTGCACCGCTCGCGAGAGTGTTTTTATCTCTCGGCATACGCTCTTTATTTGGTGCGTCGTCAATGGAAAGTGTGCCGTGATGCAGGAGATTTACTCGGTCCTCAGGAGGTCCTAGGGGATTAAAAAATTACGAAATTCGAATCCTCGAAATGCAATGAAAGAGGAATTTTATTTGCAACGACCAGCGAAACTATTCGTTCGAGTCTTCGTTAAAAATCGAGTGCAGGCCAGTCTCCGAAAAGATTTGACAATCGTCGAATGTTCGAATTGAAAATTGGAATGAAAAAATTTCATTCCCGACCAACGGTCCGTACGTTCCAATACGATGAAAAAAAGATTTTTTTTCCCCCAGTTTTTTCATCTTTCTTTTCATCGGATCTAAAAAGCTCTCGACAGAGATTTTCGCATCGCTCGTATCCGTTTTCTTCGCTCAAGAGGAGAAAAATAAAGGAGGGAATATGTGAAGAGACGAAACATGCGGTTCTTCCGATACTGTCGTACCAAAAGTACCAGCAATATCGGACTGTTTGCGTACTTGGAGTAAAATGAAAAATATACATGCGCTCGATGTGCATTACTCGATCGCGGGTGAACGGAAAGGCGAGCGGAGAAAAGAACAAAGTTCTCTCGAAAAACAAAACATCTATCTCGAAACGTTTTTCTATCTCGAAATCTGGAAAATTCGTCTCCCAATAAAAGTGCAACGAAAATATTGACATTTCCGATACTGAGGGGCATAACGAGACGCGTCTGAAATTATGCATTCACTTTCCGACGCTGTTTCCATACTCGATGGCTACACAACCATACATTTTCCTATTTTTTATAGAATTCCCATGCAGAACATATTTAACGCTGGTGCGCTCAATGGTTTTCGTTTTTTCAATCGAGCTCTGTTAATGTCGATGCAAAACGCCTCGGGGTGAAGTTTATGCGTATCTAATTTATATGCGAATCAGTCGGAATCCAATTATCGGTGTAATCGTCATCGCAATATTTCGAAAATGTCTCGAGTTTTCATGAGAATTTAACATAAAACGATGAAACGTTTGATCAATTGTTCAAGCTTTAACTCGGTTTTTATATGCAATTTTCTGACAATCCAATTGATTTTTATCCACGCTTTCGTCCTAGGAATAAATCGTGAGAATAGATTTTTAAAAACATCCAATTCAAGCCGTTTCCAGCGTCATGTTTATTCTTTGAATGAAAAAAAATGAAATATCGATTTTCCTTTTCTGCAGTTCCTTCAAATATTCCTTTCGCATGACCATTTTTTTCGGTTGCGCAAATTGGGACACTGCAAATTTGGACTTATTTCTAACCTCTGAGAAGTCGCAGTTGTGCAGGATTCTGCTTCTGCCATTTTTCCAACTTCTATCGTTAATATCTCTTTTAAGCATTCGCCAATTCTTTATTTTTATCGTCGCTACGGATTCATCTCTAAATTTTTTTTTATCTGCGAGACAGTTTTTATCAGGAATTTAGAATTATTTAGTGTATGAATTATTAAAATTTCAATAGAAATGCCGTGATGACGGAATCTCCGTAAGCTGCTGTATAAATTTTACGATTTTTCAAGTTTTTATTATTTACTAAATGTTCGATAACCTGACCTGAAATTTCGCCAATCTATCCACATGCACTTTTACTTTACTGTAATTTAAAGTCAGTTATTCGTAGAATATTTCCGGTACAATTCCACTGTTGTCTCGTTAACCGAACAAAAATTCGATTCGTTCGATCATTTCATTCCGCAGCTCAGATTGTTGCCCACCGCGATGCAAAATATCATTGAATCGAGTTTTTTAAAATTATTTTTTATTCGCCATGATGCGGCATGAGTTTTCAACGAAACATCGGTTCCCTCGACGAATTTTTTTCTGAGCTTACATATGCTGAAGATAATATTTATGTAGCGAAAATACGGTTCAGTGGAAATGAGAATTTTGGAAAAATGTGATTTTCCTCGTGTAAATTTGCAGTGGCAACTCCGAAAAAAAATAGCAAACTGATAAAAATCACTCGAGATTTTACTATCGATTTCGAAAAAGCGATTGGAGGTTGCCGATGACGTAATACCGTTAGTAATGAATAAAACGTTCTGGCCCGGAAGTTCATTTCGAGGAAATGGATGAGCTCCTTCAATCACGTGGATTTAACGATCGAACGAAAATCTTGCGACGCAAGAAAGCCATGTGAAGCTCAATCTACTTGCCATTAACGAGAGAGTCGATCGTTTCACTTTGATGTTGAAATTTGTCGAATAGCAACCAGAGGATATTTTACAAACAGAAACTTCGAGAAGACGAAAAGCTTGTAAGTACAAATTTTAACGAGAAAATCGCCTCTGAGATTCGTTAATTTTCATATTCGACTCTATCGAAAAATGATACCATCAGGCCACAGTACCACGATCCAAATTCTCGGAATCTAGTCTGGTTTTGAAATCCTTGTAAATCAGTAACGAGAATTGCTTGTTTTTTTGTTATTTTCTAGCTCCACGAACTTTAATTAATTCTGGAGAAAAAAATTGATGAATTTTTCTCTTTTCAATGTTCGACGAATGGAATAAAGTTTGATAAATAAAAATAAATATAACGAATACATGAATAAATAGAGATATAAATAAACAGAAAATAAAAAAGGGAAAAAGTTCTAGCGAGAATGAAAAACGCCTTTCGAAATACGCTTCGATTTTCAAAATGCATTTCGAAATTTTGTTTTTTAATCTCCGTAGAATGAACACTCGAACCGAATTTTGTTGGACGTATCCCACAAAAATGATCTCTCTTCGCACCATTATTATCGTTTTTACTAAGTTTTTAACGAAATTTTGTTGCTTGGCACGTGATTTTATTTATAATTACGAAGCTCAGAAGTCTCTGAATAGTTTGAGAATTGATTTGAAAATTTCAACAAAATTCGGTATTCCGAATAACAAATAGTTACACTGAACATAAAACAAAATGATATTCGAAATTCGGCGTTAAAGAAGGAAAAAAAGATTTGATCGACTTACAAAATCTTTGTCCAAAAGACTGTGAGTTCTCGCAACGATTCTTCCGCCCAATTTTTCCCTTCCGAATCTTTCGTCGTCGTCGTCGTCGTCATCGTCGTCATCAACCTCCGAATTACGAACGTTAACAATTGCACTGTTATCATCCTCGTTATTGTGCTTTTTGAGTTTGTTTTTATTATTATTATTATTGTTGTTGTAATTATTGGTAGCATTGTGGGTCGAATCGTCTTCCTCGTCTTTGGAATTTTCAGCCAACGAGCCAAGACTGTTGTACCATTGAGCGCTTCTGGTTCTTGCATGATGACGATCCGCAGATGCCGGTTGAGTTTCGTAAACGCGGTTTAAATCCTTGCTAAAGCTCAGGCTTCGCCGTATTGGCTGAAGGCCGCGATTAATAGCAGCCGGTAATTCAGCGCTCCCACGTATCAGCGCTCCAAATTTTCGTCGCAAGGAGGGCTTGCGATCGAGCTTTTTGGGGTTGCCCGAGCCGCCGCTGCTCGTGCTACTGCCGTACACCACACCGTGCCTCGGATCCTCCTCGTTTTTCACCGCTTCTGAATCGTCGACACTCGTAAGACTCGCGCTCGTGGACGAGCCTTCGATCGAACAAAAATCAAGGACTTTCAGGTTTATGGCATTCGCAGCTGACACGATTATGAGTTTTTTCAAAAGGCTTTTAAAAACAATCCCGGACAGCAAAATGAAGGATCTTTTGAAATAAAACGAAAATCAAATTAGCACGTTGAAGCAGCGGAAAAAGCTTATGAGAATGTGATCGAGCACCAGGTCGAATATTTTACGTGACGTTTAGCAAAATTTGGGTTAGATTGACTATCCAATTATTATGACGCTGAAGTTTGCAACATTGGAGTCCAACGAAATGATGAATAAAAACTCTCCAATAATTGTAGTGATTCTTCAATTTCGTTTCCTGTCGAATTTGCAATTTGTAGTTTTTCAACCTGCACCGATACTTCGTGAAATAAAAAAATTGCTCAATGTCAAATATTTTTTTCCTTCATTTCGTTGGACCCCAACGTTGCGAACTTCAGCGTCGTCAATTATTTTGACAGGTCGTTTATGGAGAAAGATCGACCGGAAGTGCCATGAACACGGTTTTCTCGCCTAAAATTCAAGATTATTCATTAAGGCCTTAAATACACTGGCAGCGGGCAAAAAAAAGGTGATTTTCTTGATTTTTTTCGACTAGAAAATAAATGTTTATTGAAAAACTGTGAACGACATTCATTAGTACATACGTTCATGTACTTGTACAATTTTTTTTATCAAAAAATTTCTCAAATTGCGATGGGCATGATAACTAAAAAACTATTGATCCGATCCATACGAATTTTATACCACTTATTTATTATAATAATAGCTTGGGCCTGGACGAAGGATTTGTAAAAATTTTATGACGCTGAAGTTTGCAACATTGGAGTCCAACGAAATGATCGAAAAAAACTCTCCAATAATTCCAGTAATTCTCCTATTTTGTTCCCTGCCAAATTTGCGATTCGTAGTTTTTCAAGCTGCACCAACGATTCGTGAAATAAAAAATTGGCGAATTACAAACGTTTTTTTCGTTCATTTCGTTGGACTCCAACGTTGGAAACTTCAGCGTCGTAAAATTTTGATTTAGAAAAAATGGCGACAGTTTCAACAAAAAATTCATTTTTTGAGGTGCTAATTTCGGTTTTTTTGCTGCTTTTCTTTCCAACAAAATACAAAATCCTTCGTCCAGGCCCGAGCTATTATTATAATAAATAAGTGGTATAAATTCAGTATGGATCGGATAAATAGTTTTTTAGTTCCACCGCAAAGGTATTTTTCAAAAAAGACGATTCCAAATGATCAATAATCAGGTTGGCCCACAGCTACGAATCTAATGCTCCGATTTTTATGAAATTTCGTGATTGTGCACTTGAAGAATATCTAATTAAAAAATCGTCTGTTTTTCCGCCCATCACATGTGTCCATAAGGCCTTAAAAACCTATTTTAGGACAAATGGGTCATTAAAAATTTGGTAAAAAATATAAAAATCGTACCTCGCCAGGTTCTTAACAAAATAATCTTACAAAAAAGTTTTGATTTCCGGTTGAAAATTGTGAGAACGACGAAGTAGTATTGAAAAATCTGGCAACGTCACAATTAACGGATGATCCCGCCAGCGCTCGTAACCTAGCTTTACTTCAAACACTAATACAGGATATTACAATCGCAACGTTGCCAAGTGTCTTTTGTTTACAATTCTTATATGGAGAATACTACAGAGTCGTTGACGACATAATTTTTTCAGTTTTCACGAATTACTGCGCTATGAAAATACTTATGCTTCTTATGCTTCTTTTATTTATGCTTCTTAAAATCGACAAGACGAATATTCAACATCGGTAAACGTAAATCAGAACAACTACGAGTAAAATAATTTCGAGCTCTATTTTGACTCCGAAGTCATGATCGGTCATCCTTAAAGGACAGCGAAATGTATCAATACCATTATTTTTCTTTCATTCCGAGATGTCAGCCTCGGGGGAAATTTCTTCCAAAATGTCGCAATCTTCCTACTTTTCGAATCTTCGAATTTTTATGAAGCTTCGATACGAATAATTGTTAGAGATCGTGCGACTCCAAACAGAGAGGGAAAGAGAGTCTTTGTTAGGATCAATTTCCCGAACGAAGAAAAGTACTCTTTCGACTCCTTCGAAGTTTGCATCCCCAGCAAAAACATTGCTCTCAACGCGGTAATCCCCACGAAGTATTTTTTCCCCAGAATATTTTACTTTTTAATGAAATCCGAAAAAGCTTGACCCTTCACAGCTGAAGAAGAACGCAAAAATCAAAGTTCGAAACATCCACTCGCGATCGTTTAAGGTCGCGCGACTCTATGGACAAATGACTTATTTATGGACAAATGACTTATTTATTAATCATCGAAATAAAATAGGTTATAAGAAAGGTTTTCTGTATTGAATAAATCTTAGGGCAATTTAAACTCTATTCGTATAAATTTATACAACATCGGCAGTACGACAACTGTATTCAGAATATCTGCATTCCTAAATAACTGTATGGTGAATATCTTCCTTCCGAAATATCTGTAATCATAAATATCTCAATGTTCGAATAACTGTCTGGTTAAAAAATTGTCTTCTCAAATAACTTTATTCTTAAATAACTGTATTCAAAAAATATCTCTATTCAGAAATATGATAATGTTTTAATATTTTCATTCTCAAATATCTTTCATCACCAAACATTTGTACTCACAAATATCTGTAAACATAAATGTGATCAAAAAATCTTCATTCATAAATATCTGTGTGTTAAAACTTCTCTATTTATAAATATCTGCATGTTCAAACAACTGTAATCATTAATATCTCTCATCCAAAATAACTGTAATCATGTAGAACAATTGACAACCATATGAGTCAATGGTATGATGTTCGGGCTACTAGTACATACAACCTCAATTGTGTATGTGTTCGCCCTACTATATCGACCGCAGACAACATCATACCATTGACTCATATGGTTGTCAATTGTTCTACATGATTACAGTTATTTTGGATGAGAGATATTAATGATTACAGTTGTTTGAACATGCAGATATTTATAAATAGAGAAGTTTTAACACACAGATATTTATGAATGAAGATTTTTTGATCACATTTATGTTTACAGATATTTGTGAGTACAAATGTTTGGTGATGAAAGATATTTGAGAATGAAAATATTAAAACATTATCATATTTCTGAATAGAGATATTTTTTGAATACAGTTATTTAAGAATAAAGTTATTTGAGAAGACAATTTTTTAACCAGACAGTTATTTGAACATTGAGATATTTATGATTACAGATATTTCGGAAGGAAGATATTCACCATACAGTTATTTAGGAATGCAGATATTCTGAATACAGTTGTCGTACTGCCACAACATCATATTTAATAATTTATGATTAGAAATATATTACGATTACTTATTTGACTCAGTTTTTCAATATATATACACATATATAGATAAATATCGGTTCTCTTCTCACCTGACAGTCGAAAAATATCCTAGCCTCCAAACTCGCCGGCTATCACGAAAAGTATACATATATGTATACATTCTTAACGTTGCCGAGTATATCGAGCCACTTCATGGCAGTCGATCTCCTTCAATTTTCTGAGTTTTCATCGAGATTATTTTAAAAATTCTCTTCGAATGAGTCGATCGCCCTATATTTTTACGGTCACATTGGAATCTTTATAATATAATCTACGAGTCGGAATTTTAACATAAACTATATCTAATCGATAAGGAAATGAATTCTGCAATCATAGTGTTGGCTGGATGGGTTTCTCATAAGATGCCGTGTTATATTTCTATTTTTGATCGTAAATTTCTTGATATAATCTTCGGTAACTAATTAAATCGTTAAGCCATATGAAAGTTTATCACGTAAAAATGATATAATTTAAAAATCACGAGTTCGTATAATATCGATTGTCGCGCGACTCCTACCTTAAAGCTTCTCTCTAACAGACGTTTGAGGTATTTCCTTTTGCGAGGAATCTCCTTTAAGAGATGAATCTTGATGATATTTGAGTTAACGAGATAGTAGAAAAAAAAGGTTAAATACAGGAAGAGTCGTCGAAATCTGATTGGATTTAGGCCGAACTAACTTCGATGCAAATAAATATTTAGAAGCAGCTCGTATAAGGAGCGTTCGTCAGCAACATATGGCATATTAATTAAAGAGGAAAATTGAAAGCTTTGCAGGAAAAGAGTTTCATCAACGTTCGAAGCACTTTGAAGCAGGAATGTGAGGAGCAAGAAAATGCAAAAAAGTTGACTCAAGCACGAGAAAGGTTGTTCCGTGTATCGCGGCTCCCCATTTTTAATTATTCTTCGAAAGAGATAGAACTGCGCGAGAGAGAAAAATCATTTTCACTTTTCGTTACGGCTCGATGACAATTTCGTATGAACAACGGACCACAGGAATTTTCATAGGTGAATAAACGTCAGGAAAAAGCATCCACGAAAAGTACGACTTTAATGCAGATTCGAAAAACCTCGCTTGACGAATTCGAATTTCGAGGGGCTCTCGTCGGTTGACATAATAATGATTATGCGGCACACGTTCGTTGATGATCGAGCTCGAAAAGTTGGTGGTCAACCGCAGAGGGTTACGAGCATCGCAACGAAACTGCCTTCCGCCTCTGAATTTCTGGCAAATAATTGCCAGGGAAACTCGTCAATGTCATTCCAGCCTTTGAGTTTATCAACACCGAGGGATAATGTTTAACGAGTGAACTAACGAGTGAAAATTCAATTGTCGACTGAGCGACAGTAATGAAGCGAATTTTAACATTGAAATTCAATCGGTTCAAGTTTTTAGCACGCAGACTCTTTTTCCGGGCTTTCGTACCTCGAAATGACGAAGAAAATAATGGCGCGGTAATAATTCGCTTGGAACCCTCGTAACGGACGCTTTTTCTACCATCCGTGACGCGACTCGATCGAGATCTTCGGAAATCAAATGCCGCAGATACTGCGAGAGAGTGAAAAAGTTCCATGCCGATAATATAAATAAATAAGAGTCTCTCTCGTTCTCGTGGAAATGAGTTCGGTCTCCCGGGAGTTTCACGAGCTCTTCCCTCTTCCCTATTTTCTTAAAGCGAGATACGACCGAGTCCCACACCTTGATGGAAGAGCCCCGAGTCTATTTCCTTTTTTCCACAACTTCGCCTTCTCGTACAACTTGAGGATGTATGCGAGCCATAAAATGTTTCTAGTGCCAATTACATTGGAAATGTATGAAAAACTATGGCTCCGATCGTAATAAACTATTTTCAACGTCGACGTTCCATTCTGTATTTGTGTCGTCTTAACTTTTATTTAAGAATCCGAAAATAAAAAATCGATTAGAAGCTAATAATTCAACGAAAGGGGAAAAGGTACTAAAAGTCAAAAAGTCTTTTCAATTTCTGTGAAAGGCCACAATAACTCGCAGGTGTACCTTAACCCTTAGTGTGCATATGGGGTCGGGTTGATCCCAACATTTTTTTCTCACATGAACGGCATTTACAGATGAGCATCTCATAAGTAAAACCCCCAATATTAAGGAAGTTGAGGCATTAGAATGAAAATGATGTCATCGCTTTTAAACCGATTGCATCTTATAAAGTGAAGTGTAAAAAAAATCAGTTAAATTTTCAGACAGTTTAGGAGCGTCGTTGCTGAGAAAAATCAATAACAATTTAGGCCAAATAACATGTAATCTTGTGGAAGTCAAGACACATTCAGTGATATCTCCGTTAAAAATGATGCTAAAAATATGAAATTTTTTGGACAACATGAGCAAGGCTTGCCGAACAATGTCAATTTTTTTCAGATTTATTAGGAGATTTGCTGAGATTATATTAATAATAATCTGTTTCCCGTGAAGTTTTTTGAGGCTGGGATCGTCACCGTTCGTGTTCTCGATTGAGCTTTCACCAGTTTTTCGTCTTTTTTTCCCCAACTTTTCTTTAAAGTGTATGCAACATTGCCAAACTGTAAACTGGCCTAACTTTTGAAAGGTACAGGTCATAACTTTTGGGTAAAAAAGATGACTGTACAGCCTCAACTTCCTTAAGAAATCGTTACCCCCTCTCTAAAATTAGGGAGCGTAGTCAACTTCATACTCCAAAATAAATACACTTTTTGGAACGGTTGCAAAGTGGACTATTTTTCCCTTAAAGTATGGACCCTCGTCTGTAAAACTCTGTAAGGATTTTCTTCAAAACTCAAAATTTAATTTTTTACGAGAGATTCACCCGAAAAAGTGCTTTTTACGCGCACTGTCAACTTTGAGCACGTTTTTGACCAATGAAAAAAGATTTTTTTGGAAATCCGACTTTGCAGCCTCAGAGTTGGATCAATTCACTGCAAAAAGTGACTAAATCTTTTATTCCGAAAAGCGCATAGTTACCGAGATATTCGATGTCAAAAATGACCTGGGCTCAAAATAACCCCATGCGCACGAAATGTCTCGCTGTGAAGGTGTGCACACCAAGGGTTAAAGTTGCATGTACACGATTTCAAATTACTGGCAGCACATGAATGCAAAACCCGAAACTTTTTATGAATTTTCGGACGTTATGTTGACGCGTCTAAAAATACTGGTGGCTCTGTCAAAAGATGCAAATGCATTGATAAAGTTGACAGAGAAAAATAATGATTTCGTGCATCGAAAAAAAAATCATCTGATTCGTTGAATAATATTTTCATTCAACAAAGTCTTAGTAACTTTCCAGAAATTATTTGCAACCTTTTTATCGATCGAGAGCTTAGTCATTTAAAAAAATTAATAAAATATTTTTTTTAACTAAATAGTGACTCGACAGAAGCAGGCGGATGTCCGCGAGAGTGCCAAAAGGATGACCCGGAGCTCTTCCAGGTTGGGTGTAAAAACGTGGCGAGACCATTACGAATGAAACATTTAAAAAGAAACTATTTTCCGAGTTTGTAAAATGGGTGAGAAACATCGTTGCATATTTACACAAAGAAAAAGAGCAAAGCACTTAGCAATAATTTAAGAGCGAATTAAAATCGATGACGGAGGAGAAACCCTGCGAACGTTCCATTAAATCTCATCAATAGAGAGGTGATCGTAGATCCCCGATACAATACCCACCTGTCTCATCCCTTTTGTGTGTGTTCTCAGAAGAGGATTTTTCAAAGTGTTCGGGCCCAGGATTTTCGTTGGTCGTTGTTTGTGATTTTTTATTATTTTTTTTCGAATGTTTATTGGCATCTTTCTTGAGAGTCATGACGAGGATCGGCGGCAATTTTATTTTCTTGTGTTTAAAATATTTGAATGGATTTGTCACTGCTTTAAAAAATAATGTGAATTTTGGAATGATTATTTATGCGGTGAACGGACGACGACGTTGCACTGAGATCGATCCACTGGTTAACGGTTTTTCGGATTTATTCCAACTCACTGCGACAACACAGAGTCCTCGGCGACACTTCACTCTGTCCATGTTTACTATTATTTCCGCTGTGCGAGCCGACGCGCCATCTTCGCTCGGCCCCGCGATCGTCCCAGGCAACAACACAGGAGAATAATATTTACGCGATCCCTGTTCGAGTTTCCTCGCTCTTTCTCACCTTATTCATGCTCGCTTCGAAAAGCGCTATTTTCTGGATTCATCGACTTCGGTCGCCGAGCCCCTTTAACCCACGGAGATAATATTCACGCTCGTCACCGAGGCGTACTACGCGCGATTCCCAATTTTCTTAGTGAATGAAAAACCAAATGTTTGTAGACGACGACTGCAGCGAATAGAGCGCTCAAATAACGTCGCTTTTCCTGCTCGAGAACCCGCGAGGCCACTGATACAATTTTCCGAAACGATACCTATTGCACAATTGAAATGAGTTTGTGACGATATTTTATTGCCACGGTGCAAAGCGTTCGATCTTCAAGGTCGCGATAACACGACGATAAGAGAAACCAGTCTCGAATGCACGAGTCTATCTTCGATGGAACAAAATGCTATTATTCTCCTCGAAATCTCCTCCAATAAAATATTTGAGGACACGTGACCGTTGTCGATATTTGGATATCGAGAAAATCTTTGGAAATCGTTCATCCGATGAACTTTCATCGAACGAAACGAATCGTTTCGTTTTTCAAATTATTATTTTTTTTTTATCTACTTGACACAAATTAGGGAATTTTTTTATTTCTTTGCTTCTTTCATTCGAGCCTGCCGGAACAGAAAACTGAGACTGGAGGCTGATCTATGGGAGGGGCTGGAATTTGGAAAAAAAAATGGAAAACCACCGCAATATTTGCCTCGATTTTCTTCCGGGTGTCAAAAACCGCGAGAACACACTGAAAAAAATCGATAGTTGCGAAGAAAATTTCTAACGAATATATTTCAGAAGCGAGGGAGATATTCGCCTGTTGCGAATTTTCGCAAAAAGAATATATTTCGCGGCTCGAAATTAATAACTCACCCGTGAGAGGTTTGCGGAAAAAAGAGGCGCGGCCAGCAAACGCGGGCTTTTCCAAAGCCGCGGGTATGCGCGCGGATCATGAAATGTAAAGCACAAAGAGAAGCGAACTGGGAAATAAATACACACGGAACTCTTCGGAGGGGAGGGATTCGAAGTCGCGTCTCTTTTTCGTGTGTTTGAACAAGTGTCGACCCTCCCGCATGTCACAGGTGTCAAAAATAGCACGAATAATCGATCAAGTTTCGAAAATTTTAGTCCGACGTATCGAGACGCGGAACACTCGATTTTCATGAGTCATGTCGGCATGCGCCCGAGCAAAAACGTATTATTGCGTTTCTGCAAGAAACTACCAGGACAGGAGAGACTGAGAGAGAGAGAGAGAAAAAGAGAGAACGTCGGTTGAATAAAACGAGGCTATCTTGGGTTATGTGCGTGTAGTGAGAATCAGTGCACGTGCTCGAAGAAACGACGTCCGCGAGCGCGATAAATAAAAAGCAGAGAAAAGTCATGAAAGCCTTATCAAAATCTTTATGACACTCTACGGCTCTTAGAAAAACTCTAATTGTAAGCTAGCGCTTGTGCACACGAGGTGGCTCGAGCCACCGTCTCTTCGAATATATTCTGTCAGCATTAGCCATATTCGCAGAGTATTTACAGCGTTTTCAACGACAGCAGACTTTTTGTGTGGCATTTCGTTGAGGAGAATCGAGGGAATATTTCTACGATGAGAATATCGAAGCTCGTGGAACGTCAGAAACGTGCGTGACTTTTGGCACACCGCTTGTACGCCGACCGAGCCGGGGACAGAATATTTGCAGAAAAATGAAACTACCGAGGACCGAATGAGCCACTGGAATAAAACTGCAGACTCTCGCGCAGTTTCGTTTCTTCGTAGTTTTTTATTCTTATCTCTCGATTAATCCGGCAAAGAGTTCCTACCTCGACGTTATTTTTATGCCCGCTGTCTCTTTTATATCTGACATCGCGAGCGCGTAATTTTCAACGCACTCGAAAAGAAGCTCCACCCAGTTACAATATACGACACCGAATTTGTGGGATCTCGATACTGGCGAGCACATTCCATCGATTCGATTTCGTACGTTTGTGATTGCGCGAACCAACGCGAGACAGTCTTGGCGGCTCGAGCATTGAACCTTTCACATACAGGGGAAAAAATAAAGCAGTCCGGCTGCAGCCACGTTACCGTGGATTTTCGATGAATGCACGGAAACTCGCGAAAACTTGCGCAGCATTCGAATCACTTTTTTCTTACATTTCACACTTGAGAGCGTCGATCGCGGTCGGTGTCTGATCACGGTGCTTGAAAAAAGGTGGCTTTTTGCTAATTTCCAGAGTTCAATTTTCCCGACGAGATTCGACCGATTCTCTGTCTAAAAGTTCCGAGTGTCAGAAATAGAAACGTTGCGGAGATCTTCGACCGATCACTGCGTCGAAATCTCCGAAATGCGAGGCCAAAATCACACTTTTTTTTCACTATTTTCGCACAGAACTCGTTCCGAATTTTTCGAAATTTCTTCGACCAAAACGCCAGCTGTTGAGAGACGAATGGCCTTACAGAAATTTATTTCAACGAGAATTACGCGTTTTGTGGCACATACGCATATACAAAAGACACTGTAAACTGCTTATTTCCATTCAATTTCACAAAAAATCATCACGAATGTATTCCGCGAAAACACCACGGGACCGGGGACATAACCTCGAAACACACCTATGAGCCAAGATCTGGAATCCATATCTTTGCGAATATGCAAAATAATAAAAAAAAAACTTGCAAATGTAAACGTCAGCTCATTCTAACGGAGCTGAGCGTCCATATTCGTATACGATAATGATGTACGAATTTGTACAGTAAATTGGAAAATAATTTTTGTCAAATAAATTCATCGCCTGACACGCGCATTGGCTATTTTTAATTCGTACGGAATGAGTGATAAATATTGTGTCTAGAAATTGGACGAAACGAGGAATTGTATACGTCGTTGGTATAAAAGCCAAGACGAAATCGTAAATTGTATACGCGTTGACAACGTGGTATGATAAAAATGAAAAAAAGTAACTCGAGACAATGCTCGAGTGGTAACTCGAGACACTTTGAGTGGTGCATAAGAAATGGCGGGATTTTCAATCTCAGTAGCGTCGGAATGGCAACAATGTGACACTATAGAGACTCTCATTTTAGAGAGTTTCTATATGCGACATGGACTAGAGCATTTGTTATGTGGGTTAGTATATTGGGTACGTATATTCATCGATAAAAGCTGAAAAGAGGCGAGAGGTCAAACTCCCGTACAGATATCGAATAAAATTCGAGGATTTCCCAGCTCGGTAGCACACACATACGTTATCATTTCAATCGATGTACCCGATCGAATTCCGCGGGACACGAGCATCGATAACAATATAAATCATGATCGCACAACAAACACTGATGATGCACCAAATCGTTTTTTTTCACAGAAATCACGGTCGAAGGCCGAGGAGAGGCGACGCACTATCGATACACACGTAACGAAATTTTGAAACGAATTTGTGAAACGTTATTTAAAAAATGAGGATTCAAATGAAATTCGCGATTATAACCTCCAAACTTTCGAGTTTACGACGAATGAAGCATTCACTGACTCCTACTATTCACTTTTCACCGGTTAACACATGCGCGTAATATCAAAAACTGTTCCTAACCTCACACAATTCGCACTCGGCGGGTTTTTGGCGTTGACACTGCGGAAGACAAAAAACAATGGAGGACGAAAACTTTTGTGTAGTTTCTTTGCTCAATGGAAAATAACAATGACGAGTCTTATTTTTTGTCATTATATATCGAATAGTGCGATAACGAGAAAATAAAAAATAGAAGCACGTTGATCGCTCAGCGCGGGATGCGGGAGTAGCGGGAAGGCACTGTCGCTCACACACGTGCCTCGCGATTAAGCGTGGTATGAGGAACGCAGAGGGCGCTCCTGCCCGGTACTCTCGCACGTAACCCACACTGCGAGAAATGACGAGAAGATAGATAAGACGACCATGTAAAAGAGTAATTATAGTGACACAAAGGTAATCCCACGAATAACGGGGAACGCAACTTTCTGGTGGGGAACATATCGAGTGGGAGATAATATGAGTGTGTTATAAATCTAAGAGAGGGGAACGCCTGTGGCGGAGGAAGTTTACGAAACAAAAAACACGCAATTTTCTTGTTTACTTTCTCGTTATGAACGGCGCGTACATGCAACGAAATGCTCGGGGTGGGGATGACTTTCGAACTCGTTCTTTCGGAGCTAGTTTGACTATTTTTCAAACTCCATTTACGTAACAAACCAACAATTAACGTTAAGTACTTTTTCCACAGCTGAATACAATTATAACGTTTGAAAAACAAACTATTTTTATTTCCGTATCGTTTCCTTCGAGAGTGCGTGGGATAAAAAATTCGTTTAACAACGCTGTCGGATTTTTCTGGACGTTTTTCGCTTAGTTCAACGAAAATCCGCAAGATTAGAAAACGATCCGATGTAGAACGAGAACGAGTGAGAAAAGGCGGGAAACAGTGCAGTTGCCGTGGCGAGAAGAGTGTGGACGTGTGTAAAGAAAATATATAATAATTGAGGAGAGAAAAATGAGAGCCCACGAGGGATGTTGAGATAAAACGAAAGGAGCATAAAAAAGAACGTTTAAGGAGCCACGGTGGGGTAATTGCGTACAAGGCATGCGACAAGTTGCGGCGAGAGAGAACGAAAGTGAGAATACGAGGTTAACAGAGAAAAAAAAATGAGAAGAAAGAGAGACGAGAACGAAGACGAATAGAAGGTGAAAGAAAAGCTGACGTTACCCGCTCCGTTTGTGTTATAAGTGAGGAACAGCATGTACAGTTATAGATATTATGCAAAAGTGGAAATGTGAATTATGCGGAGAGGGAAATAATGAGCGGAGAAGGAGAGACAGACAGAGACAGGGGGAATGAGATGAGAGAACTGGTAAAGAGCCGTCGAAACTCGAGTACTCCGCACTTTGCTACTCGAGACCGACGAATATATGTATCAGCTGATACTAAACATAAGGGCGTAGCCATCGCTACTTCCCACGTACGATTCTTGACAACCTAACCTCTTTTATACTCAACGTTACGAATGTACGTTCGTGTGATTCACACGGAGTGTCTTACAATGCTAAATATGCGATAAAGATGAAAATGTAGTAAAGTGGGGAAAATGTAGAAAGTGGGGATTCGCGAAGCCTTCGTTTGCTCTTTCCTTCTCTCTTCCTCTGTCGCCTTGCATATGTTTTCTCCGCTATATATATATATTCACGGCAAGAAAGTGGATTTCACGACGTCCGTGCTCCTCGGCTTCAAAGAATATCGTTTTGCTACGAGAGATATACGGGGGATAAAACAATTAGGTTTCAAAATTATTACATCCCGGCGTTGAGAATCCTTTTGCACGAACTTATGCCTCGAAACGTCATGTGCGAGCCCCCATCTCATCGGAAGGGTAAAAAGAGTTTTCTGAGTTCTGTAAAAGAATGCAAAGTACGTTGAATTTACGAGAAATTTGTTTTTTTCATTTCTAATTTCGTTTTCGAGCGTTTTTCGCCTTGTCAAAGTCCTTTTGTCCGTCGCTAGCAACCGGACGTGTGTAAACATCCGAAAAATGTTGTTGTTCCAGAAATTTAGTGTCGTCGTTCGATCGCTGAGGAGTCGCAACGACTTTTTCATCGAACATCGGCAATCTCGGATCCGAGTATCGGGACTGGAAGAACGGCGTCAAAAGGAACGATTTTTCGGTCGGGAGGAACGACGTTTGCTTCGATCGAGAAAACTCATTGCTTTGTTTACAAACAAATGTTGAGCTCGATCGAGCCGTTGATACGAGTGAAATTGGCGGGAACGAGCTCCAAATATTTCCTCGTATTTATACGGTCGCCTTTACGAGGCCGTTATTCGTTTCGTTCAAAATACCCTTTTTCCTTCGGACACGTTTAGTAAACAAAATAAAAATACGAAGAAACAGATTGACGCGCGATCCGAGGGGACGAGAACGACACCGGACAAACAGTGCATCGTTCGCGTCGTCGGACATTTCCAAAACAAAGGGAAAGAATAAGCCTGGAGAAGCGAGTTGTCGGAGAGTGAGACTACTTCGTACGTATTTTATTTCAGACATGAAAATCTCGTGAGATTTGCGATCTGTCGTCGAGAAGATAAGGAAAAACTGGTAACGTACGTACACCCACGAATCTGTTTGTACTTTCACGTGTATACGCATTGCCCATTTCGGGACCTTTTTTATCCGTCACGCAGTTTGTCCCGAGTACTCAAGGGGAAGTTAAGCTGGCTACATTTCGTCGAGCTAACTCTCTAGTGATATACAAATAAAATAAAAACGATTTAGCCGGGCAAAAAAAGGATGATGACGACAAAAAAAATTTATGCCAAGATGAGCGAAGCAAAGGTGACGTAAAAATGGAACGGATAATCTCGCGAGGATTCAGTGAGGTCTTTTTCGTGAAAACGTAAACGGAAATACACGGAGAGACTTTTATACGAATATTTCGGATGAATTTGCTAGAAAAATTTTCTGTTTTGTAGCAGCGCTGTTATATATCGCCATTCTATTACATTTCACCAAAGTGCGTAGTAATTTTGAGACCGAAAGCAGTTCTCTCGAATTTTACTATCTACGACAGGCTAAATTTAGGTCTGCGACATTCTTACATGAAATGATGTATCGATATCCGAGCGTCACTCGTGTCTTTGGCGGAATGTTAAAAATTGGTGAATCGGACTGGACAAATTGCTTGAAATTTTACCATGTGCCGCTGGTTAATTTTCATGTTTATACGGAGCAACGCCTCGTATAATTGGTGGGCGCATGAATTTTGCTATGTTATTGAGCAAAATTCAGTGTGGTAAAAAAGGGAAAATACGAAACTATGCAATTTTTGGTATAGCACAGAGAAACGACTGCTATGTCATCTCCTAAATTTTCATCAAATCATTTCATTATTTACTATGTTTTTGATCAAAATTCGCTCGATGTTCATTTTTTTTTATATAGTACAGCGCGTTATTTACTATGAAGTGTGGCAATGGTTCCCCAAACTTTTGCATTATTCTCTGTAGCGATTATTACTATAATATCGATGTGGTCGGACGTTACTATAAAAACACAGTAATTTTTGCTATAAAAGTCTCTCCGTGTACGTTTCGAAAGAACAGATTTTGAAAAACGTTCTCGTTCTCGTTGCAGATACTTTTCGAGTGCCTCCGCGTCCATAATTTCGAGTACAGCGACCGGCTCAGAAACTTTAGTGTCTCGATATGCTGACCAAAGGAATAAAAACGATTATTGAGTGGACGAGGAAGAAAAATTGTGCAAACTCTTCCTCGAACGGGCAATTTTCCTGTTTATAGAGATTTGATTACCGGCGTGTTTATTTACGTGACCGCCCCCTCGTCGTGCCTTCTCATCGCGTAGTCACCGGTTATAAATGTCTGGTTAAGCAATCTCGGCTCTCTAAGGTAGTTCGCGACTAAGTGGACACAAAAATCTTTCAACGATGACTCATTGATTGTCGTCGATCGGGCTTCGTTCCCGAATTTCCTAATTTTTTCACCAATTCAGTAATCCGATCACCGACAACTTCCCATGCAAAAAATCTCCCCGTTGAGATCGAATTTCTTCAAGGCGAAAACCGCTGGCCCACGTTATTTCCAATGATTTTTATAAACCCAATTTTCACTACGGTTCGAATGAGCTGGTAAAATAATCGATTTCCCTTGCACTAGAACTGAATTCTCTTACGGAGAAAAAAACTAAGGGGCTTGATATACAAATAGAAAAAAGAGTTTGCTGCTCTAGTATAAAGTGGAACAAGTCAAAAACCACGATTAATAAATTGGATAGAAAACGTAAGCCGTGGAAAAATGGACGTTAATATACGAGGCTCGCGTATATAGTCGCTGTCACACTTTTTCTTTCAACATTGAAAAATTTATCGCGCACTATCGTACTCTTCGTTGTTATAGACGACATAAGCAAACTTCAATCTCCACTGGATATAGTCAATGCCCATGCATGCACACACGAGACTCTCGTACTTAACCGGCACGCGAGTGGACGGCGACCAATACAAGACTGGCGTTTCCATGCGATGAATCCAATCGCGAGACTCGTCTAATTTCACGGTCGCGAGTGCAAAACTCATTGCCGATAGAAACAGAAAGAGATAAACGCTGTGCGAATGGAAGAGGGAGTGCAGCAACGAGAGGGAAAAACGATATAAAGAGCGAATAAGAAAAGCGATGAAACAACCGTGTCGAGCTCTACCGTGCATGAGTTCGTTTGTACGATAAGTTTTCCACCTGTGCACACGTCCGAACCGATCCGACTTGATTCGAGCATCCACATCGCTGTTAACGACTTATTCACTCGTTCTATGAATCTTGTCCAAAACGTGGGCATAAAATCGTTGAAAAAGGGAATGCAACTTGATGTTGATCGAAAATTGATTGGTTGAGCAAAAGGATTATCAAGTTGATTGGAATATCGATCGATGGAATGTTGAAAAACTTATGGATGAAAAAAAAAACTCCCACGATGTTAAATTTTCATTGGTGTTTTGGCAAATTAAAATAGAATTACTGTTGAGCGGTACTTTGATGAAAAATCGGGATGAATTAGAACTCTTGAGTGGATATTAACCATGGAAAACTCCATCGAAGACAATTTATGATTTCTGATTGGCTGGGCAGGAGATAATCATGTAGGTGCAAATGAAAAAGTATCGAGTTTTCGTTATATAGACTATTTTTCGTTAGTGTAATCAATAAATATTGAGAGACGATATATTTATTTTAAATAATTATTTTATTCATTGATTTTAAGCGAACAATTAATTATAATTGTTGATTCAATTCATGATATTGGTGATATTGATGTTATTGGATGAGTTTTCTTCATTTAAGGTTGTGCAATAGCAAAATCCGATTTCTTATGGAAATTTTGAAAAAAATATATGTCGCGCAGAAAAATCTAACGAATCGATGAAAAAGAAAAAAAAAGCTGAAAATTAAAATTTTCAAATTGCTTCCTCAAGATGGTCAAGATGCACGATGCTCAAAGCTTATACTCTATGAGGTGCTATATTTTTCATTTTGGCTTCCTCATAGAGGAAGCTTCGAGCATCGTGCATCTTGACCATCTTGAGGAAGCAATTTGCAAATTTTTATTTTCAGCATTTTTTTTGTATACAAGGAAATAATGTATTTTCTCTACCTTCTTTTACGAACTTTAATTTATCTCTTTGTTTAAATTCATAAAAAAAAAACTAAATGACGAGCCATGAGAAAAAACGGTTTGCAACTTTCAATTTTCATCGTTTTTCTATTTACATTGAAATTAAATAATTCAGACAACTTTGCTGGAATGTATAGAGGAAGTACAGACTTATACACGATATCTTACAAAATTTCCAAAAATTAAAGCGGTTAGATGATTTTTTGAAAAACTCATATTTTCGTAAAATTCAAAATGTCATAAAATTTAAACCGCTCAACCGATATTCCCCAAATTCAATGCCAACCTTCCTATTATGATAATCTATTTATAAAAAAAAAAATTATTAATATATCTTAAAATTTTCGGAAGTTAGAGCGTCGCACCCTTTTTATGAAAATTTCAAAACGTCGTAGGATTCGTATTTTTTTACAAATTCTGACAAAATTATTAGAGAATGAAGAGCTTGTATAGATTAACATCTGTGCAAAACGGTAGCCCTGTATCTCAAATCGTTTTCGAATTATAAGCGTTTTAATTTTGCAGTGCCATAACATAGACACACACACATCCGGACATTTTTTCTAGATATGATTTTTCGATGTTTTGGGACATTTTGAGCACATTGACATTGAGAACTGGAAAAAAAAAATTCATCATCACATTGTTTCCTCTATGAGGAAGCAAAAAGTAATTCTACCGTATAGTTTTTCAGATATTGCAGATTAAAGTTCTAGGGTTTCTCCATCCGAACACACGCTAATCGTCAAAGAAAAAATTTGTGTAGAAATAACTCGAGAACGGTTCTTACGATTTTGATTCTAAAAAAAAACAGTGTTAGAGTATCTTCTGAATAAAAAATTTAAAAAAAAAAAACATGATCTATAGTCTAGTTTTTGAGAAAAAAATTATTGTAAAAAAATCGTATGAAAATTTGAGTGGAAGAATTTCAAGGATCGCAACGCGGCAACGCTGTCGCGTGAGACAAGCCACGATTATCACTATACTTTAGGACTCTGCGCTCGTCTCAGACAGTTGCTTGTGTACAGTGTTGCCACGATTAACGCGCTTCTGAGCGTTCACTTGTATGCTCGTATATGTGCATACGGCATGAAGATGTATTCTAGCAGGAGCGTACGCAAAAGAAAAAATATAAAAATTCCAAAATCACGAGCAGTTCTGAAATTTTAGTAATACATCGTAACTATTTATTTTGTTTACTGATCATTGACGATAATTTGGATAATTTTTGGAAAATATTTCACAACGAATAATGTTCACACAGGAAGGACTCTATTTTTTATACTGCATTTAGCTATCGAAGTACCTTAACTGCAATGTTTTCGGAGAGAATGAATCTGCAGTTTGATCTAAAACTCTTTCATTTGTTGAATCATATTTTTTTTTCTTAGTGTACGGTAATGCTGTTACTTTCATACTCCTACAATTATTAACATAGTTTTCCAATGAATCAAAGCCCTTAAAATAAAATTTATTGGTCATTTGTATCGAAAGATTCAGCTCAAATTCTCTCCATCCTGGTTTCTTCAATTGGCAATCTAATGACGTATATAACGTATATAATATGGCATAATTTACGCCCAAATGATAAAATGCATGGGCAATATTAAAAGACGAAAACAAACACCGGAAATAATATGTAGACGAAACGACGATGACGTGTCGGAGAATTACTTTCGAATTGCGTATGTTGCATCGTTCATCGTCATCACACGAGAAACGCACACCTGCTCATTTTTCATCTCGAGATCGCAGAGTTGCCTGCCTTATTTGCATGAGAGAAGGATCGCAGGACGGATGTCGTGGGATTCGCATGTTAATCAAAACGATTGTATAATATTGTATCGATGTATACATCGAATTTTAAGGTATTTTTATGCAAACTAATGTCGTCACGACTTTTTGACAGCTCATTTCTTTCGCCCATTCAAACCGAATCATAAAATTTTTCGTTTTTGGGATCAAAGCTAAAAAAAAGAGTTGACGATCGCTTGAATCGACTACAACGCAGCCTCCTCACTTCGCATATAATTTTTTCACTCGTCCACAATTCTCGATTACATTAACTTTGACATTTTGAAGCCCAGGTCGGTCCAAGAAGAATTTCTTTTCGTTCCTTCTTCCAAGTATCAAAATACTCGATCAATAATTTTGTAATTCTGCTGCAACATTTGCGAAACTCGAACCGATTTCGTTTTTACTCCGGATTACCAATCCTTAAAAAAAAATATGATTTCAGATCGAATCGTTCTCCAGTTGGCGTCGAATTATTTTCATTGGGAAGAAAATTTGTATTTTAAAGTAGATCATGCCCGTAGGATCGTATTTTATGGGTGTCTAAATTGGATCGATTTTTACTTCCTAATTAAAAGATATTATCACTCTAAATTAATGTCAGAGACATTAATACAAAATTGTAAATATATTTTTTCAACTTATCTTTTGGCCAATGAAATTACAAGCCATTAATTAATCCGGGATCCATCACTGCCTGAACCCCAAATTTCATTCCTCCCTGACTAAAATACTATAGTTTTTTCATATAAAACATCGCTTTAGAGAGCGCAAAGGGAAATGGATAAAGAAAAAAGTGTTAATGAAAAGACAGAAGGCTGCGACCGGAATGGTCCAAGCCAAGAAGAAACGAAATACCGAAATAAGCAAATGTGAATTGTTATACGAATGCTCGTTACCAATTTCGTTTAATCTTTAACGTAATAAATTTTTATTACTAGTGAAACAATCGTCTCGAATTTTTTCGCAGACCTTCATTATATGCTTCATTGTTATTGTGTACTTTTTCACAAACTTCGTAAGAAGATTCAATCGTATGGAAAGATAAACGATATTTTAAGCATAGTCCCTATAACTCTGTGTGTTTTTCATCATATTTAAGCACGTTTATCTAAATAACCAATAGGACAAACCCTTTAAAATTTGATACGCGTGTCGGTCGTCTACCCATTTAAGCTCTGTCTAAATTTCAAGATTTCCTTAAGAAAATCATTTCGTGCATGAACTAACTTAACACATAATAAAAAATTGCACGACTCTAACTCGTGCGATATTAATTAACAATATGTTCATCGAGGCGCTAAACAATCATGCCGAGAATTGTTTATTATTGAAATCCTCTGACCCATCAGTTATTATGTCGCATGATCAATCCAGCAGAATCCTTTGATCGGAGGATAAGCCTCATTATCGCTATTGAATGGACGTGAGAACGAGAGCGAGCGAGAGAGAGAGAGAAGGCTATCGCGACCGAGACTCGTACCAGACGTCTATCTCCGAAGCGGAAATCCTATTTCATCGTTAGCACTTTACAAAGTGGGTAAATCGGCTCTCAATTAGTGGATCGATCGTTAGAAAGTCTTGTACAATTCGCACTCTCTCTCTCTCTCTCTTTCCCTCTCTTCCGAACGAGGCGATTCGGTCTGACGAGACAATACGGAGCATTATGCGCAAAAAAAATAGACGAGTCGGAGAGCAATGTATAATAAAGCCACAGAGGCGCATTCATTGATCACCGCATTACTCGCGCGAGACTCTCGCAATTATAGAGAGCGCTCCTCTCCTTGACATCCTTCGGTGTAATGTTGTTCCAACCTTTTGTGGACCAGTTACCGATCCGCTGAGGATTGCAGAGGTCTTCGTATTTGTCTATAGTCAACCGATACACGATGAAATATTGTGCGGAGACACCGAATGATCGCGCTATCCCGAATTTCTTTAGCACTCGATCCAAATGTCCGTCAAACGGGCTCTGTCGTCGGATGATGACAGTTCGAATTTTACGGTTTCACAATTTTGTCGATTAACTACCATTCTTTTATCTTCTCGTTTCGCAACATTTTTTTCTCGAAGTTCAATTTTTTTTCACCCAATCCGTGAGAAGTTGGAAATATTTGCATATTATTCGTCTTCGTTCTTATTTTAAAATAAAGTTTCTATGGAAAAATGATGACTTTTGTGGTGCAGAGCTGCAGTCTTGACACTGAGGATCAGGCAGATTTTTATCACAAATTGAAAATTTTCTAGACCTTTGTTAGCAATTGTCCGTGAGAAATGGAGGAATCAATATTGGGAGAAGGAAAACCATATTTTTTCTCGAAATGAGAAAAGTTTCATAAAAACGTGTTATATTTAAGGTATTCCTTTCACGAACCAGAATATTCGAAAGATAACTGATTTTTAATTACAGCTAAGTAAAAGTGCATGTGCAGTAGCGACGATAAAAATAAAGGAGATATTAAAGATTGAAGTTGGAAAAGTGGCAGAAGCTTTTCCTACACAACTCCGACTTCTCAGAGGTTAGAAAGGCATACCTTAATTAAAACTGTCGGATAAAGCAATCGAAAGTTGAATCTACCTTACGAGATAATTATAATTCAGTTAAAAAGAAAAGTCGGACCTGTAATTGAATAGCGTAAATTATTGGATTTATAGTTCATTAGAAATTTGGACTCCAAACTAGTTTTCGTGAGGTCGTTAATAAACGAACGTGGAGTCGCGAGCTGCGATTTAATTATACGTCTATGAGCACGTCGAAAGTACTGTTATTTGATATGGAAGATAAACGTTTTGTGCGGCTGCGATCTCGGCCGGTAGCCCACGTGGAAAATCTCGCAGTCGTGAATGACACATCATTCTGGATTGGCGAATGACACATAAGCGGAGTCCTTGGACAATGTCTCGTGAATATAAACGGATCGCGAAACATATGCGCGTGATTTCGCTGACATATCCTTTGCTTTTATGAGCTGTATAGACATCCTCCAAATCCGGAGGCTTTATTGAATAATCGTTTTTAGGTCGTGTGTATATATAATAATGAGCAAACAGTTTACAGATTAACGCGAAATCTATAAGACCCGATGATTTGCACAAAAGAATTTCGCAATTTCAAACCACACCGCGTGTATTTAGTCAATCAAAAGGTTCGTTAAGTTCTTCGATCATAAAACTCGGCTTTTTATTTTTTTTTTGCTCTTCCAGTGGCAAGCTCACATTATTTTCGAAAAAATAGTGTAAATTCGTTTTGAAAAATGGTGTCGGGTCTGAATAACCTCGCTCAAAATAACCACGAATAAACCGATGAACGATATGAACAGAATAACCGTGAGAATAATAATCATCATTTAATAAAATGATATTTGAATTTTTAATCACTGGAATTTGAAGAATAATTGAAATATGCATTTAAAATATTGATTGCGAATTATATTTTATGTTAGAGAGTTATGAAGTTCGTTACATATAATTGATTCGTTTTTTTATTTTTTTATTTTCAATATAAAAAAAAACGAATCGAATAAACACATTCGTTGGAAAGAGTCGGAAGCGAACAGACGTTAAACGATCGTTGTACTTCTGTGAAAATAATAAATTTATAATAACATCGATTAGTTTATTCGTATTATTTAAATTATTCCGACTCCTACAATTTTGAAATTTTCAATGTTTTTAACATGGTTTAGCATGACAACATTGCATTATCGCGATCCAACCTCCTTAAGATGATGGATCAGTCGGTAATCACACCTCGAATTTTTGAAATTGAAACTCTTTGACATCGTTCGTCCGATTAAAATAATAAAAATGTCATCGTACGCAGCACGATCGCAAAAATCCGATGACATTTTTATTTTTTCGATCAGACGAACGATGTGGAAATATTTCCTTTTCAAAATTTGCAGCTATCTCTCTCGCACTCACGCTTGTGATTACCGACTGATCCATCATCTTAAAATCCCGAAATGTCTCTAGTCTCCCTCTAATTTTTTTTCCTTCGTATTGGTAGATTCGCGTGTGTCTTTTTTTCTTTGTTTGTTTTAGGATATTAGAGTTATTTTGTATATCGGTTATTTGTTCATGGTTATTTTACCAGGTTATTTTGAGCGAGATTATTTAGAATGGGAAGCTTGAAAAATATGCGGAACTGTCTGCTCAAAATTCTTGTTCGTTTAAACGTCATTTCGTGGATCTCTATAAACTACAAAAGTTGGAAGAATTTTTTTCTGAAGTTTCTCGCTGCCCATAAATTCGTGCGTACGTAAAACTGTGAAATTCTGATTTTTAGTATTTCGAATGTGGAATGGGTCGATCCTTTTCGAGCTTGAGTAACTGCATCATGGTCTGCTGAATCATGAATTCGGTAGAGAAAGGCTCCGGCAAGCCTACCGACCTATCGATACGTGAAAAATCATTTCAAATCTCCGACTCTTTTAATGTCATCGATTAGTTGATTCAGAACGATTGTCTATCGTTGCATTGAGCAACAAACATGAAGGGTTTTTAACGACTGGCGAACGAGCTCGGGCCATTCGCGTAAGCGGTTTTAAAAGTCTGCTAGAAAATGACGGAGTAAAGTGCACAAGTTTGAGCGAGGGTTATAACGCCAGTTTTTAATGGGGCATTAAAGAGAAGAAGAAGAACGCGCGGGACGAACAGTCCTAACTAAGGTCAAAGAAAAGTACGGGCTGGGCAAGTTACGCAAAGAACGTGGATTCTTCCCGGACGTCTTATGGGCTTGGAGAAAAAGTGGTGCAGTTACCAGCAGCTTTACCGTCGCGATTTCAAATCTCGTAAAAGTCTTCACTTATTAAAAAAATATCCGAATACTTGAGCATTCTCATTCCACGAGTCAGTGGCCAATCGCTCTGCCGCAGACTCTCTTAGCGGACTTTTTTCCGATGCACACGCTCACTGACACCCAAAGTCTTTGGGATCTTCCGCTATCGATAAATAATCGGTTACCCCCTTTATTTAGAGAGACCGCCCACGCCCAGCATTGTTTCTCCTTCCTCGTTTTCTCACCAGTTTCGTTTTTCCTTCATCCAACCCACATGCTCACTCTTCATTTCTTTCACTCTCGTCTCCAGGCTCCGATCGACCTCGCAGCGCTCACTGCTTCATTCTTAAGGTGGATTCCCAGTTTTTCCCTCATCTCCAAAAATGAAATTGCTTGAAAAGACAAACTAATGGAACTACGATAAATGAAAGATGCTGAGTTCGCATAAACGGGGTTCAAAAGAAATCTGATGTCAGCGGACGCCCTGCTGCTAGCTCAATTTTTCTGGTTTCCCTCTTCCGGCACTTCTGGGCAAAAAAATCTGTCGAAATCCAGCTTCATCCTAAAATGTTCTTCAACCCTCTTATAGAAAGTTCGCGAGCTGCTTTGAATCCTTTCATAAAAGGCGAGCCCGTGACGCGTCAATTGCCGATTCATCGTTATCGTTTTTTCGCGATTCAGAGGCCTCAAGCTCCTCGGTTCCGTCGCTGATGGCTCCGGTAGTCGAAATTTAATGGGTTTCGACACCCCGCTTTGGCTTCGAATGATGGCAGCGAATGACTCTCGCTGGATCTCGCGAACGGTCGATCTTATCAAAACCTGAATGATTAAGCAATAAAGAATTATTATTCGCACAAACAAGTCGTATTCTCCAAACGAATTATTTCGTTTGCACTTGTGAAAACTCTCATTTCATCAAAAAATCTCACGCAAGAGTCGAATCGCTCATTTTCCATCAGATCCCAGTGCTTTGTGAGTGAAATATTCAAAGTTTCAAAAAACCACAGTTGATGCGAGGCCTCAAAGAGTATTCCTTCCATTTGCGAAGTCAAAAACAGTCGCACGAAATGTTGGCTGGGTTTAGTCAGCTGATACAACACGAAATATAGACGAGAGCAGTTGCAATCGGGGCAATTGTTCCTTAAGCATATTCCTGGGTCCTGTTTCCATTCATAGGCGAACTTATAACTCTCCGGGGGTTGAAAGGGTATCTGAAATATCCCGGGAGCAGAATTGATAGCAAGTAATATCGATGCTCCGAGCAGTGAAACGTGTAAATGTACATATTTAAGGGGGATACTTCGTAATGGAAGAAATTTGTCGTGGAATATGTTGTATTTGCATGAGGATGCTCGCCGGTATATGAGCCATTAATCAGGGAGTGAACTAACAGGACTGGCTTTTACTAGTAATAACGGAGCTTTCGCGATGCGCCACTTAATATCCTCGGGATAGCCGAAGCGAAGCTCTCACGCTTGATACCCCGGAAGTTTCCTCGCGGTTATGTGCAATGATATGCAAAAGGGATGAAGTAGGTCGAGCGCGTGTGCCAAAGTTGCCCTGCTCTGTGGCGACCTTGGCGAAAGAATGCTGCGAGAGATAAAAATATCATGGGGAATGGAATAAAATATGGAGAAAGATAAACGGAGGAGAAGGAAAAGGAGTTGCGAGAGTGACGGGCAGGCGACAAGAGAGAGATGAAAGGGGCGAGTCGGAAAATTGGGAGGTAAGGTGGAGCATACGCGAGTATGCAAGGAAGGTTTCCATCCTCGGACGTCCTTGGGGGATGAAAGGTTGAAACTGAAAAATGTCCAAGGCACCTGACGGCCATTTCTTGCCGGCGTCAAATTTCGAATCTCGTGGGTAATCATCGGATTGCTGACTAAAACAATGAAGAAAAAAAGCTGAAAGAGAGAGGGAGAAAGTCGACGGACGGTTTTACAATTCGTAGGATACTTGCACTGCAACGAATTCCCAATTTATGAAGCTGCCTTCGATCACGGCATCACTCGCCTAATTGTTAATCGATGAGGCGACTTTTTCGACTTTTTTTCCCCAACGATATTCCCACTGATTGCGACAAAAAAGGAACATTAGGTCGCTCGGAAATTGCCAATAAAATGCTCAACCCCAACTAATTGGTTAATCAATAAGAAACTCTTTTTTTATTCTCATTCTTTCGACTTGGAAGATTCGTGAAGGAAAATAGAACTCGGTATCAGGGATGAGCCGAACCGATGCTATTTCCGATTAATTCAACAATCTCCGCGCTCCTACGAAGCGGAATATTCTCGGTTGCATGCAGCCAGTTGAATGAGCCAATTTCGAAAATGAGATGGCTCACCCAACATGTGGCAAGCTCTCGCATTATTTTCTTCATTCTCACGAACAAAAGTGCATTTAATGCGAAGAATCGCGTACTCGACAGCATCCTCGTTCTAGTTACACATTTTGTGTTTTCCATCGACTCGTCGTGCCTAAATTCACTTGAACATTATTCTCGTTAAATTTTACGTACACGGAGATAAAAAAATAATAAGAATTATATCGCCCATTTTGGAGCTTACGAAAAACTTTGTAATTTTCGTGTCGTTTCCAAATTAATATTTCTCAATTGTTTATTTTACAGTTGAGCATAGTCAAATTTCAAGAGCTCGAACACAAGAATCGCCGACCCGTCGAAATGTTTGAAAATTCACCATGGTCAGAATTTCATTTCCGCTTGAATATTTACACGAAAAGACAAAAATTGGAAAAATTACTACGACGCCATAGTCCTACATCGCCCATTTTGGAGACTTTTACCAAAAACATTCCAATATTTCCGAGTAAATCCCGAATAAAAACTTTTAAACTGCGTATCTTGCTCTGACGAAGGTTTAAACTGTGCTTTTTTTTTCCTACGTACTTCACCGAGGAAACATTATAAAATTTATGTTGACTCGATGATGAGCTGCAAAGTACAATTATTAATGCCATTTTGCAATGGTCAGTGCTGTTTTCACGATCGAAATTAACAGTTGAACACAGTAAAATTTGAGGAGCTCGAACACGAGCATCGATGATCTGCCAAAGTGTTTAGAAATTTACTATCGAACATAGCATTTCTCGCTTCACAAAAAAACGACAACGTATGTTGGTGAGATTTAATAAATATTACGATATAGAACCCTGCTGCTATGGCACCACAGTAATTTGTACTGGAATTTTCTTTCCTTGTACAATTTTTCGTACGTAAACTAAAAACTTGGCAGCCGATTGGAGTAGCGAGAATGAAAAATTAAATTGATGGTTGAAAACGTTGAAAAAAAGTCAACGAAAATAGAAAAAATTGTAAAAAATATAAAGCATTGAAGGAAACATTTGATTTTTCGAGGAAAAAAAAATTACGATTGTTCCACGAGACCGAGGACGCCTGAAAACGAATTCGATCGTGAGCGCTCGTTAAATTTTCTTTTTTCAACGACCGCGCTCCCGTCCCCGGAAAAGTCTGAAAATAAATAGCCTGCTGTTTTGGTAGATTGAATTTGTAAATAGTATAAAAAGAAAAATAGCTCGTGCGTGCTCTCTCGTTCGTTCAACTACAGCGTCGTGGCAAAGTATGCAGATCACGAAGTAGAAATATACGAAGCAGAAATATTCCGAATCATTGGGGATGGGACGAGGGAAAAAAACGAATACGAATGTATCCACTCGCGCAATCTCCGAGTACATATTCTGTGGGGATGATATCCGGTCTTTCTCCGTCACCGGAAGTCGCCTTAGGAAAGGATACCAATAAGAGTCAACGGCGAGAAACCCGAAGCCGTTGGAAATGGCCTATCAGCGAAGGAGAAACGCGCAGCATGTTTCGAAGAAGCCGACCGCGCTCCCCCGCGGAGGAATAGACTCGCTGTAACAATGAACGAAGAATCGAAACTCAAGCGAAAAGCTCCGCGAGTGTGTTCGGCGTGAAGATAACCGATGAGATTGCACAAAAATGTAACACGGCGAACTTAACGCCCGGAAATTTGGGTTGAAACGTATCAAAAGACTGGCAACTTCGAAAACAAATCACCCGTGAATGTGACAAGAGCGTGAAACTTCCACTGCTGCTGTGCCACGCGTCATTGACCCGAGCGACGTGGCATTAATCGTGACAAGGAGAAACTCCGGAAGGCAAAGCTCGCTGCAGGACTCCCCAAGGAATCACCATTTGGGACGACATTTTTCTTCAATTCCTTGTCAAATAAACACCTTTCGAATGTAGCCGACTGAGCCGATGTACAAGGACGCAAATGATATTTATTTTGTGAGTGGAATCGTATCGATTGCGCCCTCCTGTGCGCCCACTTCTACAGAGTGTACCAAAATCCGTGGCTACAAATTCCAGTTTCCAATAAATCGAGGCATTTTTAAGAGACTCTCTCCTCAGGAGCTCGCCCATTTTTCTCCCGCTCTCTCTCTCTCTCTCGCCCTGCTAATTTGATGGACACGTCCTTAATGCTGTATCGAGAAGGAAGATCGCGGAGGACTTTTGTCCCCGAAACACGACGAGCTGAGAGTCGTGAAAATATGAAAAGTAACCTTTCGAGCACTTCGTGCACGAAGATGGGGCTCGAGGTCCCAGGGACGTCTGCAATAACCCCGAATCGCCGAGCAGCTCTTCTCGTCGCGACCCTCGCACAGAGCATGTAATGGACGACACAGAGTTCGCGTCACTCCTGGCACTCTGCCAGAGCCAGCTAACCACCCCCGACAAGCTGCCCTCTCGCGTCTCCGTGTCCAAGAGCTTTCCCTCGTGCCCCCTGGATCGTGAAACGAACCGGAGTAACGTAAAAAAGGGACGATCAAACAGCCGACCGCGGATTCAATTCCACAGACAAGAACACAGATAGAGAAGAACGATTTTTTAAAAAATTGTTCAAAACAATGTTTTGCGTTTATCATTCCACGAATACGCCAATCTACGGGGCCAATAAACTTCACCGTCATTCTCAATTATTTCGGCTTTTATCCCGCCTGGTAAACGACTGCTCCTCGCATCCATTTCAATTTTTCGAATATCCTATTTTTACGAACAAATAATCGGTCAAAATTACCTTACCGATTCCCAGCCCACCGTTCTGCTTTCCGTAACGGTACGTATACTCCCTGGGACTTACCTGAAAAACAAAAAAATTCAAAATCAAGCACGTGGGGTGGGGATAAAATGTTAGATTATAACTTCGAACAGCTACAATCTCGAGTTTATGAACTTCGAATGATAATATGGAGACTGATCAATTAGAGTAGAGCTTTGGATGTCGAAAATAAATGAAGTAGAAACTTCAAGGTTCGAAGCACGTTTACGTCGAAAATAACGAAGTAACAATCGCCCATAGAACGACAACTAAAGTATAAATTTTTCGAAAATTCGACTATCACTCTGCTTTCGGTTCATAAACTACTACAATCAGCAATACTGTGAATATTCACAATTACGAAAATATAATAACGAAAGACTTAACGAACGGTTAAAGTGGCGAAACGTTAGAAAGTCGACCGATCAAAATAAAGAAACGCAGCGGAGCTGAAAATACACGCGTCTCATTCACTTACACTCAGACTGGTGATCTCCAATTTCAAACATCGCCATTTTCGCCTTTTCGGGCCATCGCTATTCTGCATGTCCAAGTTTTATGGGCTCGAAAAATTCACTTTCGATTTTTTGCTACTCTATTTTCTGGTCGGTCTCCATTTTGATTTCGAAAATATGAACTTTTGACATTCGCGTATGGTCTGTTAAAATTGCATTCGAAATGAAAGCTATCGAAATATATATTTTCGAGTAAATACGAATCCGAAGAAGAAATATTCGATTAAACACGTAATCTGCTAAATAGTCGATCGCGGAGATAAGAATTTCGAATTACTTATTTTTCTCCAATCCGATATAACAGCTTTAAAAATTTCGAAATATTATCGACCGTTCTATAATTCGGTTATTTGCATATGAAACCCTATCCGAAATATTGATGCAATATCTTATTTTATAATAAATCCAAAATTCTCGATTCATTGTTACAAAACGAATCATACGAGTAGCTCCAAAATCGCATCTCCCTAAACTCTGTCTTCGTCACTCTTATCGGCCGAAAGAAAATCATCACAATATACCTCTGAAGAATGTAACATGCCGAACCCCTCAACGCAATTCTGTAGTTTTCGAACGAATGATAAACTATTGAGCAAAAGTGTCGCTAGCTCGAATATAAGAGTCGGTTGTTTGCGTGAGTAATAATTTGCTGACTGAAAGAGAGAGAACATACAACAACCAGTCAACAAACATATCGATACGAAGTAGTTTTCGAGGCTCGCCCGAGGATCGAAAGGGTCTTGAGAAACCTATGACGAAGGGAGCGAGTCTGCCGAGGGTTCGACGTTGTTACTATCTCTGTTCGTATGTACAGATACGAGGGAGGAAGCATTATGCACGAGAAATGTTCTCGCAGTTCCCCAATATCGGGCATTTCTGGCTCTCTCTCTCGCTCTGCAGAGTGGCTTCCGAAACAGCTGACACTCAAAACGTCTCAATCGAGAACATTTGCCTCGTCACATTATACCGATCGCGCCCTTTTCTTTGTTACAGCATTGAGACAACTACGAGTTCTCACTTTGCATGATCGAGTTGCGGTTACTTGTATACATGCGTGTACCTATCGAGATCGAAGCTAATGCGGTCTCTATAAACCACTTCTCTTCGACATGGCACGTTGCACTTGCTCCCCATTCGACTGGCAAGCTGCTGAGCGCTTGAAATGACTTTTTCGACGATCCTCCCTCCTTCATATTTTTCTCGTGATTTCCTTTCTTTCTTCTCGCTGTATCGTTGTACGGGACGAAGGAAAAAATGGTTTGATCCAAACAAAAAATCGTTCGTCTCAGCCGAAATATTTCGTTCGACGTGGACAACGAAATATCGCTGAGACGAGGCGCGAGATCATTTTTAACTCGTAGATATACCAGACTCGCTTCGGGGTCACACAATCACCACACTGCTGCAAACTTGCACTTCGACTTTTCAGCATTTTTTATTTTATCGATTAAAGTATGAAATGAATGTTGTAACGAGACTTTCTAGGGGTGACAATTCTTTAGTAATCGATTACAATGATTTAAAAAATTGAAAAATCGAGTTTTATTATAGAAAATGGACAAACTTGCATAAATGCTAAAAAATATCATCCAGATGAACTGGTTTGGTGAATTTTATTCATCGAAGCAATTAAAAAATGAGTCCAAATTGAATAACGTCAGTTTATGAAACAAAATTTTTCGGTTTCGTCGTCTTGGTTGCCTAATTTATACAAAAATTTCGTGTTTTAGTTCAACGAAGCCAATTATTCGCCATTCGACAAAAAAACAATCGTCGATTCTACGAATTTCAGGGCCAACAAAGTTGATTTAGTTTATTTACCAACATTTTTTCCTTACTGGAAATGGAGAAATGCGAGAGCTTCGATTCCTCGAAGCTCTTACACACTCTCGTTCGAATCCGTCACAAATGAATTTGCCGATTGGATAGATTCCGAGTATGGCTCATCGCGCGCGAAATATCAAGTGCCTTCTGTCATTTGCCTCGACGAACATTGCGCGAGGTCGATCCCGCTCTGTGGCTCTTTACAGAGCATCGAAAAACGAAGAATTTTCAATGGGGAGTCCGCGAAATGGACTCGTTGCTTAGAGTCGTTGGAGATTTGATTTCCTCGGGTACCTCGATGGTCTCGGTCTCGCCCTGAGCGCAAGTGTAACGAAATATTTGGGAAGCTCCTCGCACCAGCTCTCAAAGGGAACTTCGCGTGTCATTCCCCATTTCCCTCGCGCCCCCTTTTATCAGCGTAAAGTACAGATCACTCAACGAGCACTTGGGTTTCTCAGGGCACACACATCTCTCGCTCTTGATGCGAGGAAAAAATGAATGCGGAAAATCCCGTCGAGCTTTGCCACGAAAATATGCCAACGTCGCTCGAGCATTGAGTGCGCACGTGCATTTTTAAAATGCAAAAGGTTGTTGCAGCTCTATCGAAAGTGCGGTTCAACTCAAGGCTGCTAACTCGCGAGCAGTTCGACGAGCGTTCTATTTTTAAGTGTTCGAAAAGAATCCGTCGATCGCGAGCAATACCGCGGTGGAAAAGACGTTCGAAAAAAGCCATTTTTTGTCCGAGAGACCGAGCAATGTTCACCCGGATTGGCACTCCCCTGAGGTCGCGCACTCTCGAGGCTTTTCGCTGTGCGACCTGGATTACCGAAGGGAATCCCCGCGGATTAAGAGCACGGATAGGACCTCGACGCGACACGAGAAAACAACTTGCGGTAGCCTGCGAAAGAGAGTGAAAAAATCCACGTACGATACGACTCCACGTTGCAGTGTCTCAAAATTAGAGAAAAGGAGGACGAAAAGTTGATGTTGAAGGAAAATTGGGCGGAGAATTAACGCGTTGATAATTAATGCAAATCGCAGGGTAGGAAAGCTCGGCGAGTATGAGGCGAGTTCTCAGGGTCGCCCTTTTCTCTCACCTTCAAGATGCCTGGAGGAGTTCGCGGTGAAAAGTCAGTTCCGAGCGAAACGAAGAGTGTGAAAAACAGATTCCGATCACGTTTCGAGTGGCGAAGACGATAAGACGAATTTCCCCCTTTTTTCGCCAGCTCGCTCCGCATAGCTTCTTTTATTTCGTCTTGTTAGACACTTCGAAAAGTAAAAGTATAAAAATGTCCCCTCAAGGGTTCGAGAGTCTAGTCGCGTGAAAAGCCATATACAACAAAATAACCAGCAGCCGAGACTTTGCGCGCGTTCCCTGAGGGTTACATCCGAGCTGTCCTAATCCCGTGTCGATCCAACGAAATAAGAAAAAACCGTTGACAACATTTTTGTTTTCGATTGTAAGTGCGTGTCTCGGTAAGATATAAAACTAAAAACGAATCAAATCTCGAGACGAGGTAAACGATTTTGCGGCCGGGAGAGCCACGAATGGGGGATGAAAAATATAATGGAAAAGTCCTGAATGAAAGTCCTGAAAGCCGAGAAAAACCAGCAGATTGTCACGTGGCTAAAAAGGCTCTTCGACGAGTCTTTAAACGTGCAAATACACCGTTCAATCTTCGACCACAACCGACATTACAAATTCGTTAATAACACGAAACTTTGCGTGAGTTATTGCCAAAATGGGTTTATTAAACGGTAAGCTCCAGTGTAAATTTTACTTTTTATTCCCTTTGCTCTCGTTTACCGCCCGATTCAGTAATGATTAATCAGACTCGCTTCAGGTTTTTTTTCGTCGCCGCACGATCATCATCAACGACACATTCGTGTCTACAATGCGACTGTTACGCTTTTAAGCTCCCTCCCCCGTTTTTCTATCTCTGTTCATACACACGACACGCGATAGTCCGTCGATAAAAAAAGAACGAAAAAAACTTTACCCCCATTTTTATCGGAGCTGTTCGTTGGAAATATTGCGATACTTGATCAAATCTCTCCTATCGTAACTGCGTACGCGACTAAAGGGAGGTGAAAAAAATTGACGAAGAATATCCCCCACGTTCGTTCGTACCTCGAGCGAAATATACGTAAATGAAAGTATATATAAAAATCTTTATACATGTAAATGAGCATTGGGCAGCCACGAAAGTTCCGTAGTTTCTTCATTTTCGTTATTCCCTTTCTTTAATCTCGCTTTTTCTCGGTCTCTCCTCCTGCTTTTTCTCAACTGTTCGCTCTACGGGACTTTTTCCGTCGCGGCATTGCTGATAAACTCAAAGGTCACAGGGTCTTACCATTTATAGTCACGACATTAGATCATAGTCGGTGATACAAGTTACAACGACCGGCTTACATCCTCGATAAGTATTAAGACTAAAAATAGTATCCTCGTTGCCGTTAATATCAGCGCGATCCGGGAGGGGGCGCCCTTTAATGAATTACGAAGCGTTGAAGCTAACGATAAAATATTCGCGATAACAAATTTCCAGACGTCGTTTTTTAGGGGACGAGAAAAATAACTTTTGTTGAATAACCAACTGTGTACAATTCACATTTATTTAGTGAATAAACGTTTTTCTCGTAAAGCTCGCGCAATGTGGAAGAACGTGTAGACTAGGGGAACAAGTTTTTGGAACAACACGAAACGTGACATTACGGGGTGCCAATGAAATATGTTATCATCGCGAGATTAAACATTATTAAGGCCTTACGTACGTCCAGAATTTTCGGAACATCGATTTTTTTTATAGATTATTAATCTCTATAGTTTCAGGCGTATTTCTGTGAAAGTCGATTGTAAAAATGGCTTATAGATCGAAAGTTATTATATGTTTTATTATGTTTTTTTTTTTAACATTCGAAATTGTTTTCTCCACAGTCTGTCGAGTCGGATTTTTCATGTTGTGATTAAAAAATGTTATAAACATTATTAAAGAAATGACACGAAATGCACACTTTTTTTTAAACTCCCGTAAATTGCTGAATTTTTCGAATTTCATAAATCCGGCTCGACAGACTATAACTGCAACTTTATTTTGCAAAAATTTTTTTTACGTTCCGCAGATCTATCAACATTTCAAGAAGAAATGATACAGACCGTGGAGCGCAACTTTTCCTTCGCAGTGCTTCGGAAAACGTGATTTTTGTGTTGTAATTTTTGAAAAAAAAATGAAACAAATTTTTTTACAAAGTTTAAATACTAATAAACAATGCGTAAGAATGATTTTTATTCTTTTCTACTGCTATCTCTTCTAAAATCAGTTTTTCTTCTCTGCTGGACGCGTGCAAGGCGCTAAACGAACAAAATGGTTTCGGATCAAACTGCAGATTCATTATCTCCGAAAACATTGCAGTTAAATGCAGAAACTCTTTCCATAACATCAATTGCTATTGAATCAAGCATTTTTTTTCTCAGTGTTCTTTGCTCGCGCTGTAATGACTTGGTGCCAAACAACAGAAGCAATTTTATAAAGAAATGAAACGACAAGGAGCGACAAATTGTATTTCCCTACCCTGCACGTGTTTTTGTTCTTTTTCTTATAATTTTTTTCAAACGTCAATTATTAAATAGACTCCACGAAAATCGTCAGCATTGATAAAATGAATTACTTCGTTTTGTTGACGTGTGATTGTTCCAGCGTGAATTGAATTCAGCTGCAGCAGCGCCTCGTTGGTTCGACCAATAGCTAATTTTTAGCATCTATCAGGACGAGTGGAACGCTGATGTAGACTGAGAATCTCTCGGTCCCAAGCTTCTGACGGGTGTAAAAAATTATTAAAATTTTTTACGTTCCCATTGTTGCTGCGTCCGGCTTCCCGCACTCTGCGAATCTTCTTAAAAGTTGGCGAGCTTTTTGAGAGAATCGAAATTTCGGACGAAAGCAATTGCAGATTCTTCCATGCCAAAGTCTCCCCCGAGAACAGAAATCGGAAGAATCCTTTGACTCACTCGCGCGTCTACGAGCGAGGGTTTCGCCCAAGTTGTAGAAAAATTAGAAACTTTTCCTCGGAGCATTGTATCAGGCGATACATTAACGAGATTAAACAACGAGAGTGTGCAAGTCATGAAGTCTGTTGGAATGGTAAAACAGAAGAGAAACTTGTGTTATTCGATAACAAGTTGCCGCACGAGTATGTGCCCCGACGTCGGTTAGTTTGCCCGGTGAATTTTCAGATCGCGTATTCGTGTTGAGGCATCAAACGAAAATATTGATTCGCACGAGTCGAGGGCAGACCGTACACGTTTGTACGGGGTGTGAAGAGAACAAGCCTATCAATAACGAGGCGATTAAAAAGACCCTCGAAAACGATTTCGGTAGAACGCAACGTGAATAGTAACCGCTTCTTTTTCCACGTATTTTTTGCGCCTACTTTTGCGAAAGAATATGGCGCAGAGGGTGTAACGCGATGGGAATAAATGTCGGGGAAAGAGGGTCGACGTCATTGACATAGTTTTGCGACTCAAATCGCGCACTTTGTCTTCTTTCGTTTGACGCCAAAGGTTCTACACACGAATGATAAACAATCCATAGCCGTTCTCGAGTTTCTTGCCCCGTCGTACCTCTCGCTGCCTCAGTTCGCTCACCCTTTACGCCGCGTCTGCTTTCCTCGTACCCGCGCGTACTTTAACCTCGGAGCCTCATTTCTCGTCGTTCGAGACCGCGCCGCGACGAGAACTTTATCGATTACGCAGCCAAAAGCCAGGGAATCGAATCCCGGTGAGGCTCAAATTGGCGAGACTGAGCGAAGATAAATGGCAAGAAAAGATGCCGATTAGCTGAGCTGTTTCACGACTTGTTTTCATCCAACTTCCGGTCACGTACGACGCTCAACCCTTTTCATATCCTCCCCGCCGCCTCGCGTCTCGCTTTCTCCGCGTCGACAATTCCCTCGCCAAGAAATAAGAGAGCGATGACGACCTCAGCAGGTGAGACGAGAGAAATTACTGCCACGTGGAAATCCTCTTGACACGAGACTACCGGAGGCCTGAAAGGTCGGGGCCTCGACCAAGATGTGGAAAGGAACGGAAGCTTGGCGCACGGTCGCCGCAGAGTTGCGAGAACCCGGCGAGGCGAGCCGTTAAAAGATGGAGAAAAGGAGGCAAAGGGGCGGCCAAGAAAGGAAACGAAAAGGGAAGAAAAGGACGTCGCTGGACCCCGGCATTTTGGAGGACATCGAGCTTCCTCCGAGGGTAAGAAACTTGAGGGATTGTGAAGATGACCCGAATCACTTTCTGGCAACGATTCCGTCATCCAGCTCATTTCTCCCCTCGCCACCTCCCCCCCATTATATTCATTATGCGGGGAGATGAAGGAGCCTATGACCGGAGAGTCGAAAAGCCTGGATCGTTTCTAACTGCATTCAATTAACGAGGACATTGATAACGATTTTTTCTGCTCTTCAATCTTACTGGCATTGAGAGAGAGTCTTTTTCAGACCTCAAAAGAGCGACTGGAAGACACAAAAAAACGAGAATTAAAGACCTTTTGAAAGATCCTAATTGAGCTCGAGTTTAATGAACAATTTCGATGTTAAAAATACACTTTTCATTCGCGGTGCAAGCTCCGGAGGTAAAGTTAATTCATTGAAGAGAGTTAAAATAAAAGCGTGCGCGTCGTTCGAGCAATTTGATACGAGGGAGTCACTTCTGATTGTAAGAAATGGGTCGGCTTGCTTCTGTCTGGCTTCGTCTTTTCCCCACCCTTGTAACGTCCCTACAGATACGTTGTGTCTCCGTACAGACACGTGGGAGCTTGAAATGTATGTACAAGGATCTCACGTGGAGCAGGTGACACGTGAAATGTAGCAGGTGTCGTGGTGGAATCGGGTTCAACTACCTTCGGAATAAAAAAGCGAGACGAGATCGCGTCGCGAAAGAAACTTTTTTCGCAGCTTTTCCTTTGTTCTCTTTTTCCCCCTCTGTCTCTTATTTTCCTTTCTGCCGCTCTTTTTCAGTGTCTAACTCGTCGTTAACGCGCAAGGAGCCTGAAAATCCTCGTGTCAAAAATACTTTGGCACGCTATAAACTTTCGTGCTTTGGAAGCAACAACGAGAAAACTCGTGCACAAGCTTTCGGCTCAGACTCCAATTTATCTGCTCCGAAACAACGAACCCTCGTCGCATTAATTGGGGGTCGAACGCACGAGGTTAAGTGGGTCAAGGTCCGCCATCTTTTCACTCCGAACGTGACTCGGAAAGCTTTCACCGAGCTTTCCTTCACATTCGCTATTCGATCGCTAATTATCCGCGAAAGGTGAGGGGACGAGGATGCAAAAAGAGGAAAATTCGCTATCGCATTCCTTTGGGAGCCGATGATTCACTGCCGGAGTGCTAATTTCCTTCGGCGACGCCTCTGCCCATGCTATGCAGACACACTGAGACCGGGCAATCAAAGCGTCATCTTCAATCCACCCGGTCCACGCTCCACTGACTCTTCGAGACTTGAGAATGGAAAGCGAAACGGAAGATGGAACGGAGAGCAAGGGAAGCGGGAGATTCGCCAAAGCTTTGCTCAATCTCAATTATTATTGTTATCTGCTGCTCCATGCTTCCGCAAAATTCGATAGAACCACCATTTAAATGACCGCGGTAGCTCCAATTTAATCTCCGATCAATAATCTCCTCCAATTGGATTTTGAGTGTAGAAAACAACGTCGCGCGTAATGAAGCGCGAGTTTTTTTTGCCCATTTTCGGGGAGAAAAAATAATAAGAATTACCAAGCCGCCACAGTGTTGGGGTTCTATAGGGATCGTGCAGATTCGATAGAGGGCAGGTCGAAAGTACTCGGAGCGCCTCTAATGTCATAAATTATAAGGTTTTGGGGTAGCACTTTCAATACTTTGATTGAAATATAATCATAATAATTAAATATATAGGAGAGACCGAGGCAAAACGGGATACCTAAGGAAATATTGAACTTTTCAGAAGTTTGGGAAGCTCTGTCTATTTTTTATTCCCAAAAACTAAGAAATGTACTGAAATTCTGTTTAATTAAGAAAAAAAAAAAAAATTCCGAGGCAAACGGGGTACCCCTCAAAGACTCATGAAATTTTTTTTTACTATGATTTTAATTGAATGCACCTTGGGTGCATTTCGCACCTGTAACCGAGTGCTTCCGACTTACCACTGTAAGCGTTGAAAGCGATCTCGGCGCTTGCCCTCTGTAATTCAGTTTAAAATTAATGATATGAATAATAACGAAGATTGCCAATGTTTATTTTGTAAAAATTTGTATTCTTTATCCACTGAAAAAAAAAGACAAAAAATTTCTCTCATTTTTCGAGTATCCCGTTTTGCCCCGGTCTCCCCTATATAATAATACAATAATGATAAAAGATCCCCAAAAACTTTCACTTTTTCATCACAAGTGGCGGGGTAGTCTACTTGCACCATCCCTATATCGCCCATTTTGGAGGTTTTTACCAAAAACATTCCAATTTCCGAGTAAATCCCGAATAAAAACTTTTAAACTGCGTATCTTGCTCTGACGAAGGTTTAAACTGTGCTATTTTTTTCCTACGCACTTCACCGAGGAAACATTATAAAATTTATGGTGACTCGATGATGAGCTGCAAAGTAGAATTATTAATGCCATTTTGCTATGGTCAGTGCTGTTTTCACGATCGAAATTAACAGTTGAACACAGTAAAGTTTGAGGAGCTCGAACACGAGCATCGATGATCCTCCAAAGTGTTTAGAAATTTACTATCGTACATAGCAGAATTTTATTCGCGCTTGTAAGACAATATATCGGTGCACGTGTCTCCCGATACATTTGCTTTGGCATCAGACATCAATTTTCATCGAGTTCTCGCGTCACAAAAAATGACTACGTATGTTCGTAAGAATTAATAAATATTACGATATAGAACCCTGCTGCTATGGCATAGTAACTTTAACTGGAATTTTATCTCCGTGCCGACGAAAAGAATAAATATAGTTGGATGCAGCAATTGCAAAGAAGTGAATTTAGTTTGTTAAAAAATGATTTTTCTCAGTACGTTTTCATTGCTCGTGAGATATTTTCATCCGGTGTCACGATCGGGGTCCATTCCGGCCAGATTACATCATTTGTACCGGTAGGAAGTTACTTTTTTTCGTAGATCCTTCTCGTTAACAAGATTAAGCCCGTGAGCCAAAGCCTGGCATCTATTGCCGGCTAATATATCAAGCGTTCTCCAAATTCTGTGGATATATGTGTGTGCGGACCCATGATTAATCTGGAGTGCGGCGTAGAGCTCGGAGTTTAACAAATAGCTGATGGTACGTCGAGCAGTCGATGCCAGAATCGTACAGTTATAAATAAAGTCGTGAGAGCAATAGATTTGAAAAACTCAACCGATGAGGAGGCTGTAATTGACAGAAAAAATTGTCCGCTCCCTTCTTTCTATAAGCATTGAGCGATGAAAATAAATGAGCTTCAATCCGTCAACTTGACACTCGACAAAAAGGGTTTAGAAAAAAAACTTTTTCTTTGTCTATATCCGCATCTGTGATACGATTCACTGGTACCAGCAGCTCGAATAATGACAAATGATTTATGCGAGGATAATGGGAATGGCTATAATTGTGAGGAAAAACATCTGGACAGCCGACGCCCTGACCCTGCATTACAAATCGCCGATTGATTGACGCCCCACAATTTGATCACGTATTGAGTAATAATTTATTTGATCAGATAAATGCATTATTCACAGACTGCGATGAATGGACGCTCGATGCATGGCTGCATCGTCCCCCTCGAGTTTAGCAGCCTTGTGGTCGAGGTCATTAGTCGGATGGGTGACCGTCTCTCCGTGCAGCAGCTCACGCATCTGATCAAATCGAAACTTGATGGTTCGAGGGATGACTCGGGCTCGAGAAACCTTGAAAGGGCATTAGCGAGGACGATGGAAATAAATGAAATGAAAAACAGAAACTCCCGTTCGATTTGGCAAGTTTTTGTCTCCGATTGAAAAATGAAATTGGAAGGGGAATAATTTGTTTGGGTTCGTTGAAACTTGAGGATGCGTTCACAAATATTTGAAAAATAAATGCAGCAAGTGATTTTGGGCCGCAATAAAGCGGCGATTAAGGGCCTCCGTTAATTAATAATCCGTCTGCGACGTCCGCCCCACACCGGGGACAAAGTCGATGCGATGAAACTCGGTGATAACACGCTCGGAATATTACTCTGAGGGAGATAAAGTGTGAAATTTCACAAACCTCGCGCGCGCGGTCTCTGCCGAGCCGCTGTCGCGTCTCGTTCGCCTATATTTTCTCGTCGAGCTGGATAATAGTTAAAGAGCACCTTTTATCGTCTCCTTTGATCAGAATATTCAGATCAATTAACTCCCTCCTCATTTCTCCGTCCTAACTTTTCACGAGAATCAAATCTCTTGCACTGCTATTATTTACGAGTCGCCCAAATGAAGTTCGACTCCATTCTTAGAAATTTTATTCGAAGCTAGTCGTCAAATCGCTTCACCAGTATTTTCAGTAGATTTTCCTTTTTTTTACATCGTGCAATCGGACACTGGAAATTTGACTAAAATCGATTGCTCAGCACGTCCATATTGCTCGGACCAACATTTTTCGCACTTTTTTCCAAGCGTAATAGGGATGCACTGAAAACAACTTGAAATTTCGACGTTAGTTACCGTGTAGTTTAGCAGCAAATTGATCATTGAATATCGACTTTTCTCTGATATAGTTATCACTCCGGCATATGAAAGCCGTACACACATGCATCAAAAGTTATTGAATTTTTTCGTTAGTTATATCCAAGATTTCGCAAAAAAAAAATCGATCGTTGTATTTCGTGGATATTCAAGAATACATGAGTATTTTAGCTTTTAAACCTTACCATTGAAAATCGGCTGAAATATGAAAAAATATCTGATAAGAAATCATTCGGATTACACGACAAATGGATCAGTAACGTTTGACAACGCTGCGTTCAATACACGTTCGCACGTGACGTCAGTTCGACCTTTTTAGTCATATTTTGTCGTTCGTTAGCTTCGCCACGTTTTTTTTGTAAATTTTTACAAAACGACGACTTTTATCCCGGTAAACTTTTTGATCGTTCATTTTTTCATTTTCTTCCACTGCAATACCACTTTGGACAGTAAACTCACTTCATAACCTATATAAAATTTGTAAACAAAAGTGACAGCGTGACATCAACAGCAGCGGCAGCTAGTGCACCACGCTAGTCAAAATGAACTCTTGAAACGTTTTTTTAATAATAAAATTGTATAAAAATGTTGGTTCTTTACCAATTATATTTCTAAAATAATAAAATTATTGTTTTCAAGCAAGTTTCGTCTTTTGAAATTTTCGAAAAATATAGTTGCTGCAAAAATCACGTAGCAGTCACCCATCAGCCTTCGGTAAATTCAGGTCACTTTTCAAACAGTTCTTAGCCAAATTAACGCCACGACGTTCGTTTAATTTTACTTCAATTGTGAATTACGTGATGCTCGAAATAAAAACGAATTGAAAAAAAATCGAAAAAGTTTACCAGTCCAATAAGATTCTTTGAAAATTCTTCACTGGTATCAAATTTGTTTTACAAACAGAACGATATGCTAATCGCAGCAAAGTCGATTACTCGTGCAGAAATTGTGTCGAAACGATCATTTCTCTAGCATCGCACCCCTCAACGTTTTATTATACGGTTTGAATTATTGCATTTTTCTTTCGTGACGAATCGTTACGAAGCTATAGAGAAAGTTTGAACGACGCGTGTGTCCCAGAACGGAATTGAGTGAACAGAAATATGCAAATGGGGGAATTCATCATTTTTATTCCTCCCCTTTATATTCTCAAGCTGTAATACCATCTAAAATATCAAATTTCGACAAACTTCAAAGTGCACACGTTGCAGAGCTCGAATCCACGATCTATTTGAGTCCCTTCTACGCGTCTGATTCAGCAGGAAATACGAGAGTGCTTTACGAAATGCGTGAGATGACATTTTTCGAGTTTGACGAACTAGCGAAAGCAGATTGAAAAATGTGATCGCAGTGAAGTCACAAAACCACGAAAGTCTTAGACCAGTGACGATGCTTCGCTGAATACAATATTTGCATTTGCTTCACTCTCGAAACAGGGATGCAAACGAGGCGCAAAACTTAAAAAATTTTTTAAAAAATCGCAACGAATCCACACATTTGAATAATCGAAGATAGAATAGCATCGATCCAAATCGATTCGACCGAAAAATCCAATTAGCATGAAGATAAATGAAACATTCGACAGAGCGGATTCCCACGTATGAAAACCGCTGCAGAAGTCCCGTAGAGAGTGAAATCTCTCAGCTTTTCGGAAAGATTAATCAGCGCATGAGCCAAAGTGTGGTCTGAACAGATTCACTGACCGCGACGAATAGTTGAAAGCATAGGATCAACGAGAAGATTCAAAGACTGACCTGAGCCGCCGATTCTCGATCGAGCCTCGAAAACTGTCGTCTTTCTCAATCCCCAAATCGAGCCGCTTCTCCAAAAGTAGCACTGTCGATCGTCGAATTAGTATTCACTGCGCGTCAACCACGAGAATCGGACAAACCGAAAAGAAAACCCGAAATGCCGTGGTTCGCGAGGCCAGAAATCCCGAGACGATTGTAGCCTCGAAAGAAAAAGTGAAAAAATAAAAAACCGTCGAAACTCCCCAAAAGACTACCACGTGGTAGCTCGAATCTTCACTACAAAGATCGTCCGCAATAGTTGTCGCGAAATGTCACAGGAAAAATAGATGGAGGCAGAAAAAAGGCTTTGTCGAGATAAATATTGAGGAGAACCGAGGCCTATAGGAACGCCGGATGTTTTCGTTAAGACTGACTGCGGCCGACCGCGTGGTAGAGCACCTGACACAGGGTGGTACGTACCCCCACCCCAAACACGCGCAGTCAGCCGCGTCCACCCTCGCGTTTTCTGTTCCTCCTTTCTTTCCTTTCTGTCTGTCTCGATCCCTCTTCTATGGCTCTTTCGCCCCCTTTTATCCATCGTTTTGGCTGTGTGGAGTGCGAGCGAGCGAACGAAAGAAAAGAGGGCGAAGCTGTAAGAGCTTCGAAAGCACACACAGGGGCGTCGGGCACCCTCCGGCGATTTCGCCATGCCAACTCGACGTTGAGTCCGTACACGGCTCACCAACACGACGGCACGTTTACCCTCCACCTTTATGGCTAAAGTCAGACTATCGCGAGAAGCTTTTACCGAGGAGGTCTGTACGCACGAGAAACGCGACGACGACGGGAATTCACCTCCTCGACGACTTTCAACAGACTTTTTTATCATCGCGAAAAAACATTTGACGTACAAATTCAAACGATCCTGGCACTCGACGCATGATCCGATTACGAAATATACTTTTTCTGCTCTCCAAAAATCCCACTCGAGCCATCGGCTCACATTTAGGCCAAGCTACACAGATCTTTTCAGGCAAATAGTGTTATCAGCAAACCAGCTGCGCCATTGTTCGGAGAATAGTACTCATACGATGCGACCTTTTCACGAGAGTTTCTTAGTTATAGCTTTGTTGATAACAATTTAATGCAAAAAATCGCTCATTTTAGTTTTTTGCTTAGAAAATGGAAACTGCGAGAGTGATCGTGATGGTGTTAAGAAAAAAATTGTAGAGAATGAAAATACGAAGAATATGAGAGGTCGAGCGACTCGATCGGACCATTAGTTTAGGAGAAAATCGCCAAAAACTGAGGGAAATGCAGTTTTTTCGAAAATTCGTAACTCGGTTAGTTTTTTAATTGTAGCGTAGATCCTCCGATCAATATTTGTATTCAACGTAAACTTCATTTGTGCGAAAAGCAGGCACTCTCCGATGCATAGTTTTCGATCTGTGGCCATTTGAGTTTTAGCAGAGCTATGAATAAGAAACTCGAGTAAAAAACAGAGATTCTGTATCATATGAAACTATTCTCAAAACAACAGCTGGCTTTCTGATGACACTTTTAACACAAAATACTCACTCCAAATCTCTGTAGCTTGGCCTAATTGTGAAGTTCGATTTTCCTGTGAAACTACGATTCGAAATCCCCTGGAAATTTTTTTCTATTCTAAACGAATTTAAAGAAATGGAGGATTGTTGAATCAAGGGGGTTTTCATACACGAAGGACAAGCTGAGTTTTCATGTCTCTCGCGAGCTTTCGTTCGTAAGCAACTGCCAAGTTTTTTGAAGTCAAATCCTATCAAGAGATAGGACGATGATCGGCAAACGAGTTAAGTGAAGGAAGATTCATTTTGGTTGAGATAAATTGAACGAGTTACCTGTTTGAGATATAGAAAGTCCTCGAGAAGTAAGTGAGCTGGTTAGATTGCTCTTCGTGATAAAAACGATTTATCTTGGAAGCAGATAATAGCGAAGGGGGCCTGGAGAGAATGCAAGGCAAGATTTCTGCTTTATCATCGATATCACTGTATCATGAGGCACTGAGAAAGAGAGAAAAATAGAGAAGAGAGATGTGGAACGAGGAGGAGAAGGATGAAGGATTTCATCCAGTAACGATAACTCAAAAATCCATCGGAGCTGAGCTTTCCCGTTGGTGTTCACACTCTCGGGGTGCCAGAGCGAGTTCACAACAGAATAATAAAAAATTCACCCGACCACCGCTTCAGCAAGTTCCGATTATTCATTTTTTTCCCTCTTCGTACATTTTTCTCTTACCAGACCGATTTCGTCATCTTCAAACGGTCCCTCCGTTTCGTCAACGAGGATCAATGTTTATTCAAACCGTGCAGAAAGCATGAGCGAAGAAAAATGGCTCGAAACATGGAGGAGCAAATGAATGATGCTTGAGAATAAAGCGCTCGGTTATGGGGAAACGAATTTTGCATGCCTCAACCGGGGACATTCATCCTGCTAAATTTATTACGCTAAATGGAGTTTCTTCGCGGTGAATTAGACCGGATATTCCTGCGAGAGCATATTTCGTTGGAAAACAGGAAAATTCGAGTGAATTAACTAACGAGGCTTTTCTGACGATTATTCGTCATCGATTGAATTAGTTTATCGATTCATTGCGATAAAAAAATTATTGTTACAATCTACCGAAGCCTTCGGGAATGTTTTTGCAATAAAATTTCTCTGGATTAATTCTTGATTGGGGGTTGAAATACTACGGTAAATGGAAAAAATTTCTAACGATTTAATATTAGGAAAAAATGCCTAATGTACCAAGAGTTTGGCTCCGGCTAATTCAGCAGCTGAACGACGAAGCTCGAGCGTGCTCCGCTGGGAAATTAAAGAAATTAATCATCCCCGGTGCGTGTAGAAATTCAATGAACTTCGTGAGCGAAACTTCGATATTCGAAAAGCGTAAATTGAAATTCTACGCGAAAATTAAGCATCGCACTTTTATATTCTAATTGCAAGCTCAAACGCAATCGTATGTGGATTGTTCAATATTTTTCACTCGTATTTTCAAATGTTAAAGCGAGAAAAAATCTGCTCGAATGTGCGATGTGCACCTAGACGATTGTTTCCGTTCTATGAACCCTTAATGCTAGTTCTTTCATCGAGAAAACGTGGTAACATTACTGGAGGAAGGATGAAGGTGCACCTAATTATCAATGGATTAAGGCGGCCGCTCTGAAATATGCAGCACCGTTGTTTTCAACCTCTAATCTCCAGGAAAACTCCTCCCAGGAAGGAAAACTCGCTCCGAAGGTTTTAAAACCTTTTGAGTCTCAAGTTGCAAACAATTGCTCATCCAAGTAAAAGTCTTCCGCCGTCATTTCTAGTTCCATTTCCACGAAGTGAAAATGGCCAAACGTTGTCGGAAAATTCGAAATTGTGTACTTCCAGGCTTCAAATCTGTTCGGTACTTCATTTCGTTTATGATTTATCAGTTGTCCCTTCACAGGAGTCTGAAAACAAAAGCACAAAAAGCAATGATTATAAAAAAAATAGTAATTTCAAAAAAAACCAAAGTAAAGTAACGAAAAATGATTTGCCCGGAACTGGAAATGGTTCGCTCCGTAAATTTGCCGGTGCTGCATTTCCTCCCTCCACGTATACACGTAGGAGTATACAAAATGAGCGCATAGTGCAACGGGGCGAGGAGAGAGTGCAATTTCTCTCTTCCTCTGACTCTCAATGCCATACCTTCTGTCTCGGCATATTACAAGGCAAGTTTCTCGCGTGCTACGACATCGTGAATCACGTTCTCCCTCATTCTCGCGGACGTTCCAACGTTGAAACTCGCGCGCACACGCCACCAGCCCAGTTTACCATCTGAGAGCGCCGGCTTTATGTATGTGTCCGAATATTCACTCCCGTTATATCTATGGACGATTAGAAGTTGGGAGAGAGGGCAAATTTAAATGGACTAGCACGAACGCATCTCTTCAAGTTGCAGCTCTGGTCGTTTATTCAAAGTTGTTCTCCCATACGTTTGGTCTATCGGGGCTATTTATGCTCGGCTGAAATTTACACCAAAGAAAATCAATTTATTCCATCTCGTAGGCTTTCATTCATTTCTTCTTTCGACAAAATTCACATCGATCTCGATTTTTTTAAGTGGCCGTTGAATGGAGCGGGATCAGCGATTGGTAGACCAAGAAAAAGGAAATAATATTCAAGCGAATATCTTCGCGAGGAAAATTCTTTAGGGGTCGATTGAGGAATGTGAAGCCTCTATAGGAAGTCCGGAAATGAAGATATAACATATTACCTGTGAGAGCCAATGACGAGAGAGCAATTTCCTGTTTTTGGGGAGACCAATTCCGAGGGATTGTCCCGGACGTCCCGGAGTCGATTCATCGACGAGTAAATGACACGTGATAGGGTTCGATCACCGGTGAAACGTCGCCAGCTTTGCGCCCTCATTTTTGACAGCCGTCCATTTCTCTATGCCTTCGTTCTCTTCAACCCTCTTATCATCGTTATTATTATTGCTGTGCTCATTCGTTTACTTACTTAATGAATGAGCACAGCTATGATCAGCAGTAACATTTGCGATAACGAACGTTTTGGCAACTTCAAGTAAAAAACGCAAATGGCTTCCTACGAAAAATCGGCTCACGCGTTTTTTATAGTTTTGAAAGTTTTCAATTTTCATGTCAACGATAAAACATTGAATTCTCAATCGTAGAGAATAATCTCATTTCAAAGGAATTTGCACGATTTTATCGCAATTCCTCTTTCGTTTCTTCTCCCTCTATTTCTTGCGCACATCTCGTGCCTTTAAGCTCCAAAGGACAGACAATTTTCATGTTAAAAGTGTAACGGTATATTTGGAGTCTCGCTGCACTGGCGGTAGTGGATCGAGGTGTAGATCCGTGGCTCTCTTCTACGTCGTCCTTCGGGTGGATGAGAGGAGAGTGAAAAAAATTCACGTGGAAAGTGGTGCACAGAGTATTAGCCACAATTGCACGGTCGGTGATTCCCACAGCTAGCATCAACCATATTTCAAGCCTCTCGGCCTCTGCCCTCCATTTGAGCAGACTCGTGTATCGCTGCTCTCCTCTGTTGTCCGTCCCTAAACTTTATCAACGCCATTAATCTTGTGTGACTATACGCATCGTCCGAAATCATTCGCCACTGCGACCAAATTCTCATACATGGAAAATATAAAAGTTAATTCCGTTCTGCTGCACAAAAGCAGATTAAAACTGATGGAAAATCAATCTCGTCGAAAAGTTTTTATGGCTCATATTCATGAATTGGCTTCAGAAGTTTCACCATTGCGAGAAATGTTGAGTCTTTCAAAGGTTTCTGGAAACAAAAAAAAACTCTTTTCAAGAATTGGTAAAAAAATCTCTTTCCGCGGTGACAGATTATTTCACGAACGCTCGGACCCACGGAAGTACCCACGCAAACAAATCCAAACATTCATACGATCTTAAGATATTTTCCAAAGACTACAACTTTTTGAAAGTAAAAAAAAATCGCTCATCCCCAAAGAAGATTTGAACCAGTCTCGTCAAGACGTCGCATTTTGTATGTAGTACGTGCGGAGATGCATTGGAAGTAATTGCATCACGTCTCGGTAATCGTAGAGTGCGAATAACTTTCACGTGCCCGAGTACTACGAAAGAATATTTCTTGTCTCTCAATGGGATTTTCAAAGAATTGGTAAAAATGAAAGAAGAGAGTTGAAATGAAGTGCGTCAAGAAAATTATAAAGTTGTCTACAAACAAAAAAACAGGAGCGTCCGGATAAAAGTTTCTTGGAAGGCCTGCGAGTAAAAACTTTTACAAATCTTAATCCGTCCAACATCCTAACTGGAGAAGAGTAAACAGGGAACACTGAGAATCACGTTTTCATCTCATATAACATTTTGGTGGACGTTTCTGGTGGACGAACAAAATCACAGTAAAAATACTTCAATTCGTACCCCTTAAAATACTTTTCGATACCGAGGAAGGTTATAAAAAAAAAAAATTCAAAGATCAAAGGCTCAGGCTACCTTGACTCGGCGAGTCACAGCGGAGTATTTTCGTGCACACTTTTTTTAATCGAGATCTTGATGAGTGGTGTTTAAAATCTAGGAATACTGTTGGTGAGCTGTTTGCGGGCGGTCGAAAATTTTACTTCCCGTTACCTCCAGCCTCTTTCAAGACTCGCCAGCAAAACTGCTTTTAACATCTCGCATTCTCCTTCCGGTTCGACGTCCCGTGCTTGATTCCATTCCAGGATCGTATCGACTCGAAAAACATCATGGAACTTGACTTCCTCTCTCTTTCGATCCTCCATGCTGTGTCGAGCACGTCCCCTCACTGGAATAACGATTGAGAAGGAAATAAAATCGAGAATTCTTTATGCGGTGCGCCCAAGTAGTGATTTTAACAACGATCAGAGCATTTTTACATCCTCTGCAAACGCAAAAACTCGATTGATTTTTCGTCGTACAAATTTTTTCATCCTGCAAACAGAAAATGTAAGAGAAGATGTAAGCTCGAAAAAATTACACTTTCAAATTTTAAATACATCGCTACCATGTTTTTTGTAGTTTTTCATGTCCCCTCGAACACGTCATACATAGAATACTGCAGAAGATAAGGGGGTAGGCTTTGAGGCGACCCTCTTAACCTACCTTCCACCGTTGCAGGTTCTCTCCTTCGACAACTTCCCTCTCCCTGTGCCTCTCGATCTACCCATCCTGCTTTTGGATGCTGTCTCCTCTTTTTCCCTCTTATCCCATCTTCCTTCCGTTCGATCCCCGCCTTTCCTGCCAAAGCGGACTTTCCGGGTATACCCTTTGCGGTGGAGAAGCGTATCCGGGTTGGGTAAAAAAAAACGTCAAGAAACGAGAGGAAGAGAAAAACAGCGCGGCGGCAAAGTGAAAAGGAGCGAGACAAAGAGGGATGAATAGAAGTAAGAAAAGGGGGAGAGTTGAAAAGAGATGAAAAAAAGAAAGAAATTGAAAGAGGAACAAAAAGCTACAAGGAGAGGACAAGAGCAGAGAAGGAGAAGGGGAGAGGGACAGAGGCCAAACATTGCGCGCAGATTTACAATTCAAATCGCGATAGTCAAGACGCCTGGAGTTCGACCCTTAAAAGAGCCTATCTGCTCTCTTCCTCTCTCTCTCTCTCTTTCCCCATTAAAATCAGCTCCGCTAGAAAGCACCGGAAGCTCCGCCATCGTAGGCGGCTGTAAATTCGACGTTTTCGATGGCTCCAAATGCAAGGAACACCGCAGTTGTTTATTTCCCCTCGAATTATTCGTCGTCTGTGGATAATCGAATAATTTATGCGACGATTAAAATAACTTTATCATTCATATATACAATACAAACACATTAATTCTTCCCTGGATAGAAGAATTTTAATTGAAAATGTTTTAGTACCTCTCGATAATTCTGCTCCGCCGAAGCGCTTTTTCATTCTCAAGCTAAATTGTCGACGGTCTTGATGGAACTTCCTGTAACTCGGCTCCCAATATTTTCTCGAACGTCCTGTTCTGTAAAATAAACAAAAATAGCTGTCAAGTCTATTCGATAACTTGATGAATTTCTTTATCTTTGAACGATAAATAAATTTCAATTGACCGGGGAAAAGAAAGCATGAAATTGTACCAGAGTCTCCTGGTCTCCATTTTTTTTCAGGCGCCTTGAAGGACTCGAGGACCCCCACGAGCTGGTAATTAGCGTTCGGATAGCACATTTTGCGAATAATAACGACGTCGAAATTTACTTAGGAGAGCTGCTTCAAAGCACGTTTAAGGGCAAGCAAGCTCAGTAAGCATTAACCGTAGGAGGCGATGTAAAACGAGGTCGATTATCGCTGGTGAGCGTGCAAACCGACAATCTCAAAAGGGAGCTCCTTCTCTCCGTTCCCCCGCAAAGTCCACGTGTAATAATTATTATTATTCTAACAATAACAGTAACAATAATAGTAATGACAATAATATCGAACGTCGTCTACTCTCTCGTGGCTTCTGGCCATCGCCGCGAGAAAATCTTTCAGTGAATACATGTCCAAATGCACAGCTAAAACTAGACGAAGCCACAGTAAACTCGTTCCCTATTCGTCGTGACTTGTTGGCGGTGCCTCGAAGCCTTCTTATCGACCCCAGCGGAGTTTCTTTTTCGTCTGGCCAACGCTCCTACTCTATACAGTTATTTATCCCACGTTCCGGTGCTCTACAACCCAATCCATCCAAGTCTCGCTCTTTTTTAGCCCCTTCATTCTCCCTCTTTACCCTTCCCCTGCTTCCCATCCTTATTTCTCTTCTATTTCGTTATCTTTGCTCCTCCGCATTGAGAGACGTGTGAATTGGGCCTTGGCGAGAATTGATTCGGGAATTTCGTTAAGGGCTTCCGGTCAAGCTACCTACGATCGCCTCGTCAACCACGATACTTCTCTACCGCGCGAGCTCAGTGATGGACACAATACAAAATTAACCCTCGCCTCGCCCCCCCTCAAGCTCTCGAACCCATTTTTATTTTTATACACGCTCTTGAAAATGTTGTTCAAACTTTTTTTTTAGATTCCAATCACGTTTACTAAACTTTTTTTTATTGAACTTTTTGCATTCACGCTGGTACTTGTACCTTTTGTCGAAAAATCAGATTTTTCAATCATTCGAATCGAAAGAAATTTAATGATTTTAATGAAATATTTATCACGAATCTTCGAAGATTTGAAAGATTTTATGGAAAACTTGTTGTTCAATCCGCGATGTGCGTTGAGGGCGTTTCGTGCCTTCACACATTTTTCAAAAAACAGTGAAGGTAGAAATTTCGAATAATGCCTCTATCGATCACAACTGAGCTTCCGTTCCGAGGCTTTTACAGAGTCGTCGATCGAGTTTTGCTCTACGTTCGAGCGCGCAGCGATGTAACAACGTGCACATTTTACACAATGCATAACTAACCAAGAGGTTACACCAACATCCCCGAATTGGTGGAGAGTATGAATTTGGCAAACTGCTATCATGCACTCGCACGAGCCATTATCAACGATTCTTCATGTTCCAACGAAAAAATATGCTAAAATTCAGATTGTTCTATCTATTCATTCAATTATCTCAGTTCCTGTCCCTCTAATTGAGCATCACCACATTCCACGAGGGGGAGCAAGATCTCTATTCCAGAAAAAAGTCCTCCAACTGAATTACGAGTGGAAATATTTCATTGAAAATGCTTAAGACTCTTGTCTGCCCTCAGAGTGAAAAAAAAGAAAAACTTGGGGTTCACGCTGCAATTGGCTGATCACACATCGTTGGAATCTACGAACGGAGGATTTTTCTTTGTAATAGTGTGCGTCGAGTAGAAAGTCCCGCTAAATACGAAGGCTGGTGAGCAGGTGAAGGTTCGTCATCGATGGCAACCAAATAAGGCTAATCCAGGCAAACCGACAGTCGCACAAGCGAGAGCGATAAGCAATTTCGTGAAGACGAGTTCAGTAGTAAGAGTCTGGTTTGGTCAGACGCCAATATTGCGTCGCCTGTTTCGTGTTTGTATATCCATTTACGTACGTAGTACGTAGCTGTATCGCACATTTTCGTGTTCGATCCGAACTCGCATTTTCAAGTTGTTTTTATCACTGCTTCGGTACTTCGGCGAACTGCACGAATTCAGTCTCTCAGGTAAGCCTGAAAAATTTCAAAACTTTATTGAAGCTGTATATTCATTTTTTTTACTCACCTCAGCAGACACACGACTTTCAGTTTTTCACCATATTTCCCAGGGCCACAGCTCATTTTCAGGAAATCGTCACGATGCTCACCGTGTTTTCCAAATGTTCAATTCGGAGTTTTCGTGAATTCTCCATCCCTCCAGGCACACTCGCCCAGTCGATCCAAATCCTGCATTACAAAAAACATCGAATTAAGGTACTGATCGGAATTTCCGTACTTCGTGATGCAATAAAAATCTGAAAAAATTCAGCAACATTTAGAAAGTTATGAACTACAATTATCAATAATAATATTGCCCAAAATTTATTAATAAATTGTTTAAATGAATAATTTTTTAACAATTTTACAGTAAACCCTTGTTTTTTTTTACGAATCGAATGTGCGCATTTTTCTGAATGCTCATGATTTTTTTCAGAATTTTCGTGGATTTTTGAAATTCCCTTTTTTAAATTTTTTAAGTGGCTCTATTTGTAATTTTTTGATCCAGTAACCTTGAGACTTTTCAAAACTGATGGTAAATATGTCTTCTAAAACATATCCAAAATTCAAATTTTTAAAAATTTTTTTCAATATTTTTTAAAGAAATTTCAAAAATCGACGAAAATTCTGAAAAAATTCATGAGCATTCGGAAAAATACACACATTTGATACGTAAAAAAAAACAATAGGTCACCGCAAAATTATTGAATAGTTAATTGTTTAAACAATTTGTTATTAACTTTTGGGCAATATTATCATTGATAATTATTGTTCATAGCTTTCCAAATGTTGTTGAATTTTTTCAGATTTTTATTGCGTCACGAAGTACGGAAATTCCAATCAGATATAATTTTCGGTCGAGCTATCCATCCAGTTATACCTTAAATATTTTGACGAGCAAAATCAGCGTGAACCAAAATCAGTTTTCACTTGGCATGGCTGCTTCTCCTCGTCATTTCTCTGTATCAGTTTCCCATAAATTTGTTGGCATTTTGATAAAAAATTGGTGAAAAAATTACGAAAAACGAGATGAAAAATGATCGTTCAAACTATGTTCGCGGCGTTGCACAATTTTCGTATTTTCATTTTTACATAAATGTGAAAAAAAGCTTTAATATTTTGTTGAATTTCGAAATTTAAGAAATCACTTATTAAGGCAAGAGCCGGTAATCGAAAGAAGCCATTCGCGAAGAGCGTTTGCACAGAAAAAATTTACAACGAATTTAATAAAACGACAGGATTGAAACCGAATTAATTTTTGCCCAGTATCAACCAGATGCACGAAGATGTAATAATAACGCGCAAAAAATTGAGAAGTGAATTTCCCCATGGCGATCGAATCTCCGCGTCATTTTTCTCCCTTCACCGTCCCTTTTCAAAATTCGAGAATAAAAAAAAGCTCTAAAAGATGTAAGAGAATAAAATGCTCAATCGAACGAGTGAAAATTCAAAACGACAATAATAAATCGTTCCAACTCAATCGGGCGTTTGGACGCGAAAGAATCGTGCGAACATGAGAAGCGTGTATTAATGCCCAAGGGAAAATACATCGACGATTGAACAACGAAGACTCAACTTCCGCGTTGTATTACAAATTAACGCATGACAACCACTGGTTATAGAAAAAAAGTGTCATTCCCAGACACACAGAACCCTGTCAAACGTTAAGCCTCGACGGAAAATCGCTGACGTTAATTATTTACGAGCTACACAATAAAATGGACGTTATACGAGACATCGGTTACATTTATTTCCATCCACCTCGCGTCGGTACAAGGACACGAATACACTCTCGTTTTAACGAGAAAAAAAAAATCGAACCCCCTTAAAGTTTATTTATTTCAGTTTAGTTTACCTGCGCGACGAAAACAATGCTAGAAAATGGCCGAAAACTCGTACTGAGAATCGAACCGCTTGGCAGGACCCGCTTTCAGCACCGACAGTTTGCCCAATAGCTTTATCAGTCGTCGACACGTCGATTGCGTTTATTTTTATCCCCTTTTCGTTCCGACACACAAATTTACGTGATACGAAATGTCTTTGGACGAGCTACAACGACAATAAATTTCACAAAAATAACTGGTGAAATAGAAATCTGAGACGCAACTTGCTACGAGAATAATTACGTACGACAATCGAACATAACCAAAAAAAATCTGTATTTATTTATTCTCGTCGTTTTTGTTACGTTTGGAATCAACAGCGAAATCGTCAGTCGTTTTGTGTCGAATTACGGACGGAAGGTCAATCACTGAATGGACTGTTAAATTTTCGTTTGGCTCTACGTTCGTTTGTTCGGTAAACAAGGAGTTATATTTCAAAAAAGTGATTGTTTGGACCATTCAACAAAATTTTTGCTAACGAGCGAATAAAATGACAGTTTTTATAAAATTTCGTGAAATATCGAAGGGAGGTTACAGCTGGAACGCGGAAAGCTGAAAATCTCATTCTGAACAATGATTTTATATTTTCCCACTTTGAAAGGTATTTTAAATGCTTTAAAGTATTTTTACATTATTTAAACTCGTGATCTGGGACACATACGAATTCTCAATTTGATTCGAGAAAAAATATATTTGCAAAAAATGCATTGATTGAAAATTTGTAACAGATCAAATATTCGTTTAAAAATCCCTAGCCACAGTAAGGGAATTCTCCGTTTTGACAGGCTCGAACGAAAAAAAAACAAAAAGTTCCCTCCCACGACGATGCACGCGTTATGGCGAACCAGCGAATGAATGAATTATGTGGCGCGACGAAAGGACCCAAAAGCCATGCATTAAATCCCCGTCGAGTATCTCACTGTGACATGTTCAATCTGCAAGCCGCGTGGACGGGGGAAAAGCTGTGTCCCGGAGAACAGCTTGCGCGCTGGCGTTACCTCGTTCCAACTTCGTGTAAATCAACTCCGTCCGTATATGCCTATAGCGCCCTTTATCCCGGTGAATTATTACTATAAATATATCGTTTTGTCGTATATCACGAATTAACAATCCCGCGAATATACCCGATAAATTTCCTCTTTGTACTCCAATTCCTCTCAATCGATCGCGAGTCCATCAATTACGGTCGATTAATCAACAATCGACGAAATGGGAAACGCCGCGATTGTTGTGATTCTTCATTATTCAAAAAAGATACGAGCCATAATTTTCACGATTATTTCTGAAGCACGATTATTCGACTCTACTTGAGATGATACGATCGAAATTGCAACATTCAATATTCCAATTCACTCATTTCATTACGTTCGCGATATGAGAAAATATATTGAGCACACTGAGCAAGCGGAACACACGATCGAGTCACTTTCGATCGCCAATTAAAAGAACTGGACAAAGGTCTCCTTTTTCTCTCTCTCTCTCTCTCAAATCTCTTACCTCTGTCAAAACATGGCTCATTTCTGTCGGACGGACCTCAGGGCCTTGCCACCTTTTTCCTCCCGATCGTTGTATAGACGCGTGTGTCGCTGTTCACTTTTTTGGACTGTCGGGGCAACTGGCCTGCGAGTGTTCCCGCCATTTTCGGTCCGCGTGCATTGAACGTAAACAACAAGGAGACTTGACTAAAGCAATGTAGAGGGACCCAGCTTACGTGAATGCAAAACCAATTTATTGTATGAGACTCGATTTATAACTTCTGTGTTCAACCCACACATGACAAATTTTTACGTGGAATTCAGGACACTTGCTATTGGTATAACATTTTCCACCTGAAAAAAACTCTCTGAGAAAATCTGGGGCACAATTATTCAGTGTTGCGACACTTTTGTTTTCGTTGTTCCCGATATTTTTTAATGAACTCTCGTAATTTCAATTAAGCCAAACCTCACAAACGCTGCTGTCTATATTTTCAATGAATTCAATAATTGATTTACAATTATACGAACTACGAACTTAATCATCGTGAATATACTCGGGTCGAAAGAGCAAATATAAGAACACTGAAAAGCTGAAGTTCAACTACGTATCAAATTTCGAGAAACCAATTAAATTATCATAAATATAGTAGTCGTTATGAATAAAAATATTATCAGTTAATTGAAGAAACGGTTTGAAAGAGTTTCCGAACCTTAGTCGTCACTAAATGAGAAAAATTATTTTATATTTGCATAACTTTTTCAAATCACTCAAAGAAAATATTCTAAGATTGAATCATTGAATGACGGATTATATAATTTCTAGATACAATTTCACAATTTTCTGATACCAGACATTTTTCTCTTATCAGGCGTTAGTAAATTAAATATTATAGAAAACTCTTTATTAATCATCGGTACACTTCGCGTGAATATATAAATTTACCGACAGAGCAATGAAAGACGACGGCAGAGGTCTCTGTCAAGGACATAAAAATTTTATTATCGTCCTACCGAGCCAGAAGTCAGCAGACTCGTCATCTGGTCAAGCAGATTGACGTGACATTCGGAAGATTCGGAATAAAAACACAACAGTGACAATCGGGCGCTCGTTCAGTGATTACGTCGATTAAATAAACTCACCTCGACGTGTTTTCAAGTGTTGTGATAATTTTCTAATCGATCAGTACCTCGATCAATAGATCCGACGATTATTGACTTATTTCAAAACCAAGAGAAAAAACAACCGGAACAAAAATGTAAAAAATTAATTTAAAACAGTTTTTACGTTTTTTATTTATTTATTTTAAACTAGAGTAAACAAAAAATATAATTCTCTTTTATCACGATTCAATATTCTTATGGATAAAAAAATTGAAATTCCTTCTCGAATTCAGATTGTGAATCTAAAACTTTTTTTCAAAAATATTTTTTCAAGTGTTTCTCGGTTAACATTTAATTTCATTACCAATTAATTTTCTTACTGTCGAAGTTTCATCAAGAGCTAAATAAAAGTGCATCGATGTATCATGACTCAATTAACTCGTGACTTTGCTGATATATTTATTCCGAATTAAAATCATCATTCGTGTTTTATTTCATGAACTGCCGAACAATTGTCTCTCGTAAAGACGAACGTCTGAGAACGTGCCTATCGACACGTTCGGAATTTTTTTCCCCCAAACACTCATATGTTGTTTACATTTTAACGAAGCCTCGTCTCGAGAATGCTACTTTCTTTATCGCTAGTGGAATAATGATAAGAATTTTTTTCAAGATTTGAATGAAAACTTTTCGAGCAACGTCTCTAGAATCGGGAATGATTTTTATTCATTGAAAATACTTGAAGTGGAAAAAATAATTCATCGAAGCTCGCATACAAAAATTACATTTACACGCCTCGAATAAAATACGAGAAAAAATGGCGCCGCACGTAAAAAATTGGACTAAAAATTATTCTGTCCTGACATTCGCAAATCATTAAGAAATATTCCGTCGAATACTTGAATATTCGAGGAAATTCAATATTTGCCAATCCACATACGCTCGTGACTGAAAGTTTGCGTAAATGTGTCAAATTTAACCAGCAAGTCGCGTGCACTTCGGATACCGTGGGCGTACTCACGGACTTGGAATATTGAAAATAGATCGAGTGACCGAAATTTCAATTTTCGAAAAGAAATTTATCATCAACAGTGTTGTCGTTCTACTGTCAATAACTGGCGAATTTTTATTATTTTTCATTTTCCTCCATAGGAAATCGTTACCACCGACTTACGTGGAAGGTTTCCACGATTTGGAAGCAGTGAAAGCGATGGAATATAGACCATTGGGTAAAACCGGTATGCTCGTAAGCAAATTATCTTTCGGTGGTGGACCGTTGGGCTGTCATTATGGGTAAACAAAAAAATTTTTATTCCATAAAATCATCGTCATTTTATTTTAATATTCAAAACAACATTCGTTTCACAACACGAATTTCTATTCTCATAATTAAACGAAATATTTTTGTTCTTTTTTTTTTCTATAACAAAACAGATCGTTCGACGAGGCGGAAGCTATCGAAACGATAAGATACGCGATCCGTCAGGGTGTGAATTACATCGATACCGCGCCGTGGTACGGGCAAGGTCGCTCGGAGGAAGTCATTGGCAAAGTAATCAACATAATGACATTTTCTTCAAGTTTCCTTTATTTTTAGAATTTTATTCGAACACAATTAAGGCAGGGTCGATGAACCTCAAGGAACTTAAGCGAGATTGCAAAATCGTGAAAATCGTTAAAACGACGTGCAGGCCTCGAATGACAGTAAAGAAAAATACTCGAAAATTTTGATTTCATATAATTTTAGGCTCTGCAAGGAATTCCGCGAGAAGCCTACTACGTTGCAACCAAAGTTGGAAGGTACGAGCTCGACTTTGAAAAAATGTTTGATTTCTCGATAGAGAAGACGCGGAGTAGTTTGAAAAAGAGTCTCGCCTTATTGCAGCTCGAGTACGTCGACGTTATACAAGTAAGAACGAAATTTGAAGCCTCGAAAGGTAACTAATTCATTTTAACACTTGATCATTATAATTTTCATTGATTTTTAAACAGGTCCACGACATCGAGTTTGCACCTTCTCTGGATATTATTATAACTCAAACGCTTCCTGAGTTGTCGAAACAAGTGAGAGATGGAAAAGCCAAATTTATCGGAATCACCGGATATCCGATATCAATATTGAAAGAATGCGTTGAAAAGAGCAATATCGCAATCAGTTGCGTTTTGACGTACTCGAGGTACACTCTCATCGACGAAACCCTCCTCGATTTCATCGATTTTTTCGAAGTAAGCATTTTCACAGATTCATTATTTTAATCAAATATTCATCAAAATTGCCTGCCATCGCATGGCTCAGCGGTCACCCCCATCCAAGTGTTGCCCTTGCTCGAGGCTGCTTAAGTTTGGTCACCAAAAGCGTGAATTGAGAGTAAACTCATAACTTCGTTATCAAAAGTTTACATTCCACTTTAGTCACTAGACTGCAAGTGTGTTGCCTTTTTTATTCCCGTTTAATTTACGTTCCATCGATTGGTTTTCGATAGCGTTGTTACGATATCAAGAATCGTCATTGACAGAGCTATTGTAAACTAAAATTCAAGGATCAATGTGAATGAAAATATTTCGAGTAATACATTCGAATATTTAAGACAGGAAATGCTGGTAAACTCTCAATTTTATTGACCATTCCGTTATCGAAATATTTTCTCTTAAACCCTGCGATACATCATGTTTTTGTTGATCTTTCAAAAACGAGGAGACACAAAATGATGAAAAACTAGAATTCTACGTAGACATAGTACGATTACAGTCAAAAAAATTATCGTGAAATTTTTGACTGTAGGACAGGTTATTGAAACTGATTTTTTCAATTAAGTTAAGTTTGGACTTTTAAATGGTCGAAATTGTATTTTAACGTCAAAGTAAAAATGTATCTGAGTAACGTCTTTTATATAATTTGTTACAGAATCATAACATTGGTATTGTCAACGCTGCTGGAGTTTGCATGGGAATGTTGACGAACAATGGACCACCTGAATGGCACCCAGCACCGAATGAAGTGCGAGAACAGTGTGCCAACGCGAGGCAATGTTGCAAGGTATACTGCACTCCGATTTAGTGCGAATTCTTTCGAGAAAAAAAATCAAAAATCTATCATTTTCTCGAATCTGCTTTCGTTCAAGGACCACGACCAAAATTTGGCGCGATTAGCCGTATGGCACTCGATGCAGTGTCCAAAGATCGCGACGAATTTAATTGGAATGCAAAATCTAAGGGACTTGAAGACTAATCTTGATATTATGATAAACGGAATTACTGACAAAGAAAAAGAAGCGCTTCGTGAACTGCGAGAAAAGTAAGTAAAATAATCACAAGACTTATGACATAACTGTTGATTCGAGTGCATAATATTAAATACCTAATTTTTCGCTATGTTTGCATCTTCGATTTTTATGAATTTCATATTTTTCAATCGTCATATACCTCGTGATTGTCGATTAAACATTTATCAGTTTTCCTTTCACAACGTTTGCACGTCCGGTTAACGAAAAAATTTAATAGAAAAAATTTTATATTTTCGTGAATATATTTTCATGAATAGTGAAAAAAAACCAATTTTTCCAACAATTATCATGAGAGAACATTTTTCTATTTTCCGGACAGTTCTCGGTATCAAAGAATCTTAAAATGTCTTCTCTGATATGAACGACGAAATATCTTATTCCGACCGATCTTATAAAACGACCGATCTCAACTTACACTGACGGACCAATCAAAAGACAAGTGAACTTCACCACGAGAATAATTTTTCAAAAAAAAACAATGTACATATGTCTACGGTGAGTCCGGGTTATTGCATGAAAAATTGCATCTTACTGGGTTTTTGTTTTGGTAGCGAGAAAAAAAAACTAAGTAGATTGATTTTGATGATCGAAATTTTTCGTCGGCATTTTTAATTGACATGAAGCTGGGATTGATTTCTAGGTTCGAAATCATTCTGATTAGCTTTACAAAATTTTATCATCGATTTGTTCTCCTCTAGGTACTTTTCAAAGGTCAAAGGCAGCCATTGGGAAGGTCGTGAAATCGAGACTTATCGTAAAGCTATGAATCAACGATTCTAAAAATGTATATAAACAAAATATATACTTATGTATTTTTTTATCATTTTACATTTAACGATATGTTATTGTTACTCAGACTGAAACGGTCGACTGTTCAATAGAATAGAAAATCACAAGTTGTTGATATCAGTGAGCATCTTACGTTGTATTATTATGAAAAAATATAGTTAAAGTTTTCTTGTTTTCCTTATTTTAATACTGAAGGCCTCTGATCAATTATCCTCTAGAATTATTACTAACGTTATTGTGGTGAACTATGTACTATTTTCCGGTTCACAATATTTCCGGCTCATGAATAGTATATTTTGTAACAAAACTATAACAAAATAAAAAGAAAAATACTTCTATCATCTTAAAAGAATGGAATGGAAATAATGTGTCTAGGATCATCGATGGCAAATAAATAGCTAATTAGTCAATCAGCTTTTCATTAGAATAGGGCATTGTCTGGTTCCTTACACGAATGAGAATTCTCTTGGGTAGTCTTGTTGTAAAGTTATAGGAAAAAAGCATTGCAATTTGTATGTTCCAATGCAGCAAAAACGGTTGATGTTACTTTTTGGATTTCTTATTTTCCAAATTATTCAGACTCATTTCCACAGTTATTGTCAGTCAATAAGTGCAATGATTAAAAAAAAATTCAACCGAATAGTGTAGCTTGAATGTTGGAAGAAATGGAAAAATTTGCTGCGCATAAACAATGGCATCTCCAACATTGTTTTCAAAAGATTTTTCCTGAGTCGATTGTCGTACTTATACAAAAAAATTTTATCTTACTCAAGAAATTTGTTAACTTTTATCTAAGCTTGAACACAGGTAAGGGTGCTTCGCAGTAGTCGTTTCCTGGTTTTATCTGATAAGTCAGTTCGTACATGAGCACAGAGAAGACTGGACCGAATACAGGCTTGTGGTACATTTGTTTGAGCTCGAAACCTTTCTTCAGACACAATTCACGTCCGGCTTCTGTGTACTCTGAAGCAACAATATTGGCGCAGCTGTAACCTTCGTCCATGGCAAATTGAACTGCTATGTTGAGAAGAAAAGAAGCTATGCCTTTCCTCCTGTAACGTTCGTCTACGCAGAGTCTCTTGATCCAAGCACCTTTATCAATGCTGTGACTCTTGGAAAGAGCTATGGAGCCAACTATTCTCTTCGACTGTGACGATACGTCTATGTTGGACTCCCGAAATTGTTTCTCACTCATTATCGTGTAGTGAACTTCCTTCGGACTTCTCATTGTCATATAAGGCTCAAATGCTTCGGCCACCCAGAAACACGAGAATGCGTTGGACATGTAAATCCTAAATTACATTCAGATGAGTAATCAATAATAAATATTTTAAAAGCATTTCTGTTTATCATTTTACTCTACGACACAAAAAGTAGTTTAAAGGTTTATATTTTCAATACTCTTTCGTGTTGTTTTAGTTCCATTTATTTGAAAGAAAAAACTCATTAATTTCTATTTAATCTAAATCAATGAATATGCGAGCTTTGATAACTTGTGGAAGAAGAAAAAGTATTCTCAAAGAAAAATTCTTTGATAATAAATTTGGAACTGTAAATAGTTTGGAATTTTTAACAGCGTCTTGATTCTTAACCCAAAACTCTTACACAGGTTGATTAGTTAGTTATTAGTAACTTTATCATGAATCATTCTCCCCCATCCCTGCATACAGGGCAAACTGTAAGACAAAAACATGTCGGACTTACCCTGTTCTAAGGGTTTATCTCACGAAAAAACTTTAGTTGAAGTTTATGGTTAAACAATGTGATTGGAAAACACTTTGTTGAGTATAATTTTCAATAACACCAATTTTTTCTATTATTCACAAGATCATGGATATTTCTTCATACTAATTAAATTTTTCAATAGAAAAGCAATGGAAGTAATTTGGCGGCATATATTTTTGGAGTATGTCAAAAAGTAAAAACTATGAAGCATGAAAATGTTAATTGACACAAAGCTTACCTTGAAATATTGGAAACCTCTTGACTGATTTCAGCCGATTTGGTGACGAAAAATAAATACGTTGAGACGTAGGTTATAAAAATTACCATCGGTATAACCAATAGACAAATAGTAAATGGCATTCCGAAGAAAATGAACATAATCGCTGCTCCGAGTATCATAAATTGAAATATAACTTCTTTAAAAATATTCGCAAAAAATGCTGTGTGTACAGATGACATAACGCCTTCTTTGATCATTTCCCTACAACTCATCTCGTCACCGGGTTTATATCCTCGAACAACGATTATGTGACTCATTGTGCAGCCGTTTCTATATCATTAGTTACGCGAAACGAAAAAATTAAACTGTGACAAAAAACGGATTATTTTGCCATTTCGATGCGCACAATTTATAGGTTAAAAACTGAAGCTAGATATACGCGCTATCCGTAGACTGTAGACTGGGACTGGAGATTGGAGATGGCAGGGAAGTATATGAGGTGCGTTCCACTTATCGCCCGTAACGCCCAGACGACGGCTACTGGGATAGGATATTGGGGCATTTTGGGCGTTTTGGGCGATAAGTGGAACACACCTATGGTGTCTCCATGCTCTTAAAACGTCATTCGATTCAAACAGTTTTTTTCCTTTTACGTCATTTTGATTTTGAATGCAATTATTATATTGTTGATCGGACAAAAACCGTATTTGATTACTTTAATCATTATTTTTTTCCGAAAAATTAATTATTTTCAATAATTTACAGTCAAAATATCATCAGAAAAATTGCCCATTCAGACACGAGAGAGCGCGCTCATCGACGGTAGTGCTGCTCTCTCTCACGCACGGTCCCTAAAAAGACAAATAAATATGAAAAAATGAAACGACAAATAATAATGACAATATCAATATCATAGCTGCATATCGATTCCATAATTTATGATAGCATATTTTTTTAACAATAAATTTATCAGTTCATTTGAAATCTTACCCGTATAAGGGTGGAGCATATGTAGTGAAGGTACCGATCAATGGTAAATAGCATTTTAGGACTGAACCCCGAGCAAAAATGTCAATTATTTGGCTACCAGATATTTGCGCATTTTTTATTAACCGAAACGGTTACAGATCTACAAAAAAGTCTTGAGAAAAAACCTTTTTCTTCATACCTCGGTCGAAAGTACGCACTTTCGGCCCCGATTTCAGGGCCGAAAGTTCAACATTCCTGCATTGGTAAAAAAAAAAACACGCTCGCTGTGACAGCGGGAGCAAAAATTTTTCTCTGCACACCTTAGTCGAAAGATAACATTTCTGCGCTGTCAAAACTGCATGCGCTTCATTTGTCTCGGCGGGAGCAAAAACTTTTTTCTGCATTCCGAAAGGTTTGACGTAATTATTTTTTTTACTTTTGACGTTTGACGTTTGAACAGATATTGCTTACGTGTTTTTTGAAAGGTTGTGTCTAGTCATCTGCAAACCGTACGAATAAGATTATGTTATTCATTCGGAAATATGTTATGGAAATGCCATATTATTTCCAAGCACTATTATCAAAACAGTACAAATCCGAACGAATAACATACATTTATCCTTCCAGATAAAATCAATGTGAAAGCCAAAAATAAAGTGACCAGGCTGATAAAATGAATATAGTCGTTCGGAATAATGATTTATTTTCAGCTTCATAGGAATGCAAATATTCATATTAATTATCTTTGCTAATATCTTGTTTTTTTGATGCCTGCCCCCCCGACCAGCAGCACTCGCTTCGCTCGTGCAGCAAATGTCGGGGGCAGGCATCAAAACATCTTCTATCGATAGTTGCGTATTTCGGAAGAAACGTACTTTCGACCGGCTATGAAGAAAAATAGTATACACCATACGGGCAGAAGTTTGATAGCCCTGAACTGCGCGTCAAATGCCCTCGGCTTCGCCTCGGGCATTGTGACGCGCAGTGCAGGAATATCAAACTTTCTGCCCTTGTGGTGTAATATACTATTTTCAAGAGTCATGCGCAGGCTTATTGGCTCTCTTGATTAACTTCGTTCATTGAATAGAGAAACAGGGATCAAAGCATCGGGATATAAGAAAATAAAAAATGCAGCATATCCATCTTGAACTTTGAAAAAAAATATATTCTTTAAAATTGTTTAGCACGAGAATAAATTTTTTGTCTATTAGCCTTATTCAAAGGATCCTATTTTCCTAACTATTCGAGGATCCACTTGTTTTGCGCTTTCGACATTATGTAATATTGGAAAATACAGTTTGGTTTGTTACACTTAATATTTGTCAGAGTACGAAGCAATAGCTTACAAAAGGTAGAAAAATTCTATTTACATTTTTATGGTAGTACGAAAATACTGGACTAACAATTTTAACTTTGTATTATAAAGTCGTCCCAAAAATTACGTTACGTAATAAAAACGAGAAAAAAAAATAGGAAGAATATAATTCCCCTCGCTAGTGGAACCAGTTGCGTCTCACGTTGGACGATTGTTTCGGGTGTTCCCAGATAGCCGGTACGTTTTCCTTCATCGCTCTGTATAAACCGGAATAACATAATTTGTCACACATTTTTCTAACCGGAAACATTTACAAATTCAACTTCTCTGCGGTATTTATAGTGCACCCGATGACTCAAACAGCCGTACACATGCGTCACAGAAAGCAGCAGCTACTACAGTAAAGAAATGAGCATTAGTGTGCGATTTTGAGAAAAAGAAAAACAACAGAATTTATATTTTGTTCGATCTTCATGTGATGATCCTCACAATTCGAAATTAACAACGTTTTTATTGTTGCTTCTTGACTTCTTCAACCTCGATCTAGATTCGATCGTGAACAAATATTTGATTCAAAAAATAAGAAAATTGAAGTAATGGATCAAATTCCGGCACGTCACAACGACGTGACTCCATTGGTAACAACATTTTTGTCAAATTTAGTAATCGAACGGATACGGATTGTTGGACAATGCAATGACTGAATTTTCAATCGATTTTGCCTCGTACAAAAAACAACGAGGAATTTGAAGCCGAAAACAATGAATACGATAATAAATTAATATATAAATAACGGACTAACGAAGCGCTACAGCAATGCGCGTGCGAGCATTTGTCTTATGCAAAAAAAATCGAATTTGTGAGACAAGAAAAGAGACTGTAAACCGGTAGAAAATCAGCACCCGGTGGCGTTAATTGAAATAAAATTGCAAGTAAACATGCAAAGCTATTATGGAATTGATTCGAACTTCAAAATTTGGTAACCATCCTCATTCGAGTCTACGAAACCCAGGCTTTGTTCATTTGTGGGAATATGTATGTATATCTCACTCTCTGCTCGGATGAGAGGGATCAGGTATCGATATTGCGTTGAACGTCGAAGAATTGGCGGTTCCTCTTTCCAATTCTAGAATCCGTTGTTTCAACTCCGCATTGGATTTTTCCAACTCTATATTTTTCTTCGCTCGACTCTTGCACAAATTCATCAGCAACGTTCGCTCCTTTTCGAGTTTCGTGTTTTTCGTGTGCATCTGATGACAACGGTCATGAAAAAAAAATTGTTCTCTTCAATCATAAAAAGCATGGATTTTTCGATCAATCATTATTTCAGCAAATAACCATCCGCATACGATACGAAACGGATGTTGGAGCGACAAATCAGAGCAACTCTGTTGCAGGGTTTACGCTAAAAAAAGTTTTTGTGTCTTTAGGGGTAAATGGTATGGAGGTCAAATAATAATTACTTCGACGATTCCGCTGCTCATGCCGCTCATTTGTATTGGTCCGCTCTCAGGCAGACACTGCGATGCTTGGTCGCGTTTATTCTGTTTCCATCGTTTGCATCGCTCGCATTCTTTTTCAATTTCTCGAGCTCTCGTTTCCTGGAGATTCCTGACTTCCGCTTTGAGTGTTTTGTTCTGTAATAGAATAATAGACGTGAGTGATAATCGACGTGCAAAAGGATAGTTATTCTGTCACGATGTCGATGTTTTTAATGTTTATAGGATTGGTCAGATAAAATGGTGAATTATGGCGAATACCTTTTTCATGAGTGAAGCAACAATCTCTTCCAGATCTTTGCACTTTCTCATATGCGGAAATATTTCACTTTGAATTTGAATTTCTAGGGTTGCTATTTTAGCATTTTTGAGGGCTAAATCTTTTTCGAGTTCGGAGCAGCGTTGTCTTTGAATGTCGCAAGTGCAGTTATCGTTGTCTTCGTTTTCGGATTTTTGGAGAGATCGATTCGTGTTGAAAAACTCGGTTCGTGATCTCCTCCGAGCGTTGATTACGCGAGCTGCTTCCACCAGCGTGGGACTCGAACTTCTGTCATTATCGCCACACGTGAGGGAGTCGCCGCGATCGAGTTGTGGCAATTTAGTTCGTAGCTCAGAATTTTCGTGAGCCGAATTTTTATACGTCATACCATTTTCGCAGCGAAGCTTGTTCCTCTGAATTTTCAAATCTTGGATTTCTTCGATGTAATCCTTTTCCTTTCTCTCGAAATCAAGATTCTTTGTTGTCAATTCCTTTATTTCGGATTTGTAAGATTCTAAGGTGTTTTGAGTATTGTACAACTGGTCGTCGAGCTTTCCGTTTTCTTTCCTCAGCTCGTTGATTTCCGAAACGATGTCGTCCATCTCAGCGTCGAGTTCACTGTTTTTAGTCTTCAATTCCTCGTTCTCTTGTGCGAGATTTTCAATCCTTTTTTCCATTTGAATGAAACGGTTCTTCTTGTCCATGAGTTCCATTTCTGTGCGACTTTTTTCTTGCAGTAGAGCTTCGTATTTTTCTCGCCATTCGATAGTGTCGGCGACGTTGGATCGATGCGACGATAACACGCTCTGCAGCTCTTCGTTTTGAGCGTTGGTGGTTTCGTACTGGACTCGCAAATCGACCAGCTCCTTGGTCAAACGCGTTTTAATGTCTTGCAATTCGTTTATACGATTACCGGCACCGTCCAAATTTCGTTCGAGCGTACGATTGCGATCTCGCAATTCTTCCATCTCTTCCTCAGCCCGAATTTTGCTGGTGCTGTTTCTCATCGACTTGGCCAATTTCGCGTTCGATGTTTCGAGCTCGTCGCACTTTGCGCGCAATTCCACGAGTTCCATTTGCAATGTAGTGTTACGATTCGTCAGCTCGGCCAGTTGTTTTCGATAACCAACGGATTCGATTTCCTCCGCGTCCAAACGATCTTTCAACGACGAAATAGTCTTCTCACTTTCCGCTGTCATACACTCGATTTGGCTTTTGTACTTTTCTAATTTCATTTGTCGTTCGGTCGCCTGTTCCTTCAGCTGCTCGTACTCGGGCGTTATTGTCTCCAGTCTGGTTTTGTACTCGGACAGCTTGTCACACTTGGTTTTCAACAAGTTCGTTATTTCTGCGATTTTCTCATCCTTCGTCGCGTTATCGCGGCTCGACTGACTGTAAGATTCCCTCATCAGGTCCAACTCGCTCTGTATTCTCGCGATCGTCGAGTTACACTTGGCCAATTCGTTAGTCCGCATATCGACGATATTTTTCAATTGTCTCTCATTCGCTTCCAAACCCTCCAAATTATTCGATAAATCGATGTTTCGCGTTTTAAGGTGTTCGAGGTTACTCGTCAGCTCGTCCAATTTTTCCTTGTATTGTTTCTCGGCCTGTCGAAGCTTCGAACTTAATTCGAGCTCACGGGTGTTGACGTTTTCCCGAATGAAACGTTCTTTATCCTGGCTCGCATTTGCGGCTGAATTCTGTCGGGATTCCGGCGTTTTCTTCGGCTTCATTTCCATCGTATCGAAATCAGCTTCCAACACCTTCATCTTCTCTTTCAGCATCTGATTCTCGTGATTAGTTTCCAACAGGAGATTTTCCAAGCTGCTTATTTTCCGGGCAAGTTCTGCATTCTTCAACTCTTGACGAGTCAAATCTTGCTGGTTCTTTTCGATCTCAGCTTCAAGCTCTTTCGCCCACACAGATGCTCGCTTTTGACCATCGATGCTCTGCCTCTGACGTTCCTCGAGCTTTCTTTTCTCTCTCTCGAAGTTGTCGCTCAATGCTTTCACCACTTCTTGTTCTTTGGTCATGATGGTCGTTACGAAAAAGCCGAATAATTCGCTCGTCGATTTTTCCTCCAAGTTCAAACCTTCCGTAGACGGTTTCAGAGCCCTAATTTCTTTTCTGATTGATTTTTTCGCAGACTCGAGCTCCTCGAGATGTTTTTCGTACGGGAAATTCGACGGGGTTTTCTCTTTTTTCTTAAATATCGATGAATCAGTGTCGTCGCTGTCATTTGACCTGCTCGTTTCGACGACTCTGCCAGGAACGAGTTTTTCCGCTTTTATTGATCGTAACTCTTCGCTCAATAAAGAATTTTTCTCGTCCAGTTTGCTCACGGTGTCACGCAAGCTCGTAAGGCTTTGTTCGATCTCACTTTTTTCTGTCATCAAGCTTTCGACTTTTTCTTCCAAAGCAATTTTTTCTTGACTCTCGATAATCCTCTCAGCTGCCAATAAATCTTGCTTGAAAGTTTCGTTCTCTGCTCTCAATGACCGGACTTCATTCTCTAGATGTGATTTAGCTTCTTCGAGTTCTGTCTTTGCCGTTTCCAAATTATCGATTTGTGAGTTGAGACGAGAAACTTCGTCCTCCAAGCATTCGACTTTTGCCTCGGCCGCTGAAACTTTCTCATTTTTCAACGATTCCTCAAAGCTCTCTTTTTCAATTTTCAACGAATTTATCTCGGTCTCCAACGCCAAATTCGTCAGCTCCAATTTCTTTTTCGAAGCACTGCAGTTTTCGATTTCGGTGGTGAGGAAAGCAACTTTATCTTCCAGCTCAGCAATCGTCGAATTTTTCGTCGCGATAAGTTCAGTCGTTGAAAGGTGATCCTTTTCTTTCTGAGCTTTGAACGTTTCAATCTCAGATTCCAGCGATGATTTGACTTGTTCCAGTTGACCTTTGACAACATCAGACTCATCGACCTGAGAAATGAGATCAGTAATTTTCTTTTCCAAGTCTTGGATTTTCGAATCTTTTTCCGCAATCGATTCAGCCATCGAATGCTTTTCTTCGTCTTGAGCAGTTTTTAAAGTTTTAATTTCCATTTCCAATGACGATTTAACTTCTTCCAGTTGACTTTCGACGACATTAGAATTATCGATTTGTGAAATAAGATCAGCAACTCTGTTTTCCAACTCTTCGATTTTCGAATCTTTTTCCGCAATCAACGCAGTCATCGAATGCATTTCTTCGTCCTGGGCGATTTTCAAGGTTTTAATTTCCGTTTCCAGTGACGATTTGGCTTCTTCCAGTTGACTTTTGACGACATCGAGGTTTTCGAACTGTGAAGTAAGACGAGCAATTTTATTTTCCAGTTCTTCGATCGTCGAATCTTTCTCCACGATCAGCTGCGTCATCGAAAGTATTTCTTCGTCTTTTTCGGCTTTCAAAATTCCCATTTCTGTTTCCAGCGACGATTTAGAGTTTTGAAGTTGACTTTGAACTACATCGAAGTTTTCGATTTCTGAGGTCAAACGATCCACTTTGTTTTGTAGCTCTGCCACCGTTGAATCTTCCTGCGCGATCAGTTGACTCGTCGCAAGTTCTTCTTCAGCTATTCCGGTTTCCAACGTTTGAATTTCTTTTTCCAGAGACAATTTCGATTCTTCCAGTTGACTTTTGACGGCGTTGACGTTTTCGAGTTCCGAGATGAGTCGGGAAACTTCGTTGGTCAGTGCTTCAATCGTTTCGTCTTTTTTTCTAGTTTCTTCAATTGCCAGCAATTTTTCTTCGTCCTTTTCAGTTTTCAACTTTTGAATTTCCTCCTCCAGCAAAGATTTAGAGTTGTCTAATTCATATTTGACGACACTTAAGCTTTCGAGGTCCGAAATAAGACGCGAGACATCGTTTTTCAGCGTTTCAATGGTTTCATCCTTTTTGACAATTTGTTCAGCAATCGAAAGATTTCCTTCGTTTTTTTCGGCTTTCAATCTTTGGATTTCTGTTTCCAGATTCAATTTCGCTTCTTCCATTTGTTCAATCACCATTTCATGATTCTTTATTTCTGAGCTCATACGAGCAACTTCTTCTGTCAGCGAGTCAACTTTTTCTTTTGGCACCATTGAAATCTCGATTTCCATGAGTTTATCTTGGAGAAGTTGTTTTTCGGTCCTCAGAGTTTGCACTTCAGTGTCCAGTGAGGATTTGGTATTTTTCAGTTCCTCACTGGCTGCTTCGTGGGTGGCGATTTCCGAATTGAGCCGAGCAACTTCGATTTCCATCGCTTGAATTTTTTCTTGCGCTATGGATAATGCTTTGCTTTCTTCAATGAGTTTTTCTTCAAGATTCACTTTTTCTGATGTTAACTTTTCGATTTGAGTAATCAGTAATGATTTTTCACGTTCCAATTGTGCTTTCATACTTTCGTAGGTGGAAATGTCGGAAGTAAGACTCGTAACTTTGTTTTCTAACAATTCGCATTTTTCTGAGGCCATGGAAAAGCTCTTTGTTTCCATCAATTTTTTCTCTAGCATTTGATTATCACTTTTCAAATTTTCGATTTCAGTTTGCATACTCTCAATATTATCGAATTTTTGTAACGTGGCCGTGATGCTGGCGATTCTTTTCTTGAAAGTTCGTAGTTCGTCCTGCAACTTTTTTATTTCAGTTTGAGCCTTTTCGAACTTAGAGTCGTTGCGTCGCGTTCTCGGTGACTCGACATTCGTGACTGGTGATGATTCTCGCGTCAAAGTGTCCTGAAGTTTGTCGATTTCGTTGCACTTTTGTAGGCAAAGATTCGTCATCGTTCCGAGTTCAGCTTTCAGTGAATCGACCTGGCTGCGCAACGACTGTACCCGTTCTTCGACGACGGAAACGTTGGAACTAGCGTCAAGGTTGACACTAGTATCGAAGCTCGAATCACAAACGCTCAGATCCATGTCTTCGCTCGCTTTGGTTCGAAGGATTTCCGTACCGACAAAGTCGCGATCGAACTTTCTCTGTAAATCTTCGAGGGTTCGAGTAAGCGATTTAACTTCGCTTTCGAGCATTTTACGGGTCTGTCGGAGTTCGAGGGAATGCGCGCATTGTTTGCACGAGGTGATTTTGAGGTTTCTTAATTTTTCGTTGATCAAAGTTAGTTTAATGACCTGTTCGTGGAGCATTTGCGCCTTCAATTTCCACTGCTCGATACTTTCTTCTTTGGACATTTCCATCTGATCGAGATTTTCCACGGGGAGTGCAGACATTTGCAAAAGATCGTCAATAGCCTCGTTGGTTCTCGAGGCTTTGTCAGGCGTTAGATCGTTGGCTGGAAGTGACAATCGCAAAAGATCATCGATCGTCGCGCCGTTCGTTGTGATCATCAATCGCTCAGGATCACTCGTTACTTCGTTACTCGGCAAACTTGTGCGAGTCATTGAAAAGTTGAGGAGATTTTGAGTCAGATTCTGTTGTGATGGTGAGGATAATTTGTTGCACAAAAGCTCATAGTCTTTTTTCAAGCTATCGTACTCCTCTATTTTATCCATTAGATTGTTCGAAATTTCGATATTTTCGTTTTCTAAACTTTTGTTGCGTTCCACAAGACCGATCATCGACTGACGATATTCACATTCGTGCTCGCCTGCGATCTTATTCTGGGCTTTCAGGAGGTCCAGATCTTCTGTCAAACTCATTAGGCTCGTGGACAACTCGATGTTTTCAGATGTCAGTGATATGATCGTTTGTTTATATTCTTCCATCAAATTTAACGTTTTCTCATCGGTTGCAGAAGATTGATTTTTGTTGAGCTCCTTCATACTTTTTTCCATTGCTATCTTCTCCTGAGTCATCGTCGCAATACTTGAATTTAACTCTGCGATGGTGGACTGAAATTGTGAATAAAAAAATAGTCAGTTTTGAAGAATTAACGTGCCATATCGAATTGAATTTCTAAAAATAGTTTTAGTCGAATTATTCGTAAAGAACCAACTTGATCGTTTGATTGTAACAATTGAATTTTCTTAAACATATGAATGGGTGTGAATTGAATCCCATGTTATGTCCGAAAAAAATGAATATTCGTTTTTGATATTTTTATATTGTTTTTCATATATTTGAGAACAACTCTTTTCGCTCATGATGTTTCTAACCCTTAAAAATGATCAGAATTTATCTAGACTTACTTGAAAACTCTTCTCAGCTTCTTTGGCGAATTCTTTCTCATGAGTAAGTTTGCTGGTCAAATCGGTATTTTCGGTCGTCAGAATTTGAATGGTTTCTTGCAATTTTTCAATGCCCGATTTCAATTCCCGGATGTCATTTTTCACGTCGTCAGCTTCACGAATTTTTTGTCTCAACGTAGCTTCGAGCTTCGCATTTTCTTCTTCCAGGGATAATTTGGTGTTGAAAAGGTCCTGTGTGATACGAATGAGTTCTTCGCTGCTTTTCTCGGCAATTTGTTTCACGAATTCGCTGTACGATGCGTTACAGTTATCTTTCGATTTCTTCGATTCGTCCATTTTATTGATAGTCGTGTCGTTGGACAAATTTATGTCAGTGATCAAAATACTTTCCATGTTTGCGGTATCGTTCGTCGCTGAGGAATCGCATTGGGAATCTGAAACTTCCATTTCGTCGAAATACGTATTATTGGCGAATATACTGCTCATTTCTTTATCGTTCGTGACGCCTTTCGAGAGCTCGATCTGTGTTGTGGTTTCCGAGGATTTGAGCTTATTAAGCTCGTGAACGAGCGATTCGTTTTCGTTTTTCAACGTTCTCACCGAATTCGTAGATTTAGCTAATTCCTTCTGAAGAATTTCATTCGATTTTTCGCTGTCAGCCAGTTGCTGTTTCAGCAATTCAACAGTCTTGTTGTGCTCGACCTGGAAGCAATACGTGATATATTCATGCTATTTCGATGATTCTATTTGAATTCTTCATGGTATTAATCATTCATTCTGTGCTTTGTTTAAAACGATATTACTCATCAGAGAATAAAATTCAAAAACTACTCATTAAATTCAACGAACCGATCAGGCCACGACGCATCTATTTCAATTATTATTCATAATATTATTAAAATTTATTTTTAACCATACGAATATGTCAAGCTAATTAAAATATTAATAAAGTTACTTGTTTTTTTTTCAACTTCATAAAAATCCGACTCTTCACTGAGATAGTTCTATTCTTTTATTTTTGACCAGACACGCTGCAAAAATGGGAATTTCGAACGGAAAAGAATATCGAATGAAAATAGAGAAACACCTTTTATCGTCGTTATTGAAAATTTTTCAATCATTTCTTCGTATGTTCAGGAAATTTCGCAAAATGAGTTACAATAATCATGGATTTAAGTGATATTGGTTCGATGATGAAATATGAATGGTTGCCTCACCATTGCGGCTTCAACTGCTTCATCTACAAACATCTGCCGCTCCAAAGTTGTGTACTCTCTAATACTGGAGTGATCGTCTTTCAGGGAAACGAATTGTTCTCTAAGAAAATCGATCCTTGACCTCAGCACTGCTTTTGGTGTGTCAGGCGACGTCGAATCCCTGAGAGTCAGAAAAAAAAGTCGTTTGAGCAAAATTCTATGGAGAATCTGCTTGAGAATAATAACAAGAAAATAAGATCACATTCTTGGTTTACTACACTTTGTTCATGGAAAGAGAAATAAAAATGAATGCACAGCAATGATAATTTCCAAGAATTGTTGGATTATGATCCAATAAGAAAACAGTCGATTAATTGGAAAATCAATTTTTTTTGCATGCGATAACTTTTTTAATTCACTTCATCATAACTCATCGATGTTTGCCATCTTTTGAAGATAACCAACATTTTCACAATGGCTCAAAAATGATGAACACATTGTTTTTGGAATGATGCTCACGTCTTTTTCTTCTCGGGTGATACTTCAGAGCTAGATCGTTCCTCTTCCATTACTGCTACATCGTCCAAGAACTTTACATTCCGTTGCAGTGGCCGTTTCGTAATAGTGAAATCATCGTCACCTCCGGAACTGACATCGGAAAAACGATTTCGTAATCTTTCGCTCTCGATCAATTCGAGTTCAAAATCGGTGAATGCAGTCTGGAAAGCTGTTGAGAATTTGGTTACAGGGTGACGCTCGGGTATTGTCAAGTCAGAAGTTTAGAAATTAGAAAGTGTACTTTGATTTGGTATGTCAATCGATTGAATGATGCTTTGGCGTTTCTTTCTCTGTTTCTTTTTTGCGTTTATATCAGGGGATTTATCCAACTCTTCGATGGTCGGAAGATCGGATAAGGTCAAAGGCGATAGTTTGGTTTGGAAAGCGCCAGGACCGCACCAGGTACGTCGACGCTTGGAACGGCATTTGAAAGATTGATCCTCAGGTGCACTGTTGCCCGAAACGATTCGCGTTTTCAACAGTTCGATACGTTCCTCCAACAATTGATAAGCTCGATCTTTTTCCATCAATTTTGACTCCTTCTCCATGAGCATCGATTCCATTTCCTCGAAATTGGCACCTTTTACTCTCTACACAAAATAATACAAAAGTGATTTCGCTACAGAATACGCATTTTTTTCAGTATTGATATTGCGTTAATGTTGTGATAAAATTGCGCAAGTTTCCCCTTCATGAATGGAAATCGCTTCGATATCTTCAAATTTTATATAACGGAATAAATGAGTCAGTACTCACCTCCAATTCGTCCTCGAGTTTGGCCAACTGTTTTTTATATCGTTTCAATAGAGCCGCGTCCGAAAGGCAACGATTGACTTCTGGTTTATTGTGAATTTTTTTCGCTCTCGAGGCGAATCTATAGACCAATACAACATTTTTTTAATATCCAATTTTTCATTCGATTTCAGTTATTCAATTACATAATCGACAGTTGTGCTGAACTGAGATAAAATTCGGAAAAAAAATTGAAAATCCGCGAACGAAATTGTTATATTTCCCCCAAATATGGTACGTGTTGTCTCAACAAAATGAAAACAATCGGCGTAAATGTTTTATCAATCTCATTTAAGATCAACGTTGTTTCAAGGCACAAATATTTTAACAAGTCAGCAAAAACTGAAAATTATCAGTTGTGTTCAAAACTCTCTTGTCCGTCATTGTTTATCTGACACAAACGTGACAGATGTTTTATCAAGAAATTGTAAGTATTCATGAAAACTTCTAAATTTCAGAAGTAGAATTTGAATATTATTCATATTTCACTGAAAAAATAATTATACAGCCAAACTTATTCCAATATAAAATACGTTTTTTGATGAAAATTGTTGAACGAGTTTTGAAAAATGAAAGGTTTCAATAAAAGAGAGAATTTCGATCGACGATTTAATTCCTTATTTGTGCACACCACTTACGCCAATGTGGCCTGCGTTTCTTCTAAAGCAGCTGGCGTAACAGCGCAAATAATCGTCGTCATGGCATTGCCACCGAGAGATGCTTGCAGTATTCGCGTGAGTTTGCTGTCCCGAAAATTCACGAATTTTTGTGGGTTGTCTTGGCTTTCACTGAGGTACATAATGACGCGTGATAGCGTGGACAAAGATAAATTTATATGTCGTCCTTCAATCAAACGTTCGCCAGTTGCCCCCGTCTGTTTGATTCTCTCAGAGCCAGCCAAATCGACCAAATTCAATTGGGAAATGTGGACCGCTCCGTTGGAATTTGATTCATGACCCTCAATTGTCTGTTGACAAAAGTCGAACCCGTTTATTCTCATTTTTTCCTCTTGATAATTTCTGTGGTCGTTACAATTTACTGGACTTATCTTTATGATTTCTTTGAATCATTCTTTCACTTATAACTCTTAACTTTATTTTAATTTTGAATTCAACTGTTTGTATCTAAGAGATCCTCATATCATTAGTTCTTATCGCTATGTCATAGTCTCAAAAATGTAAACAAATTTTCAGTTTTGAATGTGTGACGATAAGCACTCAGAATACTTGATACATGAAAACTTTGAATGAAAAAAAATCAAGACTTGATCCAGTAACTTGTTGTTTACTATTCATGAACCAATGAACGATCAAACAATGAAATATAAAAGTAAACTCATTATCAAGCTGATAAATTGATATTTCAATATGTGAAAAAAATAAATGAATCCCAAACAAGGGCAAAACTCACAATTCTAAATATAGTATGGCTCCTGCTGCTTTTCTCATTCATATTGGTTTCTCCAATTTTTCGATTTTTAAGACCTTTCTTCATGACAGCTGTAACATTTTCCGGGCAATTGACAACCTCTTCTTTACATTTCACAGTGATCTGACCACTTTTGTCTTCGTTAATTTTCAGGTCAATGCGTTCTTTGTCCAGAAGATCATTGATTTTTTCATTGTATATTTCTATGTACGAAACTCTGTGAATGGAATGAGTAAATGAAGTACAGACTCATAAGGCAATTTATTGAAAACAAAACTGATAATGAAACGTAAAAGTTGATATTCAGTGATACAGGAGTTGTTTTATTTTTTTCAATCTTCTATTTTTTAAATCTTTTTTTTTTGAAAATTTTGTCACAAGTCAATTATGCTGGTATCAGTTTTACAGAAAGGTATTAACTTTACTGCTTTTCAATGCTCCGATCAAACGTCCTGTATCCGTTATAAGTGATTGGATAAAAAAAAATTTCTACCTCAGCAAAAATTCTCGATCATAAATATGTGCGATTCGATCGAAGATGTAATCGATGGACAATGGAATGACACCTGGAAAATTCTCTTCACCCATCATGGTATAAGTCTTGCCAGAACCAGTTTGCCCATAAGCAAAAATTGTTCCGTTGATGCCAGTCATAGCAGCCTCAACAATAGGCTTGGCAATAACATCGAAGACATCATAGTTTGTTCGGCAAGTATCAAATATGTGATCTAACAAAAAAGAGATGAACAAGAAACCATTATTCTAATTGTTCGAATTGAGAGCTTGAGACGGGAGAATTAATAAAAACTTGCAAAAGAGCGTTGTTTTCAATATTTCATTTAGAATTAAACGCTGTCAGGTATACTTCATTAAATTACCCTCAGGTACTTCTGAAAAATTCTACAAACATGCAGATCGTGCAACTTTTTTTAGACCTCATGGAGCAATTAAGAAAAAGACGCAAGACTATGAAGATGATTTACGTTATAACCTCTATGTCAATGTTCAATGTTTTTTGACACTTTCGCAAAGTTTAGTGTCAGAAAATTTCCGATAATTGGGGCTAATGACGAGAAAAACATGTGATTGCATGTAAAATATAGTCTCCGCCTCTCGTTTACTTTGTGTATAAACTTTCAAGGTCAATAACTTGAAAGAAAATTATTCACGTTAACGAAATTCATGCATGGCCTGAGTCTGCATCAAAGTTTAACCGGCACTTCTAATGAACGTGAATTTCATGGAAAGAATCGTTTTTCCTCGTGTTTGATCTTATGAAATAGCGAAAACTTTTTTTTATTTCGACATCAAACTTACCAAAGAAAAAAGGTTCTCCACGTTTCTTGAGCTCGGGGTCGAGAGGAGCTATTGAATTATCCTGGACTGCCCATTGCATCAAAAGATTTTCTTCCTTTTCGCGCTTTATTAGCGGTCTCACTTTGATCGCGACTTTAATGCTATCCATTTTTTAATTCCAATCAAAGTTTTTCTCTTTATACACAATTACGCGATATTGCACGACGCGAATAAAAATATTTCTTTTCTCCTATACACATTTGGATGGTCGGCGCGTGCAATGCGAATTAATTATTTCCTCACTGTTTTCGTGTACAAGCACCGGGCGTCTACCGTCGTTCTTCGACGAATTTTTTTCCAACTGACATTGTAATCAACCACTACCACCGACACCACCGTACCATCGCCGTAATAAGCCGACAAACAAATATAACCGTTTGAATTTAAATACAACCACTCGATTGGTCAAAACTTTTGGATTGAGTATCAGAGACATCCGCTTATGCGCTGGTGTCGTCTACCCGGTAGCGGCGCCATGTGGCGTAATTACACAACTATTTATCGACCTCCATTTTTATATTAGTTTGAAGATAAATTCTCATCTCAATATAATGAAACGAAAATATTAAAGAATAAACAGCGTTTATTGCCAAATTAATTTTCTATGCCAAACTTTTTGTATGAATTCCCTCGCTTTTTATCCAGTTTTTCTTCCAAATCAGACATTTCAATTCACGTTCTTCTTGAGTTACAAAAAAAATTACAAGAAAACTTCCAAATGCTGGACTCAGCACTGTCGTGTATTCGAACAAAAGTTTTTATTAATTTTGGGCAGCAGAGTAGTTTCAAAGATGTACTTCTTTCGAAGTTTCAAAACTCTGATGATGTTTCAGAAGGAAAGCAGTGAGAAAAGCCAATTGAGCTCAAAATAAGTGACAAACAATGTCTGTTGGTTACTTTCATCAATTTCCATCGGGGTGCAAAGTAATTTTCATAAGTCAGTTCTAAGTTAAGTGAAAAAACGAAATAAAACGATGCGTCTCTGTAACAAGATAATATTGCAAGTGAAATTGCAAATGCGATCGTCGACTGAGGAAAAGGATGTTCGCGAACCAGGCGAGTTAACGGAACCCAAGAAATTCGCAATATTTTTTCATTTCTTTTTATTGCATGCACGCACTCATTTACACGTTTGTACGTATGTAAATAAATACATGTAACCATTACATTGTAATCGTTGTTGCGTATACACGTGTATGATAATAATAATAATAAAATAATAATATAAAGTAGGATCAAAATTGGAATCACTCGAGTGTTCAAGTTCGTCAGGAAAGACAAATAAATTATTAAATTAATGATTCGCGTGTATAGAAAAAAAACATGCGAAAATACGACGCTCGTCTCATATGAAATGAATTGAACTAAATTGAGACATTTTTGTTTATAAATAAATAATAATAAATAGTACGACTGAGAGCTACGATAGGAATGAAAATAATTGTCAAATCGTCCGAATGAACTATTGAAATAACCTAAATAAATAAAACTCGAATTTTTTCGATACAAAATATGCTCTCTGCTGCTGGGCGGAACGCGAGGGTATCTCGCGTCGAAGTATGCAGACAAAAAAGTGTGCGGACATCAATCGTGCGCCGTTAGCAATTCAAAGTAACCTTGAAAGGTCAAATTAGTATTTTCTATTACTTTCTAATAATCGAATTGTTTTCTTTTTTTTCCTTTTCGCATCGATTTTGCGAACTTGATTTTTGTCTGCAACTATATTGCAGTTTCTTTCACACAATTAATCGCGTCGATAATTGAAAATTTGTCTAGCTAAACTAAATAAATAATAAATAACTTAAATGATAAGTGTGTCGGTGCGTTTCAACGAAAGTAAACGTCGAAGGCAAAAATACTAATAGCCCAAAATAAATAATTTTATCAAACGAACGGTGAGACGAAAATTTCTTCTAAAATTCGAGTAATTCGATCATCGAGGTGTATGGAGGAATGCTGGTTGAAAAATGATTGGCGAACGAGCGAGAATGAGCAATTAGCGAGGGAAGTTGATTGAGAAATGAGTGAAATTATGAAAAAATTTGATCGTTGCACCATTGAAAAGATTCTCGCAGTGATGGAACTCGAAGTTTCAAAAACTCGAAGTTTCGTAATTTTTTTACCTTCTTTAGAAAATCAATCCTTTCGTTCACTCATGGAAAAACCTAGGTTAGGTGCATTCAGCCGAAAAAATATCAATTGACACAGTTTTTAATATTTCTTAGACTTGAACAATGAATTTTCTTAAGGAAATCGAGCGATCGATCATTCGTCAAGTTGCGTAGAGTGCGATAAGTACATTTTAGGTTAGGAATTCAAGTTCGGACTGCGGCATGACCGCTAATACTGTTCTGGCGTGGAGGGTTCAAATCATAATGCCCCTTTTCCTTTGTTTTTTCTGCTTCTCCCTCTTCGTCCTCTTCTTTTAACAATCTTCGTCTCGTTCTTCGTTTCCCCCGGTTCCTTTCGCGTAGTTTTTATACGTTTTTTGAGATTTTTTTCTTAATGCTGAATGATTATCTTCGTACTTTCTATTTATTCGTCACGACCGAACGTTTCCTCGATTATATCAGCTGATCCGTTAGCTCGAGGCTCCCTTCATCTTCCGCATCGTTCTGTAAACACACAAACAACAAAGTCACTAGATTACTTGTCTTTTTCAACGATTTTTTCCCTACGTTTAATCATCCGATATTTTTTATTTTTTCAGGAAAGCGCGCGTTGTCGGTTCCTTCAAAATTTTCTCGGCTTTTTTGCCGCTGGAAACGTCACGCGGAAAAATTCGGCGCAGGATTTCGAGGAACGCGAACGACCCGGCAACGAATTTTTGTCGGAATGCTTGAAAAAGCGAATCCGCCGAGCCAGCTGAATTTCGCCCGTCGAAAGGAGCCTCCCGGAACGATGAAAATTCAACGCTCCCACCGAAAAACTCGATATTTCGAGAGAATTTCGCCTTCATGCTGCTTCGAACGAATTTAATGGAATCAGGCTGACGGCCTGGAATCGATGAGCCGTTAAATCGGACATGAAAGCTCGTGCGTCGGGATCGACGAATGTAAATATAAGTGACAGCGATATGGATTTGTGTACACACTGGCAAGCGGCGGAGGAGGCTCCAATCGAGAACCTCGTTTTATAGTAACTCGGCAATTAGATGTAGTAAAACGTGTGCGTTTGAGAAGTTGCACAATCGATGAAGCGTGTTGCGATAAAGTCATTCATCCGTTTCGAGATATTCGAACATTTAGTACGTCGTGAATGGCACGTACGAAGAAAAAAGGGGGAAGCGGAGAAGGAGAAAAATGAACTGAGATTGCGTCTGAGGAATCGGCCGAGGATGGAGCGATACGAGCATAAAGTGAGTGTACATTTGAGGCGAGCTCCTCAAGTTCATGACCCTAATCTTAAAAATTTACTTTTAATATCGTACAGCAAGAGCGTTAAGCGCTAATAATCGGACTTGTGTCTCGATTAGTTCCAACACGAGAGTTTTAATAGATCAGCGATATCCGATAAACCGAGCGCTTAAGGCCTTACGCTTCGACGACAGTTGGAGCAAAAATTCAAGAAAAAAATCAACCACGACAACTGTGAGTAAATAAAAGCTCAGTTTTTTGGTACTTTCGTCTCGAAATTTTGTCGGCAAGCGTAGTTTTGCCTCGTTAATTATCGCTTAAATTTTTTTCCAGGTATAACGAAAAATGTGGAACGAACGAGGGGCAATTTGAGGGAAGCCCAGAGAATTGGCTGCGCCCGAGCCCCGGGAACGAGTTGGCGCCTAACTCGATACAGTAAAGTTCGAAACATTGCGTCACGATCGCATCGACCAAATGAAACGAATGTAAAGTAATGCACTTTGGCACGTGCCGGATAAATGTGTGCTCGTCGATGAGAAATGCGCATTTACAGAGACATTCGCGAGTACAACGAGCGATCGATGGAAAAGTTAATTATCGATGAGACTTTTTAAAGAGTGGCACAATTACGCGCGATAAATGCGAGGCTCGGCGAGGAGAAAAAACCGATTTGACGGCTCGCCGTCGGCCAGCATATCGGGGCAAGAATATCCTCGAAATAGAAATTTGAGGAAAATCGAATGGAAGGAGGAAACGAATGGCGCGTGGATCGACGGCTGCTATCGATTAAATAAATAAATAAAAAACTCGAAGGAGATGATAAAACGGGACTTACCCAAAAGTAAGCAAGTTTCTCAGCGCTTTCTTCCGAGCTGATCGATTCCGATTGGCGTTCGACTGCCTCCAGGAGACGTTGGAGCTTCTCGAGTCCACTGTCTTCGCTGGACCTTCGTTTTCGGCCGCTGCGCACAAAAGGGCGGAGAATAAATTCATGAGGATTTGGCACGCCAAGTTTTTTATGAAGCTCCTAATCGGAGGGAAAGGAAATTGTAGAAGAGCTTCGACGAGTCTCCGGAATCGATGGACTTTCGTCGATTCACGATGCGAGAGACGGCAAATCTCATTTTTTCTCCTTATTTTTATTGCCCCTCGCCGCGCGCGAGTCTCCAGCAGAGTCCACAACTCGCGTTGACGCAAACGACGCGCTCGCAACGTGTGCTCTTCGCGCGCTTTCTAACACCTTCGTTATTTTTCAATTCTCGAAGCTTCCGCTCGCTCCCCAGAATTGCAAATTCGCCCCCTAACTCCAGAATCCCCTCGAGACTAATTTATCCAATTTTCTATTCACGCAGCGGAACCGTGACCGCGGACGCGACCGAAGAAAGTGCTCGACGCCTTCGACAGCGAAAGTCCGGACGGAAGCTCCGGCCGACGGGAAGGAGAGTTCGCTCGGTTCCTTACTGGCGTTATCGTCGCTCGGGGTGGCCTCCAACTGTACTTTTCCTCGCTCGCCTGACCTAACCCAAGAGACCGAGACGCGGAGGGTAATCGGAGCCGAATAGATACGTACGAGAGCGATCCACGAGCGCAGACGTCCGGCAAGACGAAATTGATTGTCCAACGGACCGGCATGACGCTGAAGTTTCCAACGTTGGAGTCCAATGATCGAAAAAAACTCTCCAATAATTCCAGTAATTCTCCTATTTTGTTCCCTGCCAAATTTGCGATTCGTAGTTTTTCAAGCTGCACCAACGATTCGCGAAATAAAAAATTGGTGAATTACAAACGTTTTTTTCGTTCATTTCGTTGGACTCCAACGTTGGAAACTTCAGCATCGTCGGACCGGCGATTCTGCTGGTCGAACCGAAAAGACGCAAGTTTCGCCCTCCGTTCGGTGCCCTTCGGTTCACCTTCGGAGGAATAATTTTCGAACGATTTATTCCCGTTCCGTAGAGAAATTTCGCTCGTGCTTTAGGCTCGATGGCACAAGTGATTTTTTCAATGCTCCTCGTCGCGTTTATTTGACCGTGGAGAATTGCTGATTAGATTTCACCGGCGTCCGGGCTCCCACACCGCCGTTTTTTTCAACGTTTTAATATACGCGAATGAAAAGTCGTTGAGGACTCTTAATAAATGCCCCGAAGGCGTTCGAGTTTTGAGATAACGCGCTTCGGGAGCCACCGAATGGAAATTTACTCGTCGATTTTGTATACGCTCTTTAACGCCCTTACGCGCATCCCCCCCGTCGAGAATCGCCCGTGAAATACGCTTCTTATTCAGCACAAATTTATACACCGCGCTGATAGTCGCGCGGAAATTTTTTTACTCGCTTTCCCTCCGGTCTGCTCTGCGGCGAGCGCGCGAGAAGAAGAGAACAACCGAAAGGAACGGTAACGCTCGGGTTCTCATGTTCCTCCGCCTGCGCAACGAACCACCCCCTCGCTCCGTGTGTTTTTATATTCAAAGAATGCTCGATGCAGATCAGCCACGATCCTGGCACCGCGGTAATGCAATTTTTGACGTTTATGTAAACGATCCGACGATTCGAATCGTCTCAACTCCCCTTTTCCCACTTCGCGGGACCCTCAATTTATTAACTTTTCGTTCTGTCGCTTCTTGAGAAAACAAACTGGAAATAATGCTCTCGGGTTTTCCATTTTTTACCGCCCCGTCGAGTGCCTTCGTTTCGTCCTATTTGAGCGACGTTTTTCCCGTACTTTTTCCCTCTTTTTAAAGGAGCTTCAGATTTTGGAAAAACGGGAAAAATATTCGGACTCAAAAGTGATTTTTATTCTCGTTTCTTTTGCCTAGTTTTGACTCAACTTCTCGTGTGTTACCGCACTCGGTGCAAGCATTCGTGTCGCGTGCTTTCCCACACGAGCGAGGGGGCGAAACGTTTCGTGGGGAGATGAAAGTACAGATTGGAGAAATGAGCGAAAACTTACATTCTCGCGGGATCGACGCGACCGAATCCGACCGGAACGGTCACCAGCTTGCCTCGCATTCGCGCGAGTGCCAACAGCGTCTCGAGCTCGGCGACACGTTGATCCGAAACGCGTTTCTGTCTGCTGCTGAAAAAATAACAAAAAACGTGTATGAAAATAATGCCAAATTTTCCATCCATTTTATCATAAAATTAATATTATTTCCTTCGATTAATCGCGCAGGAATTACAGTACAAAAGTTGGCCTCAAAGTCAAATGAATTTGTTGGGGAGGACGGAAAAACATTTTATTTTTCCATATTTTCAAGGCATTTCAAGCTCCAGTTGTTTTTTACTTCAATTTTCTATTCCAAAGTCCAATTAAATGATGAAAATGTTGAGGAAAAACGAAATTTATATCCACCTTCGAAAATTAATAAGGTTTTTCCTTTTGGTTTTATGTTCCAGTGAATCGCAGCAATTCTGATGTCAAATTTTGCGATGAAATCCACACAAAAGTTAAGGAGATTGGCGTGGATCGGAGTCCGATTGACCGAGAGCAGAGCGACACGAATTTTTGTGAATTTGCATCGTCGCAACATTTCAAGAGAAAATCGAAGCCCAAAAAACCGAAAAATGGTTGGAAGGTCGACGACCGGAAAAGTCGACAGAAATAACTCGACTTGGGAAACAATTCGACTGAAGAAACTTCATACCCCGTTAAGAGTCTTTCTGCAGTAAACCTGCCGCGACAATTTTCAAGATAAATACGCAGAGGTGAAATTTTGCTTTAATTAAGGGCCCTCTCTCGCAATTGTCGAGCAGATAACGCCGTTCAAACACCGCGAAATTTTCCAAGTAGTAAAGCAAGTGCGCTCATTCGTTCTGGATTGTTATTGCACTGTTGAAAAAAACGAACAATTGTTCTGCTGGCGTCAAACGTAACGACTCATTCGCAGTTCGATGAATTTTTGGTGCTTCGAATGAGAGTGAGAGAAACTTGCTGGTTAACGCGTTTTTTAAACGAACATTTGTAACTTTAATTGACGCGATTAACGAAGAAATATAGTTCACTCATTTTTTTCCACTCGAATAAATTTTATTCCAGAATGAACTTCCAACTTTTGAAAAATCTCGAAACAATGTTTTTTCCATGATTGACGTGTAAAAGGAAACCGCGATCGCGCTCGCGAACGAGACGGCGCAAGTGTGCTCGGGCCTCGACAATCCGTCTTAGCGACAATCTCACCAGATTGCATCAGCATTGCTGCGTAAGTAATATTCGGCATGCTGACTCTCTCTCGCTCGCTCTTTCTCTTTTCCTTCCGTGCGGATGCATTTTTTCAATTATTCCAAAATGCCGTTTTTAAACGAAATCCACCAACTTCATGTTATCTTATCGGCGCTTGTTAACCCATAAAAATGCGCGAGACGACAATTTTGGACACGCAATTTCAAGTACACAGTTTCAACTGAGGACCAGAAGAAAAATTCTTTGAACTCTCATACGGAGGTTTTTCGAGGGTGCTTTTTCAGAATCTGGCATCCGTTTTGTAAAACTAAATCAAAATTTTTATTATTTTTGCGTTTTTCATTAAAAATTCAAGAATTTTCGACGTTTTTTCCTTTCAAATCGATCTTCGTTGTTGTTGCTGCACTTGAATAACGACATTATCGCCAGCAGAAGTGTCCTCAGTGTCTGATCTTTCCAGAACACTGGTTATGAACTATTTTTTTCCTCTCAGTTTTCCCAAGATGGCGGTTTTTGCAAAACAGCATGATGTCTATTTTCACGATTTTTTTTCTCGCTAAGTGTCATTTTGACGGAAAAATGTTAAAGAACAAAAAGTGTTTAGAATCACCCAAAGAACACGCGTAATTTTTTGCAAACATTTCCTAGCTATTCTTAGAATGAGAACTTTGTTTTTTTTCGGTTAAAATTGCGTGTCCAAATGGTCGATTTGCCCCTTGATGAAAGATTCCTTCAAAATTGTACGCAAGCGCTGATGCACTTGCAATCACTTATTTCTCTTCATATTTCAATAAATTTCATGAAATTCGTGCGAAAATGATTGGAAAATAGTTTAAAATGAATTATTTTGGTTCTCGGGATCCCATTTTTGTACGATTTACTCAAACTTTCTGTAAAATCTGATTCCAGGAACGCTTGGGCCGAGGTTAAAAAATGCTGACTGGGACACAGTGCGAGTACGAAAGAATATATGGAAATCTCGCGTTTTATGAAAACCTGGAGTGCAGTATCCGATTTTGAGAGGTTCAACGTGTCGAGCTTATCGCAAAATGGCATTGAAAGATCTTCGAAGCTCGTCGATCGGTATTTGGGTCAGTGGGGGTCCAATTACTCCATTGTTAAATTGCGGTGGAAAAAAGAAAGAAAAACATTGAAGGCCGAAGCGATAAGGGTCTGATAGCGTGCGTGAAAGGCCGACACGAAAAGCGGCTTATTAGCAAACGATTAAAATCGTATCGGTTTTCGATTCTGATCGAATTTGGGTGGCAGCGGATGAAATTTCAGTGACGAATTATCCATAAATTGCTGAATTGAGCGGTCGCGGTCCTGCCACGTGGCAACCTCGGCTCCGCTCGTGGAAAAAGGTGCGTCGAGGCGCTCGAGAAAAATTGCAAGCTGCAGCAACTTTTGAGAAACGTTCTAATAAAATCGCAATAAAAATTTATCGCTGCCTCGGCGCTTCCTCGCCTCGAGGGAGGAGCGTGCGGAAAAAAATTGCGAATAATCTTTGATTTACAGTTCAAAAGTTTGCGCCCCGCAGAGTTTCGTTAAATTTTCCATTCAGTGTTCACCTTCGCTGCACTTTATCTCGGCCCCCGAAGCCGGAACGTCGAGAATCGCTTTTTCTGGCCAGCGGCCCATTTTCAAGGGACGTCAAATCGGAATAATTGCAACAATAGTGACGTGGACGAAAACTCAATGAAATCCTTGCGAAATTCAATCGAATCAACTCTCATTATCGAGCCCCATTATTTTTTCGCTCTTTTGCACGCATCCAGAAATATAATTGGACGAACTTCATTATCCCAGTAATTAAATGTGATTGAGCTGAAAAAATGTTTGCTCGCTCCTCGCACGTGCCCAATTCGATCACGCAAGAATCACACAGGTGTCTCAGTCGCACTGCACACTGATAATGCTGGTGACTCGAAACGCGTCAGCGTTCGTGTGCGATTACACGAGTATCGATTTCATCAAGTTCAGCAAATGAGAAGTTTTCAATTGGGCTATTGGCACTCGAACTGTTAATTTCTCGATGCTCGAGGATGATTTTTTCGTGCAGTTTAAATAGTTCACGAGATGCTTAAAAATTCTCTTTTTTTCCAGACCAAGCTCGAATTCGAAGATGCGCCAAAATATCGTGTGGATTTACGAGCCTTCGCGAAGCTTTATTCGAGATGAAAAATTCTAGTGGAAATTAGGAACTAATGAAACTGTACCTGACGAGCCCGGACGGTCTGGCGTGGGTGGAGTGCGGCATGACAGCCGCGACGAGGACGATCACGGTGATTATCGATAGTAAATCCATCGCGGTGGTTGGTCTCTTCATCGTCGTGTACAAACAAGAGTCGAAGTCGAGGCTTATCGATAGTGGAGTTTAAAAACAGAGGGAGGAACTCGGATTTTTTAAATCCGCGCACTGACCAGGCGGCGAAATGAAAAAGGGAAAAGATAACTGGGAATTTTTATTTTCAAACTTGCGCGTTTATCGTCACTTCGACTCAATGCCAATTGACGATCGAATAATCACTGAATGGAAAATTGATTTTTGGAGGTAACGAAAATTTTTCCGACCTATCGAGCGATCGCTTTGTTCTCAAACACCTTTTACGCTTATTCGCGTTTTTATTTATTTATCTATAAATTCAATAGCTCAATTCTCACACTCTTTACCGTTTTGTCTCTTGGTGAACTGTAGCATGCTGCTGGACGCTTCCAGCATATATACTCGTTCGCCCGTTCGTGCCCCCACTCATGGTATATCCTCCCTCACTTTTATCTCTCGTGCGCTCCGACTCGAATAGACACGCACACACGCACATGCCTCTTCGACGGCGGCTCGCTCTGGATCTTTCCGAGATAAGCCCCGGAAGCCCCCGGAGAAACACCCTTCGCAAAAAGCTTCCGACTATTCGCCGGCAGCCAACGATCGACGTCCTCCTCCTCCTCTTCGCAGAGGTCCTTTCTTTTTCATTTTTCGATCGACGGATCCTTCGTTTCGATTCTTCTTGGAAGGTTCCAACTTGCCAGGACTCGATTTCGGGGTTCCTCGTCATTTTTTGTCCAACCAAAAACATCGTTTCGTCTCATTTCATGGATGAAGGAACGATCGATTTTTCCGTTTGAATTTTTGGCAGAGCCGTCGACGCTAAAATATTTTGAAGATTTGAACGTTTGTTGGGATTATAAAAATTGTTGTTTTTTTTTTTTATTTCATTTTCTGTCGATTCTTTTTCGATCGTTTTTGGGCTCAACGTGTGGTTGGCGATGATTCTCACTTTTGTGTTTGTCAACATGACAATTCACTTTTTCCTATCTGACGATTCATTTATTTCGGGTTCAGATGAAGATCGTTGCTGCAAAGTATTAGTGAATGACATTTTTTTTGGCTTTTATCTAATCTAATGATCCTCCGATCTAATTCTCCTGAGAACTCTTCGATCTCGCGAAATATTAACTTTTCAGACGGTCAACGCATTTTTAAGAGAGAAAACGTCGTTTGAACATTTTCACTGCTTTTTTAATGCTTTGCCGTTCGATCGAAGCAACGATTTTGTGCTCGCTTACGATCAGCTGAAACTCCATTTCCCAATGATTTTCACTTACGATTCGTTTACCGTGATTGGAATAAATTTCAATATTTTTAAGATAGGGAAAAAATGGTCAGCCTGAAATCTGAAAAAAATTCATCCAATCCATACTTGGCGAACAATTTATCGGCGTCGTTTACAGCCAAACTTTTTCGATCTTTGCAAAACTCGATTTCCCAGATCCCAAGTTCTTTCATTCCCCGATTCAAATTTTTCATCATTCCCATGAACTAGATTCTTGGCCGAATGATTTTATTTTTTCATAATTGAGGTGGGGGAGCGACGATTTGTTTCCCAGTCGCCAGGATCGAGAGCCATTCGGGAGGGTTGGAAAATGTACAAAAATACAAATTGAAAAATAAGCATGCGATTTCACAGTCGGATGTTGAATCCTAAAAAATCTGTTTTATTGCACGATTGTCCGTAACGACACAGAGATTTAGCAGAACGATTTCAGTGCACATTAATAATCGTCGTTGTCTGGTGTTACAGGCTACATTTCTAAGAAGCCCACTCTGGACGAGTCTCGTGTGGAGAAAGTGACAGATCGCGTTCGCACCGTTTGAGCAGAGTAGCGATCCATCGGACGATATTTGTGGAACGACACGTAAACGTGTCCGAGGAGTTAGTTGACCAGCAGAGCTGATTGAGCTTCGTTGTGAGCGATGCCGGATGTCGCCATTGGGATTGGTCAATTTTTCCTTTCACCAAATAAATCGAACGTGATTCTCCCTCGATTTCGTCTCTCCTCACGACAATTATTCGCGATTTTGGACGATCGTTTCAAAGAAATTTCTCACTAATTTGTTCATTGGCCGAGGATTTATGGACCCGAAACGTCGAAAAAATCGTTGGCTCGAGCACCAATGGAGAGTCAAATGAGCCAGAAACAGCTCAAGAAAAAAATTCTCCACGAAATCGTGGACAAAATGTTTCTCGCATAAAGAGAACCGTCGAGTTGGTTCTTTTTTTCCGAAACTGCGAAAATCGTTGCTCAGTATTGAGTAACATTTTCGCCCGCCCCGCTCCCTTCTCTCGCTCCCGATAACGAGCCATCTCCCGTTAATATCTCGTCGCGAGCGCGCGCCTCTCCTCGTATTATATGAGACTTTCACGCAAGTGACGTGAGGCACCACACACGAAGCGAAGTCAGTTATTCCATGAAACGAGCATGACGTTTCTAAATCATGCGTGCTCTCTGTGCTTCTTCATATCTGACGTGTGCCATTTTTTGTTTGTTTCCCTACACTCTCAAGCCCCAGCGACTACTCGTTTGTTTGTTTAAGATTTGTTCCTTTCCCTGCAATCTTCGTGATGTCATGGTAACTACCCATCGATTACACCTTTCAACAAGACTCATAAAAAGGACGTCGTGGAATATTTAAAGTCATAGAAATTACGGTAAATATTCGGAAGTGGGGCTCCTGCTGTAATCGGACTGAAATTTTTTTTTACCTTCTTTATGCATAAAGAACATGAGAAAAAGCAATATATTCAGGTGGCGCAAGATATTATTGGCCAAAAAAAAACATTTTCCATTATACATTCGTTTACGAATATTTACCGAAATTACAAGTCCAAATATTAGCGAATTTTACACTTATCTTAAGCCAGTAGTCTCGCCACTGAGTTTTTCCATTGATTTATTTTTCGTTTCAGGCTCCTATTTGAAATACTGGAAGTACAATGACCCGCTAAATTCGAAGAGGATCGAAGATCCGGGCCTGAGCGATTTGAACAGGAAAATCGTGCGGTTTAACGTGGGCTCGGACCAGCCAAAGGCGGAGTGTTTCACATGTTACGCAAAGATTCCCAAAGTCTTTTATAGGGGAGACCGGGGCAAAACGGGATACCTAAGGAAATATTGAACTTTTCAGAAGTTTGGGAAGCTCTGTCTATTTTTTACTCCCAAAAACTAAGAAATGTACTGGAATTTTGTTCAATTATCAAAAAAAAAAAAAGATCCGAGGCGAAACGGGGTACTCCTCAAAAACTCATGAAATTTTTTTTACTATGATTTTAATTCAATGCACCTTGGGTGTATTTTACACCCGTAACCGAGTGCTTCCGACTTATCGCTGTAAGCGTTGAAAGCGATCTCAGCGCGTACAACGCTCTAACGTACGTCGAACGCATCTTCTGTAATTCAATTCAAAATGAATGATATGAATAATATCGAAGATTGCTAATGTTTATTTTGTAAAAATTTATATTCTTTGTCCACTGAATCATGGATTCAGTGCCAAAATTGCGCTGAGTGGACACATGATTATTCGTGTGCAGGTGTAACCACACATGATGGTCCGCAAACATGTATCTGCGATTACTGTCGTAGACAGTAATCTGCGAGGCAGTAATCGCAGATTTACAAATACTTTTTGTATATCTGTGCAAAAACGTTTTCATTTTAAAAGTGATGTAAAAAAAAAGAATTTGAAAAAAACGAATTTTTTGGAAAAAAAAAAATCAAAATCCAAAAAAAACGAGGTATTTTGGAAAAAATATGTTTCATGCTCTTTTCGGACTAGGATAAAAATTAAAAAAAAAAAGACAAAAAAATTTCTCTCATTTCTCGGGTATCCCGTTTTGCCCCGGTATGCCCTATTAGAGTTTTTCGAAAAATGACAAAAGTCTTCACTCGTTAGTTTCGGATTTGTGGGGTGAGTCGACGCCACGTTTCTCCAATGCTGCGTCTGCACGAGTTTCGATCGAACAGGGGACCGAGGCTCTGTCTGACGCAACAATTGTCACGATGTGGTTATTCCTTCAGTTTTACCAAAACTTTCGGATTTCCACGTGGAAGTTGGCTCTCGAACGTGAGGCAGTCACGAGACTCCGGCCTGAAGGCTTTTCCCATCGTATTTTGGGACATCTGCAACGAATGCAATGTTTTTAGGAACGAAGAGCACTCGCAGGATCGTTTTCAATGACATCGATCGCTGGTCGATCGTCGGGATGGTCGAGGACTCGATCTCGTTCAAACGGTCCTAAGAATCTTCGAACGATTTTCCTGTTTTTCAGCTTAACGTCAAATTGTTAAGGGCACGCTGCCCCAGCGACGTTGAACGGCCGAAGCACGCGAGCCTCCGACACCGCGTGTCTTACATCAGCGAGTAAAGATGACGACGCAGCTTCGTGTCTCGCGCGAGCCGGTCTTTCGTTACGACTCTCGTCTCTCGTCACTCTGGGTCTGGACTTTGGAACGAATACGTCATGCGGAGGTTTCGCGAGGGTCCCGGCGAGTCCTCCGCCACGTCGTCGTCGCACTCGATTTTTCCCCTCCTCACGTCGCTCCTCCTCTCGCGTGCTGATCCTTCAGTCAATAAACTGTTGCAAGAAGAGGGGAAACGTGTGAACCATGAGTGTGCGGAATTTCCGAGGCTGTTCCAATCCCATCGTTACCACTCAACTATCGCGACCTTCGAGTGACGTCACGCTCATTCAGAACTTTTTTCGTCAAGCTCTTCGCACCTTTTCGCGCTCCACTTTCCTCAACGAGGTTCCCTTAAGGGGGTTGGATCACGAAATAAAAATAATAAAAATTGGCTGAAATAAATATTATGTTCACGGATAATAACAAAAGACTGGTCCAAAATTTCAGATCTTTTGACCTCGCAGTTTTTCAGTTATGAATTGTTGAAATTTCGCTGTTCTTGTGGCAATACGATCACTCATATTTCAAGAGAATGGAATGAACAAATAACCAGATACTCGTGCCAAATTTAACACAGGAAGAATGCACTTTTGGAAATGATTTGATGCCAGATTTATCTTCCCCCCACCGCACTGATGTCAAGGAATTAATTGAAACTCTCGATAAAATTCGAAACTTGATGCTTACATTTCCATATCGTAAAAAATGTGGCGACCCCGCTCGGGAATTTGAGTGTGTTCAGTGCGTGCATGTGAGAGCAAAGCAGGTGTGAGCACGAAACTCGGCTGAAGCTGACGTGAGCCGAATTAATAGGATGTATATAAGGTCAATTCCGCAGTACATTTATTTATTTTTTAAGGTTATGTCTTATGTTAAAATGTCAACGGCGAATCATTTCTCTTTGCATTTTATAATTTTTAATAAAAAAACTATGTCATTTTGAATCATAATTTACGATTTTTAATAAAATTAATATCCAATTTGATAACTGTGGTCAAGCACAAGCGAGCCAATCAAATTACATGTTCAATATGGCGAACGTACTAACTACAGAACGCCGCTGAAACGTAAAAAGTTAACCCCAAATATCTCCACAACGACATCGGAAACAGTGGGTTTTTTTTTGCGTGAAAAAATCGATAAAACTTTGAAGTTTGTAAAAATTTTTTTGCGGCCGTGCGTTGACAACGATTCACACACTTTTTTATCATTTTAGTTCGATTTTGTCGACTTCCGGTACAAATGACACGGAGTTAAATACGACTTTAATTTTTAAATATTTCTTTTTAACCATTGGCTAAGTACCTTTTTCTTTTTTTCAATCGATGCAGCGTGATCAACTCTATTAAATATTACAAATTCATGAAAAATTTGACGTGTCGATATTTTTTACATACATCCTTAACTCGAATTACCAAAATCTCATAATTTCTCGCGTTCTACTCAAGATGCAGAGGACACACAGCTGATACGTACAGTGCAGGCAACATGGGAAAAAGAATTTTGATGTTGCCACGTTTGAAAAAGTCATACAAATGAATGAAAATATGTTTACGATTGATTTTTTAAAATAATTTGCAATATAATTCATTTTTTTATGACTAAATTATTGCAAAATATGTACATCGATGTGCTATGCAGAAAATTGGCGTTTACAACTCAAAAAATTTTGATCTCAGCAGTTGGTAATAAGCTTGGACCAGCGTGTATATAAAGCATGCCCGACAAACTCGTGATTCACCCTCCTTAAAGTTTCGCTTTTTGGGCGGGCTCTCTGTGAATCTCGAAAAAATTGAACCCCCGAAACCTTGGGAGTGTCGATTGCAATCATCGGAGTTATCAGAAAAATGTTGACGGACTGACCTACGAAATTGATCGATCATTCAACCGGTGATTCGTTTCCAATGAGTGCCTCTGGAAACTAAAAAGTGAATCCAGGAACATTTGTTTTTCTCTCTCTCTCTTTCTCCTTTTCGTTCTCTTGGTTTTTTCCATTGAACATTCGAATTTCTTTTCCCCAAAGTCGCGTTTCCGGAAGTTCGTTGACCGCCCACGGAATTCTCAATAAAGAGGAGAAAAACATGTTGAACGCGTCGAATTATTCGACGTGATAAGAAAATATGAACCACCTTCGAAACGAAACGTCCTTCGATCGATTTTAAAAGCGGCTCTTGAATTCCTCAGCCCGGAAAATCAAAGTCCAATGACCGCTTGCGAATTCCTTAATTAAAAAAGTATGAAAAAAAAAAAACACTAGACAACCTTGGGGTATGCGATATGATAAGAGGACGCGTGCAAAAACGATCCTTCGCTACATTCTCGTTCTCGGAAGGTCTGACACTGTAAAGTTGAACATTTTTTAAAACCATTCCGAATTGGTTCATTCCTCGAAACATATTTTCAACTTCCACGATTCGCAAATTTTTATCAGATTTTTCAGCACGATGGAAACCAATAAAAACTCCTGCGAGTCGAAATATTTCATAAAATTTGCGAGAATGAGGAAATTGAGAAATTTTCATCAATAAAAAATCATTCGGAGCAGGTCACACTTTCCGTACAAAAAAATCATCCATTAAAAGTCGAAACTAAAGTTTTCCACGGAAAATGAGAATTTCGACCATTCGTTCGACGCTGTGAGTCCTTAAAATTGACTAAAACTTTTCCTGCCAAGCCATACGTCGACGTCATTACAATCGCGAATGGTTTTTGAATGGTTAATTTTGCTTCCAGATTCGAGTCGAAACGTGGGACAAGATTTTTCACTCTTGTCAATGACGGAGATCGAAAAGTTGATTTCAATACGAATTTGTTTCAACGCTGGCCCGGCCGAGACGACATTTTATATCGAAAAATCTCAGTTTCGTTCCAACGGAGGATCAAATTTTGAAAATTATTCAAGGATTCAATAAAAGAAGAAGCGTCGAGTGATTTTCGTGTTCTGTGAATTCACGCATGTTCGTACGAGTCGGGAACTCGAATGTGTGGCGAATATGTGCGACTTGCACGATACTAAGCAGGGCGAGTCACGAGCGAGCGACATTCGCGCTGCTGACCTACGCCAATATTCGGAGATGCGTATGAGACGAGCGATGCGGGTGTCGATCTGGCCAAGCGCTCCACATCTAAAATTAAACAAGCCTCAGAGCTGGTGGGGCCATTGGCCATTAAGCTGTCAAAGTACAAAACTGTTGAGTGAAAAGAAATGTATCGATCGTTGATTCGTGAGGAAATAAAATTGGAAGATATCGAAATAAATGTGTGCAAATTATACAAAGAGATGAAAAGATTTTACATCTCCTTTGGGAGAAGCCGCTATTTTTCAGGGAGGGGAAGAGTGGCTCGTGACAATTTTGTTCGTGCGCGGCAGAGTAGCTTCGATTCTATTGAGATGTAAAAGTTTTCACTCAAAATCACGCGATATCAAACGTGTTATGATTTTCGTTTGATTACATTTTGAAGCACTGGTGACAAGAATGAATTCATTTGGAAAACTCAATAATCTGATTTATTTGCTATTTTTCTTATTTATTTTTTTTTTCATATTGTTTAAATTAGAATGCAAAATTGTTTTTTATATTTTATTTTTTAATTGATATTGAATTTTAGATTTTTTATGGGTTCGAACTCGGTTGAATTTGCATGCATTTTTTTGCGAGTATTTTTTCCATCAATTTTTTTCAAGCTAGCATTATTTTTATTTTGTTTAAGTTCGCTTTCGAAAGTGGTCGCTCATCTGCAGCATTCTTTCGTGAGGATTAAAAGTTATTAGTCGACGTAATACAATATTGGTCACGCGAATAAAATGATAAAATCGAGAAATGAGATTGAGGAAGAAGATTATTACTACGTGAGCGGGCGCCGTCAGCTCCCGATGATGGATCGAAGTGATTACATTATCTATAATCGTTAAGAATTTGAGCAAAGCGTGAATCAATTTACGTCATATTCGGTAGACCTAACTAAAATTGGAATCGAATGATTAGGCATTTTCGGAGATGAGATTTTTCGAAGATATTTATTGGTGAACATTTTTTTCACTGGATTGCTGCTCTTTTTTGCCAGCTGAATTAACGACGCTATTTTATTTTCTGTTACAATAGGAGAAATGGAGATTTTTCTTCTCCCCCAACAGTGATGGAAGATAAAAGAATGATAAATGTCATCATCGGTGCAGAGATTTTTTGTCCATCGCAGTACAGTGAGGAGCTGCAATTTCTCACATCATTCCATGAAAAATGAATTTTCGTAAAAATGAAAATAAAATTCAATTTGAATGTGTCGAATTTCACTGAATTTTGGTATTCTCCAAAATCACGGGAACTCGGTTTCAAAAAATGTGGTAAACGAACGAAATTTGTTTGAGTCGCTCCACACTTTGCTCAATCAAGAAGAGAAGAAAGTACATGTGTGCTCTCGCATTACAGTCGTACTAATGTGCTCACCGTATCGAGTTAATCTACTGCATCTAGAAGTTTGATAAATCGGACAAATCTTTCGATAAAAGCAAAGATCGCTCGGCTACTGAGTTTATTAAACGGTACAGTCGTCCATTTCTGTTCCGCAATGAATTTTATTCGCGATTAAACGAATTCCTGAGGGTTTGTCAAAGTTGCACGAAGGAGGTTCGAAGAAAAGTTGGGAGTGCTGAAAAATGAGGTTTCACGTTTTTTTTTGGTGCCCCACTCCGAGGAGACCAAAATTAGTGGTTCAACGAGCCTGAAAATGAAATTTTTGTTGAAACATTGAATGAATTTCCTGCTCGAATAAAATCTCTCGAGTTTGACTCATGCAGACTGCGAACACTCACGCAAGAACAATTTGGAAACATTTTCCTGTTTCGTATTTCCGTCGATAATCTGGAATCGACAACCCATTGAATCGGTCTCTCTGAGAGAACTTTTTTAGGAAAATTTTCCCAATGATTCTTTAAATAAACATTAGTCATCTAACCCATACTTTTATATGCGGGAACGAAACGCTCGTTTATTTCCCCTGAATTGAGTTAAGATCGTGGTGTGCTGCGAGATTGGAACGTTTGGGGCACCGAGCGGTGGGCTCGATTTGGCGAGTGCTTGACAAACGTAACGCAAAATAAATGTATGAAACATCGAATCGGCGCGCTTCTCGACACAGTTACTTTCGCAGCGTTTTTTGCACTCAAAACTCAGTCGCGAAAGCGTCCTCCTGCGTGGGCGTGACGGAGAGTCAATGTTGAAGGAACACTGAACGACCGGAGTAGAGAACCGCCGCAAGAAGTTACCGACTCGGTATGAATGAATTTAGTCAGGGCACTCGCTGTTGAATAAATATTATCTGCATATTATATTATATCTATTTTTATTTAAGGAAGTTGAGGGGTCAGAATGAAAATAATGTCATCGCTTTTAAACCGATTGCATCTTATAAAGTGAAGTGTAAAAAAAAATCAGTTAAATTTTCAGACAATTTAGGAGCATCGTTGCTGAGAAAAATCAATAACAATTTGGGCCAAATAACATGTAACCCTATGGAAGTCAAGACACATTGAATGATATCTCTGTTGAAAATGATGACTAAAAATATGAAATTTTTTGGGTAACATGAGCAAGGCTTGCTGAATAATGTCAATTTTTGCTTCCTCATAGAGGAAGCTATGTGACGATGAAAATTTTTTTTTCCCGTTTTCGATGTCAGTGTGCCCAAAACGTTCAAAACTATCAAAAAATCATATCTAGAAAGAATGTCCGGATGTCCGGATGTGTGTGTGCGCGCGCGCGCGTGTGTGTGTGTGTGTGTGTGTGTGTGTTTCATGGCACTGCAAAATTCAAACGCTTATAACTCGAAATCGATTTGAGATGCAGGGCTATCGTTTTGCATAGACGTTAATCTGAACAAGCTCTTCATTCTCTGATTATTTTGACAGAATTTGAAGAAAAATATGAATCCTACGACGTTTTGAAATTTTCAAAAAAAGGGTGTCGACGCTCTAACTTTCGAAAATTTTAAGATTTATTAATAATTTTTTTTTTATAAATAGACTATCATAATAGGAAGGTTGGTATTGAATTTGGGAAATATCGGTTGAGCGATTTAAATTTTATGATTTTTTGAATTTTACGAAAATATGAGTTTTTCGAAAAATCGTCTAACCGCTTTAATTTTTGGAAATTTTGTAAGATATCGTGTATAAGTCTGTACTTCCTCCATACTTTCCAGCAAAGTTGTCGGAATTATTTAATTTAAATGTAAGTAGAAAAACGATGAAAATTGAAAGTTGCAAACTGTTTTTTCTGATGGCTCGTCATTCAGTTTTTTTTTATGTATTTAAACAAAGAGATAAATTTATGTTCGTAAAAGAAGGTAGAGAAAATACATTATTTCCTTGTATGCAAAAAAAAATGTTGAAAATTAAAATTTGCAAATTGCTTCCTCAAGATGGTCAAGATGCACGGTGCTCAATATGCACGATGTATTTTGTTTTTTTTTGTTTTTGTTTTGTTTTTTTGTTTGTTTTTATTGTTTTTTGTTTTTTTTTGTGTTTTAATGTTTTAATTTTTAGTATTTTTTTATATTCTCAGGCACTTAATTGTACATTTGAAATCCTTTATATGTCAAACACTTTTGACCGTTTTTCGTTTTCGATCTGTTCGCACAAATGTCATTTCTATATCTTATTGATGTTTCTTGTCCACGAGCTCGATTCTTTCGGTACAAAGGCGTCAGACTATTTATCATTTTGTAAATCATGATGGAAACATTGTATTTTAATCTTTGTTTTACCGACTGGAAACCTAATAAATCCAGCATATCTTGTACTCTCGTATATCCATTGCACTTAAAAATAGCACGCGTTGCTCGGTTTTGGCATTTCTGTAATTGTTCTATCTAGTAATTGTCAGGTTTAAAACTATCGTGTTCCAGTATTCTAAATGTAGAGGGATAATCGTTTTATACATTGTTACTAATTTATATGGACATCTGCATGAGTCAAACTCCAAAGCAGTTCCGTCGGACGAGAGATTCGATGAGTTATTTTTAAACAAATTTTGCCCCCTCATGATCGACCCCGGTTACCTCTTGCCGTTCGAAAAAAATTGAATCACATTTCTCTTATCAGGTCTGCAGATGAAATGTGAAGCAACAGTTTCACCGTCTTGACAAATGCTTCGATTATGGACACGACAAAAAATCCAATAAGCGCTAATTTTTTATTGTCGAAAGTTATTGTTTTGGTGATTCAGAAAAATGTTCTCTACATTTTTTGTATGAAATTTCTAAAAATTCACCAACCGCGGATAGAGACGATCTTGTTGAGGAGACAGAAGGCCAGCAACTCCAAACTCGTTGATTTCGATTCGTTATTTCGAAAATGGTTTCCGCGTATAACTCTGACGTCGATAGTTTAAGTACCACTTTTTATAGGAACAACTTCCTCGTGGGCTGCAATTTTCATGGGATTTTCGACAGCCTTCTTCACAGTTGCGTTGTTTATTTACGCTTTTTTTCTTGTTATTCTCTCGAGCATGGAACTCAATCTCCGCAGAGTTTTTTCGTAGTTTTCCTTAAAATGATCAAACTGCGTTATACTTTCGACGATCTTTGATAACAATTCCCGAATATTTCAACGCACTGCTGAAAATAAACGTTCTACGAAAAAGAGACGTTGACCAAGATTCTGATAACGGTGGGTCAGCATTGACTTCTATGGTTTTACGGTTTCGATTCTCGGCCGCGCGAATTCCCGGTCATTGGAAACCCTTCGTTTCGTAAATCTCAGTCTTTCGAATGATCGATTATCGTCGATAACTTTGTTACCAGAAAAAAAGATTCGTTCCATTTTCTGGAATCCTTTTCACCCTTTCTGCGATTATCGAGCAAGCAATTGAAGTGAAAAAGAGACCAAGAAGCCTTGGAAATCCGCGTTTTCGATGCTCTTTTACAATTCCTTGCAATTAACCTGCACACTTTCTAAATCGAATGGCCTCGAGATTGAAATGATCGATGGTCATGACCGTCAACTTCAGACCGGAATCGAGTAACATTTTGTCGGTTTCCGTCGAAGCTCCCTCGGACAAGAAAATCTACCGAAATTTCCTGTGTCGGAATTTTTCTGTATCGGAGCTTTGTTCCCAATAAAGGACCAACGGAAGCCCACTTTCGGTGTTTCTACGGCTCTGGAGTACTCGTCGCATACAAAATCCATTTCCCTAAAATTGTTATCGAAGTAGTAATTAAAAAACGTTGTATTCCGTCATCGGAGAACCGGCGAGAATCATCTCTGGCAGGGAATCCACGCGACCTCGTTTAACGGGGCCTCGATTACCGCGGTCTCCATCGAGGTCCGAGCAGCCTGGAAAAAAGGCAATAAGACGAAGTTTTAGAAGAGAGTGAAAGTAGGAAAATGACTCAAATTAAAAATGGAGGAAAATAAACCTGGTGACTCGGTTCGGCGATGGATGCGGAATGAAGGAAACGTCATTTTCCGACGACGATGATGATGAAAAGTAGCGGTTGCGAGTCGGCCATAAACCTCACGAGGTGGATCGTCGATGGATATTTCACTGTGTCAATGTACGCACGGCTCGTACTCAGAGCTCTTTTAAGGATGATCGATCACCAGGTCGAACCCAAGATTCTCACCTGAAATTTTTCCACGATGTAGATGAATATTTTACGTGACGATTAGCTAGATTCGGGCTAGATTACTCATCTAGTTATTTTGTAATTAAATTGCAAAGTCGAGCATTTTGAGGCACCGAATGCACGTCGCTTATGGAAAAAGATCGAGCGGAAGTGCCACGAAGACGGTTTTTCTCGCCCATAATCCAAGATTATTCATTGAAAAACCTATTTTAGGATCAATGGATCATTAAGAATTTGGTGAAAAATTAAAAAATCGTACCTCACCAAGTTTTTAACAAAATAATCTTACAAAAAAGTTTTTATTTCCGATTGAAAATTGTGAGAAGGACGAAGCAGTATTAAAAAATGTGGCAACGTCACAGCTAACAGATGATGCCACCAGCGGTCATGACCTAGCTTTACTTCAAACACCAATACAGGATATTACAGTGGCAACATTGCCAAGTGTGTTTTTTACAATTCTCATATGGAGAAGTGACTATAGAGTCGTGGACGATGTAATTATTGCAGTTTTCACGAATTACTGTGCCATGAAATACTCATGTACAGCTAATAATGCTTCTTAAAATCGATAACAGGAATATTCAACACCGGTAAAGGTAAATCAGAGCAGCTATGAGTCGAATAATTTTGGGCTTTTTTTTGACTCCGAAGTCACGATCGATCATTCTTCTTAAGGATGTTTAATCGTCTACGTTCGCGTCTTCATCGTTCCATTGCTTCTCGTCGTTCGTTTCCAAGCACTTTGGAGAGTCGTTGAATAACACTAAAAAATGAAGCTCCAGGTTCGTTCTTCCTGTGAACTTTGGTCTGGCCAACTTTATGATCTCCTCTTCGAAGCTCCGTGTCGTCTCTTCCGCCACTATCGATCTTTAAAGGATAACTTCAAAATATTTTGATTGTCATCGTGAGTCACTGACGCGACTTTCAGCTTGAGGCCATCTCGCGTGACAGATGTTTGTAACGATTAGTAACGAACGTATTTTCCACTGTAAAAAGTGCGTGTGCACGTGCTCGATCAGCGCTGAATCTCTATAAAATGGAGATACTGAGACGATTCGCGTGTCGAGATGAGTTTGGGGTCCCGAAGATGGTGTCGACGTACGATAAGCGCCGATTCCGCACACATGTGTAGACATCGATATGCCGAAGAAGCGTTTATTAACCGCAAAACGAGAGCGAGCGAGAGCGGAGCCTCGTTAGAGAGATTTTGGAGGCCGGATGCTGCGATAAAACGGACCAAGGAGGTCTCTGAGCCAATGGCGGGCCCCGATACAAAGTCGCGTGTTGCCTTCTCCCTCCGCGTTCTCGCTGACGCGTGAAAGACGAGTGATGATAAAAGTTAATGAAAATGTGGAGAAATATCGAATCTACGAAGGAGAGCGAAGCCATTGCGTTGAAATTTCATGACGAAAAAACCTCTTTTTCTCCCCTTTATCGGCTCCCTCGCATCCCCACAGCGCAACCGATTCCGTGAATCATTTCTCAAACTCATCCACGCATGTCCGCTTCGTGCGTGGGTCCGAGCATACGCCTAGACAAATTTAAATAGCCCGATAAGTGTTTTATTTATGGAATGCTCGAGGACAATTGTGCCATTTTATTTCTATGGACATGAGCAAATTTCGGGCTGATTATCGTTTATCAAAAGGCAGCTGAAAAAATGGATGACGAATCGGTGGAAATTGCGAGTCATTCCGATCACTCGGCGACAACGACTGTCGTACGAACGACGAAACATTTCATTACGAAATGTAAACAAAAGTTGTTGGTACATAAAACTCGGTTCGGTCGAGTGTCTGTCTTTTTTCACGAATTCGCTTTTTCACGAATGAGCTGCCCATTGAGATAATGTGTAATGACACACGAAAAAAACGCATTTAGTGTTCAATGACGCATTGAACATTGCATAGGGATTTTTTTTCCCTTTCCGTCGATGAATTTTCCGGAAATTAGGAAAAATAAACGTCATACCTGAAATCCCAAAGACCGAATATTTGACTCGTTGAAAGAACGCTGTCCACTCTCATTGAATGAAGACTCATATTCAACATCACAGCTTTCACTGATGCCTACACGTCTTGTTTATTTTCATTGATAAGGAGTAATTAACCTTAATGCAAAAATGCATATTATAATAAATCTTAATATCAGAATAACAATAGAAACATATTAATATTTTTAATTATGCATCAGTCATTTATTCAACGAAAAGAGGTGAGTAATTCCCGTGTTCATTCAATGGGAAGAGTTAAAAAATTTAACCCTATAAAATGAACACTAGTGAATTTGATGGCATTTTTTCGTTAATCGTAATTCTTTGATTGATAACAGTCGCCTGATCGGAAACATTCGAGACTGGGTCTATACTATTGCGATTTACCGCAATAGCTCGTTGAATGTTTTATTTTTTTACGCGCAGTGTCAAGTGCACTCCAGCAGGGTAGAGCACAAAGCTGTTGTCAACATGTTAGAAACTTCAGAAAAAAATGCATACTATACTTTAGCTTGCTATTAAACGAGATTATTCCTTTTTCAATATTTTCTTCATTGAAAAAAGTAAAAACTGGAAAAAATATTTAAAAAAAGAACATTCAATTTTTTTTCTCATCTTTGGAAAGACAGCGAAGACATTTCACAAAACTTTTTAAAATTTGATGAAACAAACTTTGTTCTTTGCTCGCCTTACTTTATTGGTTAGGGTGTGGGAGGGGGGGGGGGGGGGGGGGAGGATAATTTTAACAAATTTCCTTTCTATCGCATCGACGCAGATGATCACACAGGTTTTAGCATAGTTTGACACTTTATATTTTAATTCTGCCAAAGTGTTTTTTATTCGTTGACATTAGATCGAAGGAGCAAAACTTCTGTGGTCTTTGGTACGATAAGGTGAGCGAAACGTGCTGTGCATGCAAGCCCAAAGAGCTTCTTTATAAATGAATTAAATCGAAACGTAATTTTATGGTTCTTTAACTCTGAGTGTGCACACCTTCACAGCCAGGCATTTCGTGCACATGGGGTCACTTTGACCAAGGTCATTTTTGACATCGAATATCTCGGTAACTATGCGCTTTTCGGAATAAAAGGTTTAGTCACTTTTTGCAGTGAATTGATCAAACTTTGAGGCTGCAAAGTCGAATTTCTAAAAAAATCTTTTTTCATTGCTCAAAAACGTGCTCAAAGTTGATAGAGCTGGTAAAAAGCACTTTTTCGGTTAAATCTATCGTAAAAAATTAAATTTTGAGTTTTGAAAAAAATCCTTACAGAGTTTTACAGACAAGGGTCCATGCTTTAAGGGAAAAATGGTCCACTTTGCAACCGTTCCAAAAAGTGTGTTTATTTTGGAGTACGAAGTGGCTACGCTCCCTACTTTTAGAGAGGGGATAACGATTTCTTAATATTGGGGGTTTTACTTATGAGATGCTCATCTGTAAATGCTATTCATGTGGGAAAAAAATTTTGGGGTCAACCTGACCCCAGATGCACACTAAGGGTTAATACAGAACTTGGGAAATTAAATTTTTTGGAGTCAATTTTCTGACGCTGTTGACATTTTTCATCGTCACCGTGTTTGTCAGCAATGTGACCAGTAACATCATCGCTGTGGGGGTCTGTACTTCGGAGGATTTTTTAAATACACCGATATAAACTTTCTTTCGCACAATAAAAATGTTCCCTAGGTTATTTGTATTTAAAGTGTCCTGGTATCGACTCAATCATTAACTAGTCGAGTTAAAGTATAAATTTAATCTTTTATGATATTTTTAAAGCATTTTATTACATTATTGAAATAAAAATATTCTCAATGCAAGTGTTTGTTAATTTTATTAATAATTTAGACTTCAAATTAATCAACATAAAGTAGTTGCAACCTTGACTAGTCATAGAACGGCCTAACTACTTTTAATCCTTTCCCCCGTCAATTTGATGGAATTCTTATCTCCCCGGGACCACCCAAAAGTTCAGTCGACAGCGACAATCTCCGCCAATCTACAGTTGCTTCGAGCTCACACAGGGACCCAGAGAAACTATAAAAACCATGGGCCGGTACCGTTGGCAACAATTTTTTTCGAATTTTAACCGGCCAACACCAGAAAAATGTCTTCGCGCAACATTTTTTCAAGCGCGTATCCTTCGATTCCAGGTTATCGCAGTTCATTTTCGAACGAAATTTCATCATTAAACGACGAACTTGAACTTCAGTTTAAGACAAAATGGAGAAAAACCGACCGTGCGTGAGCTACAGAGGACAGCACTACTGCCGATGTGCGCGCTCTTGTATCTGCGAATGTGCAATTTGTTCGGTGCTATTTTGACTGTGAAAACATCGAAAAGAATGAAAATTTGGAAAAAAAATAATGTTAAAAATAATCAAATACGATGACGTTTTAAAGGTCGTCGAAAGAGAAAGTTTAATGGATGAATTGACAGTGCTTAACCTTTTCGTCCATTTGGGTGGGGATCAAATGTTGGAATGACTAAAATTTCGAACAGCTAAAATCTCGAATTTATAAACTTCGAATGATAATATGGAGACGGATAGATTCGACTAGAGCTTTGAATGCCGAAAATAAATAAAGCAGAAACTGCAAGGTTCAAAGCACCTTTACATCGAAAATAAAATGTAACAATCGCCCATAGAACGATGACTAAAATATCGATTTTTCGAAAACTCGACTATCACTCTTTCGATTCATAAATTACTATAGTCAGCGATACTGTGAAAATTCACAATTTTGAAAATATAATAACGAAAGACCAAATATTACTGAGGTTGAAATACTGAAACACCAAAAAGTCGAATGGTCAAAATAGCGAAACGTTAGAAAGTCGATCGATCAAAATAAAGAAATGCAGCGGAGCTCCAAATACACGCGTCTCACTCACTCACTTACTCAGACCGGTGATCTCCAATTTTAAACATCGTCATTTTGACTTTCGCCTTTTCGAGCTATCGCTATTCCGCATATCTAAGTTTTATAGGCTCGAAAAATTCACTTTCGATTTTTTGCTACTCTATATTCTGGTCTGTCTGTAAAACGATTACTCTCCCTTTTGAATTCGAAAATATGAACTTTTGACATTCGTACGGTCTATAAAAATTGCCTTCGAAATGCAAACTATCGAAATATATATTTTCGAATAAATGCGAATTCAAAGAAAAAATATTCGATTAAAGACGTAATCTGCTAAATAATCGATCGGAAATAAGAATTTCGAATTACTTATTTTTCTCCAATCTTACATGACAAATTTATTAATTTCGAAATATCGACCATTCTACAATTCGGTTATTCGAAATTTCGAACCCCACCCGTCCATTTCCCACTTTTTCATGGGAAATGGACTCTGCCCTCCGGGAAACAATAAAATTTTACCGGTACTTGAACGTCTCGACGTCGAAATTGTGCATCAGACCACCCTCGAATTTAACAAAACATTATCCCGCTCGAGACATGAAAAAAAATAATAATTTCATTCCGTTAACCAATGCAAAAATGAATAATTCCTATCTGCTCGAAATTGCAACTAGAAAGTTTTGGAATTCGTCGCGTAGTTTTGCAATTCCAGACGCTGCCCACGGTTCCTATGCAATCCGATTTTTCCAACAGGTTTCGATGCCGATTATCCAGAGCACAGAAACGAAATGCGACGACTGCTCGTCTCGGGGCATCTTGCCAAATCTTGCACACAATAAAATGAGTCATAAGATTGAATTTAACGCTGAAAAAGTTGTGCGATTGGATGATTGATGGGGAAGAAAATGGAGAGGGACAAAGCGATAGGCAACGAGAGTTGATTCGTGAGTTTCGAATGAATCTGCGTGCTCGTTATTATCATAGCACATACGAAGCCTACGCGGGAGATCTTCCCCCTGCGATGACCCGGCGTGTTGTAGGTCAATCGAAAAAAATGAGAACAAATGTTATTTGCTTCTTTGATCGAGCAATGATCTCCGGGGACAGCGTATGTTTATGGCTCGCTTGTATCTGGCCGTTCATTGGGCACTGCTCGGAGGCACGTCGCTCAAGATACGCTTGGTTATATTGCGTTAACAAACTGCTTTATCTAGCGTACTATTTCGTGCTATTGCACATTGTCGATACTCGAGGGAGCGTTGGATCGAGGAGAGTAGAAATCGAGGTCCATTCCCTGAAAATATCTCGAGATTGAGCGATTTCAATAATATGTTGAGTGCGCCCGACTTGCAGATTGTTTCCATGACGCTGATTGATGATTTTTTTGCTGTTTTTCTGGTTTTCAGGCTTCTCGTTTGGAGATTGCGATTCTGCTAATTTCTATGTGGCCAAAGGGACCCGTAGAAACATCGTAGAAATCGACAACTTTATTTTTTCACCGGGCGGTCACCCAACCGAGTTCTGTCGCGAGTTCCGGATGTTTTTTAAATCTTTGCAATTCGATTGCTTCCGAAAAAGCTTTATGCTTACTATTTTTGTTGGAGAAATAAGTGATGAAGTGTTTTGATCGATTCAATGGATTTACGATCGCGGAGATTAATTGAGGAGCTTCGATATACTTTTGTTGCTTTTAAGCAAATCATCAACTTCGAATTGCAATATTTCGTCGAAACGAATGAACAAAGCCATGATCTTTCGGTCGATCGATGAAAAATCGCGGTTTTTGTTGATGAATTAAGGATTGTTGATAAAAGATGAAGACAAAAATTGCTTTATTTTTTCGGAACCATAACTGCAATCGTGTGATTTGGGGGTTTAGCAGTTTTTCAACAAATTTTTAACCCTTTTTCTCACGACTTTTGGCATAACTTCGGTCTTGATCGGTGACCGTAGGAGTCTTGCCATGTTAAAAAGTGTTTTCTCGATGTTTAGTTCCACAAAAACGGCGTAGACGATCGATTTGCGATTCGCTCTGTAAATTTCAAGAAAATAGTAAAATTTTCAAACTCTTGTCTCAAGACTTTTTGAGCGAAGCGGACTCGTTCTCTAGGAACGTGACTATTCTATAATGCGAGCTCGTAATCAAACGAGCCCAAACTCAAAAGCTTATTTTTCGAGGCTTTCTGTTCGACATTGTTAGAGGAGAGTGAAAGAAAAGAAAATAGGAGCGTTTTCGCGAAGAAAATTTAAAGTAAATAAAATCAAGAAGGTTGTTGTTCATTTTCCATTTTCCAGTGCAAATCTCAGCTGGGGAATCGCGTGAAAAGCAGCAATCGCGCCAAGAGCCCGTTTCAAAAATCCGTTGATCGGACTCGTATTCTTAGAAACCGCGGGGGCAAGTGCCCGGTCACGAGTCTCCGTATAGGAATTACAGCGAGTTGAAAATTCGGCTCGAGCTGGACGAAGCTCGCTTCGTGGTTGGACTCGCAGGTGGCGATTCGCGTTTCGACTCGATCCGACGCGTTCCCGCTCGATTCTCAACCGGCGGTCCACGTGTACGCGGAAAGATGTCTGTAACGCTCCCAGAATGCGTTGGCACGAGTCTCTCTCGAGCCAGCAAAGTGTCTGATCTCGAGAAAGAGCGCGCTGGTCCTCGAAGGCCGGCGCCTTGTTTGACGCGACACGGCGATGTTCGTAAATCACTTGAAGCCGCGGTGAAGAAGTGTCTGGTTGTCGAAGCACCTTAAATCTCGAATGGGTAATGCGATGGGCGTTTTTCTAGGAAGGAATATATACGAGAAAAGGGTGAAATCGGGGAGTTTCATTCTGAGAAGTTTTCGAACGAGAGGCGAGCGTGCTTCTTCAAACGTACGCGGACGCGCTCTTTTCTAACGCCGCGTCAATAAATCCTCTCTTCATACGGTTGGCAAAATGGCACACGAGAAAAGAAGGATGATTTTTGTTCGAGCTCGTAAAAGGGATCCGCAGATTCCGAGGTTTGGGAACTTCCGGAGCAGACGAAATTCCTGGACGGTCAAATACCTGGATGGGGAACCGCCCCTTAATGGCAATCGGTTTCATCGGTTCCGATTCCCGGGCGCGTTTAGCTCGATCACGAGATGTCTGAATATCTGCACGTAGCACTTGATTAACGGGTGCATTTCTCGGCTAATTATCGTCCTCTGCAACTCTCCCTTCTCACGTTCCTTTCCTTCTTCTTCTTCTTCTTCTTCTTCTTCTTCGTTTCAGTTCCCCCTTTCGCATAGGGTCGCCCTTCTCATCAGGATCGTACGACACTGAGTCACGGTCTTACGATCATTTCCGGTTTCCCCATTGGCCCAAAAACTGCCCGCCAGATATCGAGGCCTTCCAATCGCTGCGGTCCCTCGGCTCCTCCCCGCCCCTCGTACTTACACACTTGCTTCGTAGAATTCTGGTGCAATCGACGCATAACCGCCTGCAACATTCCATCGCATGACGCTCACAAAACCCCACACCAGCAATTCCTTTCTTCTTTCTCCATTATTCCTTAAAGTAGTTCGACCGTTCGATACAGTACGGCGAAGGTCCACTTTTTTTGCTGTAAATGATAGTTTAAGGTCCCCTGATAACGATAAGCACAGTTCCAGGGCCTCTTACGGGCCCAAATTTTGAACTATCATTCACAATTTTGAGCTTTTAACACGCTATGCTATGGGAGAACTCACAATAATATTAATTGTGAAAAAACTGTACGGTGATCTAGCTTCGGAAAAGTTTATATCGAGAAGAAAATTTATCACAGATTCCGTTTCTTTAAAAAAAAAAAAACATTACCTTACGGGGCGTTTAAGAAAGGAAACATGAAAACCTTCAGTTTTTGACGCGTCGAAATCGGATGTCGGTCGTTACGTTGGACCGCTGGTAACGGCTGATTGAACTTCGGGCAAATTCGGGAATCGCGGGAATTTCATCAAATTTATTTTCGAGACTGACTCACGTGCTTCCATTCGTCTAGTGGCTTCGCTTTTTTTAAGGAATTGACCGTTCCTTTTTCTCGGTGGAATTACACCGATATAAACTTTCTTTCGCACAATAAAAATGTTTCTCAGGTTATGAATATTTAAAGTGTCCTGGTATCGACTCAATCATCGACTAGTCGAGATGAAGTATAAATTTGATCTTTTATGATATTTTTAAAGAATTTTATTACATTCTTGTGATAAAAATATTCTCGATGCAAGTGTTTATTAATTTTATTAATAATTTAGACTGGAAATTAATCAACATAAAGTAGTTGCAATAACTTGACTGGTCGTAGAACGGCCGAACTGCTTTGAGTTTAACGAGCCGAGCTACTCCGATTCTTGCTGAGGCGGGAACACGAGATTTCTCTGTACGGAGGAGCGACGAAAAGTCTTCGGCCGACAGCTTTTTCATTTTTTCGCCAATGTCATATACGACTGAAAACTAATCGCATTCGAATCCGCGTCCTCAGATTTTCCAGCTATTGCAGAATCGCTGTTGCAGAATCACTCGAGTTATTGATGTCGTTATAAAAATTCCTGTTTTTTTGCTTCCAAGATTTTCGCACTCTGTTTCTGCCCATTAAAGTCATTTTGAAACGCTGCAAAAATTGGTGCCCGAGAATCTCGAAGTCGGCATCGCAAAAGCAAAGTCCAATGCGAAAGAATGCAATCGGACAAGCTTAAAAAAAGTTGCGAAAATTTCTATCAATATCGTTCAAATAAAGTCATCGATCGCTCGACAATTTTTTAGGAAATCCCACTCGATTTATCGCTCGACGATCGGCCTCCATCGCTCTGCACATTCCTTCGTCGTAACTCACACTTTACTGTAATGCGATTGGAACAAGTCTGTACGATGAGAAGACGCTGATAGCAAAAAAATATATTTATAGCTCCCGACGATTTCGATCCACAAAATCAGCAAATTCTTGATAAATTTTCCCATCCAAATTTCGCAATAAAATAGAAAAAATTTGATCACGATGGTGTAAACGTTGACAATGAGTCAGTTCGAGGTCGTCGATCAAAGCAAGAATTCTTGAAATTAATCAATCAAACTGCGATGATGAACATTTCTCGATTTTAGCTGCTATCATTATCAAGGTCTCACTTCATTCGCAGTTTATCTTTTTGTCAATAGAATTTTCTGTCTGTGTCACTGCCCCACCGAAGTGTTGGGGCTAATCCAGGTACGAAGCTGATTCGCACTCCGGCTCGTAACGTTCGAGATTGAGTGTTAACCGGACATCGAGAATCGATTGAAGATATCATTAACCCTCTCAGACCGCGACCTATTTCGCGTTGACCGAAAATGATTCCCTTCATAATTTTATCTCAAAATACTTTCTAGTTTCCGAATCCATTGTGACATTTCGGTTTTTTTTGTTGGGAAATATGAATTTTTGAATGTTCGCTGCGCGCAGCACCAGGTCCTTGGGGAGCAAAATCAGGAAAATTTACGAATTAATCTAGCACCGAATACCTTAAATACATCATATTAGCTTCCCTTTGAAAGGAAATAACGTTTGGAGTACGAAAAAAAATGTATACCCACTTTTCTTTTGCGATAACTAAAGCACCTTTTCACACAACGCCAACTCAACATGAAACGCCGACTTCATATTGATATTTCGATGAGTTAAAGCAGTTTATCTCTTGGTTTAGGAGTATCTAAGGTGCAATCTAACCTTGCTTGATTGAAATAGGCGGTTAGAACCCCAACCTTACTGACCGATGCAGTTTCATTGGGCCTGGAAGCGCGTGTTGCGTAGAAGCAACATACGGTCCGAGAGGGTTAAAAATCTGTTCAAATCTTCGCTCCACCAACAAGTTTTTCCGGGAGGATTTCATACGAAATTTTAACGATTCGATGCGCGAACGTTAGAAATAGAATTACGGAGATTCCAGAGCTAAGAATTTCGAGTGAATCGCAGTGCGAGAAAAACCAGAAAACCCTAAGAAAGTTTCTCTCAAAGTCCGAAAACTATCAACAGGAAAGAAGCGAAAATTTCGTAGCCGATTCGTGCGGCAGTACGAAATATAATATTGTGTGTTAAATCTTGTGCATAAATTCGAAAAATTATTCGATCATAAAAATGCTGGAGCTCAACGTTTCTTTTTTATCGTCGTGCGAGCTTCGTAGTAGTCTTAGGCCAGGGAAGCTCGATCGCACGATCTCACAAATGTCATTCATCTTCGCAACGTCTCTGTGTGCTGTAGCGATACTACATATACGCCGAGAATCTAAATTAGAATCTCAAAGCCGAGACGAGAATACCGTAATATCTATGAGGCAACCCGGACCTGGGAATAGTGGGCCAGTGCGGCTCGCCGAACATTAAAAAGTAGTTTGGCCGTTCTACGACTAGTCAAGTTATTGCAACTACTTTATGTTGATTAATTTCCAGTCTAAATTATTAATAAAATTAATAAACACTTGCACCGAGAATATTTTTATCACAAGAATGCAATAAAATGCTTTAAAGATATCATAAAAGAACAAATTTATACTTCAACTTGACTAGTCGATGATTGAGTCGATACCAGGACACTTTAAATACAAATAACCTAGGGAACATTTTTATTGTGCGAAAGAAAGAAATTTTTTTTGCACATCGGTGTAATGCCACCGAGAAAAAGGAATGGTCAATTCGTTAAAAAAAGCGAAGCGACTAGACGAATGAAAGCACGTGAGTCAGTCTCAAAAATAAATTTGATGAAATTCCCGCGATTCCCGAGTTTGCCCGAAGTTCAATGAGCTGTTACCAGCGGTCCCACGTGATGACAGACAACCGCTTTCGACGCGTCAAAAACTGAAGTTTTTTCATGTTTTTTTTCTTAAAAGCCCGTAGGGCAATGTTTTTTTTTTAAAGAAACGGAATCTGTGATAAATTTTCTTCACGATATAAACTTTTTCGAAGCTCGAACACCGTAATTGTGAGTTCTTCATATAGGGTACTGTGTTAAAAACTCAAAATTGTAAATGAAATAATGAAGAATTTTGCCCCGTAAGAGGCCCCGGAACTGTGCTTATCGTTGTCAGGGGACCTTAAATTATCATTTACCGCAAAAAAGTGGACCTTCACCGTACTTTATTCACGAACTACTTTAATTATTCCATTCAGCGAGTGATGAATCAATAATACGACTCTACAAAAAAATTTCTGTCATTTCATGATTTTCTGGTTAATTGTGCACAAAAACGATGAAAAAATACCCTTATTTCATATAACGTTTGCTTTTTCGATGGTTATACTAATTATACTCATTTTCATGTTTTCTTAAGAATTTTAATTAATTTTAATAAGTTCAAAAATACCCCGCGATAAAAGTGGGGTTCTTACGTTCACACAGTTTCTCCAGATGGTATACTTGAGTGATGAATAACAATCAATACAATGAAAATATGATGGGAGACTACATTTGGGGTTTATAGAGAAAAAATACTTATAAAAAACAAGTATGTGCATTTTTAAATCATTTTCCACTTTTTTTGAAGCTAGTGCCATTGTTAAAATGAATCAAAATAATATACATTTATCTTTGCACGGCTTTATTATAAAATTAGAATTAAAATCACTGATTTTCAAAAATATCGTTCGAACCTTCTCCTGGATACAAAAGCAAACTTTTTCATACCACGTATTTTTTTTTTCCTTCAAATATCATCGAATCTACTAAAATTTCGTACTTCAATGTCAACATCAAATGTTGTGTCTTGATAGTGTCCATAATTACATCGAAAAAAATCCCAAAAGTTTCTTTCTCGAAGGTTAATATTCAGATGAAGCATTCTTCCAAATAATCCGTTCGATTTCAACAATATTTCAATAATTATATACAGCAGCCATGAAACAGCGTTTTTTGAACTGATTCTACAACCGTTTTTTTTTTCATATTTCCGTCATCCCCGTTCGAAAAAGTGCATGATCGCAGCGAATTGGGACTTAATCATTTCGATCGCTAATTATTACATAAGCACGAGAGAGGCTCGAAGAAATTAACATTTTAGAGAGGAGTCGACGTAGGTTTTAACATGCAAAAGTGTGTTGAAATGAGGAAAAATTATACGGATATTCTCGTGTCAAAAGTGACTCAGAAATGTTCATCCGAAGAACACGCACTTCTCGTTTCTCCAGTTGGACATGGCACTTAAACTTTAATCCACGCAGAAAACTAGCATCGACATCATCAACTATTTCGAGTAGTTTGGCAATCTGTAGAAGCATTTTTGCCAACATCTCAACGATGTTTCCAAGGGAATCACATTTTTTCGAATAGAAATTTGGAATTCACGCTCTGCGAGGCATTCTGCAACCATTTTTTCAATAGCACTATCGAGCCTGTTCCAACAATGGCAATTCCATTGAAATTACGACCCGCTGAATCGATGCTGGGGTGGGATCCGGGTCCAGAAAGAAGTTGCGACGCCCGAGGCTGTGTCGCACGCACCGAGCAACTGTTTTTTCAGCCTCGTCGCCGAAACCCCATTGGACGGAGGGTCGAATGAAGTGTGTTTTCTTCAGTCGTAGGAGGAGATTTTTTCAATTGTTTTTCGACGAATTTTCAAGTCCGAAGGTTCGAGGCTTGTTTCTAACTGTTGTGTTTCCTCGCAGTTACTTTTATTATTGCTACCTTTTCCACGTTCTATTATCAATCCTGATAAATATTAGCTGTTCGAGGCTAAAATGCAGGTACGCACACGTGCGAAGAGCTTTCTAATCGAAATCATACCAAACGGTACTTGAGGAGATCAATTTTATCTTATTTTCTTCTTTTCCTCCTTCGCTGCTTGCCTTGTTATCTGAACAATCGATAATTCGTGTCGTAGACTTGGGCTCTTGAGCTCTAATCAATTATTTGATTAACAAATCAATAAATATTTTGATTTTCATCTCAAAAGTGTAAAAACACTGGAAAAGTGAAAATTTCTCAGTGAAAGTTGATTTTTTTGAAATTTTCGGAGCTTTGATCCCAAATTCCTCGATCCCGGCTCTTCGGGGTTACAAATTACTGGATTAGGAGTCAGCACTGAGAAATGTGAAACGGCGGCCCCACCGTAGGGGACTAGCAGCGAAAAATTCGTTGGAAAAACCTGAAAATTTGTGCTTCGGATTTTCCCAGTGGGACTCGAAATTTGAAATTGAGGCTCCGGTTTCGAGGTTGAAGGATGTTGGAATTCGATTGAAGTACAAGCCCCGAAACTCTCAATTTTTTTGAAATTGTATGAAAAAAGTATTTTGATCAAAGTGAAAGTCGATTCTCGAGGACGAAGAATGCGAAAAATCGTTCGATGAGCTCACCGGACGCTGACATATTCGAGTAGCAATTGCATGAATATCGTGAAAAAACAGCGGCGCTTTCTGAGACCGAGTCCTGTAGCGAGTTTCGTCTTCAACGTTGGACTCGCTGCTGATGCCACGACTCCAGATATCCTTGTACAAACGTTGGGCAAGGCCGGGACAAAGGAGGAAGGAGAAGCCACCTGGCAAGGTGTACGAGCACACGAACTTAATTCTCCTTACGTAAAGCGACTGGTTGGTGTCTACGCGGAACTAGGAATTTGCTTCCGTAATTTAGGAGGCTCGAGAGCTTCGTCGTCGGAATATAGCGGGTGTCTTAAGAGCTGCGTGGATCTTTAAAAGTACGAGGAACGAGAATCGATCGGAATCGGCACTTCAGGTTGAACGATACTCGAACGCCGTTAGATCAGGATCAGGCGAGTGGCTGATGAGTTTTGAGTGATTTGAGATTGTGGTCTACGCCACGTGCGGCGACCTGGGGACGCAGAGACTATCTGCCGCCTCGTGCGCTTCCTCTTGATAAACGGACGGATGTCGTAGCCTCGGAAAATCCCAAAAGATTTTTCTAATCGGCACTGGAATCTGAATTCTCTCGTGATTCGAAACCTTCTCAATCACTCTGTGAACATTAGAATGGGAGTTTACCGACTTTCCGAACAAGTCCGAGCATGCCCGTGGGCGTTTATTCCGAAGACTTCCGTGTGGAGATATCGGTAGTTCCCCGTCTTTTCTCTCGCATGGCTTTTTATTTTTAGAACTTACTTTATCCCAACTTTACCGGCCCAAAGATAGATTTCGTGGATCATTTCAGATTCCTGCTGGTTCCTTTGGAAATAGGAAGCTGTGAAGGTATTTTAAAGTAGTTCGGCCGTTCTACGACTAGCCAAGTTTGCAACTGCTTTATGTTGATTCATTTCCAGTCTAAATTATTAATGAAATTAATAAACACTTGCATCGAAAATATTTTTATCACAAGAATGTAATAAAATTCTTTAAAAATATCATAAAAGATCAAATTTATACTTCAACTCGACTAGTCGATGATTGAGTCGATACCGGTGACACTTTAAATACACATAACCCAGGGAACATTTTTATCGTGGGAAAGAAAGTTTATATCGGTGTAATGCCACCGAGAAAAAGTAATGGTCAATTCGTTAAAAAAAGCGAAGCTACTAGACGAATGAAAGCACGTGAGTCAGTTTCAAAAATGAATTTCAGTCAAAAACTGAAGTTTTTTCATGTTTTCTTTCTTAAAAGCCCCGTAAGGTAATGTTTTTTTTAAAGAAACTGAATCTGTGATAAATTTTCTTCTCGATATAAACTTTTCCGAAGCTCGAATACAATTTTTTTCACAATCAATATTATTGTGAGTTCTTCATAGGGTACTGTGTTAAAAACTCAAAATTGTAGATGGAATAATTAAAAATGTTGCCCCGTAAGAGGCCCCGGAATTGTGCTTATCGTTATTAGGAGACCTTAAATTTAACCCTTACCGAGAACCTTCACAGCGAGAAATTTCGTGCACATGGGGTCACTTTGAGCCCAGGTCATTTTTGACATCGAATATCTCGGTAACTATGCGCTTTTCAGAATAAAAGGTTTACTCACTTTTTGCAGTGAATTGATGCAACTTTAAGGCTGCAAAGTCGGATTTCCAAAAAAAATTTTTTTCATTGTTCAAAAACGTGCTCAAAGTTGATGGTGCGCGTAAAAAGCACTTTTTCGGTTAAATCTCTCGTAAAAAATTAAATTTTGAGTTTTGAAAAAAATCTTTACAGAGTTTTACAGACAAGGGTCCATGTTTCAAGGGAGAAATAGTCCACTTTGCAACCGTTCCAAAAAGTGTATTTATTTTGGATTATGAAGTTGGCTATGCTCCCTACTTTTAGAGAGGGGATAACGATTTCTTAATATTGGGGGTTTTACTTATGAGATGCTCATCTGTAAATGCTATTCATGTGAGAAAAAAATTTTGGGGTCAACCTGACCCCAGATGCACACTAAGGGTTAACTCCGTACTTTATCGAATGGCCGAATGACTTTAAAAGATTAGCTCGAGGTGTTCGAGGCTCCTTGGGCTCGCTGAGTATTTCAAGAAATCGGAAGCCGCGACCACACTTTTCGTCGTCTCGGATCCCACTTTTCAAGCTCTTCGTCGGTGGATGTTGCAATTTATGAAATAAAGCGATCCGACGCACGTGGCCTCGATTCTGAGGTGTGGCCACATACGCGGCAAGGACGTAGACGAGGAAAAAAGAGCGGGAGGGAGAAAGAGAGAGGAACGGAAAGAAAGAGAACATTGATGGAGCATCGGACAGCAATGACCGAGAAAAGCCCGCGATAAGTGGGTCGTGCGGACGATCAAGAAAGAGGATGAAGATTGACGAACGGAGAAAATGAACTCGGAAAATATAACGTAAGCAATTATTTCCCATTGAACTAATCAGCGTCCGACTCTTCATTCTTTTCTCCCTCATTCGTTTTTGCCTTCTTCCGAAATCGTTTGTCGCGAACACTCGGAAAATTCATTTCCAATTGAACAGATAAAAGAGCTCTGACGATTTCCGGGCACCTTCCTGATTTAATTTATTGTGATTAGGGGAGACCGGGGTTGGTTGGCCAACTTTTCAAACTATTTTTTGTAAACAAGGAATTAAGGAGTTTCGGTACAGTCGATACAATGTTGTCATTCTAAGCTAGCATGTTGGGAACAAAAAGTTTCAAGAAGTTCAAAATTATATAAAATTTGGTGATCATATTTTTTAATACCAGACTCGACGATACATATTTTTTAAAGATTTTTCTTTTACACAGTTACCGAGTAATTGAACACGAAAGATCACGTCTTTCGAACTCTGCTTTAATGCTTAATTACTCGATAACTATGTAGAAGAAAATTATGAAAAAAATTGTGCTTTTGCACTTTACGTTGAAGAACATTATCACCAAATTTTGTCGATTTCCTAACATTTATTAACATGTACCGAAATTCCTCAAAGATGATTTCAAAAACCAAATGGTTGTTTTCGACTAGAAGCAACTTCCCCCATCTCGGATTAAAATTTGAATTTTTAAATGTAAAACGAAATAAGTTATCGAATCGCTTTTTTGACGAACCGACTCTACGGTCCTGGCAAATTGACACAAGCATTGAGGCAAGTTGACTATGGTACTATTTTAACCTGATAATCAACTACGCATTAGTGAAATTCATAAAAATGGATAGTTATCAATATTATTTATTTGATGATCTGATATAAAATGTATTATGGCACCAGATTTATGACTAAATAAAAAACAAATAGACATCAAAAATGTATGCGAAAAAATGTAACATTTTTTGATGAAATTAAAAAATAAATAATCCATATCTTTTCAATGCGTTAAGGAGGGTGGCTACACTCGTCAAAATGATAAGAAATTGATCAAATTTGGTGATAATGTTCTTCAACATCAAGTGCGAAGACACCATTTTTTTCAAAATTTTCTTCTGCTTAGTTATCGAGTAATTACGCATTAAAGCAGATTTCTTATGCCCGGAATATATACCTATATATATGGAAACGCTATGCTTATACACTTGAACTTTAGTGATCAATTACTCGATAACTGTGTAGAAGAAAAATCTTAAAAAATTTGTATTGTCAAATTTGGCCCTAAAGAATATGTTCACCAAATTTTATTAAATTCTTATCATTTTGAAATTTTTAATGTATTTAACATGGTTTAGCATGGCAACATTGTATCGTCGGTAGCCACCCTCCTTAAGTTAAAAAGTTCAAAGAGGTCGCAATCAAAAGAAAAAAAAATATATTTCAGCTTGCAGTATTCTTTGAAATACACTGTCGCTCCTGTAAAGACTCTCTGGAAGCGACTCGTCATAACATAAATGTACTTGTTTCAGAGTCGCTACCGCGACTCTAGATTTTTGTCCATAAGTGTGAGAAAAAGGAATATTTGATTCTTATCTTCGTCATCACAATCAGAATTACAGTTTCTATGTTTTTACTGCGTCAATCAACCCCATGCCAGTGTTGCCCTTACTTAGCTCAAGCTGTTTTTGAAGTAAAACTTCTATAGGCGCACTGGGCTTGGGGGGTAAACTGGTGAAAATCTTGTTACGGAAGTGTGTAACGGAAGAGTTACGAAAAGTGTGAATGCGCATGCGCATGTACATTTTCGTTCTCTCTCACGATCATTGCCATGGGCTCGTGTGATTGAGCGAGGTGAACGATAATTGAGAGAGAGATATACGTTGGTAGAGATAGAGGGACCGTGCGTGAGCTATAGAGAGCAGCACTACAGTCGATGAGCGCGCTCTCTCGTGTCTGAATATGCAATTTTTCTGATCATATTTTGACTGTATATCATTGAAAATAATTAATTTTTCGGAAAAAAATAATGATTAAAGTAATCAAATACGGTTTTTGTCCGATCAACAATGATCGCACTCAAAATCAAAATGACGTAAAAGGAAAAAACTGTTTGAATCGAATGACGTTTTAAATGTCGTCGAAACAGAAAGTTTAGTGGATGAGTTGACAGTGTTTAACCTTTTGATCCATTTGGTCCGTTTCTCACTTTTCCATGGAGAATGGACTGTGCCCTCTGGGAAATAATAAAATTTTACTGATACTTCAACGTCTCGGTGTCGAAATTGTGTATTAGAGCACTCTCGAATGCAACAATATTTTCTCGATCGAGACATGATAAAAAATAATAATTTTATTTTGTTAAATAATGCGAAAAGTAATAATTCCCATATGCGCCTGCTTCAAATTGCACCTAGGAAGTTTTAAAATTGGCCGCATAGTGACACTGTAGACGCTACACGCATGGTCCCTATATCCCCACTCTTACTTTAGTCTTGAGCCCTGACTTGGAAGTATTGTAGGAGCAAGAGATTGATTGATTGTATATTTATGCCTTAGACTATGTCTTTGAGGCAAATTAAACAAGATACATGAAAAGATGGTGAACAAATTGTGAATACAAATTCGTAGCAAATAAATCGTACAAAAATTGGATTAACAAAAAGAGTAGTCGCTAGTACTGAGTAAGAGTAAAGAATGCAGTTAGTAAAGAATAGAATATAAAGATGACGCTATCGTAAGAAGGTAATAACAGAAAATAAAAACTTAAGTAAAAATGATAATAACAAAATAATAATAATAATATAGCCGCAGTAATAATTATCGGAGAACATAATAATAATAATCATAATAACCAAACAAAGAAGAAGTGAAAAATGAAATATGAATAGTGATAGAACTAATGACAAAATAAATCAGATCGCACTGAAAATAAAAGAAAAGTGGCAGTACATACTGAATACTGTAAAAATAGCATAGATTTCATGAACAGAAAGAATGACAAAGAATCGGCACTGTGCATGGCTCAAAACGAAAGATTGGATAATATAATGGAGAACAGGTCGAACTAAGTGAACTGATTTTTACTAAGTCTGATTCAGAGTATATTGCAATCGGTTCAGCACCGTCAGATTTTCTGACCCAAACTTTGCCAGCTCTCGTCCACACAAACTTGTAACCATGCCTATTCGCGTGAGCCTTGACCAGTTTCTTCAACTTATAAATGTGAGGTGGTAGATGCTCATTAACAAAGATTTTTCCGGTTTCATTTACGTCGAAAACATCTTTCACAAAGAGATCACGCCTTTCACGTTTTTTCTGCACAATAAAATCACGAGTTGAAGACGATTTCAAGTAAATGATAAGAGAAACTTGAGCTGCGGGGTGGGGATTTTCAGAAAAGCTTTGAACATTAGTATTATTCCGAGAATCAATAGTTGTTTTGCGAATATTCAGAATATCCGTCTGAAGCTCGGACACACCCAGAGCATTGAAAACCTTTTCCACCATCAACTCAGGTGAATCAGAAATAGACGACGGACAGCCAGTAATTGTTAATTCAAACGGAAATTTCGAGGAGGCGAGAAAGAGAGAGAGAGAGAGAGAGTGATTCGCACGCACATTTTCTTTCTCTTTTTCTCTCATTTACGCAGTGTTAGTGCGTTCGCCTGCTTTACACGAACATTGATAGAAGCCTTATAGGAGCAAGTGATAGAAATTTCGCGCGTATATTTTCTTTCTCTCTTTTTCTCACTGCCAGTTCACGAAATATATACATCTCAGTAAAGCGTGTGTGAGTTTTGAGTTCAGTAGCTTTAAACGAACGATATGAAAACCAAGCACGAAACAATAAAAATAAGTGATTTAATAAAAAATTTTTAATTACAATAATTGTAACGCCTTTTTACTAGAGAAAGTAATCCTCTACGAAAAATCACAAGAATTTCATGTTTTTTATATACATATTCAAGTACATAGTTACTGAATATAATGTTATATGTCGAGATCTTTGAATTTCAACCCATAAATGACGTGACGGCCGTTGCTGCAGTACGGCACACACCGATAATTCATGACGTATCATTCAACTTGATTGTTATTTTATACTTGATTTTTTAAGAATCTCAAAATAAAATAGCACTGTTTCTTTGTAAAAAAAACGTCTGAACTTTACGAAAAAAATATTCTAAAATATTTAAAAAATGGTACATTAAGAGAAAGAGCAATTTTAAAGTTATAATTGCTTTTTCAGGATTTATCTGATCCCTGAGAATATTTAAAATATTTTTATCGAAAAGCTGACGTTTTTTCCACATAAAAATGACTACGTTTAGTGTTCCGAAAAACAATTCAGGGATTCGATATTTTCAACACGAGAAGTTAACAATTGCAAATTTTCAAATCTTCAAACCTCTATAACTTAGAAACGGCTAGACTAAAAAAAATTTTTCAAAATCATGAAAGCTCACAGTGACACGTACTTTTGAAAAGCAATGACCATTATGCATAACTCAGACCCTCCAGCACAAATTAATTCCATAATTAGTGGAATGACCCATACATCTGTACGTTGCGAAAAAGTTTGTTTATTAATTCAGTTGAATGAATAAGTAAACTAATGACGTTTCTCAGATGAAAAATATTGCACAAGAGTGTACACGAATCCCGTTCCATTGACTCACGTACTCTTGGCTGGTCTTATATTTGCCCAACAATTTTTCTCTCCCCAAAGAAAATACGCATGCAAAGCATCCAACTGAGAGATTGAATGATCTCATCCGTATATTCGTACGGGATTACGATAGCCCAGTGAACATCGATTGTGAGGAAAGCGCAATTGCTTATGCCCTCACAAACTCGTGATGCTGTTCGAAATATCGTTGGATTTCTGACTCTCTCGCAGTCAGAGAAGATAATGCTAGCCCACTTCCTCGTATATAAAACGATGGATTAGGGATGAAAAGATTGAGATTTATGAGCTACCGGAAGCTCCTTTTATTCGTATTATATTCGAGTACGTATGAAGTGACAATGCGTATGAAGAAAATGAATAATAGAGTCGTGCCAGGAGCGCTCGTCTCGAAGGAAATCGAAGTCGTCCGCAGGGCAGGGACGAGGTCGAAATTCAATGTGCACATCAATTTCATTTTGCTACACCGCACAACGCGAGAAAGTTGTCATTAAGGGGGTGGGAGGGGGTGTTGCTTTGGAAAGACGAAAAAATCGATTGTTTTCGGAAATGTTTTTGGGATGGACGGAAATCGCTGGCCGTAGCAAAATTTTATATTTACAGCACGTTTAAATGATATTGTTTTTCTGTGAAAGCGTTTTTTTTCGAAGTCGCATAAAAATATAGAATTCTGAAATTTTTTCGGGTTTTTATAAGTTCATATGGAATGAAAACGTATACGAAAATGGAAGAAAAAATTGGAATTTTCGCGGTTCAGACAATAATTACAATCCCCACATTGTAACACAGCTGAGAAATTTCGACAATCAGACCATGTAAAAATTAGTAATTCTCACATGAAAAAAATGTTTTCGTACTTTTGAAATATCTTTGAATTTGTACCGAAAAGTTGGCTACGCGGTGAGTTATTTCCGTCTAAAAACATTTCCGAAAACAATCGATTTTTTTTACTTTCTAAAGCACGAGCCTCCCATAAGTTTTAAACCGCGAGCAATCAATGTTATGAGTAGACGCCGTATTTTTTCGTTCGTTTTCAAAAGTTTAAACTAGTATTTTCAGGTTTTTGTGGCCTAACGATGATTAGGCGAAATTGGAATTAACACTTAGGACTCGATCACCCGATCGAGATGGATAATTAAGCGATTTGTACTCCGCACGAATCTTCTTCGTGACGAATCAAGGTTAATCACTTTGTTTAAGCGATTAAACTCATCATTTGTGATAATAAATTCGGCAAAGGTCGATATATTCGTTTCCCATCGATCTTCGTAGTTCTTATCGAAAATCTATCGTGGATTATCATTGTTTTGCGAGGATCTATCGTGTTTGGAGAAAAAAGACTTTGTTTTGTTACAAAGCGTGCTGTTTTACAATCTTCGAAATTTCAAAACACTTCAGGTCTAGTCTTTAGTGAAGATTATCGACTTGGTTCTTGAGTTAAAAGCTTTTTTTTCTAATCATGCAACTGCCGACATGTTGCCGGGGAGCCAATTGCGTCGCTGTTTTCTGGAGTACGAATAACATGTTTTCTTGGTCAAAGATCGACATTATTTAGACCGATCAATTCGAGGACGAAGATGCTGAAACTTAATTGCGCTTATAACGAAGAAGAAAACTTCATAATTTGGGAGTAGATCGCATCGCTTTGTTTACTGTACGCATAAGTGGCGTGCGACGGTTGAGCGAAGTTAAGATGCAATTTTCGAGGCTTCCCGTGTATCGAGTGTGGGCTGAAAGCCACCAAGCCACAAAGGGACGTCACAAAGCGTCAGTTTTTTTCGTTTCTTTTATCATACGCAATCTTCTTATTTTTTTTGATGAAACGGCCTCTCACTTTCGCAGCGAGCTCAATTCGTTAATAATACGAAGAAAAACGGAATTTCGTATCGACGATTTTTCCAGTAACGTGTGCCAACTCCGTTTTTTCGAATTTTGTTTCGATTTTCAAAATTTTCGGATGATTTGAAAATAAATTTTCTCAATCCCGTATTCGCGATCATTTCAATTCCTCACGATGCGACGGATCCGAAATATGCTTTTGGAGATCATCGTTGAAGGGCGTCACAAAAGTGATTACGGAACAAGCCGCGAAAGGATTCGCCGTTTTTGCATTTAAAGCGAATATTGACACAGCTATTCATATCTCGAGACGCACTCCGATAGATCGCTCCATGCATCATGAAGGAGCCGTGTTTTCCGGGAGCGTACACACGACGTGCGTTGTGCCCACTCGCAGTAACGCGCGATTTTCATCACGTACACCCACCCGGTGACGTTTTCTTACGCATTCAGATTCCTTGACACCCTTTTCCACGGACGTGCCCATCGATAGACCAGTTATTAGAAGCTCATATTCTATTAAAATGGATTCGCATACGTGCATCTTTTCAATCATTGTATGCTCGTCGTCATCCCATACTGTTTCGTCGTTCTGACGTCGAAGACGTCAAATAATTCTGCTTTCCAAGTTTTCTTGATCCAATGACACACGGAGAGAAAAAAAAGTTAAAATTACTATGTCACGATATAGTCTTAGGATCCTGTATCGCCCATTTTGGAGGTTTTTACCAAAAACGTTGTAATTTTCGTGTCCTTTCCAAATTCAATTTTCTCAATTGCTTATTTTACAGTTGAGCATAGTAAAATTCCAAGAGCTCGAATACAAGTATCGCCGATCCGCCAAAATGTTTGAAAATTCACGATGATACACGGCAGAATTTCATTCGCGTTGTTCAGAAATTAACTATGGTACGTAGAGCAGAATTTCATTCGCGCTTCAACATTTACACGGAGAGAAAAAAAATGGTCAAAATTACTATGACACCGGAGTTTTGGGGTTCTATATCGTTAATTTTGGAGCTTTTTACCAAAAACACTGCAATTTCCAAGTCAATCCCGAATAAAAACTTAGAAATTGCGTATTTTGCTCTGACATGGGTTTAAACTGTGCTATTTTTTCCTGCGTAGTTCACCGAGGAAACGTTGTAAAATTAACGTTGACTCGATGATGAACTGTAAAGTAGAATTATTAAAGCCGTTTTGCTATGATTGGTACTGTTTTCAGAATCGAAATTTACAGTTGAACACAGTAAAATTTGAGGAGCTGCAACACGAGCATCGATGATCCGCCAAAGTGTTTAGAAATTTACTATCGTACATATGGGGAGAGCGGTTGGTCTGATGGACAAGGACTCGGGCCCGCAATTTGCGGGTCCCGGGTTCGAATCCCGGCCAAAGACACCAATGAAAATTGAAAATATTTTCAAGTGTTTTCTGTGATCCCGGGTGGTTCGGACTCCACCTTGATAAATCCACGGCCAAACACCTCTCTGTGATGCATGTGCGGTCGGTGTACGGCTTTGGGGGCCTCCCGTGGACGGTTCTCATCGTGCGGTGATGGCCCTCTAGCCGTGCACTGGCTGGCGCAATGTACCACAGTAGAGGAGGTGCATGTTTGAGCACCTCTGGTGGGAGCGCTTGAGCGTACTCGCACTGCCATCCGAGGGGATCAACCAAGTACCGGCTGTATCGGCAAGGTTTTCTGCAGTTTCCCTTCGCTCACGGCAAATGCGATACAGTGGGGAGTAAGTCGGCTGCAGCCGCAACGGGCGGGGGAAAAAATGTGGAATGGGGACAAGGGGGGAGAACGTAAAAACCGAGAAGGTATACGAGTGGAAAAAATTAATAAAAAAAAAAAAAAAAAAAATACTATCGTACATAGCAGAATTTCATTCGCGTTTGTACGATAGTATATCGGTACACGTGTGTACCGATACATTTGTTTTGGCATCGCACATGAATTTTCATAGAGTTCTCGCTTCACGAAAAATGACTATGTATGTTCGTAAGAATTAATAAATATTACGATATAGAACTCCATTTCTATGACACCATAGTAGTTTTTACTGGAATTTTCTCTTCGTGTACTTGCTGTTAAAACGATAGTAATTTACGTGTTTTGTCTTCTAATTTCTTGCAGATTTTTTTATTCTTAATACATTTTTCTTTAAATTTGAATTTCATTTTCTTTTTTATTAATTTTACTTCATGCACGTACTGAATGCCCTGTTCGCTATTTTGTCGTTCGTTGTTTTGACCCCCACCCATTGGGAGTTTTTGTCGGTTCGGAATGTTTTCATTTATCTTCAAACTTTAGCCTGTTTTTTTCTGTTGAGCTCTTTACATGTTTGTTTGTATTTTGAGATTATTATTTGAGATTGTGTATCGTTGATAGATTTATCTAAGATTCTAATTCAGCGATTCGATAGAATCGCTTTGGAAATTTTTACGACGTCAGCCTTAAAATTTTATCGCAATCGCGCCTATAAAATTAGAAATGATCGATGAGCCTGAAGAAAATTGTGCGTCAAATCGAATTTATGGAAAATTACAGCTGGGTACTTTTGTAAACAAACGTTGAAGAAAAAAAGCTTATCGCATGATCGGCTCCACCGACGAACAACGGCCATGTTGTGTCGTGAGTCGAAGAGTTTTGCTCGTCACATTTGTGTTCGTAGACTCCTGAAAAAACTTTTTCCCCTTATTATTGACATTCGATCATGACGACAGCAAACTGGATGTTTGTTCGGAGCGACGCGATCGTTTGCTTCGATGGTGATTCAGTTTTTAAGAAAATTAAAAAAAAAAAAAAAACGCGAACCGTTTCCGCCGGTTGAGTTTCCACGAAACGAACAAACTTTTCGTTCAGAAATTAACGGAAAGCTGCAGCGTTCGACGCCAGCTCATTTCGTGTGGAGCTTCGAATCAATCACCTTTTGGCTTCCGGAAAAATGCTTAATCGTACTAATACAAGCGATGAGTTTTTCACTCGACGAAAAGCCCGCAATATGTTCGCGCGGAGTGCCAAACATATTGCGCGCTTTGCACCACTCGACACTTGCAATGATCCCGATTCCACGCTCGAATAATCTCTCGATTTTTCCCACAAATCCCTCGCGCCTGAGCCCTCGCTAGAGCTCGATTGAATTCATTAATCCCAAACAAAGATTATCGCTTAGTAGCTACTCCGGTAATCGAACCTTCCACGAAATACTATCGGCAGGTTTTTATATTCTGGTTCTTTGTATCGTAACAAAAATATCTTGCGAAATAGCCATCCCGACGTGTGGGTTTTGTATGCTTTTCAATCTAATTCCCAGCTGTTCATACAAGTTTTTCCATGATAATGAGCCTGGAGAGCGCCTCGGATTGTACACGGCGAAAACAGATTCGTTTTGTGTAGAAACATTTTTTTTTTTAAATTATCTTTCAGGTATTTTTAATGAATATTTTAATGTGGAGAAAATGATCATTTTTCAAAAATTTTAAAAGTAGTTTGGCATCGGTTACAAAGAGCATAGTATTTTTTGAATTTTCACATTTTTCATCCCTTCAATTCTAAACGCAGCTTTATGTGGATAAAAAAGTTATGCACGTGAGAACTACATTTCGTTTCGTTTTCCAGTCTTATTCATCATGTCAGATTAGCACGTACTGATAAGTGGAAATGTATTGTAAATCAGAAATTTTGACTGTCAGGGAAAAACACTCTTGAGCCTTTTGAATAAAAGCTATGAATAAAAGATTAATAAAACATTTATGTCATGACGAGTCGCTGCCGGAGAGTCTTTACCGGAGCGATAGCGTTTCCAATTAAATTGTGTTCAGAAATTTTCAAAATTAATTTCTTTAATAATGAATTAATTAGAGTATTTCAGAAAATACTGTAAGTTGACGTATTTTTTATTTTGTTTTTTCTTTCGATTGCGACTTCTTCAAGAGTTGCAGCTCAACGCATTGAAGAGATATTGATTATTTATTTTTTAATTGCATCAAAAAATGGTTTGGGTTTTGGATCTTTTTACTATGGCGGATAGAACAATTCTTATTTACTGCTCTTCGAATTAATGTCGTAATCCAGAACGTATATACTGTTCTAGAGATACGAAATTCTTGGTACTTTTCTGTAGAATTTTCGGCCTCATTTTCTCCGTGTAGCTCATCAGTTTTCATGCAAAATTTTTTCCATTCTTTACTTTTGCTGAGCTGAGCTCAGGTTTTTTCATATTATTGTAACGCGGACGAATCTCACGCGAATTCGCCACCGTTTGGCCACCAGCACGAAAGGTTTCGGACAAAAAAATCGTTTTTGTGTCGCCATTACAACATTTTTTTTTCTCGAAAGACCGAATTGTGGTTTCTAGTAAAAATCGAGCGATGGGAACGTAAGAAAGTCCTGCCGAGTTATGTCTCGCTGAAAAAGTGATTTGGAATTGAAACCAAAGTCAAGAAAATGCAAAATATTTCGAAGATAAAAAAAATATTTTAATCGCAAGTGACTTAATTATTTTTTCTGCAAACTCGATATTTTTTCTTTTCAATTGTCAGCGTCGCCACACAGGAACGAAGAAAAGTCCGAACGTACTCGATTTAGTAAAGTCTCAACACTTCGTTCTTGTTGATTCAGTAGAATATTTTTTTCATGCTAAGTAATTTGCAAGATTAATTACCTCAGGAATTACGTTTGCAGTAAAAAAAATGTTGTTCGCAGCTTCGTATAAAGTTTCAACATGGACAAATTTTTCTCCTAAAGCATCAATGGCAACGATTCTGTCTTTCTCACTTTTTCGTCGCGAGAAAATAGAACCTGTCGCCACGCAACGAAGCTAAATTTATCCGAGAAGAGGTTATATTTGAGTCATGCGTGAGCGTTGACTCTAAATATATGCTCGTTTTCTCGCATGAATGAAACGAGAGGCTTCGATCGCTTGAGCAAAAAGAATGACGAGTCACGGTCGTCTGTGAGTATCGAGTCGGTGCGAAATCCGTTTCGAAAATTCGGGTTCGGAGTTTCACTAGACAATTGTGACGAAAGTCATCTTGATGTACTTGGAAGTGGGTCCATGGCCGTGGGAAATTCAAGCTGGAGATTGAAAAAAAGCTTTTAAGCTTGTTCAACAGCGAAACCCGATTTCTTACGAAAATTTTCAAAAAAATATATCTCGTGCAGAAAAATCTAGCTAATCGATTTAAAAAAAGAAACAAAAGTAATTCTATCGTATAGTTTTCCAGATATTGCAGGTTCAAGTTCTAATATGGTTTCTCCATCTGAACTCATGCTAGTCGTCAAACAAAAAATGTGTATCGAAATAACTCAGGAACGGTTCTTACGATTTTGATTTTAAAAAACACAGTGTTAGAGTATCTTCTGAAGAAAAAATTAAAAAAAAAAAAAAAAAAACATGATACACCGTTTAGTTTTTGAGAAAAATATTATTAGTAAAATTAGCAGGAGCGTATGCAAAAGAAAAAGTATGAAAATTCCAAAATCACGAGGAATTATGAAATTTTATTAAAATATTGTAAGCACATATTTTTTTACTGATGATTAAGGATAATTTGAATGATTTTTGGAACATATTCAACAACGAATAACATTCGGACAGGAAGGGGGCTGCACCCTATTTTTTATACTGTACTTAGCTATCGAACTATACCTTGAACATAAAACAATGTGTGATAAAACACTTTCGCTTGTTACCGAGTCCTAATCCGAAGTGACAAATAATGACAAAAAAGGAGCAAAAATTGTTGTCTCGCCCACTGTTAATTCGTGATCACATGGAACTTTTCAAGCGAAATAGAAATACGAAATGATTAGCGAGTTTTTGAAAAAAGTTCTAAAAAAGTCACAACTGGGACGCGAGACTTGGTGCTCGAGTCGTGTTTCAATCCAGCGGCGAAAAAGTGCCATTTGATCTCTCGCTTCGTATACTCCGATTGGGACTTCCTTCAAGGTGATTTAACTTCTCACCGAACGAGTCGAATCCGTTTTCTTCTTGCGAGAAATTCTATTGAAATTTACAAATTCTAAGCATATATGATTGTGAATTCGATTACGTGCACTGCGGAACGTAAGCAGCACGCGGTGAAATTCCCAATACCGTGGCAGCCGGATACGAGCCCAGGAAATTTGGAGTTTTCGAGGCCTACTCGGTTGCCAGTGCGACCAGTTTTCGTCTGGATCGAAATGATCGATTTGTGTCGCACTCGTCAAAACGACCAAGGATTATGCTCGAATTATAAAAAACAAAAAATTTTAATAAGAGAAAAAAATCAACCGATTTCCTGGTATTGCATCATATCATGTACAATAAAAAGTCGGGCCCATTCTGGCAATGTATTATGTGTGTATATATTGAAATAACGTTTTTAATTTTCACCTGATTTCGATAAAAATTGGTGTGTACCAATTTTAGAAATGGAACTAGCGACCCAAAATAACGGATTCTTGGGTCGCTAATTCCATTTCTGAACTTAATTTTTGTCTTGCTAGATGTTTTTTAAGGCACCAGACTCTTTTATCGAAATAAAACAAACTCGCTACCTGCAAAGGCGTGAGTAATAAAAATTGGGGGTGAACTTTTGAGATTTTTCACTTGCAAGTTTTTATGCCATCTGACATGAAATGTTTACCCTCAACCCTTATTTTTCACCCCTTCGGAGATAGTGAATTTGTTTTTATTTCGATAAAAGAGTCTGGTGCCCTAAAAACGCACAGTTTTTGTGTAGCACAGTATAAAAACTCCCCATCGAAAAATCGGAAAATCTCACGTTCAAACCTCACTTTTCATCCCTTTGTGGATAGTCAATCTTGTTTTATTTCAATAAAAGGGTCTAGTCTCGTAAAAAATGTACTATTAATAATAATAAATATTGAAATAATAAAAAGTACTAAAAGATGTTCATGTAACATAGTACATAAAAACTTGCCAGTAAAAAATCTGATAACTTCAATCTCGACCCTTATTTTTTACCACTTTGGAGATATTAAATTTTGCTTTCTTTTTTCGATAAAAGAGTCTAGTGTCCTAAAACACTTAGAAATTTTATGTAATATGACATAAAAACATGCCATTAAAAAATCTGAAATTGTCATTTCCAGCCCTTATTTACACCCCTTCCAAGGGTAGCTAAATGAAAACTAAGTTTGGGAATCGAATCAGTATCTTCAAAGACCCTCAGAAACAAACTTTCGTGTATATTTCGGTAACTTATTGGCTCGCAATTCTGGCACGAAAATTGTCAAAAAGATTACCAGTTAACGGGTTAAAATAAAAAGAAATGAAAAAAAATCATACAATTTTAGGATCGAGGCGACGGTTATTTTGATTCCATCATAATTTCGAATTCCTTGTTGAATTGTCTTTCCTTGAGTACGATGACGAGACGTGACTGTTTCCACGTCCAGTTGTCGATGTCCACAGGTTTTTTCTGACGTTTCCCTATTCAGGTTTTTCAGGTTTTTTGTTAATGAACTTTCGAATGAAAAATTCACCGAGACAAAATACATCGGCTGGAAATGGTTTTCTACGTTTTTTTAGTTTTTTTTTTTATTTAAAACAAAGTTTCCCAGAAAAATCGAATCGTCATTAAAGTCTTTCATTCTTTTAAAAATTAAGGGAGTTTACAGAATACGGATTGATGAACATAATTGAGTGATTTTGTTAATATAAATGGAACTAAAATTTGGAAAATTCAATTAGAATTCATTTTTGATAAAAAAAGTATAAAAAATCGATTTTCTCATAGTTTATGGAAATTTGCGGCATTCGTGGAAATATGAAGTTTTTATACCTTTCAATTTCAAGTATAAGGTCAATTCTGCAGTACATCTATTTATTTTTTAAGGGTATGTATTATGTTAAAATGTCAACGGCGAATCATTTCTCTTTGCATTTTATAATTTTTAATAAAAAAACTATGTCATTTTGAATCATAATTTACAATTTTTAACAAAATTAATATCCAATTTGATAACTGTGTATCAAATTACATGTTCAATATGGCGGACGTACTAACTACAGAACGCCGCTGAAACGTCAAAAGTTAACCCCAAATATCTCCACAACGACATTGGAAACAGTGGTTTTTTTTTGCGTGAAAAATCCGATAAAAGTTTGAAGCTTCTAAAATTTTTTTTTGCCGTGCGTTGACAATGATTCATATAATTTTTTATCATTTTAGTTCGATTTTGTCGACTTCCGGTACAAATGACACGGAGTTAAATACGACTTTAATTTTTAAATATTTCTTTTTAACCCTCGGCTAAGTACTTTTTTCTTTTTTTTAATAGATGCAACGTGATCAACTCTATGAAATATTTCAAATTCATGGAATTCATGGAAAGTTTGACACGTCGATATTTTTTACATACATCCTTAAAGAAAAAAACAGCCGTAAAATGAGATACCGACCGAAATGTCTTTCTTGAGGAAGGTTTTTCGTCGAAGCCAGCTGCGATCGACGTCGCGTTTAGCTTCCGTGCAATGTGGGTTGCCATGCACACGGGCGACTAAAAATTGGGCTTCCCGAGACTGGGTGGAGTGCACTGAATTTGTGGATTGCACATTCGCGATGTTGGTCAGTTAGGATGGATTCGCTGGATTAGTTTACTGACTTGGTTGACGTTTTTTTCACGTTTCCATCGCTATTTTCTCGAATGTAGATATTTTAGGATGAAAAAAAACGTCGTTGGGTTCACTTTGCTTCGTCGTCACGTCACGTCAAATCTCGTTGAACGAAGTGCATGAAACGAGTTGATGAAAATATACGAAAAAACTGCATTGAAAAACCGAAATATTTCAATTTTATTGCTTCTATTTTATGATCCTTCGACGAACGCACGAAATTTTCTCATTCCATTGTTCATACGATGCATTTTTTATCGACCCATTCACTCGAAATGGGCCCTGAAATACATTCGCGTTACGCACGACTCCGGTAACGGCTAATGTAACGCCTCTCGTATCACCGATTACTTCAGTCATGCATAATCGGGACAGAGTCCCTCGTGTCCGGGGTCGTCGATATGAAAAACAGTGCCACGGTTTCCCAGGCTCAAACACACGTTGAAAAATCATTTTGAAGAAACCTCAAGTTCCTTATCGCAAAGAATTTTGTCTTGTAGCAGTGCGACAAAAGTGACTCGGACGAATCTTTCAAGGTGGCTCATGCATGGAACGATTTTCTTAAGAAAGTCTTGAAATTTGCACAGAGTTTAAACGAGCAGTCGACTGACATGCACATCAAATTTTAAACGGCTCGTCTCATTGGTTATCGAGATAAACGTGCTCAAGAGGATGGATCAGTCGGTATATCGCAACCGTGAGTGCGAGAGAGATAGCTGCAAATTTCGAAATCGAAATTCTTTGAGACAGTTTGACCGATTAAGAAAAGGCTCTGTCAGTAGATTTTTGCCATCGTTCTGCGTAGGCTGACAGAGCCTTTTTTTAATCGATCAAACTGTGTCAAAGAATTTCGATTTCGAAAATTTCAAGTGAGGTTCGTCGACTGATCCATGCTCTTAAATATGAAGAAAAATACACAGGATTAAAGGGACTATGCAGGAATAAATCGTTCATCTTTCCATATTACGAATGAACGCTTCTTACGAAGCTTATGAAAAACGTACACAACAACAATGAAGTATAGAACGAAGGTTTGGGAAAAAATTCGAGACGATTGTTTTAATAGTAATAAAAATATATTGCATTAAAGATCGAATGAAATTGGTAACGAGAACTTGTATAATCTCACATTTGCTTGTTTCAACATTTTCTTTCTTCTTGGCTCGGCCCATTCCTGTCACAGCCTTCTGTCTTTTTATTGATACTTTTTTCTTCATCCATTTCGTGTTGTGTTTGCTTTATCTAATCCGATTTTTTACGTAAAAAACTAGTATTTTCGCCAGGGACGAGATTGAAATTTCGGGTTCGCTCAATTAATAGCTTGTCATTTAACTCGCCAAAAAATAAGTTGAAAAAATTGATTTAGAATTTCGAGTTTATAACTCTGACATGAATTTCAATGATCTGCTTTGATAGTAGAAAATTTGACCTGGTTTCCATGCACAGATCAATCAGGGTACTCTCACTTTACATTCAGCCTGTTATGATCGAATTCTCGGGCATCTTCCGTCGAACGATATTCCATTTTCCCGTACTCCGCACACACAGCGGAGATCGGACAAAACTTACGTAAGAAAGAGCGTTGCAATTTCTCCGAGAGCAAGCGGAACTGGGTTATCGAATTTTCTCCATAAAACGCGTTCAGTGTGTTATGCACGCACACAATACGCACGCACATACGCGTCAGCGCAAGAAATTCGCCTGTGCATTTTTTACCTCCGATATTTGAAAAATGTGCATTTGTGAAAATATTCCTGATTTTCGTATTTTGTAAACATTCGATCTTCCATTGCTACGAGGAAAAGCTTTTCGAAGTCTCGGGTATCAGAAGGTCAAGCTGACTTCCATGATTTTATTATATTGATTCGAGCAACTCCAAAATCGTCGTTTCATGAGCCCCGATCTCGCAATATTTTCAAAAATCGTTAGAATTTCAATGGTCCAACGTTTTCTGAGCTCGCACTAAAGTCGTTTCCGGCACTAACGAAACCGTAATCGCCCTCCGAGTCGAAGCATCTGACAGCTAATCCACTGTCTCATTGATCGCGTCGAGGTCGAATCGTAACCGAGGAATTCCTCGACCCCTTTTGTGCTAGGCCAAAAACAACTTTCCATGAAACCGCACAGAGTGAGGAAAAATTTCCTGTCGTCGAGGCCTCGAATTCAGTGCAGGGTTTTTGGGGCTGCTCAATCCGAAGGTCGCATCGGATTCGAAATTTTGTGCGGTGGATCGACTGACAGGGGAGAGAAAAATTTTCAAATTTTTCGGATTCTTATTATTGCAGGGGAGATCGGAGCATAATCGATGGTTAGAAAATATTCTATTTTTCAGGAGTTTGAGAAGCGATTTTTTATTTTCGGGGATTGAGAAATTTTTTTAATTTGGGAAAAACTTTCTGAATAATGTGCGAAATTTTTTTTATTGCGATTTCGATTCACTGCACTTTGACTGCTTCTTTATATGGAGCATCGTATAGAAATTAAAAAGAGGAAAGACTAAAAATAATTTCAAAAGAAATGGGAACCGAAAAATGTTTGAGAAAAGATAAAAAATCGATGGAATGCCATTTCTTGTTAATTTTTTGGAAAAATATACAAAATTGGAAAAACGAAGAAGAAAATTTTCCGTAATTTTCGAAGGACCCAGTTTTGTTTTCCCTGGAAATTGTTATCTCATTACTCGGCATCGCCTCATTTTCGTGCAAAGTGTGTCCTTCGCAGCGAAGGAGTTAAGTAGCTTCGAGTCAGTCGCTAAATAAAGCGGGGCTCTGTACGACCAGATAGACCAGTTGGACGAGGCGATAAACTTTTCTTCGCTATTTCCTATTTCGATATTTTTCCACTTTTCGTGGACAAGGGACTAAATTCGCTTGAATTTGAGCTTTAAAATATGAGAAATGTTCGTATCACGATTGAATTTGCATTCGCGTCGAAATTGCTGCTGTCAGAGGCGGATTTTGGGTTTTAATCCAAAGAACCGTTGCGTCGTTTCTTCGGAATTGGCTCCGTGCCTCCATGGATTATTTTTTCAGGATTTTTACAAGTTTTTTGTAAAAAAATTGTTCAAACATTTGGTATTTTGGTGAAGTATAAAAACACGATTATAATCTTGTCGATCCAACCTGCCGTACGTCAACTGGAAATTTAGAAACCGGTATCGGAATTCCCGTACTTCGTGATGCAATAAAAATCTGAAAAAATTCAGCAACATTTGGACAGTTATGAACTGCAATTATCAATAATAATATTGCCCAAAAGTTATTAATCAATTGTTTGAATAAATAATTTTTTAACAATTTTACAGTAAACCCTTGTTTTTTTTTACGAATCGGAAGTGCGCATTTTTCTGAATGCTCATGATTTTTTTCAGAATTTTCGTGGATTTTTGAAATTCCCTTTTTTAAATTTTTTAAATGGCTCTATTTGTACACTTTTGATCCAGTAACCTTGAGACTTTTCAAAACTGATGGTAAATATGTCTTCTAAAACATATCCAAAATTCAAATTTAAAAAAATTTTTTTCAATATTTTTTCAAGAAATTTCAAAGATCCACAAAAATTCTGAAAAAATTCATGAGCATTCGGAAAAATACACACATTTGATTCGTAAAAATAAAACAATAGGTCACCGCAAAATTATTGAATAATTAATTTTTTAAACAATTTGTTATTAACTTTTGGGCAATATTATTATTGATAATTGTTGTTCATAGCTTTCCAAATGTTGTTGAATTTTTTCAGATTTTTATTGCATCACGAAGTACGGAAATTCCAATCAGATATAATTTTTGGTCGAGCTATCCATCCAGTTATACCTTAAATAAGCGGTTGAGTGATGACGTAGGCCGAGTTCAATTCAGCTGGAAAATTGGTTATTGGAATAGCGAGGTCGTCAGATCGAAAGCGCGTTAGTTGAAAAAATCTTTATGAAGCACTCTGAAAATTTGTTTTTATTTGTTTTTAAAGTAGTTCGGCCGTTCTACGATTAGTAAAGTTTGCAACTACTTTATGTTGATTAACTTTATGTTGATGACACTTTAAATACACGTAACCTAGCGAACACTTTTATTGTGCGAAAGAAAGTTTATATCGGTGTATTGTCACCGAGAAAAAGTAACGGTCAATTCGTTAAAAAAAGCGAAGCTACTAGACGAATGAAAGCACACGAATCAGTCTCAAAAATAAATTTGATGAAATTCCCACGATTCCCGAATTTGCCCGAAGTTCAATCAGCTCTTACCAGCGGTCCAACGCGATGACAGACATCCGCTTTCGACGCGTCAGAAACTAAAGTTTTTTCGTGTTTTCTTTCTTAAAAGCTCCGTAAGGTAATGTTTTTTTTTTAAAGAAACGGAATCTGTGATAAATTTTCTTCATGATATAAACTTTTTCGAAGCTCGATCACCGTACAATTTTTTCACAATTAATATTATTGCGAGTTCTCCGAACGGCCGAACTACTTTAATAAAACTTTTATTTCCAGGACTTCTAAATATTCGTACAAGATTCCAGGTCGCTGCGGAATCTCGGCTGGAACAATTTCGGATAAATTCGATCCCAAAAGTCGCCTGGGAAGCACAGAGTTTCACACAACGTTGTTTTTAATCGTTACAAAAAACTTGGGAGCTTAAAAATCATGACTTTCAGGGCGTTAGCGGAAATAGATAAGAAATCATGAGCGTGCGGCTTGTTTAGCAAGTGAAATTTTGTCTCTCTCTCACGTGGGAGCACGTGACGTCGGAAGTCTGAAAAATTTAACGCCACGTCAGTGCTTGCTTTGTTATTGCAACAGTGCGATAAGGATAATCTGTGACCGAAAAAGTTTTACGGTAAATCAAAGTTAGCGAAATGAACTTACTTTGGGAACAGTGAAAACCGTGTCTGAAAAGATTTGTGCGATAGGGATTTGGAAAGATGAGTTTTTCGATGATCAAAAGTCAGATCGTTCTGTAACGGGCTAACAACGCGCGAAGCTCTCACGCAGACCTCCCAAATACCGATTATTATTTTTATTCTTCGATTGAAATTGATTTTGTGCCCTTGCCATGCTGGCAATTCTCGTGGCAAAATCTCAAACGACTCCTGTCATTTATTTACTTTTTTCTTCGTTCTCACGCGCCAAGTATATGGAGGATTGATTGTATACCATTTGAAAGGATGAGAGACGGGGACAAAAGTTTGAAAAGCTTGTGAAAATTTTTGTTTTCACTGCAATCCTAATCCAATGCATCTTGACCGTATATTAAAGGTGTGTATAAAAGTATTATGTATAAAAGTATAAAGAAAGAAACGAATTTTTTCAAAAATCACGATTCTTTAAAATCTTAAAAAATAAAGAATTTGAAAAAAATGATTTTTTTTTTTCATTTTTAGAAAAAAATTAGACTGTGAGATCTCGAAATCTGATTGCCTCAGCTCGATTAAAATTCATTGATTATTGTGCAAGCAGCAGGGCCAGTTTTGGGGTAGGGTTCATGTGTCAAACAATCAAATTGTAGAACGGTCGATTTTTCGAAATTTTAGAAGTTGTAATATCATATTGGAGAAAAATAAGTATTCGAAATTCTTATTTCCCATCGACTATTTAGCAGATTACGTGTTTAATCGAATATTCCTCCTTTTAATTCGTATTTTCTCGAAAATATGTATTTCGATAGTTTTCATTTCGAATGCAATTTTAACAGACCATACGAATGTCAAAAGTTCACATTTTCGAATTCAAAATGGAGAGTAGTTGTTTTATAAACAGACCAGAATATAGAGTAGCAAAAAATCTAAAGGGAATTTTTCGAGCCTATTAAACTTAGATATGCAGAATAGCGATGTCTCGAAAAGGCGAAAGTCAAAGTGGCGATGTTTGAAATTGGAGATCACAAGTCTGAGTAAGTGAGTGAGTGAGACGCGTGTGTTTTGAGCTTCGCTGCATTTCTTCATTTTGATTGGTCGACCTTCTAGCCATTTTGACAGTTCGACTTTTTGGTGTTTCAGTATTTCAACCTCAGCAATAGTCTTTCGTTATTATATTTTCGAAATTGTGAATATTCACAGTATTTCTGAATGTAGTAATTTATTAATCGAAAGAGTGATAGTCGAATTTTCGGAAAATCGATATTTCAGTCGTCGTTCTATGGGCGATTGTTACATTCTATTTTCGATGTAAACCTGCTTTGACGTATGTTTCCGCTAAACCTTGAAGTTTCTACTTTAAGGTTAATTCAAGGAAATTGATACTCGTTTTTGTGAATATTCGGTAATGAAAAATCTTCGGATTTGTAGATCACGCTCGAGCTTATAACTTTCGTCTTTCCACTCATGCGGAAGGTGAGAAGTTGATAAATTTATTCGAAAAATCATGTGGCTGAGACGTGTCTCGTTATCATAATGCAAAAAAAGCCATTTGATGATTACGAAACAACCATTTCGATAGGAATTTTGGAATATTCCAAGTATCAATGATCTCGCAGTAGTTTAGGATCGGATTACTATCGATTATAGCAGAAGAATCGAAAATTATCTCCAAAATCAACGCTCTTTTGAACCCCTGCGTTATCATCATTCGCGAAAGCTTTGAAAGAAAAAACTTCGCACCAAATGTTAGTTGACTGTCATCCGAAGATGAAATTTCTAGAATCCTTTCGATTGCCAGAAAGTCGCTCTGGCAATTTCGTCGCCCGATTTCGAGGGAGGTTGAGTTCCACCCCTGAAAAATGCATCCAACATCGTGACCTACTTGTGGGTTTGACCGAATTGATGGAATCGAGTAGGGGGAAGTCAGCGTTTCCTTATGCGAAGAGTCGACAAGGATCTCACTCGAAACTCGTTGAGTCGATGCTCGCATGGTGGGGAAAGAATAAGACTCGAGCGCAGTGAGAAAGTTCTCACTGATCTTTGCTCGGGAGAGATTCAACGACTTTATTCCCCACATTACAATAACGCAAGGCGTATACTCGCATGTTTCGAAAGTTCGAACATTCGCATCGTTGAAATACATTCGATGCGTTTGCAAATGCAGTCGAAATCGTGCGGAGATTTTCAGCTCTGCTCAAGTAACTCGATAGAGAAGAAACACTTTTTTGACGTTGCACTCCCAAATCATTTACTACCGCCACACGGAGAGACTTTTATAGCAAAAATTACTATGTTTTTATAGTAACGTCTGACCACATCGATATTATAATAATAATCGCTACAGAGTCTGCCAAATAATGCAAAAGTTTGGGAAACCGTTACCACAGTTCATAGTAAATAACGCGCTGCACTATATAAAAAATCAACACCGAGCGAATTTTTATCAAAAACATAGTAAATAATGAAATGATTTGGTGAAAATTTAGGAGATAAAATAGCAGTCGTTTCTCTGTGCTATACCAAAAATTGCATAGTTTCGTATTTTCCCTTTTACCGCACTGAATTTTGCTCAATAACATAGCAAAATTCATGCACCCATCAATTATACGAGGCGTTGCTCCGTATAAACATGAAAATTAACCAGTGGCACATAGTAAAATTTCAAGCAATTTGTCCAGTCCGATTCACCAATTTTCAACATTTCGCCAAAGACACGAGTGACGTTCGGATATCGATACATCGATCGATGTAAGAATGTCGCAGACCTAAATTTTGCCTGTCGCACATAGTGAAATTTGAGAGAACTGCTTTCGGCATCAAAATTACTGTGCACTTTGGTGAAATGTATAATAAGAAAAAGTATAAAAATAAATAATGAAATAAAGTATAAAATAATGAAATGTATAAAAATAAAAAGAATGGCGATATATAAAAGCGCTGCTTTTCTATATAGGCAACTTTCAATAAAATAGGAACTTTCAATAAAATATGAAGGAGGCGGGTGAAAAAATATTGATGTAATTGAGAAATTCTCGTTTTTTAGACATTTCTGCCATTTTTTAATTATGCCAAACGTTCGAACACTGATTTACGACACGAAGGGGCGTGAAAAATTCTGTCAATAACAGCTGTACAGACAGTACAGAGGTTACGAAGCGGCAGCGTTGCCAACTCACTCGACAGACTAGGCTAGTCGCGATAATTTTTCTTCTGACTAACTTGGTGGCAGACGAACTTCTTTAAAATTGTTAAAAAATTTGCATTGCATTTTTATGAATGAAAATGAACATAGTGTAAAATTTCCTGTGTTCTCGCATGCGAGTCAATGAATCAGTGGTCCGAGTTCTTTGCCATAGTTTGAAAATATCTGACAACGTGATCGAATCTTTCAGACGGTTGTCAAGGGCAATACTATTGGAAATCGAATAATCGAATTTAAAAAAATGTTTAAATAAAAAAAATGAATAATTTTAAAAAACGTTAATTCAATTAAAAAAAAAAAATTTTTTTAATTAAAAAATATGAATAAAAAAAAATTGCGAGCGAAGAAAATAATTGAAATTTGAAAACTGGAGAGAAAATAATCCAAAGCCCCTGTCATTTCGTATTCCCAGTTTTTTCGAGGACTCCGAAGAGTCTGGTTCGGTGATAAAAGAGTTGAAACGAGTGTAATGCAACGAATAAATTCTCAAGTGTCCCCCGAAAGCAGCAAACCTCAATAAGTGGTAGTTCATTTTTAATGTCGTCAATAGCATTTAAAATGGGCTGATAAGGAGGTTGTCCATTAAGGAGGAGAGGAAAATCGAGTCGCGATAGCCGCCCGTGCGGCTCCATCGTGCACGGAAAAGCGGATCGGTATTCGCTCGTTTCGTACGCGAAAAGAAGCTCGTCCCCGAAAATCGGATGAGCGTGGAAACAGGAAAAATAAAGAGGAAAAGGCGAATCTTGTGGCGGCATGAAAAGAGGAATAACCGAATAATTAATGGAGAAAATAAGCGCGGAGTAGGAGGGCGAGGCATCGCGAGTGGTGGAAAGGATATTTAGGACCGAAACGAAGAATGTTCCGTGTCAGTTAACAGTGAGAAAGTGAATACGAGCTACGCGTCCACTTTATTGACGAGTATTTCGCAGTCGCGTTTTCACGAGTTTTCGAAAAGCCTTTTTTCGACGTCGGACCAAATTCTACTCCGTTTTTAAAGGCCACACTCCGCTCGAATGTTGACACGGGAAAAGGACAACGAAAAAATTGGAAATCGAGAGGCGCACGAGAACGGAGCACTCTGCTGGTAAGTCTCGCTTCCTCGTGCATGCCTATCGCGCTCGGCTTGTATGTGCATACCAAACGTCTGATCTCCGGCCACAGAAACTCGTCGCATAGTGCAATCGCAGCCGCAGGCGCTCATATATACCCAGCGAAGAAAGTTCTTCCGTGTTTTCGCGTGTGGAAAATGAGCACGCTGCTCACAACTGTGCACTCTACGCTTGCATAATTAACACGAAAACAATGCGCGTTTTGAGTGCCCCGTGCCTCCGTCAACGACACTCTCACTATTGTAGAAATCGCGGATGCCCTCGTTAAATTTTTCTTTTGTTTTACTCGATTGTGAGGAATTATTTGATGGAACGGTTGAGCGTGATTTTACTGGTGCCGAATCGGTTCTTGGAATTTCGAGGATTTTCGATCTTCGAATAGTTCGTTTTGCTGACTTTTGAGTGACGGATTTTGGAAGAATTTTCGAAGTTCCTCCGGTGGCGACGAAATTAAAGCCGAATATTGCAACAAAAGTTTTTGATAGGGAATGAAAACTTTGGAATGGTGAAATTCGCTTGTGGGGACGAAACTCTTTCGGTGAAAGGCTCCGAAAAAATATCGGAGTATTTCGAGAAGATGTTATTTTCGGTTTCGCAAAAGAACTCGAAAAGCGTGGCTGCAAAATCTTGGGCCCGAAATTCGTGAAAACCGGAACGTACCGAGTTCGAGTTTCGTCAAACTTTTCGTTTCGGAAACCTTCCGGTTGACACGTTTCAGCAAAAAAGTGTTTTCCCTCGGGGGAATATAAGCGAAGAAAATATGTCGAGTTATCGCATGACGCGACGAGCGCGATTTGCGTATTTTCAACACCCGACGAGTTGAATTCCTAAACAAACGAAAGTAATCTTGCTAATGAGGGAAAAAATGAAGGTTTCAGATTAAGGCAATTCATGCACGGAACGATTTTCTTATTAAGAAAGTCTTGAGTTTAAATCGGTAGTCGACTGCACATTAAATTTTTCATTAAGGGTTCGTTTTATTGTTTGTTGAGACGAACGTGTTTAAATACGAAGCAAAATACACAGGGCTCTGTAGGGACTGCGTAAAAAATCGTTTACCTTTCCATATAACGAATGAACGTTTCAATTTCATCACATTTTTCCAACAAATTCAAAACCCCATAAATTATGGTTTTTATGGAAAATGTCAGCCTCCTCCGATGAAATTTCATTAATGGTGGCTAATCGAAGCTTATATTAATGCCAAAAAAACAAAATTCTTGCATCAATTTTCGAAAAAGTAACCAAACTGCATAATTACTAAAAAAAATTCAAAATAGCGGTATTTTGGTTTGTGATCTCTTACGATGTCTTTACAAATACTTACTTACGCATGTCTTGAAATAAACCATGCAAAATAAATCAATTGAGTAGAAAAAAAATCGAAAAAAATTCGTAATTCGTTACCAGTAAAAAAAATTCAATTTTCAGGTCGCTATAATGCTTGTTATATAATTGATAATTACGTTCTATCGTAGGGTTTTGGAAAGCGTGAAGAATCAGCTTCAAAGTACCATGCGTAAGTCGGAAATATATTGAGTCGTTTACGAGTGTTTTTACTTTTGACAAAAAGCAAAATTTTCCCATCTTAATTAAATGGGAAATGAGATTAGCGACCTCTAAGAAATTAGAGGGCTGATTTTTTGACACGATATTTTTTCCATCGAATACTAAAATCTGAAGGGATAAGAGCGAGGAAAAAATTTTTTTTTTTTTTTTTTTAAGTACCCTAATGTACACTTATACATCTCGTGCATGAGAACTTCGATTTAACGCTCTATTATTCGATAACCGTGTGGTAAAAAAATTTGAAAAAAAATTGTATTTGTATACTTGATGCTGATTATTTTGATTTCGTGATCCACCCTCCTTAAAGATTGAAGAAATTTGGTAGAATACGCTTGGCCCGTTCCTGTCACAGCCTTCTGTCTTTTTATTAAGGTATCACTTTCACGAACCCGAATATCCTAAAAATAACCGGTTTAAATAACAGTAAAGAAAAAGTGCATGCGAATTGATTGGCGAAATTTCAGGTCAGGTTATCGAACATTTAATAAAGAATTGAAACTTGAAAAATCGTTGAATTTATACAGGAGCTTATGGAGATTCCATCGTCACTACATTTCTATTCAATAATTCATATACTAAATAATACTAAATGTCCTAGTTTGTGCCACCAACAAATACGGTCATGCGAGTGGAATACCTTAACACTATTTTCTTGATCTATTTTCCTTTACGCTCTCTAAAGCGATTTTTTACATAAAAAAAACTATAGTATTTTAGCCAGGGACGAATGAAATTTCGGGTTCAATCAGCGATAAATTCCTGCTCAATTAAGGAGTTTCGGTACAGGCGATACAATGTTGCCATGCTAACCCATGCTAAAAAAATTAAAAAATTCAAAAAGTTCAGAATTTTATAAAATTTGGTGAACATATTCTTTAGTGCCAAATTTGACTATACAAATTTTTTAAGATTTTTCTTCTACACAGTTATCGAGTAATTGATCACGAAAGTTCACGTGTATAAGCATAGCGTTTCCATATACATAGGTATACATTCCGGGCATAAGAAATCTGCTTTAATGCGTAATTACTCGATAACTAAGTAGAAAAAAATTTTGAAAAAATTTGTGTTTTCGCACTTGATGTTGAACATTATCACCAAATTTCATCAATTTCTTAACATTTAGACTTTTGTACCGAAACTCCTTAACGGCTCGGAATTTCATTCGCCAAAAAAATAGGTTGAAAAAATTGATTTACAATAGTGAATAAATAACTCTGACATTAATTTAGAGTGATAATATCTTGAATTAGGAAGTAAAAATCGAGCCAATTTAGACACCCGTAAAATACGATCCTACGGGCACGATCTACCTTAAAACGCGTCCGCATATTTTATTTCAAGGCGACGGCGCACGCATGAGTCAGGAAGTGCGACAATCTCGTTACGTCGAGAAAAAACTGGAAGGTATTTTTGAGGAAGGAGAAAAGTAGAGCAAACCGACTGTCGTAGTCAGCCTTGAATTTGGTGAAACTACGTACTCGAGCGATATTTTCAAACTTTGGCATAGTAATTAGCGCGCTTACTTGGCTCGTGGGCTGCGGAAAATATTTCGCGCAAATGCACCCTCGCGTCAACGCAATTTCAGGCGTTATCGTTCTTATCTACGGGGACGACGCAAATCGAGGCATGGCTTCGGCTGTTACGGGACGTCGCGACGAGAATGTTTTCTGGAACTCTTCGATGCTTTCGAATAATTTAAACTCCCTGTTTTTTTTTTTTTTTTTTTTTTTTCAAATCTTCGAATTCTGCTGCCTCGTTCCTGCAGAAAGTGCAATTTTCTTATACCCGCTCGACGAATCGACATTTTTTCAGTTTTCTTCTGCTAATCGAGGATCCGGGGCAAAGAACAGAAAACAGCCCAGAAGAACAGGAGATCGCGACTCGAGTCCGCTTTCCCTGAGAATCCCTCCACACGGAGAGACTTTTATACGAATATTTCGAATGAATTTGCTAGAAAAATGTTCTATGTTTTGTAGCAGCGCTTTTCTATTTCGCCATTCTATTACATTTCACCAAAGTGCATAGGAATTTTGATGCCGAAAGCAGTTCTCTCAAATTTTACTATCTACGACAGGCAAAATTTAGGTCCGCGACATTCTTACATCGAACGATGTATCGATATCCGAACGTCACTCGTATCTTTGGCGAAATGTTAAAAATTGGCGAATCGGACTGGACAAATTGCTCGAAATTTTGCTATGTGCCACTGGTTAATTTTCATGTTTATACGGAGCAACGCCTCATGTAATTGGTGGGCGCATGAATTTTGCTATGTTACTGAGCAAAATTCAGTGCGGTAAAAGGGAAAATACGAAACTGTGCAATTTTTGGTATAGCACAGAGAAACGACTGCTATTTTATCTCCTAAATTTTCATCAAATCATTTCATTATTTACTATGTTTTTGATAAAAATTCGCTCGGTGTTGATTTTTGATAGAGTGCAGCGCGTTATTTACTATGAACTGTGGTAACGGTTTCCCAAACTTTTGCATTATTTGGCACACTCTGTAGCGATTATTATTATAATATCGATGTGGTCCGACGTTACTATAAAAACATAGTAATTTTTACTATAAAAGTCTCTGCGTGCAGGAAGTGACAGGAGAAAATCTTCCGAAACTTCAATCCCATTGAATGAACTCCTTAAGGAGGGTGGCTAGCGACGATACAATGTTGCCATGCTAAACCATGTTAAATACATGAAAAATTTCAAAATGATAAGAATTTTATAAAATTTGGTGAACATATTCTTTGGTGCCAAATTTGACGATACAAATTTTGAAGAAAATTTTGAAAAAATTGTGTCTTCGCACTTGATGTTAAATGAACATTATCACCAAATTTGATCAATTTCTTATCATTTTGACGAATGTAGCCACCCTCCTTAATCGGGCGGTTGAGAAAGAACGCTGAAAAGTTTTAGTCACCGGTCGTCGCGCGACTCTGGCTCATCGGTCGAGCCGCGTTTTCTTTCGCGTCGAGTCACATAAAGCCGCCGTGTGGTGTCCTCTGTTGGGGCCGATGCCAAGAGAAGCGGAATTGCGAGAGGGCGACGAAAGGAGTCGGAGCTTGATGGTGGCGCTGTAACGCCGCCATCCCTTGAATCGTGACAAGGGTGTTCGCGGGGTCTCGAGCCGGCGAGCAGTAACCCTCGAGGCGCGGTGACCCTTGGCAATCGCGTGTCCCGGCCCAGTGAACTCCGAAATGTTCTCGTCCCGTACGTGACGGTGGCCGTGGAAAGACACGCGTGCGTTTCCTAGTTTTTTCGGTTGCCTTATTCGCCCCCAGCGATAAAACGAACCGCGGGTGTTTCTGTGTCGCTTGAAATATGCATGCGCATTCGGCGCTCGAGAGCTAGGATCGGAGGCGGCGACAGGTGGTAGTTCCGAGCCGGAGCGATGCTTGGTTCCCGAAAGCATCTTCGTTTTTAGCGGTAGGCAGCACGCCAATTATTTTGAGAATTTTCTCGAGTTCCCTCCACTCTGAATGGGGTAAATAAGTCTTTGGTTTGTTTGCGGAGCAAAAGTTGGTGTGTGAATCGAGATGAAGCCAGCGATCGTTGTCGCGGAAAAATTTTCCGAATCGCTCGCTGGGTTTCACCAATTTTTCCGGTCTCCCAACGTTTTTTGTTTGGGTTTGAGCCCCGGCTGATCGTTGGTTGAAGGAAAATAGGGGACGAGGATCGAACCCCTCGGCTTCGAAACGAACGCCGTTTGCAGCGGTGGGTCAATGGCAGGAAACTCGCGACTCATTTCGTTGCTGCGTTCAAACATCGTTATCGATTCCAACCGATGTTCCCGCTCCACTCGACACTACAGCTCTCATTATTATTTCATAGGCTTCTCATTTCCCTGCCAAAATTACAGCACTCGGGTAACTACGTCGGTTTCTTTATTCATGAACTCTCGACCGGGGGCAGTTTGAAAAAATAATGTCACGACTTCACAGACGAAAACCAACCTGAGATCCGATCCACTTTCCCGGTGAAACGTTTCAACAAATATCCTGAAAAATCGTGAACGAATCAAGTTTCAATGGGAATTTCAGCTCTGAATTCACCATCGATCACATTAGCACTCTACGCGGAGAGAAAATTCCAGTAAAAACTGCTATGGTGCCATAGAAATGGAGTTCTATATCGTAATATTTATTTATTCTTACGAACATACGTAGTCATTTTTCGTGAAGCGAGAACTCTATGAAAATTCATGTGCGATGCCAAAACAAATGTATCGGTACACACGTGCACCGATATATTATCGTACAAACGCGAATAAAATTCGGCTATGTACGATAATAAATTTCTAAACACTTTGGCGGATCATCGATGCTCGTGTTCCAGCTCCTCAAATTTTACTGTGTTCAACTGTAAATTTTGATTCTGAAAACAGTACCAATCATAGCAAAACGGCATTAATAATTCTACTTTACAGTTCATCATCGAGTCAACGTTAATTTTACAACGTTTCCTCGGTGAACCAGGCAGGAAAAAATAGCACAGTTTAAACCTTTGTCAGAGCAAAATACGCAATTTCAAAGTTTTTATTCGGGATTGACTTGGAAATTGCAGTGTTTTTGGTAAAAAGCTCCAAAATGGGCGATATAGAACCCCAACACTCCGGTGTCGTAGTAATTTTGACCATTTTTTTTCTCTCCGTGTAAATGTTGAAGCGCGAATGAAATTCTGCTCTACGTACCATAGTTAATTTCTGAACAACGCGAATGAAATTCTGCCGTATATCATCGTGAATTTTCAAACATTTTGGCGGGTCGGCGATACTTGTATTCGAGCTCTTGGAATTTTACTATGCTCAACTGTAAAATAAGCAATTGAGAAAATTGAATTTGGAAAGGACACGAAAATTACAACGTTGTTGGTAAAAAGCTCCAAAATGGGCGATACAGAGCCCTAACGCTGTGGAGGCATAGTAATTCTTTCTACATTTTTCTCTCCGTGTAATGGTAGACAAAAGTCTTTAAGCGGGAGAAATAATTTCAGACAATTTTCAATGGCGTTGTGCAATCGTACGATATTTTTGACGTTCGATCACTTTGTGAGGAACTTTTGAAAAAAGATCTCTCAAGACGGTTGAGAGACTTTGTTGCAGTTTGGCGAATTCTCAACGTTCTTCAGCTCGTAGCGTCCTTTCGTGGCCACGTTTTTTCAATCGAGCATTTGGGAGGTTCGGTCGATTCGATGCTTTCGAGATTTAAGCAAAACTTCCAGGCAATTATCCGAAAAAATTGAATTTGGGTTTTTTTTTGTTTTTCTATTTTTGCTAATGAAGCCTCGTTCAAGCGTTTTCGAACTACCGCGCGAAAACGTGCGTTCTCTTCGAACAAAATCTCTGCAACCGAGTTGGCTAATAACACTGCAAAAACGACGGAGAATAATAAAAAAGTGAAGTTGAGCAACAAAGTGGTTAAAAAGCAATGAATAGCTGACGAAAATAGCGTTCAACAATTCAAACTCAACTCGCCGATGGATGGGGAAACGTGCGAAATAAAAAGGAGACGAGGAAAGAGACTGTCGGCGTACGGTCGATTCCCGACTTGGAACCGGCTCGCTCAATTGTACTCTGACAACGCACTTTTGTGCCTTGGATCGTGATATTCAGTTACACGTACAAAGAACTTTTCATGTCGAGTGATGTCAAATTTTGAGTGAACCTAATTTCAAAAAATCCTCATTTTTAAAACTTACAGAAAAAATCCAAAAACAAGAAAATTTCATAAGTTTAACCATTTTTTGTGTGTATTTTTCCAGATTTTTTACTCCGAATTTTCCTGCAATCATTCACTTTCTCGAAATTGAACTCCAACCAGATCGAAGTAACCCCACGAAGCCAGCAGGTTTTCGGAGCATATTTTTTCTTCGAGTTTCCAAAACTATAAATTCTGTGAACGTTAGATGATTGGTCGATGAAAGTGCGATGATTAGCCATTTAAAATATTTTTTTTAATTTTTGGTACTTGAATTGTGTGAAATCAATATTTTTTATTATCCATTTAGAATTTTTTTCAACCTTTTGATCTTTAGTTAAGAAAAATTAACATTTTCGATCAGCCATTTAAAATTTTTAAAAAAATTTTTGCCCTCTTGGTTGCGAGAAATCGATATTTTTACCCATCCGTTCAAAAATTAAAAAAAATTATTGGTCTTTGAATTATGGAAATGGAAGCATCGTTTCTTGCCGCGGAGCGTCGAATCTCCCCGCGATAAATACGGAAGTTTTGAAACCCCTGGCGAGTTTGAAAGCCGAAAAGCTCACAGTTCGAGCGAACGCCTCTTGCGATTCGCTGCTTCAAAAGTACGGACGTTCGGGAAGAATCGCGGGATGCCGATTCGGCGTGGAGCGGGGCCTGTACAGCGGGGCGAAGATAAACGAAAGGAGAGAGAGAGAGTGAAAGAAAGCGCCGTTGTATTTGCGCCGGGAATAATATACAGCGGGCTTTGATAAACGGCATTGCGGTGGGTAAGTGACTGTATAGAAATAAAAGAAAAGGGAGTGTGCGGGATTCCGTCATGGTTGATAGTTATCGTTCTCGCCGCGGAGCTCTCGTTCCCGCGACTGTTGCCGCGGCAGTTTGCGGTCGTCGTCGCCGCGTAGTCGCCGGTAAATGGCTGATCGTACAACCGCGTCGGAAGAGAGAATTCGCTCGTTTATTTTTCGCCGATTTTTCGATCCAATTTCCCGATCGAATTTCCCGGCCCCGCAACGTTTCCTTGGGCGTCGCAACGGCACGGGAAATCTTGACAAACTTTTGTCGTTCGGCGCCTTTTATTTCGACGGAATGAAACTCAACGAGACGGAATAAGTTTGAAGACTTGGTGCGCGAGTGTCTCCGCCCACCGCCTCCTTAAAACCCCATTTCGTAATCGCCGAAATAATCATCGTTCGAAGTGCCATTACGCCATCCTGGAAACTATGTCAATGACGAGCCTCACTATTTATCGTTGCACGGTACTATAATTCTTTCGACCTATTTTTACTGATTTCATTTCATGGCTCTTTGTGAAAACTCAACCGATCGCAATCGAGGCTTTTCTCACCCGCTGATTGCCGACCACTTCAACATTGTCATGCGTCGAGTTTTGGTGCGAATGTGGAAATCGAATTTTTGGGTATTCGCGACAGCATTGGGAGGATCGAAGTCCTTAAATCCTGGAAATTTTGTAACTGCATATGGTTGCACGAATCACGAGAATTTTGATGAAAATCTGGACTCGCGACTTGATTCGACTAGGCTCGCATTCTGAAAACAAACTTTTCTGATTCAAAGAAATTATTGATCGTCTGGTGTTCGTTGATTCGTACAGTGAGCTGTTTACAACGAAAATATCGTTGGACAAAAAATAGGATTTTATCATTATTTCGATGGCACGAGAAATCACGAAAAAATCGAGTCATTCCTTCCTTAGAAAATCACAATTTCTGTAGTCGAGCCCAATGAGAGATTGAAATTATTACGAGTGTGATGGAAACAAGACTTTTTGGACTCGAACTTTTTCGGTGTTGAAAAATTCATCCTCGTTTGACAGAATCTTTACAATTTTGTAGTTCTTTTCGTCCTTAGGCTAGAGCTGTGCTGAGAGAGATCTTTTATTGTAGAACGAGAAAATTTTAATTGATAAAATTTCAATTTGAACTAATTAAAAATTTGAAAACCTTTTCATACGAAAATCGATGAAAAATTACCTCGGAAATCGAACAAAATAATTTTAAAATATTTTCATAAAAGTAATTTGAAAAAATTTTAATACAAAAATAAATCGATTTAAAAAATCACAATTTCTGTAGTCGATCTCAAATGAGAGATTGGCATTATCACGAGTGTGATGGAAACAAGATTTGAGTGTGGGGTCGAAGCTTTTTCCTCGTGGGACAGAACCTTTTCAATTTCGTATTTAATTTCGTCCTTAGGCTAGAGCGAAGAGAGAAGCAGGGATCGGAAGAAATCTTTTATTCCAGACCGAGAAAATTCTAATTGAAAAAATTTCAATTTGAACTAATTAAAAATTTTGAAGCCTTTTCATACGAAAGTTGTTGAAAAATTACCTCGGAAATTGAACAAAATAATTTTAAAAAATTTTAGTCTAAGTAATTTGAAAAACCCTTATAAATTTTTTTTCAAACATCTGATTTTTCGACGATTGACCGCGTACGATCGACGTGCTACTTCCTCCATTACTCGTTAAGCAAGAATAGAAAAGAGGTGCGGATCCGATCGAAATAAAGACAAAGTCAGGTCAGGTGTTCCATCGACCTCGAGCTTCTACTTCGTCGCCATGCTTCGAGCCCACTACTGCACTGCCCATTGCAAAAAGCTTGTGCAGTAAAATATATCAATTATCGATTTGTTGCTCCACTTATAAAAGGACGTAAGCTCGTTGGCTCTTTTGTACGAATAGTAAATCGATTTACAAGCATATTCCATGTGTCATTCAAAACTACAACTATCTCGAAGCGCATCGAGTAGGATAAGTGGGTTAGAGAACGAGTTGAAGGTTCGTGTGTGCATTGGGATCTGCTCGACGATGCAGGAGAAGAGCCCTTATAATGAAATCACTCTTCAAATACGATTAAGCGCTCGTCTGCACTGGAGAGCTTCGCTGATTTCGATCGTTTCGTGTAATCGGACTTGCCCCTCTTCCAATAAACGACCCGCTCGTCAGTGCAATCTCGTTATTCCCGAAGGAAAACACGATCGCCTCATGAGCCGAGATTGAGTCGGTGCTGTTTAGGGAAGTTCATTTTATTGGATTTTCAAGTGCTTCGATTTCGTTAGAAGTTCCAATGCGAATTGACACTTTTGATCTGAGTATAAAAGTGCTAATTTTGCATGGAGTTTCTCAAGGAAGTTTTGGTTCTTTGGAAAAATAAAGTTTGCAATTAAGCACGGAGCTGTCGACCCTCGTTTCGTTCGCTTTCAATTGACTATTCGAGAAATATTGCCGAAAATGGAGGAGTTTTTGCGAGGGTTTTCTCAACCGGATTCTCAGGCGGAGGTGGCGTAGCTTAAATTTTCATTTCTGAGGATTCTCTTCGAAATTTTTATTCGTTATAGCAAAACGATGAGAAATTTTTCATAATTTTTTTCATTATTGGAAAATCGACGATCCTTCGGACTCTTATGTTGTTTCGAAGCACAAAAAAGGTGTATTTACACGGAATGAAAAAATAGTAAGAAGAATTATTATGTCGCCACCCTTGAATGAAGCTTCATTAGGAAAAATAGAAAAACAAAAAAAAAACCCAAATTCAATTTTTTCGGATAATTGCCTGGAAGTTTTGCTTAAATCTCGAAACCATCGAATCGACCGAACCTCCCAAATGCTCGATTGAAAAAACGTGGCCACGAAAGGACGCTACGAGCTGAAGAACGTTGAGAATTCGCCAAACTGCAACAAAGTCTCTCAACCGTCTTGAGAAATCTTTTTTCAAAAGTTCCTCACAAAGTGATCGAACGTCAAAAATATCGTACGATTGCACAGCGCCATTGAAAATTGTCTGAAATTATTTCTCCCGCTTAAAGACTTTTGTCCACCATTACACGGAGAGAAAAATGTAGAAAGAATTACTATGCCTCCACAGCGTTAGGGCTCTGTATCGCCCATTTTGGAGCTTTTTACCAAAAACGTTGTAATTTTCGTGTCCTTTCCAAATTCAATTTTCTCAATTGCTTATTTTACAGCTGAGCATAGTAAAATTCCAAAAGCTCGAATACAAGTATCGCCGATCCGCCAAAATGTTTGAAAATTCACGATGATACACGGCAGAATTTCATTCGCGTTGTTCAGAAATTAACTATGGTACGTAGAGCAGAATTTCATTCGCGCTTCAACATTTACACGGAGAGAAAAAAAATGGTCAAAATTACTATGACACCGGAGTGTTGGGGTTCTATATCGCCCATTTTGGAGCTTTTTACCAAAAACACTGCAATTTCCAAGTCAATCCCGAATAAAAACTTTGAAATTGCGTATTTTGCTCTGACAAAGGTTTAAACTGTGCTATTTTTTCCTGCGTAGTTCACCGAGGAAACGTTGTAAAATTAACGTTGACTCGATGATGAACTGTAAAGTAGAATTATTAATGCTGTTTTGCTATGATTGGTACTGTTTTCAGAATCGAAATGTACGAGCATCGATGATCCGTCGAAGTGTTTAGAAATTTATTATCGTACATAGCCGAATTTTATTCGCGTTTGTACGATAATGCACATCAATTTTCATAGAGTTCTCGCTTCACAAAAAATGACTACGTATGTTCGTAAGAATTGATAAATATTACGATAAAGAATTCCGCTCCTGTGGCACTATAGTAGTTTTTCCTGGAATTTTCTCCTCGTTTATGTTGAGAATTCCAGAACTCATGAATCGTCTCTGGACTATTATTTGCTTCAACGATCCCCGCGACCGTTCAATCACTAGACCGAGTGTCGAATGGAATGTTTATGAATTGAAGTCGTCACGATATCGCAGTCTTGAGAATTTCGAGCCTCGGTCGTTAGCGACAAATTTCCGAATCGACGAGACTAAACGTCGGACTGTAAATATCACATTCCCTTATAGGCGCAGTGAGCATTGGAACAAAGTAAATAGCCCAAGTTGACAGTTGATTATGAGACCGAACGGAACGAATTGCGCAGAGACGAAAATTCGATGAAATTCCCTAACATTTGATGCGCCTGCAAAAAAATCCAAAAGAGCTAATCTGATTCCATAAAAAAAAATGCAAAAAAGCCCGACGTCGTAGATTTGAATAAATTTAAAATTCGTTAATCCGAATCGTTAATCATGAGCCATTTATCTCTTCCTGGTTGTCGCTGAAGTCCCTCGCGCTTGACTCGTTATCCGTAACTTGAAATACGAGTTTTTAACGGCTGGAAAACTGCCCTGAATACATAAACACGCTTAAAAACCATTCGTCGTAAGATTAGACGATATTTCAATGGACTGAAGCAGGAATTCGATGACGAATTTTCGAGCAATTTTCAGCAGAATTCTCGAATGGGATTGGGATCCATTTTTTCTACTCTGTCAAATTGTATAATTTAATTTCGTCCGAATCGTTGAAATTCATCATTTTTTTCTTTTTTTTTCACATTTTTATTCTTAAAGTAGTTCGGCTGCTCGATAAAGTACGATAAATATCCACTTTTTTTTGTGTCAAATGATAGTTTAAGGTCCTCTGATAAGCACAGTTCCAGGGCCTCTTACGGGGCAAAATTTTCAATTATTTCATTCACAATTTTAAGTTTTTAACACGCTACCCTATGGGAGAACTCGCAATAATATTAAATGTAAAAAAATTGTACCGTGTTCGAGCTTCGGAGAAGTTTATATCACGAATAAAATTCATCACAGATTCCGTTCCTTAAAAAAGAACATTACCTTACGGACCTTTAAGAAAGAAAGCATGAAAAAACTTTAGTTTCTGACGCGTCGAAAGCGGATGTCTGTCATCGCGTTGGACCGCTGGTAACAGCTGATTGAACTTCTGGCAAATTCGGGAATCGCGGAAATTTCATCAAATTTATTTTTGAGACTGATTCGTGTGCTTTCATTCGTCTAGTAGCTTCCCTTTTTTAACGAATTGACCACTCCTTTTTTTCGGTGGCATTACACCCATTTAAATTTAATCTTCTATGACATTTTTAAAGCATTTTATTACATTGTGATAAAAATATTATCAACGGAAGTGTTTATTAATTTTATTAATAATTTAGACTCGAAATTAATCAATAATCGAAAAAATAAAGTAGTTGTAAACTCGACTAGTCATAGAACGGCCGAACTAGTTTTACATATTTTCGAGCTCATTTTTACCGCTGATTTATGGGCTAATTTACTGAGAGGATCGTAGCCAATGAGACAATCCTGAGATCTTGAGGTTAACTGCCCTAATTCGTTCAATTAGCATATGAACGTTCGTATTCACAGTTTTCGAACGACTGAAACTCTGGCGCAGTTTAAAATACGAATTGGCTTTCGGTTTCGGTTGTGGCACTGCCACCTCTTTAATTTCCTCCGCATACAATTCGCGTGGCTTCCTCCATGAATGGAGCGACGAAGAATACGCACGAATGAGTTGGTCCAGCAACCTTGAGACCAACGGCGCTCGAGTTTAGGAGGCCAATGACTTTTCTCACGTGGCTCTCCCTCGCTCTCGATGCCTCGTCGCCTTCCTGCGTGAATTGCTAGCGACTGATTTTAAGTCTGAACACCCACGGAGCTCGCTCTTCGCTGATGGTAGCTCAGGAATTGTAACGTTGCCACTCGGGGCTATGAGCAACCGGAAAAAGGGAATCGTTTCGAGAAATAATTTAATCGATCGAGACTCACCGTGAACGTGATTCGAGCGTGGACGGCGATTGATTTCGGGCTCACGAAACGAATCGTTTTTCGTGTTTCTACGGCGGCTGGTACCGCGGCCTCCAACACCCAAAAAAATTAGCCTCGTCCAAGTTTCTTTTCGTTGAAAGCCTGAATTAATCATTTTTACATTTTATTGGATTATCGAAACAGGTTTCGATATAAATTACACGAAGTTTAAGCAGAGCAATTATATATTTTATTTAATGAACTTTACTCTGGAGATTTATCGAATAACTGAGTTTTATAATTACTATGCTGATGGATTATTTTTGCTCATGTTCCAATGAATTTTCTCAACGATTTTTTCTGTCAGTTGATTTTTTGTGAACGCTCATCCATGGGACTGTTTCGTCACTTTTTTTTGGAGGTCACAGCGATCCACAATGTCTTGTTCCATGATGAAAATTTTAGATTTTCGCCTCGAAGATCATTTCGGCAGCAATGGTTTTCGAGAAGAGGAATAATCGGTCGTTCATTTTGCTGCGTGTGCAATGCCCTCCCACTAAGTGAATATTTACTGGCTCATGAGCTTTCTGCGCTCGTTGACACAGCTGTGAAATTGAGGGATTAAAAGTCAGATAAGATTTTATGAGCTCGTCATCGAAAAGCTTGAACGATACTCAGACTCTTTTAGTATGTTTAACGATTAATCATTTTGTGCGCCCGGTCCTTTGACATCGATGAGATAATAAAACGACTGAAATTCAGAACCTGCGCGCAAGGAGTCGCGGAGTCTCACATTTTCGTCTTGGAAATTACGGAATGGGTAGGCGGTTCAAGATGCCAAATAATCAAATTCCAGAACGGTCGATTTTTCGAAATTTTAGAAGTTGTAATATCAGATTGGAGAAAAATAAGTAATTCGAAATCCTTATTTCCCATCGACTATTTAGCAGATTACTTGTGTAATCAAATATTCCTCCTTTTAATTCGTATTTTCTCGAAAATATGTATTTCGATAGTTTTCATTTCGAATGCAATTTTATCAGACCACACGAATGTCAAAAGTTCACATTTTCGAATTCAAAATGGAGAGTAGTTGTTTTATAAACAGACCAGAATAAAGAGTAGCAAAAAATCTAAAGGGAATTTTTCGAGCCTATTAAACTTAGATATGCAGAATAGCGATGTCTCGAAAAGGCGAAAGACAAAGTGGCGATGTTTGAAATTGGAGATCACAAGTTTGAGTAAGTGAGTGAGTGAGACGCGTGTGTTTTGAGCTTCGCTGCATTTCTTCATTTTGATTGGTCGACCTTCTAGCCATTTTGACAGTTCGACTTTTCGGTGTTTCAGTATTTCAGCCCGAGTAATATTTAGTCTTCGTTAATGTATTTTCAAAATTGTGAATATTCACAGTATTGCTGATCGTAGCAGTTTATAAACCGAAAGAGTGATAGTCGAATTTTCGGAAAATCGATATTTTAGTCGTCGTTCTATGGGCAATTGTTACTTTGTTATTTTCGACGTAAACATGTTTCGAACCTTGTAGTAGTTTCTACTCTATTTATTTTCGACATTCAAAGTTCTAGTCGAATTGATCTGTCTCCATATTATCATATTCGAAGTTTATAAACTCGAGATTTTACCTGCTCGAAATTATATTAATTCTAACATTTGATCCCCACCCAGTGGGATTTCTCATTTTTTTTTCTCCACAATACTTCGTTGCTTGCAAAAATTCATAAAAAATCTCTCTACCTCGATGTAACGAAACGATTTTCAAGGCTCGCAAGACCTGTGACTTTAATGGCTCACAAATTCCGAGCGTTGACGTACCAACAATCGATGGCTGAGTCGTTTTTGAGTCCATACAAAAAAAACAGGAGACGTGAAATGGTGAGCTGAGAAAATCGATCGAATGACAGGCACGAAGAATCAGTTATCCATTGCAATAGGACGTCGGTCCGATTGCGGTCCTGGCAGTTGGAATTATGAAGTGTGCCACTGTATACAGTCTCATTCATAAGTGATGAGAGCACGAGCTACGTCGAGGGTATTCGTGCAAGTGTATACGATTTCTATTCCCGCGTGGATGGAATTTTTTTCGTTTACATGACGCACACACCGACAAGTGTCTACGCGTCGGTCGGTACGTGTGAGACAACCGGCTCTCAACATTTATCGTGTACTATTGCTAAGTTATGAAACAAGCGATCGATATCCAAGGAATGATGCCGGCTCGGCAACCGCGAGCATCGTACGAGTACTGATCGAGCTTTGCAGTTTTTCCAAGAGTTTTTCCATCGCCTACAATAGAGCCTCAAGGAAGTTGAGGCTGTACAGTCATTTTTTTTACCCAAAAGTGATACCTTTCAAAAGTTAGGCCAGTTTACAGTTTGGCAATGTTGCATACACTTTAAAGAAAAGTTGGGGAAAAAAAGACGAAAAACTGGTGAAAGCTCAGTCGAAAACACGAACAGTGACGATCCTAGCCTCAAAAAACTGCACGGAAAACAGATTATTATTAATATAATCTCAGTAAATCTCCTAATAAACCTGAAAAAAATTGACATTGTTCGGCAAGCCTTGCTCATGTTGCCCAAAAAATTTCATATTTTTAGCATCATTTTTAACGGATATATCACTGAATGTGTCTTGACTTCCATAAGATTACATGTTATTTGGGCCAAATTGTTATTGATTTTTCTCAGCAACGACGCTCCTAAACTGTCTGAAAATTTAACTGATTTTTTTTTACACTTCACTTTATAAGATGCAATCGGTTTAAAAGCGGTGACATCATTTTCATTCTAATGCCTCAACTTCCTTAAGGAAGATGGTGCCTTACTTGTGATTGAAATAAGCGAGTGAACTTTTGCTCTTTTGATGATGAAAGAAACGATGAAAATTCATTCTCCCAATTATTCAAATTATGTGTTACTTATTTGCTAGGATGGATACATTTTTAATACAATGACAGCGATTTTTAAATACTTTCGTAGTAAAATCCTCAAGCAGAATGTGACAGCAGCCATTTTTTATTTATATGCGTACGCTAAGAGAAAAAATTATTGAATTTGAGAACATGTATTTACTTAATAAATCAAAGTATTGTTTCGATTATTTATTTGTTGAACCAAGCGAATCACTGTTGATTTGAAAACATATTTTCATGGATCTATTACTTCATTATATTAAACTCTTATTTAATAGTATCAATTAGATGCATGATAGATTTGATTACATTTTTTTTTGCTTGGATTAATTGCATTTATCGCATCAAAAACATTAGATTATTTGAATCCACAAAACGACTTCAATACGAAATTGCTTTTTTCGAAAAAATCATTTTCTTGCAATGAATTCATCATTATTTTACTCCTATTTTATTTTTATTAATTTTTTTATTAAATATTTTTATTATTTTTATTAAATTATTTTATTATTTTTATTAAAATAATTAATCTAATTGTTACTATTAAATAAGAGTTCAATATAACGAAGTGATAGATCCGCGAAAATATGTTTTCAAATTAACAGTGATTGTCATGGTTCAACAAATAAATAATCGAAATAATACTTTTCCCAACTTATATAATTTCTTTTTCAGTTTATATCTTAGAAAGATGTAGGTAGGTAGGTAGGTAGATGGCTATCGAATCCCCATGCAGGTAGGAATTTTTCTTCGATTAAAATGGTTTCAGAGATGTACCATAAACTGAAACTGTGATGACCATCACGGGCAGTGAAAAATAATTTTGCAATTGATAACATAATATAGTTAAAATACATAAACAAAATAATATAGTTAAAATTATGGTTCATAAAAAGAATAAGTGCTTCCTTCAAAAACATGCATGTTTTGAATCATAAAATGTGTTATTGATTCAAACTACATATTACATATAATTGATAAAAAAATTGTTAGACCAAAGCAACTACTGTTATTGAAAGAAAAATTTATGAAATTGACTGAAATAAATGAACCAAGTAAATATATGAGGGAACCAATCTAATATGTTTTGGCGAATAATGAAATAAATGATTTTTTCACTTCAAAACTACATTTTATCAGCTCTAGTAATTTTTTCTCTCAGTGTATGCATATTTCAAACTACCTGGCTCGCGGTGTTGTCGAACCTTCCACCGTTTGTGTCTCTACTAGTTAACCTCATTTTTCATTCCTTTTTCATAACTTTTTCCATTCCCAAGTGATTTTCACCGGTAACAAGGCTTTCTCGAGACATCACGCCTGAAAACATTCTGTTCTCTTATTCTCGTTTACCCTTAAAAAAATGTGATTTCCGTTGATTGTTTTCTCGGCAACTAGACGGTGGCAAAAATTCCAAACTTGGAAAAGAATCGTAATTCTTTATCGAATGCCAAGTTTTAAGGGTCCTTGTGGCGAAATGAGTGAATTCTGCGTAACTCTGGATAGAAAAAAATCTTCACTTTTCCGGGAAGCTCGTCCATTTTGCTCTCTCCTCCGCTCGTTTGATTTCGAAGGTTTTTTTCGTCGGTAGTGCCCGAACTTTGTGGCTGATTTATTCGTGATTGTATACGTGAAAATAGTACAAGCACGTGGGCCGAGAAATGGTAAATTCCGGGAAATCCTGTGCTCGGATCGACGGAGCAACGTTATTGAAAAGAACGTTCGTTTTTTTGTGAAGATTTCACAACAAGTGGCTGACCTCTCGTGAGAATGGGCACGGCTAACGCTCAAACGGGTCCGGAGCGGGTTATTGACGAGGCGAATCCAAGCGGGGCATCGATCGAAGCCTTTTTTGCTGATAAGGTGATCCTGATTACCGGCGCGACGGGTTTTCTCGGCAAGGCACTGCTGGAAAAGCTGCTCAGATCGTGCCCGCGAGTCGCTTCGATCTACATACTTCTTCGCCCGAAAAAGGGCCAGACGGTGGAGCAGCGGCTGAAACATTTGATTGGAAATCAGGTAAAAATATATGAGGGAAAATAGTTTTTTTATTTACCCCGAAGAAGGAGGCACCGACGAAGTTTTTCTTTGCCAGGTTTTCGACAGAGTGAGATGGGAGTTTCCTGGTGCCCTGAACAAAATATTCGCCCTGAAGGGCGACGTCGGCCTCCCGGGACTCGGTCTCAGCCACGAGGACAGGACGACCCTCGCGCAGCGCGTCAACGTCGTTTTTCACAGCGCTGCTTCGGTCCGCTTCGACGAACCCCTGAAAGCCGCGGTCAACCTCAACACTAAGGGGACCGAAAGAATCGTTGAATTGTGCAGGGCCATGGGGAACCTCATCAGCCTCATCCACGTCAGCACTGCTTACAGTAACGCCGATCAACGGGAAATCAAGGAAAGCATTTACAGGTATTTTCAGATCGAATTTACCACGCGCTGTGACGAAGAAAAGTTTCCTCTGTCAAGAGCGAACTGAACGAAACGAAAGCCCTTCGTCCCAGTCAATTTCAAGCTTCGTTCGGACCGATAGTGAGGTTTTAAAAAAACTATTTTCCACCCCTTTTTTCCTCTTTCAGCCCCAAAGTCAAACCCCAAACGATAATGGAGATGTGCGAGAATCTCGACGACGAAACCATCGCGCTGATAGAAAAAAAATTGATGGGACAACATCCGAACACTTACACACTGACGAAAGGACTCGCCGAAAATTTAATCATGACCGAGGCCGTTGGACTTCCGGTCGCTATTGTCAGACCGAGCATCGTCGGCGCAGCGTATCAAGAACCGTTTCCTGGTTGGGTCGACAACATATGTGGCGTCACAGGTTGATGGAACAAAAACCCTTGAAATTCCGAATAATAATGAACACTTTGCACAATTCGAATTCCTCAGCTTCAGGGTCGAGCCACTCCGGAGCGAGAGAAAAATTAAAAGCTTCAAAGTTGTTTTACCGAAATTGAAAAAAACCATCAAAATTCTGTGAACTATTTTTTATGAACTGAATAAAAGTCGCTGGGATTAACAGAGAAAGAGCTGCTCTGCACTGCATTTTTCCGATTACAACTTTTTTCTCGAAGGGTCCAAAAGCCTGAGCGGTCACCCAGCCGAATACGCTCGAGAATTGTATTTAGAATCGTTTCCGGCCGTGGACCCCCCCGGAAAAGGGGCGACCAGAAAAATGCCGTTCGCCGGCTACTTTTTCTTCTAATTCCAAAAAAGTTTTTTTTCCCCATTTCACGATCTATTTATTGGAGAATCTTCCAAGGTGTTCCGATCGATTCGATGATTCGGTTACGGCAAAAATGGTGAAGAAAACCAATTTTTTCTCGTTCCGGAGCAACTTTCATTTTCATAATAAATTTTTTCTTTCCGACTGTTGAAAATTTCGTGAAATGAGTTCGTAACTGTTGTGCAATCGTAATTAGAATTTTGTGAAAGTTCGACCAACTATTTAGCTCAAAATATCAAAGTCGTGCCCGCTTTCAAGCTCATTTCAAAAGATATTTTCTTGCACATCCAACTTTGTCGCGTCCTACCAACGAAAATATTTTTCTAACCATCGTTTTTGTAGGTATATTGATGGAGGTTGGTCGTGGGACGATCAGGAGCATCGTTTGCAACGGCGATTTGGTCGTCGATGTTATACCGGTCGATTACGTCGTTGACACACTCATTTGTGCTTGTTGGCACAGTGCAATGGGAAGAAACAACAAAATAATGGTTTACAATTGTACGAGCGGTTCGTTCAATCCCGTCACGTGAGTTCAGCCATGAAACACAACGCTGCAAAAATCGATGGAATTAAGCGTTTCATTTTTCGTAACTTTTGTGAAGGCAAAAACAGGAAAACTTGTTACAAAATTCTCCTCCAGAACGAACTTTCTCAATTATTGTCAATTTTTCTGGACCATTTAAAAATATTGTAAAAATAAATTCAAAATTATTTTTTTTTACAAAATTAAAAAAAAAAAAAAAAAAAAAAGAATAAACAAAACATCAGCAATTGAATCAATTCACTGGGCCTTTGAGAAAAACTGGAGAAAAGTAAAAATTCTGTCGAACCTGCGACAATAAACTTTTTCAAATTTCTCTCATTTTTGACCAGGTGGGCACGGTTCAAAGATTTGACGCAAAAGCACGCGGTGGTATCCCCCTCGAAACACGTGCTGTGGTATCCGGGTGTCACCTTCAGGACCAACGAATTCATGCACAAATTAATGGCAGCGATGCTGCATCAGTTGCCAGCATTCATCGTCGATCTCATGCTGAGATTTCAGGGCGGTAAACCGATGTGAGTGTAGAATAATTGTCGTAAGTTTGTGTATGAATTTGCGTTAAAAATGAGACGAACCAACCTTCATTTTTCCCCTTGCAAACAAAAGGATGATGAAAGTATCGAAGCGCTTCGAGAGGGCTGCGAAAGTCGGCCAATTCTTCACCGTCAACGAGTGGAAATTTCAGATCGATAATATGAGAGCTCTGGCGAAAAATGTTAAGGTCGCTAACGACGCGAACAGCTTCAACGTCGACGTCTCCAACCTCGATTGGGACTCGTACATGCATCAATACATGTTAGGAATAAGGAAATACCTCCTTAAGGACAACCCTGAAACCTTGAGCGACGCCAGAAATCGTCTATTCAAGTAGGCCACATTCTCGGGATTTTAGCCCTTAAGGATCAGCGATCCCCTAAAAAAAAATCCTTAAAAGACACAATTCGGACTTGTGACGTCACGCACAGTTCAAGGCGACTAAAAAGAGTCTCCAGTCTCAATTGAAAATTTTTCACTTTTTTAGGACTCGCCAATCCGTTAACCGGTTGACTGGTGAGCTTTTTTCCAATTTTTGTGCCAAAACTGTTACCGAAAAATATGTTACCGAAAATCACGATAATTTATTTCTAAGGGTTTTCGAGGTTGCTGATTTTATTTTCATGTGATAAAGCATGAAATTTTTGCAGTGAAAAATTAACAAATTTCACCCTGAACCCTTGTTTTTCACATTTTTGGGGGTAGTGAATTTTGTTTGATTTCGATGAAAGAGTCCAGTGTGCTAAAAAACTAAAAATTTTCATGTCATATATAGCATGAAAATCCATTGAAAAAACGAAAAATTTCACCCTCAACCTTTGATTTTCCCCATTTGCAAGGGTAGTGAGGTGAAAATCAAGTTCAAAAACCGACTCAGCGACCCAAAAAGCCATTGTATACCAATTTTTGTCCAAATCGGTTGAAAATTGAAAAAATTATTTCAATATGTACGCATATGATACAAAACCGAAATGGGCCCGACTTTTTTTTGTACATATATGATCCAATACCAGTCAACCGGTTAAAAAACAAAAAACATTACGAGAATCTTCAATAACACGAGTCTACAAAAAATATTTGTTTATACAAAAGTTCATTTCATGATTTCCTGGTCAATTGTGCACAAAAACGAAGAATAAATACTCTTGTTTCGTGTAAAGTTTGCTTTTGTAATAGTTATTATAATAATGTTCATTTTCATAAGAATTTTCATACATTCAAAAGTACCCAAAAATAAAAGTGGAGTTCTTACGCTCACTCAGTGTCTCCAGATGGCACTCGAGTTATGATTAGCAATCAGATGTTTCGTACGAGCAGAAAACATAGATTTACATGGAACAACAGGGCTCGCGTTCATTTTCGAATAATTTTTCACTTTTTTTGAAGCCAGTTTGATAGTTCAAATTAATAAAAATAATGCACATTCATATTTGTATGGCTTTATACGATGCTGAAGTTTGCAACGTTGGAGTCCAACGAAATTAACGAAAATAACACTTGTAATTGGCCAATTTTTTATTTCACGAATCATCGATGTAGACTGACTGAGTAACTACGAATTGCAAATTAGAATTGGAGATTTACTGGAATTGTTCACAGAGAGACTTTTATAGCAAAAATTACTATGTTTTTATAGTAACGTCGGACCACATCGATATTAAAATAATAATCGCTACAGAGTGTGCCAAATAATGCAAAAGTTTGGGAAACCGTTACCACAGTTCATAGTAAATAACGCGCTGCACTCTATCAAAAATCAACACCGAGCGAATTTTTATCAAAAACATAGTAAATAATGAAATGATTTGGTGAAAATTTAGGAGATAAAATAGCAGTCGTTTCTCTGTGCTATACCAAAAATTGCGTAGTTTCGTACTTTCCCTTTTACCGCACTGAATTTTGCTCAGTAACATAGCAAAATTCATGCGCCCACCAATTGCATGAGGCGTTGCTCCGTATAAACATGAAAATTAACCAGTGGCACATAGTAAAATTTCAAGCAATTTGTCCAGTCCGATTCACCAATTTTTAACATTTCGCCAAAGACACGAGTGACGTTCGGATATCGATAGATCGTTCGATGTAAGAATGTCGCAGACCTAAATTTTGCCTGTCGTAGATAGTAAAATTTGAGAGAACTGCTTTCGGCATCAAAATTACTATGCACTGAGCTGAAATGTAATAAAATGGCGATATAGAACAGCGCTTTTGCAAAACATAGCAAATTTTTCTTGGAAATTCATTCGAAATATTCTTATTAAAGTCTCTCCGTGTTGGAGAGTTTTTTCAGATCGTTTTCTTGAACTCCAACGTTGCAAACTTCAGTGTCACGGTTTTATTATAAAATAAACACTGGAATCACTGATTTTCAAAAATATCGTTCAAACGTTCTCTTGGATACAAAAGCAACTTTTTCAAAGTAATTTTGTTCGTTCTAATTTGATCGAGCCTACCAAAATTTCATGACTTTTTCATTATTTCAGACTTTACTGGGTGCACAAAATCACTCAAGCTCTGAGCGTCATCATACTATTTAAAATGGTATCGATAACGAGTCGGTGATGTTTGCGATTTCGACGTCGCTGTCCGGACCAACCTAATCTGTCGTCTCGATTTTTTTTCACCAACAAACGATAAGCGGAATGAGGATATAAAACCGGCGTGGAGAAAAAAAGTGTGAAGGATTGCGATGCAACGGAATTGCCTCATCGAAGAATCCGAAACTCGTTTGGCTTCAGAATAATTGGAATAAAAAATTCCACAAAACTAATCGAGATCAACGAAAACGATGTTTTCGTTACTCTCCAGCAGGCAAACTTCAATTGCGTCAAACGTATTTGAGGCAGTTCGTTCGGATCGACTTACTCTCGTGTTAACCAATTTTCTATAAAAATCACAAAACTTGGAGAAAAAGGGGATTCGACTGGACTGTGAATCGACGACGAGTCATTTTTTTACACGCGATCAAGGAGTCTGACACTAAGTATTGGTGGGACCAACGTAATTTAATAATCATTTCAGTGATTTCAAAAGAAAAAGGGAGTTGTCACTAAGCGTGAATAAGGCGATTGTCGAAAAAGCGAACAGCCAACAAGATTGGGAGAAGGAATGATTTGTGAGCGTGGATGGATCTAAAGTGGTCTCGATTCTTGTATTTTTTGAAAAAATCATCTTCACTAAAACGATTTATTATAAAAATAGTAAATAAGCTCGATAATTTTTACAATTTTCCTTTTTTCTTGAAAAATGGGCCAGAGAACGATCGTTTAAAATGATCGAGAAAATTTGGTTTCATCTGAATTTGTTTCTGACCGATTGAGAAAAGCAAACTCTACTTTCGATCATTAAAATTGTTTCCTAATTTTATTTTCTAAATATAACTTATTTAATTAAAAAAAAACTCGATAAAGATTATCGAAATAAATATTTCGTGATTATTTCGCTTCTGGATGACCTCGGGCCCGGTCTCCAGTGTTTGTTCTACGACTTTTTGGATACTCTGTACATTGTTTTTCAAATGATAAAGTATTACGGTTCGTTATATTCGCCTAGAAAGAACGAATTTTCACGATAAAGTGATTTTCGATTTTCATATTGACTCCCGTTATTTCACGATGGTAAGGAAGGTGAAGAAAAAAGGAATTTTTATCTCATATGAGAATGAGGGAACATTGATAACGAATAATTATGATGAATAGGATAAGAAGAAAGTAAAGTGCTTTAAAAGAATACAAAAATCGATGGTACAATAATAGATTATTTTTTAAGTCGCATTTCATGTATTTGGTTTGACAGATCTGTCGCAAAACGTTTGCTATCAGCATTTTCATTTGAACGAACATTTATAGTCGTAACTGCGCATGAGTCTCGTAGTTTTACAAATAAAATTCAAAGTTTATGATTAAAGAGAAAATCGAGAATTTCAGAAAAGAACGTGGCTGAGAATCAGAAAAAAGTATTTGCGATGTCCGCATCGACAGAGACGAAAATCAAGCTGAAAAGTAGCGGGTTGAATTTTTTTCCATCAAGCTTTTTCGTGATGAATTATTAAAAGGTGGAATACCGTCCAAACGGCTGGAGGTAGGACGAAATTTCGTGGGACCAATCTTCTCCAGCATAAAATTTACTGCAAAAAACTCTCCCACTGCAATTATTTATTTCCAGATCTTTAGTTGTGGCGATTAATCAAAAAAGCACCTGCGGTTCGGGAGAGCCTGAAAAAAAACGTCACTAGCCTTGTCAAGTCAAATTTCAGTCATGAAACTCAAGTTTACAATCACAACAATCAATTAGCAGCCATCAGAATGAATGAATTACTCGAAATTCATCAATCACTCTGTTTGCAGAATGCTTTATTAAATAAACATTTATCAGAGTGAATTCTACGTTGAAACAACAAAAAATAAACACAGTGTTATTTTATTATAATACATGACAATGCGTAAAACATTGTTTATAAGAGAGAAAAATATATCATTCATATGCACATATAAATATACATGTGTGTATATATATATTTGTACGTATTTACAATGTAATCTTGCAAAGTACCAGGCAAAAACGCTCGAACCGAAGTCACGACATATATTTCGTCTGACAGTGTCACAACTACCTCATACGCGTGTGTAACGACGACGTGTCACACACAGCGAACGTTTCAGCAGCCGCGACTGAACACGAAAATTGGACCAATCCTATAAATGCGATATGTAAGATTATCGAAGAAATATTCGTCCATATATAATGTTTGACAATCTGCCGCCTCTAAAATCGTCTCAGCATTTTTCATTGTTTCATTTTCTCGCAAGGGACTGAATAACATTCAGAATGTACCCTTTGGCTTATTTATTTCAAGCATATTCGTCCATATATTATTTCACACACAAATACTTACACATAACAACGAGCTGCAGCCGCGTCTAATATCGTTCTTTTTCAACGAAGCGAGTGTTTCTGGCAAATCGAATATTTTTAAGTTTAACATGTAAACGTGTGTAAACGAATTGTAATTACAAAATCCAACATAATGTTTTCAATATGGAACGTTTTCTTTGTTACTTCCTTTATTCTTGTTTTTTTCATAGGCGATCTACATCTCCAAATTTTTAATATCAAAACTAAGCTTTGTCATTTACTGATGGACTAAACTTTGATCGATACAAAACCCTTGCAAAATTGAGACCACTTTCTGTCTCGTTGCTAACATATATAATTCAACGCACAGGAATAGGAATACTCTGAACTCTGCTTTGAAGCGTCTTTTTTTTGACGTATCTATTTCTTCTCCTTTTCCCTCTACCTCGCCTACCCATCTGTGCCGATCAGCTGGCGATATCGCCGAAGTTTCCCCGGTGGCCTCAGCCATCGCACAGGACAGGAGTACGAAAGGCTGTCAGCAGCGTTTCCGTTATTGTTAACCCAGTAGTATATCAGCGATGGGTGTGTCGAAAGATTAACTGGCAAATATATTTCGAAATCTTCGAATTTGTGTGTTCTTAAACGTAACTGAGTTTCTGTCAAACTTCTTGATTTAAGCTACGATAAAAGTGAACTGAAAAACACTACGCACGAACATTACGATTCGAAGAAAACATAACCTTCATTTCGAAAATATATATCAGAATGGCAGATGCACTAGCGAAAGGGTTTGCTCTTGAGGATTTCAATCCGGATAAATGTAAGTTTTTATTACACGTTGTAACCTCAAAATAATAATGCTCCTATCTGTGTTTTCATTCACCGTAAATCTGACACGTATTCGTAGCATTGGAAATATCACAAAGTTTGATACCAAATTTGGGTCTCATATGATTTGTTATATTTGTTTTTTGAATGCGTTATCCTCGCATTGAAGAGTTTTTACAATAATATTTATTAATTCGAATCATTTAAAGTCATGTTGAGAAAATAAAGTGATTAAACGCTTCAAAAACGTGAATGAATAACTTGGATGACTGGCACAGAAAAGACAGGAATTTATAAATACTTTTTTTTTCATGTTCAGTTGTGAAGGACCTCAGTGCGCAATGTGTAGGTGCTGACGAGTTGCGCAAACAGCGTGCGAGAATTCAAGAACTTGCGGACAACACCTCAGCGTTACTTAAGAGAAATGTGTATCAAAATTACATGCAATTCATCGAAACAGCTAAGGAGATTTCACATCTGGAAAGCGAAATGTACCAACTGTCCCAGTTGCTGAGCGAACAACGCTCCCTTCTAGGTACCCTTGGATCTAGTAGAAGCGCCGCTGGTGTTATATTCGACGACACTTTGGAATCACAAAACGAAGATCCGAGTAACACTGTGACCAAAGAAGAAGAACAGAAACAAAAGCTTGTTCAGTTGTTAGAAAACGTTGAAGGCGCAATGGTAAATATTTTTTCATAAAAATAGAGTTAATTATGCAGAAGTGGGGCTCCACCTACAATCGGGCTAATTTTTTTTTTTTAAGTTCTTTATGAATGGGCAACGTGATAAGAAGCAATATTATGGTGGCGCATGACCTTATTGACCCAAAAACATCACACAGATCGTCATAGGAATTTTTATATTCGTTCAAATCAATGTTTGGGTGTACTTTCGAAAAGCCCGTACCCCAGATCGATCTGAAATTTGGTATACTTATGTATTTTGACGCGCTGATTACGAATATGATAGGCAAGATGGCCGCATTTTTTATTTTCAAGGTCAAATCTCGAAAAAAACGACTTTTCAGGGTTTTTCACGTTTATTGCGATAAATATTGACGCTAGAAAAATTTATATATGATGGGAAAACTATACTACATCTAAAGATGCTCCAAACCCGCCCAACGATTCCACACCCATCCAAAGATGCTCCAGACCCGCTCAACAATTCCACACACATTCAAAGTGCTTCAGACCAACGATTCCACACACATCCAAAAGTGCTTCAGACCCGCCCAACGATTCCACACACATCCAAAAGTGCTTCAGACCCGCCCAACGATTCCACACACATCCAAAAGTGCTTCAGACCCGCCCAAAGATTCCACACACATCCAAAAGTGCTTCAAACCCGCCCAACGATTCCACACACATCCAAAAGTGCTTCAGACCCGCCCAACGATTCCACACACATCCAAAGATGCTACAGACTTGATTGGGAGTATGGGCTTTTCAGAAGTTTATCCAAATATTTCTAATATAAGTGCAACTTTATCGAAGTTTTCGGAATTCCATAAATTTTGAATTTATATAATTTTTAATGGTTTTTGCAACTTTCCGCTACCATAAAATACATATTTCCTTGCCATAGTATAGCCCTGAATTCATAAAAAAAAATTTTGAGCCGTTTTGGGGTGGAGCCCCACTTCTGCATATTTACCAAAATAGACATCGAAGAACTAAACTGAACAATCTGATACAAAGATCCACTGCTCATTTCGATTAGATTACAAGTAAAAAGTCAACTATCATTTCACAGAGTTTAGTGGAGACTGTCGGACGTGTTTGTCTTCACGAAGGTTCACTATTGGAATTGGATCCATTGGAAGGCACTCCGCTCAAGCGTGTTCACGCATATTTGTTCAACGATGTTCTGATGATCGCATCGTGGTTAGCAACAGGGGGACGAAGGGGTCCTCCGAGATACAAAATGCAGGCTGTATATAATCTTCAGAGTTTGGCAGTAGTTAACGTTCGTGACTTGGGCACTGTAAAATTGGCGTTCAAGCTTCTGGCGTTTCCGGATACGAGAGTATTTCAATGCCCGACAGCGACTAGCAAGGTTCGTAACTGCGTTAAGTGTAAATTGAACACAAGGAAATGCAACACGAACGCAGGGAAATGTACTTAAAAAGTTGTGAATTTCCAGAAAGAGTGGTTGGACAAATGTGATCAGGTGAAGAAAGCTCGATTGACCCAAGAAAATTCTTTCGAAGCACCGGACAAACAAAAATCTAAGGACGAAACGACTGCTCCATCCCGATCGATGTCCCTGGACTCAAACACTCTCGGGATGGACGACACCGAGGATTCTGAGAGTTTGGAACCGATTCCAGAATGGCTAATGGAAGTCGCCGAAGATCTTGACTCTTGCATGGCACAACGTCATTTTGAGGAAGCTTACAGTCTTTTGGAAAGAGCCAAAACTTATTTGAAGGAAGCTCAATCTACACCCGATCTCAATCAAATCAGAAACAAAGTGGACGAACGCGCTCGTTCCCTCGTTGATGGTCTCACCAAGGAATTAGAATTAAGCGCCGAAGCAAAATCACTTCAAGGCGGCGGATTGAGGAGTGCGAGAAGAGCAGTACGTTTGTTGATACAACTCGATCGCAGTGCTCAAGCTTGCCAATTGTATCTACAATTGTGTAGCGCCGCTCTCAAAGCTCGCTTGAAAAAAGTCAAAAGAGAAGGTGCAACCATACCGTACGTAAATCAACTGAGTGCTATAGCTTTCAGCAATATCGTCGACATAGCGAGAGAATTTCTCAAATTATTTCCCGAAGCTACGAACTGCACTTCCGGTAAATATCGTCTTTCAGTAGGACACTTACTCATTCTTATAATTAAAAAACCTAATATTTGCTTCATTCTTTTAGAGCCAAGTTTTCGACTGCTTCATTTTCAAATTTAACTGAATATTTTGAATAAGATCATTTTGGAGTGAGAAACTATGTTCGATCTCCTTGTGCAACCCTTAATGCTTAAGTTTTCATATTTTCATGTGTTTTCAGCCCTTGTCGTCTGGTGCAGTCAAGAAATAAAGCACCTAACATCGCATCTGATAAAACAACTATTTATTCCTCAAGTCACAACGGGCACGTTGGTGGAATGCATCGGAACTGTACGAACCCACTGTGATCAGGTAAATACGGAAAAATAGGAAATGATATGAAGAACGCTTTCATAAAAAACAGAAACCAATATAAAAAAGATTTGTTTTTCAGTTGACGCAGCTGGGTATGGATTTTCGTTATCAACTCGATGGCCAGTTGCGATCACCGTTAGCTAGGGCATTGCAAGATGCGGGTGAAAAATATTTCGATGCGGTTAAGGTACGTGCAGCGGAGGACAACTGGAGGCCATCGAATCTTCAGACGAGTCAAAATCTTCAAAAACTTCTAACTGAACTCGATGATCTGGGAATAAGTGTGCCGACGAGTTTCGTCACGAATGACTGCTGGGTTTCTCTGACTAGTACCACACTCGCTTTTGCTAGGCTGTACGTTGGGCTCTTGGAGGATTGCCTGAGCGTCGCGACGCCTGAACTCATGCTGACAATCGACAGCGTTTTGATTTCCGTGATGCGTGCTCAAGTACAGCATCTTGTTTCTTCTCTTACCAACCCCAAATTGAGGCAAGAGGTACGATTGAAATTTATCGATATGATTTAAAACGAAAGTGGGAGGGAATTGATTTATTCAATACAAATTGTTAATCTTTTTTTTTTGTCTTGCAGCGAAAACTCGTGCAAGAAAACGCAAGCTACGTTCGTGATGTAATAATAGATCGGGGTCTCGAGCTGTACAAGAGTACGACGGGACAAAAATTCACGAAACTCGTCGCTCTGAAAGAACAAATTATTTTGGAGGCGAATAGCCCAACAAAACCGAAACCAGCGCCTAGAACATCGATTCCGAAATACAGTACAACCGAGTACTTGTAAATTTGGTCAAGACAATAACTGCGAACATGTGTACATTGGAATACCTTGTAATATATTGTACAGAGTAGAATAAATAAAACATAGTTGATTATTTATAATCAATTTGTATCTACCAACAATTTGTCGTTTTTCTAGCAACTAATTCGAGGTTTTTGGCGTTACGTTTTTTAAGAAGACGTTCAACAACAAGTCTGCTGATTTACTACAGGGAACAAATATTTGGAACTTTTATATTGTAGGAAGGCGAACTGCTAAATTGCAGTTAAATTCGAGGATTGATCCTAGTTTTAATGATTATACCACAGTGAGAAACAACCGCAAATAAGTTGCGATTATTTCGATTTGTCTTATAAAATCATTGTGCATGTATAAATATCAATCAATGTCTAAATATTTACAATGAAATCATAACATTCATATCTTAATTGGTAAATCTTCATTGGTTACTATTTTCGCAATCTTTGGATTTGGCGTCTTGGTTTGCGACTTCCAATTTTTTCTTCTTGGCCCTTATGTCGGCGAGTGTTTGTTCTATGCTTCGCTGATCTTTTTTATTTTCGCTGGGAACTGAGTAAAACAGATAGACTTTAATTATTTGAGTCAATCTCATTAGTCGAAATACGAAAAGAGTTCTCTAGTTAATTTTGCCCTTAATTTGCAATAAGAATTGTCCTGGCCTACATATAACATGTCGCAATTTATTTGACATCGAATAAAAAAATTTTTAACAGATACCGAGACTCATTGTACCTGCATCGATTTATAGAGTTCACAAAATAGCCAAAGATTTCTTACCAAATCCATAGCTACTGTTGGCTTCAGTTTTTCGAGCGGCTTCTAGCGCAGACTCTTTCCCAATTAAATGTTCATACTTTTCTTTGTAATTGCTATTCGGAACAAAATCGTTCTTCCTCTTTCTGCTTTTACTAAATTCTTCATCTTCCTTAGCTTGCTTCTCTCTTTCTTCTTGTATTCGTTTTGCTATTTCTTCGTTCCATTCTTCACCTCTACGCAAAACGTTCAATTGATCATCTGTCGGAGCATGCTCTCTTTTGAATATCATGATGTGCCTGTCGACTCCCTCTTCCCCAAACGAATACGCCCACACACTGGCAACCTCTGCTACGTCATGACTAAACATTAAACGATGTCTCATCAGTAATAATTGTATAAGTATCGTTATACGAATATTAAGAATGTTCTAGAAAATTTTTAAGATATTGAATAATTCAAATTTTTTCTCAAAAATAACTAAGAATTTTTTTTATTCAATCATTTTATATAATGGACTGTTTTTTTTAGTCGAGTAAATGTATTTAAAAATTTCAAGGAAAATCAGGAATAAATTCGACTGACTGCCATGAATGAATTTATAGGTATTAAATTGTTGTTTCTTCTAAGCATTTTGCTGAAGAATTATACATACACAATGCTTCTGTAAACTTGATCCATTGGAGGAAACTTGTATTCCTTAGCTGTATCATCTTGCAGAAATTTGTTCACTTTTTCTTCTACCTGTGAGAATATTTTTAATAAATTTGTATATTTCTGCCCAAATTTCCATGAAGAACATTAATTTAGAAAATTTTTTTCAAAATGAACAATGTGGGGTAATCATATTTCATTCATTACACTTCAACTATGAATATGAATCTTTCCATCATAGTCAAAACTTATGAGGAATATTATCCTATGAAAACTTTTTTCAAAGTTATCAATATCGTTCATGTTTTCACAAACAACATTGTAGTCCATAAAACAGTTCAGATTTATCAATTTTTTAACCATCATGACAATTTTGGTGATAATCCAAAAATTCTTTCACCCTATTCAATACTTCGGATAGTCCGATCAAGAAGAAAGAGATTTTTCCACTTCATATTGGATTAGTATACAAGCCAAACTGCATGATTATTTTATAAACAATCAGGAGTTTTATAAAAATTAAACCATTATTTCCGAACGATGGTATAAGTAGAAGCTCATTTTAATTTTCATTAGTAGAACAAACTCGGTATAGAAAAATATTTTTGCACATAACCTTTTCTCTGAAGATCTTCAGTTTTTCTGCTTCAGCTTTGTGACGTTTCACTTCCTCTTCGCGTTGCTCTATGTAAGGAAAGAAACAAACGATTTTATCGCAATGTTTGTTGAAAAATGTGTATTATTTTTAGGAATTTTCAAGTACTAAAATAGTTCAAAAAAAGTATAGGTTATGTATCAACTAACTTTTTATCAGAGCTTTTTGTTTGTCACTGATTGATGGAGGCTTATCCATAGAATTCAATATCGACCCCAGAAGATCCATTTTCAATCGTTTGATGGACTTTTTTTTTATGGGAAAAATAATTCGCTATCTCAAAAAATGGAGTATTCGCAATCCGCCTTGACTAATAGACGCTCGGATGTATGTGACAACTGCGTTGGAAGCTTGTGACATATAGATAACAACACAAATCTCACATCCGATTACATTAACTTTGTAAATATTTTACAAAAAATTGCAATTGAACATGGCACCTATGCACAGAACAAAAATTAAAGCACAGTTCATCGGATTTGTGACAATTAGGATTTGTACATTGTTTTACTGCATTTTTCTTTTGAATGTAGTTTTACGTATAGGGTATAGGGAGCAAAAATAATGCAAACTGTACAAAAGATGGTACCTCTGTGAACTTTATCGATTGTTGATTTCAGATGGCTGCAATGACTATATTATGAATAATAATCAATTATCATTCGAGCTGATTATCTCGTAGCGACTCTGAAGTATTTAGAAATAATGTTGATGAAATTATTAAAACTAAAAATTTTAGTTTTTTTGTTAATTTACAGGAACATCACAAACACCCGCGGGTATATTCTTCTTTTTTTTTTAATCCGTTCAGCGACCGCGGCGCCAGTCAGTAATGGACGATCTTGAAACTTGAAATTGGCTGTGAGCATAAAAATATATTCAGTGTGAATGACACTTCATGCTCGTCAGTCAGCAAATAATTTGATCTGTCTCATACATGAATTTATTTTCATTATTTTCAATAATTTGATACTTACAAAAATTTCGTGAGATGGCCCGCTTTATAAGCGTTCCATTACTTTTATTATTCATAATCTCGATCAGTGGTAATTATAAACAACAGTTTCTGGTGTTTGGTTATACATTGATCCCAGCATGTATATAATTATGGTTATTTGTTTGCATTGTATTATAGTTCGTGCTGCGAGAATCAAGGATAAAATTTACATGTCAATCGATGATGTTGCTGTTTGTTTTCGGAGACACAATGGTACCCATCAGTTTGGTTGTTCCTGTGAGTACCGATGATATTTTTCATCAAAAAACATTTGTAAAAACATTTGTAATGCTTGAATGACTCATGAAGCTTTTCCACTCCTTGTTACTTCTTTTCACATAATAATTCTCATCATTGGAATGCAATTGTTTTCTTTCATTTCGTAATATTATTTGAAAAACACAAACGAGTACAATTTAATTCCACAAAAACTTGTACAAATTTTTACTACATCAACCAAAGAGTGATATGCTCACCATAGCTATAGTAGAACAATTAGCTTGGATAATGAGAATATATTACGATTTCATGATAAAATGATTGGTAAGTCGAATGCCATCAATAAAGAGCAAATTGTATTTTCAGCAAGTAGATCAGGGAGCGTTGGGGTAATTCACTTAATAGAAGATGCAAACGATATCAAATGGTTAGAAGACAACGGAGTTGCTGGTCCTTACACAGTCGTCTTGCCATTTTCATTGTTCACAAGATCCATTCTTAAACGTTTGGAAGCTACAAATAATATTCATGGAGTTTTATTGGCGAAGAACAGCAGTTTGTCTATACCAATGGAATATTCTCCCGAAGACTCTTGTCCCAATAGATATGGCGGCGTTAAGGGATGCGACGATAAAGAACCATGGAATCCAGTTGGCTCAAGTCTTCTCATGGAAGACTGGCCCTTCCCAATGTTTTATCTACAGGCAAGCTCTTTGGACATAATTTTGTAATTGAATTTTTAATTTGTCAGCTCAACTGCGGATTACATGCATAGTAGCTATTTGGTTGTCAGCATCGTATAAAGACCTCCCAGAAAAATATGAAATTATTTCAAATGTGATTTATTAAAGGATAATTTTTAATATTAGCAATTTAATTCTTGTGGACTTTTAAATTCGATTGCTGTAGTACTTGCGTTTACAATAATAAACCAAAGCTATTGGCCCTTTCAGAATGAGACTCTACTGGAAGAAATAAAGGCCTGTTACTTCAAGCACAATGCTCACGACATGGATAAGCAATTGGAGCGATCACTTTGCGCTCTCGAGATGAAATCGTTCATGCATGCGGCGGTGAGTTCGGAGTCATGTCTTAGACGTGGCACTCACTTGTGGAATTTCAATCCACCCCAATTTTGTGATCCTCTGGGCGATCTCAACATACATTGGCCCTTAGGACCTCTGACGGATCGCGAAGAATCGGTTATTCTGGTGATAGCACGTCTTGATGCAATTTCCATGTTTGATGGTCTTGTACCAGGAGGAAATAGCGCAGTCACTGGTTTAGTAACATTACTGGCTACTGCCCATTACATGAGTACTTTGAACGCAACTATCGGGAGTAAGCAAATAAATTTTTTTGCAATTGCTTCTAAATCGTGTCGCAATTATTGTATAATGTAAAATTTCATTCGTTTTTTTTTTTTCGTAGAAACCAATGTCTTGTTTTCATTGTTGAACGGTGAAGCATTCGATTATATTGGCTCTGGTCGTCTTACGTATGACCTGAAACAAGGCACATTCAACGCGATCGGCGGCAAATCTTTGACGTTGGATAGAATTGCAGCCGTAATTGAGCTTGGACAGCTCGGGGAAGCTGACAAACTTTATTTACACGCGAACAATTATAAGGGCAATGAATTAATAGATTCTCTGCAGAAGAGCCTTTCTCTTGAAAACTCCACCCTCGAAGGCAGCGTCCCACCCTCATCTATACAGAGTTTTTTGGCTACCAAACGCAATCTAACGGCAGTCGTTATTTCAAACCATGGTAAAAAGTTCACGAACAAATATTATCACAGTCTTCTCGATGATGCTCGCAGCGCTGGGTTCAACGGGTGAGTTTAATAATTCTGGTACAACTGTGTTTTATTGTATCCAAGTAAAACGAATGTAAAATTTGACAAGTTCGATAAAATCCACAGGTTGACACTAAAAATTATTATGTTTGAAAAATCAACCTGAAACTTTCGCAGTATAAAAAGTTGTCCCCGCAAAACAACATGTAAACAACAAACTCATTTGACTCCGAAACTTTTTTTAAAACTAATGATCACAAATAAACGAGTCGCTGGATAAAAAAGAATGTCGGCTAATATAAATCCTTTTTTAGACTTTAAATATTCAAATTGGCAATTGTTTAATTTTTCATTGCATGACTACTCCGTTTACTGATCACGATTAACTTGTTTAGAAGCGATCCAGCCAACAAGCTGACATCAACGCTGACGAATCTAGCGATAAAATTGGGTGACCTGTTGTATTACAACGTAACAGGCAAGAAATCACCGACCACGGAAATTAAACCCGTGCAGGATCGCGTCGCAGAAATGTTGTCATGCTATCTTGTGAGCGCGAATTGCAGTCTCTTTCGGGCTGCTATATCACCGGGTAGTAAACTAGCTGATCAAGTTTTATCTCTCTACGTCGGTGTGACGCGATCCCCGAATGTGGCGACGAGTCTCACGGGCCAACTTCTCGTTTCACTCACCGGTATCAAATTGCCAAATATGACAGCCAGCGAGTGCAGCGAAAATCGATTTTCTTGGATGGGTGGATCCAACTTTACAGGATTGTGCATCAATTCTACAGTCAATTATACCGCTGCAGTTAGCCCAGCGTTTATTATCAACGGTGAGTTGCACAGTGTCGACCTACTCCAAAGTATTAACTTTGTGACAAATTAAAGCAAAGTATTAAATTCGTAGCAACGGTTTTTGTGGATTAACATTGTATAGGAATTTGAAAGAGTCAACAACTCGATACCAAGATTTAGATTTTGAATCCTCTTACCTGTACAGCTTTTATGAAATAAATTTTTTTCCACAATTTTTATTCTATCAATAATAGGCATATATTTCGAAACAAAAGGGATAGTATGGAGAATAAGGGACTGTAAATTCTTTTTTCAACATTATAGTGTACAATTTCCATTGCAGATTACGACATGAAATCTGGACAATATTCGACATGGACCGAATCCGTATGGTCTTTATTGAGTGTGAGGATGTTCCTGAAACCGTCCCCAGCTACGGAACGACTGTCCATTATTTTGGGAAGTACCGTAGCCAGTTTATCGTTCCTTATAGTTTGGTTCATCAATTCACGCTCGGATATGTTATTTGAAAAAAGGTGAGTTTTTTTCTTTTTTACTTTACAGCCCTCGAGGTGGAACCTAAAATCGAAGTATTAAAGAGCGTCCTTTGTAAAATTTTTTTTTTTTGGATTCTATAAAACAAATATTTCCGAAACGATGGAGCTATTTCGAAATTGAAAAACTTTTTCTATCGATCGAGCCAGGAAAACCGAAGAAGTTCTTCATGTTGATAAAAACTCTCGGACACGAACCTCTTTGAGAAATGGTAAATAAAAGTTGTTTGTTTGATTACAGAAGAGTCGCTGAATGCTAGGGACACGCCGCGGACCACATATCGATGACCAGGTTGGATCATACGGAAGATCGGAACGTTCCCGTGACTAGCCTTTGAATTATGTTGTATGTGTGGTGCGCCCTCGGATAATCTGTTTTTGCGTTTTTTTTCCCAAATTGTTTTGCCGCGTCCAGCCATGCTGAGTCTAATTATTATGAAAACACAAAAAAAAAAATTCAAGTACGTAACACTTTGGCTCTTGGGGACGTTGTTGTATACGATGGAATGATATTTTCAATGGGATTAAAGTTTACGAAGTTGGAATTGCAGCGAGTTTTCATTTTTTAATTTCGCAAGATTTCATCCAAGTAGTTTTCTTAATTTAATAAAATTTCATTAATGAATCCATGACAAAATTGTACAAAAAAATTCCATCGATTTTGCAATAAATTTGTAAAAAAAACAACGTATTTGATATGAAATGGAATTGAACTGCATTCCAACGAAACAAACGTGATCATCGCTGTTTTCTAACAATATCCAGCTCTTGTACAGCTTTAATCTTTGATAATTTTGCTTTTAAACGAATGAAACGCGAAGAGCAGCGTGTACCGAAAAGGATTCGACATTTCGATTTTGAGTACTGATCCTCTTTTTGCACTCAACGTTTTTTTCCCTCTACAGCCACACACGTTTCGATGTGGTTGTGAGATTATTATACTCGTCAATGTGCCCAAATGGCATTTCACCCCATAACGTGTACAGTCATATACATAATACATACATAGACTGTAGAGTAATTAATTTATAACATAATTAGTTATAAAGTGAGGTAGTATTTAAACGGTATTATTAGCGGCGGAAACGATTGATTTTTTCGTTTATTTTTTAAATAAATCTTCAGTAGTTATCCAGGCAAATTCCGTGACTGCAAAAATATTTATGTATGGCCAGAGAATCACTTCGTAACGTCCTTATTTATGTCATTCAATGAAAAAATATCAAATTGTAATGTAAAATATTTTTATTTCAAAGTTACGATTCCCAACGCTTTTTTCTGATCTAGTTTATAATTCCTCATTCTCTATGGCTTAAGGAAGTTGAGGCTGTACAGTCATTTTTTTTACCCAAAAGTTATGACCTGTACCTTTCAAAAGTTAGGCCAGTTTACAGTTTGGCAATGTTGCATACACTTTAAAGAAAAGTTGGGGAAAAAAAGACGAAAAACTGGTGAAAGCTCAATCGAAAACACGAACGGTGACGATCCTAGCCTCAAAAAACTGCACGGGAAACAGATTATTATTAATATAATCTCAGTAAATCTCCTAATAAATCTGAAAAAAATTGACATTGTTCGGCAAACCTTGCTCATGTTGCCCAAAAAATTTCATATTTTTAGCATCATTTTTAACGGAGATATCACTGAATGTGTCTTGACTTCCATAAGATTACATGTTATTTGGCCCAAATTGTTATTGATTTTTCTCAGCAACGACGCTCCTAAACTGTCTGAAAATTTAACTGATTTTTTTTACACTTCACTTTATAAGATGCAATCGGTTTAAAAGCGGTGACATCATTTTCATTCTAATGCCTCAACTTCCTTAAGTTTCTCTCAATTCGTTTGTATAGCTTCTGAGATTAATTCCCAATTCGTAGGTTAGAATGTTCTTTACTGATTATCGTTCGACCTGGCAATAATTTACCAATTTACCAATGTGGAATCATCAAAGGAAACAATGTCTTTTCTCGTCGTTTTTTGCAATGCTATTAATTCTTAACCCTCGAAATACAGTTGGGTCGGAAATTCCCTACACGAAATCGAAATATGCATTTGAAATTTCAATCCTTTTTAATATAATAATTTTTCACAATGTTTATAAATTTATTTCGATAAGAGTAATGAGTTACTCCAATATTTAGGCGGATCATTGAATATCTTGGAAATTTAACTGCTCAGCAATTTCATAAAATATCTGAAATTTCGAACTCCAGTATGCAATTATAGAATTGAACTTATTATAGGATTTTGGTAAAAAAAAGATGAAAAATAAATTCCGATTCAATGAAGCGACAAAAACCCTAAAATCATGGGGATTGTGCGATCGTTGTGAAGTTTCGAAAATGGCTAAAAATTCGAAGACTTTTGTCTCGTTGCAAAGTACATTTTGAGGGTTAAAAATATGTTGTTCACAATACTTTAATCTTTTCAATTACCGTACCTGATGTACCCCGAAGAATCCGTGAAAGACAGCAATCGTGGAGATGTTCTGTACTGACGTGAAACAAATTGCTCAGCGATAGTGTGAAGAGACAAGAGTGACGAGATCAATCAATTAAAAAAGTTGCGAGGAATATGCGAGGAATGTATTGCAAGCGTGATGGCATTTATTATCAATAAACTTAATTAACAGGGCATAGATGTACACGAGAGAAAAGTATTCAATTTATTCGCGCATGTGTTTTTTTCCAGTACGCAACGCATGTTATTAACGTATGTAATAGGTTTTTAGCTTATTTATTTAAAAAATGTCTTATTACGAAATTTAGAAATGGACCGAAATATTACACGCATGAGAAATAACTCTCAAAATACGAATCTGTTTTACAAGTCGACGAAAAGAACAATGATCTACAAGATTAACGATTATGCGGAAGAATTCGTTGTAAAGGGGGTATCCACGGGTTAATAAATTATACAAAATAATGATGACAAGAACGAATTGACGTTACAAAACAAAGAGAAAAAACATTCATTCTGGTCCATTTCTACTTCTCTTTACGAAATATTTGGACAAATCCGATGAGAAAGGTGATATCGCCATTGGTATATCAACGCAAACATTTTGATCGGAAGTCCGTACACACGTGTATCAATGATAAATCCAAAATTCATTTGTTCGTTTATTCTCTATTTTCGTTTAAAATTCAGTTGCTTCCAATCCAGCGTTTACGCCGCAGGGGCAAAAATATGACTCAAAGCCAAGGGAAATATGGATTCGATACGTTCACGTGTGCATGGATACGTATAAGAGTAAGATCTCAGTCGATGAGTGGCTTTCCCCTTCTTCATTACTCTCCTCATCGTTTTTCCTTATTTCATTTCTTTTTCGTGTTAGGCGCAGCCACCCTTCTAATCTTTCTAGGTCGCCATTCAAGTACTTCTCAATAGTTATTTCGGTATGCAAGTATGAATTAGGAGGCTGGGCACCGCCCACCGAGCTATCACAGTCGTCTGGTGCCGCAGCACATACGTATACGTGGTTCAGCCTTAAACCCTACCTCTTAGAATATAACGTTCGTTCAAAATCCTCTTTCCATTTTTCTTTTTTTTACTTTTTAGTATTTTTTTATGCTCGTTTTTTTTTCATTTAGTTTTTCACAAAGTAGTTACATTACGACGGTACAGATCGTGGCTCGGATTCCACGTGTGCGCTCGTGTCAACAATCTGCACCTCTCCTTCGCACTCTCACAAAGAGAAACTACAACTTGGTCTTTAAAATAATTCAGACGTTTTGGATTTAAACGCATTCGTGTTAAACAATCGTTGTCAAAATGTTTTTTATTACGAGAGAACCCGCACTGTCGCAGCTGTCTCCAACCGATTATAGTTTCGATGAATTCATCCGAACGGGATCAGAATTAATGAATCGTCGTCAATCATAGAACTAAAAATATCTGGAATCAAGTTACGTCAAAGTAATTTTCTTTAAAAAAAAAATTAAAAAAAAATTAAAAAAAACAACGTGTAACGATAAAAGGAGGGAAGTCAAATTGTCTAATTTGTCAGAAATCGACAAATTCTGGACGGAACTCGATTAAAACGTGCTCTAAACAAAACTCCTTATCAAGTTCGTTTTTTTTCTTTCCTTAACGACGTTTAAATTAACTTAAATTGCACAATTTCAACCTCATTTTTTAATCGATCCCGAACGAGTACAGGTGGAAGCGCAATTATCGTATGCAGACAGTGGAACATCGGTACTACACCTTACATAACTTATTTCTTAAGAATGGCGTGTGCGTGTGTGTAGAGTTAGTTCTTTTTTATTCGCATTTCTTCCTCCCTCAGTCGTTTAGTGTTTATAATTTTCGAATTACAAGGAAAAGGGGATTATAGTATACAATATATATATTTATATGTATATATATATATATATATATTTAGTAGTAGTTCACCTTTCGTATAGATTTTCTTCATTTTTTTTCTCTCAATTTTCAACCGTCAACCGTATCAATTCAGTTTTATTATTTAGTAACCGTCAGTTTGTTATATGTACAGCAGTACCTTAATCTCCAATCTTGCTCGGGGTACACGCACAGAGACGACACTTAGAGTTTAAAAATATAATCGTTATATACTTTAATTTAAGTAGTAATATCGTTATTAATATCATTGTTATTATTATTATTATTATTATTGTTATTATCTTGGAGGGACAGCACTTTGCTACGTCGCGACGATGCAGAGCTGGAATAAGGACTATGCGTGGAAGCTACCACGCTCTACGATGGCACAAATATTGTGTGTCTGTGTATTTCTCTGATTTTTTGCTTTTCTTCTTTGTTTTTTAATTCGTTTATTACGGCAATTCTTACTCAATTTTACACGGAGCAATGGAAGTGGTGAAACGAAATGAACAAACGTACAGTAACGGATAACGATAAATCACCGGGAAGTTGGACGAGGAAGTAAGACTGAAACGATCATTACTTTAACGCTGGTAAACTATTTAGACAATTGAGAAACTTAGATAGAAAAAATATAGTAACGAATGTATAAGCTATGAAAATGGTGCGACTTTCTGGTAGACGGAAATTCGGTAAATATTCGGAGCAATCGTGATCGTAGATCGAAGTTAACGCAGCTATGATTTAATTCCTGATTAATTAGCCGGTACGAAAACGTCGATTTTTTCCTCGGATTATTCGTACAGAGTTATGTCACTTTTATTAAAAATTCCGATCAAAACGTTATCGTCAATGTAGCAGAAGATGAGTAAATTGGAATCTCTGCGGAATACATATTTGCATAAATTTTTTTTTTTCCAAATTATTTTGGAATTCAAGTCCCAGTTGGTCGAAGAACCGTCAGAGACTTTTGTGAAATTGTTGACGAACGCGACGCGCGTTGTTTTGTACAACCCATCGTTAGATTATTCGTGAGAAATGATTGGAAGAGTAAAAAATGGGCTCGTGGTCGACGTGACCGAAAAAGAAACGAGAAAAAAAATCCAGCAAATAAAGTGATTACGAAACCTGTATAGGAAATCACCTATAATCGCATGAGTTATTACGTATTTGACAGTTAAAGCGATATCTATCCTCGAATACCTTAATACTGTAATGAGCAACTGGGTTCGAAGGTACCATGAGGAGGTCAGCGTAACGTATGCGACGTAGAACGAAGGTCAGTGAAGATCGTCCTCGTCGCTTTCATTACCATCCTTAAACTTTTCGGCACCTCCATCGCCATCGCTGGAGCCTGACTCGCTACCTGAATCCTCGGATTGCCAATCACCGCCTGCTGCACCAATTGCCTGCTGCGAGTGTGACTGGTGTTGACTCAATTGCTGGTCTTGTAACTGTTGATTTTGTTGTTGATTCTGGCTCGATTGCTTCGCTACCTTGTGACGTTTACCGGTTCGCGGCAACGCCTCTGCACCTGCACCGTCGAGCATCGGCTGAAGAATACGCCGACGAGCGTTTATGAACCAGTTGTTCACCTGCAGCAACGTCAAGTTTGTTTGACTCGCGATCTGACGCTTTTCGTCCTCCGTCGGATAGGGATGCTGCAATCATTCAAACAAAAAATCATAAATCAACGTACTCAGTTTCCCATTGGATCGCGAAAATTTAACTGTCGTCTAAAGAAAAATGGCAATCCATCGAATGCTCATTTGTGCGATCGTTTTATTCTTGATAACATTGGATTCGTGACACTCACGACTAAATGATGAAAGAGCCATGCTCGCATTATGCTGGTCGCCTGTTTCGGCAGAACACCACGCTTTTGTCTTCCTTTTCTGATGCTCCCGTGACCACCGCTATGAGTCGCCGGTGCACCACCGCTACCGTCGTCGTCGTCTTCACTTGGCCCCGGAGACGGGGAACCTGTAACAGTGATATCTAAACCGAGATTATTTGCTTTGTATGGATTAGCTTTGATGCTGCAAGGAAGATAACCCATAAGAGTTAGAATCAGTGAATAACGAAATTTTCGCAAAAATAAATTTACGCTGATCACTCTCTTCCAATTGGCCTCTTATGAAAAATAGTTGGTGCATGAAAGTTGGTAAGGAAAGGAAGGAAAATCGATAATAGCTGACGACTCAAAACGTTAAATAACTCAAATCTAACCAGGGTACTTTTCGTCGTTGGCATCACCAACATCCACGTATTCATTTTCGCGATCTTGCATCGCGAGTAGCCCCCAGTATCCAACCTCTTCTAAGTACAATCTGTCAGAAGTGTCGACGAACTCGAATTCACCTGAGAACGGAACGGCGTAGCATACTTCATTTTTTACGTAGATTCGAATGTAAACGTGCCGAAAGTCATCGCTTTAACCCGTTCATCCAAACTCATGGTATTCAGTTAATTTTCGCACTCGAAATGTCGGGAGCATCGTTAATATCAATTCGTTTTAATATTTTCACTTTCAAGCGAAAAATGCACTACGTTATTGAATCACAGATCATAACTTTTTACTTTCGAGCCATAAAAAAAGCCCGAAACGATCGTTATCGTGTAAATCGTGTTACGAAGTTGGCTATTGCGCAACTGAAACGTTATTAAAATTGACACCAAAGCAACGTCAATTTTTGATCTCCTCGTTAAGGATGTTTATCGCCAAGGCATATTATTTCCAGGATTGGAAGAGGTAGGAGGGACGTGAATATTAAGGCAGCATGAGTTTTCGTTGAATCAATAAAACTGGAAAGTTTGTATCCCTGGACGAATCAATATTTCTTATCTCCGCGTTACCAGTATTCTTACATACCGATGCAACGGTAATAAAAAAAATTCTTTTTTCGTTCTTTTCTTCAAGTCCGTAAGCGAAGAGAGTGAAAATGAAAAGTGCAGAAAGTATAAAGACTATTTTCGCACTCCAAGGATACAAAACTTGCAAAAGTATTGATCGATTTTATGAAAGAAGTAATAAAAAAATATAAATTTCGATGAGAATTTGAACCCAAAAGAAATCTGAAAGTTTGATTTCAATCGATATTAAGCCACGATGGACGAAAAAGGCGTTTTTCAATGTTCGAAAAGTACTGGAAACTCGGATTCGTCGTAGTTCGTTTGAGAATGAATGGGCCTACCTTGGCCGAGATAAATATCGTTAACAGGTGCACAGGAATGAGCACCGATTTGGGAAAGTGGCGTGCTCCCGTGTATCGTCGAAGGTGAAAGTGGATCGTCTTGATCGTGGCTGTCCGATCTGACGGAGCGATGAGCGTTGACGGATGACGATCTGGTGGAGGATCTCTCGAGATCGAGAGGATCCTCATCCTGTGCGATCGGGAGATCAACGCTGCCGTTATCCGACAGCGCGTCACCTCTGCTCACTCCGAGTCCGTTAGCTCCCGGCTCAACATCATTGCCTGTAGATGACAGCACCTGGCAAATATATGTCGCACCTAGCCGTCAGAGAACAGGGGTGGGATTCTATCGTATTTTTTTAAAAGAGGTGTACAAGTACCTACGCACTTTCATTCGTTATTGTTTTTAAGGCTAGTTGCGTTGGACGATCGTGTAGCAAAGAAATTGTTATTTCAGAGCGCTAATACACAAACAACACCAAATCTAAGTAGATTAATTTTCGAAAAGAGCGTTATCGATGGAAAGCAGCAAAGAGATATTGCAGCTCGATAGGATTACGAGTTACTAAAATTCTTAAACGACTCTTACAGATTCGAATAAGCGTGTTAATCGTTAAAAAATATTTGTTAATATTATTTATCTCTTATCCGTATAGGATCAAAGTGGTTATCATACACCTCTCCAGCGGGATAACTACGAAGGTTTTCGGGATCATTTGGTCGAGGATGTGCCCCCCGAACGAGCAAAGAGCTAACCTGCAGTGGACTGCTCCCATTGCTCCCACTTGACGGGCCCATGTCGTGCCCGTGATGACTGTAATCGCTTCGCAATAGATTCTCGCTCTGCATCTTCCCTTTCAAGCAACCAATGTACCTGTTGCAAAAGTCCTTGCACAATTCCTGGACTTTTTCCAATTCTAACAGATGTATGCGCAACACCTGTATCGCCTTGATCATCTGGAAAAAAAAATTCGATATAACAACGCTTCTTCTTTGTTCTCATCTTTCAATTATTTTTTCTCTCACGTTTCATTCGTTTGATGAACGACCGATCGTCTGCTTTTTATTCTCGTCTGTCACGAATTGAAATTTGTCTTATTTTCTCTCATCGAATTGAAAAATATTCAGTTTATTGAATGACCATTTATATTTGAAGTCATTCGATACTCTGCTTTTATTTATTTGGCTATTTTTGTTTCTGACTCTACTGATTCGGTTCTATCCCGGATGAGGAAGATTCGGACCTGGGTTCGGGGTCGGCAAGACCCAAGTGTAATGCCCACAGTGAAATGGGAGCCAAAAACTTTCCTCACGTGACTGGTTCTAGATTCCAGTTTCAATGGAAGTGTGTTAAATCCAAAATTAGTGTCTTACCAAGCCGTCAATCTCTGGGTCATTGATCAGAAAAGGCTTTCGGTCTCTTTCTTGATGCTGGACGAAAGCTTGTATATCCATATTGAAGCTTTCGGACATTGAATTGTCCGAGCTCTGGGTCGCGAGCTCGCATCTTTCGAAAAGTAACGCCAGCAGCGGGAACAGCGGGTGCTTGTAAACGGCTCGCTTGTCAGCTTCGAATTGTGCTTGATCCTGATGCGTCGTGTAGTCGGCAACCCCACTCGCAGGGTCCTGATCGTAGCCAGGAGTCACCATCGCTAGCGCCACGGCGGTGCTACCCTCTTGCATTCTATCATTCCTCCGTCACTCGTTCCATCGTTTGTGTTCAACCTTTTCCAATCGGCGCGCCTGCCTGCGCCTCTCGCTATTTCCTTTCCAAGGAGAGCCAACTTTCCCGGTTTTTTTTCAAATGTGATTATTTTCGAGCTCCTGCAAGAAACGAGAAAACCAAAAGTGTGTCAATTCTCAGAATCATTGATGAGCCATAATTTAAAAAAAGCGACGAATTAAAATGAAAGTTTTTCTTTTACGGTTTTTCAGCGAGTCCGCCGCGGTTCGCAAAATCGAGGACCGCCAATCGTGGGAATTTTAAGGAGCAAACGGAGCGTTTGGAAACCTTTCTAATTCCAAGTGGAGGCGCAGAATGGAGTAAAACTGAGGACGAGATCGAAAATAGTAATTCGCATTCGTTACGAATGCTCATCGACAACTGACTGCGTCAAAATGAAAACGCGTTGCCAATGAGAGCGTGTCAGTGTTCTAATGACATAATTGAATCGATGAACTTTATCATGACCAACGACGACAAGCACTCCATTTACAGCGATTAGAAAAAAGGCCAGGACGTAATGCCCTCGAATTTTCCTCGTTTTACGTTCGAATGCAAACGTCTTTTGGGACGAATACGAGCGCACGAGACCGAGCAATTCTTAAGGAGGGTGGATCACGAAATCAAAGTCATCAGAATTTGATGAAATTTGGTGATAACATTCTTCGGCATCAAGTATACAAATAAAACTTTTTTCAAATTTTTTTACCACGTGGTTATCGAATAATTGAGCGTTAAATCGAAGTTCTTATGCACGAGATGTAAACTGTATAAAACTCTATGCTTATACAGGTGAACTTTAGTGTTCAATTACTCGACAGCTATGTGGTAGAAAAATCTAAAAAAATTTATATTGTCTTATATATTTTGAAAGAATACATTTACCAAATTTTATGAAATTCTTATCACTTTGATATTTTTAATATTTTTAACATGGTTTAGCATGGCAACGTTGTATCGTCGCGATCCACCCTCCTTAAAGAAACTTTTGGCATCGAAAACTTCTTGTAGTTCTACCATTAGGGAGAATAGCTGAAGTTAATCATGATGACAAACGAAACCGACTCTCTGCTACGGATGCAAAACCTTCCGGAAATCAAAGTATGGGTTGAAGGCCCTGAACATTATCGACGAAACAGCTATCGATGGAAACTTTGTTTTCCTAGGTTAGGTGTATTTAAAGTGTCGTACTGAGTCATTAAGTTGTCCAGTTGTATAAATTTGATCTTTTGTCATATTTTCAAAGCATTTTATTACATTCTTGTGATAAAAATATTCTCAATGTAAGTGTTTATTAATTTTATTTATAATTTAGACTTGAAATTAATCATCACAAAGTAATTGCAAACTTGACTAATCATACATGGCCGAACCACTTTAAGGAAGTCGAGGAATTAGAAAGAAAATTATGTCATCGCTTTTAAACCGATTGCATCTTATAAAGTGAAGTGTAAAAAAATCAGTTAAATTTTCAGACAGTTTAGGAGCGTCGTTGCTGAGAAAAATCGATAACAATTCAGTGATATCTGCGTTAAAAATGATGCTAAAAGTATTAAATTTTTTAGGCAACATGAGCAAGGCTTGCTGAATAATGTCAATTTTGCTTCCTCGTAGAGGAAGCTGCTATGTGACGATGAACATTTTTTTCCCCAGTTTTCAATGTCAATGTGCTCAAAATGTCCAAAAACATCGAAAAATCATATCTAGAAAAATGTCCGGATGTGTGTGTATTAGGGTGCTTCAAAAAAAATCGATATTTTTTTTTTTTCGTGGGCCGAAGAGGGGTGTTAGTACATGTAAAAAAAATGATTTACTCAAATTTTCAGATCTTTTGCAAAATATATAACGGTCCCTCAAACGACTTTTGTATTTTTTTTCCTGTTTTGGGGACAAACGTCAAGAAAAAAATCATAAATCGTTATGCAAACATAAAATGCACTTCTCCCTTGAATACATGAAACTTTACCTTTGTGTTGAAAAAAAAAATCATTAATTAAACGGTCCCTCAAATGACTTTTCTGTTCATATGACATTTTTGTTCGTACTAGTGCACTTGTACTTGTTACATTGTAGACCGTGAAGCAATATAAACAGAGCTACTGTGACCACGACAAGGACAAAGCTCAACAGCTACATGAGCTAGGGGCTTCACAAAAAACATGGGAAAAATATGCTTCATATTCAGCGCAGAGAAAAATTATTTCCGAGCTAAATATTCAAAAAACATATAACATAATTTTGCAATGAATTTGCGTAGTATACTGGAATACACATGTTCAGCGCATTATTCAATGTATTTTATGCTCACAATATTTCACTTATTCAACAAAGAAAGTGCATTTTATGTTTGCATAACGTTTCATGACTTTTTAAGACTTTTCCCATGACGATTTTCCTCAAAATAGGAAAAAACATAGAAAAATCGTTTGTGGGACCGCTAAATATTTATCTTTTTAATCTCAAAGTTTGGGAAAGTCACTTTTTTTATATGTACTAACATCCCTCTTCGGCCCACAAAAAAAAATCGATTTTTTTTGACGCACCCTAAAAAACATATAACATAATTTTGCAATGAAATTGTGTAGTATAGTGATGTTCAGCGCATTATTCCAATGTATTTTATGTTCACAATATTTCACTTATTCAACAAAGAAAGTGCATTTTATGTTTACATAACGTTTCATGACTTTTTAAGACTTTTCCCATGATGATTTTCCTCAAAATAAGAAAAAACATAGAAAAGTCGTTTGAGGGACCGCTAAATATTTTTTTTTAATCTCAAATTTTGGGAAAGTCACTTTTTTTACATGTACTAACATTCCTCTTCGGCCCACGAAAAAAAAAAAATCGATTTTTTTTTAAGCACCCTAGTGTGTATGTTATGGCACTGCAAAATTCAAACGCTTATAACTCGAAAACGATTTGAGACACAGGGCTACCGTTTTGCACAGATGTTAATCTATACAAACTCTTCATTCTCTGATAATTTTATCAGAATTTGAAAAAAAATGTGAATCCTACGACGTTTTGAAATTTTCAAAAAAAGGCTGTCGACGCTCTAACTTCCGAAAATTTCAAGGTTTATTTCTAATTTTTTTTTTATAAATAGATTATCATAATAGGAAGCCAAAATAAAAAATATAGCACTTCATAGAGTACGCTTTGAGCATCGTGCATCTTGACCATCTTGTTTTCAAATTTATTAGGAGATTTGCTGAGATTATATTAATAATAATCTGTTTCCCGTGCAGTTTTTTGAAGCCAGGGTCGTCACTGTCCGTGTTTTCGACCGAGCTTTCACCAGTTTTTCGTCTTTTTATCCCAACTCTTCTTTAAAGTGTACGCAACATTGCCAAACTGTAAACTGGCCCAACTTTCGAAAAGTACAGTTTATAATTTTTGGGTAAAAAAAATAACCTCAACTTCCTCAATTACTCGTGTTTGAGCTTTCTCATAGTAAGTTTTAAAAAAAATGTCTCAAGCTCCAAGCGGTGTAAAAGTGGAGCATTTGAAAAAATGGTGGAACAAAAGCCCGTTAAAGATCGCAACGGAGTCGATTCGAGGCGAAATAGCCCGTATGTGTATTGCTCGCACGCCACGAAGCACCGAACAAGTGCTACTGCATTTAAATGTCATCATTAGAAGGCCTTCGCCTTCTCGCGAGCGACGCCAAACAGCCAGCATTCGTGTTTTCTACCGCCTTCTGCGCGTCGATGCGACCCCTTACCGCTAAGTCGGACGCAATTCCACGCGTTCCTCTGAATTTCCAAAGCCTCCTCCTCCCGCCCGTACCTATATATACAGGGGGTGTAGTATAACGACCGCGGAGAGACTCGGCAGTCCGCAATTCGACATGAATAAATAAAGCGCTGCGGTGTATACGCTGACAAAATATACAAAGATCTCGCCGCCGGGGCCGGAAGCAAGAAAAATACGAAATCGAGGCAGAGAAAATATTTTTTAAAAAAAGGCGAAATCTTGAAAATCCACTAAATCCACAAAAGTGGTGGTCAAGAAACGAGCGCAGGTGGTTCGACACTCCAATTTCGAGGGACGTTCCAATGGTCGCAAAATCGTCGAGCGAATTCATCACAAAACTCCGTCCAAAATCGGCACCTTCGTACCACATCGAGGTTATTTTCATTCCTCGTGGTTAATCTCATGATCGAACGAAAATCAACCTCATTCACTCGAGCAATAACTTGTACGTTCGTATTAAAAATACGTTCTTTTACAAGAACTAAAGATAGTGGGTTTGTCTTAGCGAAATGAAGGGTGATGTATTCGAGAGGCGGGGGGAAGAAAATGCCGGGAACCCGTTTTCCTCCATTCCAGTTTCACACGTTAAACTATCATTACCATACAGGCCGTTCCATAGCGAAAAACTCTTAATAAGTGCGACGATCCGTTACTGAATTTAGCACACTCGTCGAGTTATGGCGAAATGGGAACTGCAGATTTTTTGAATAATCTGCTTTAGCTGCAAATCTCACGAATGAACGCAGATAAGAGTTGGGTCCGAATTTCACTTCCTTCGTCGTTGACAATGATCGATGTGTTGGGATCGACGTTCCTTGAAATTAGTGCCCCTTAAAGACCTCTCGCATCTGCGAGAATCCGATCGTTGTCTTTTGGTGAAACTTTTTGTTACGTACAATCGAGACACGAATCAAAATTTTCACGGAGCGAAACATTCCGTTTCGTTTTGTCAGGACGAAATGAAACCCCCTTTGCATCCTTTCGGAAAGCTTTTTCCCCCACCGTTCTGTCGTTTCTTAATCCTTTTGAAATTGGGCACACGCGTTTTTCGATGCTTCAAGAAAAATTCTCAAATTTTCAAACTTGGGTACAAACATCTCGTCTATTGAAGCCAAGATGTTGGGATATTTCGAATAATTCCATAAGAAACCAGCTCAATGTTGATCAATTAATAACTTTTCAACCATTCTTTTGAATGTCGTCAAATTTTTCAGACGTTTTTTTCTCTGTGATATTTTATTGATTGCAATGTTCCATTGAAATCTCTTATTATTTAAGGTATTCCTTTCGCACGATCGTGTTTTGGGGCACTCGAAATTTCGACTGATTCCTAACTTCTGAGAAGTCGCAGTTATACATAGAAAAAACTTTTGGGTAAATATTCGGAAGTGGGGCTCCTGCTATAATCGGGCTGAAAATTTTTTTTATGAATTCCCATAGAAAAAAAAACATTGTACCTCGTGTTATTGTGGTGGCGCATGACCAAAAAAAATGTAATCCACAAAAAATCTAAAATTTTTTTCTTTTACTTTTTTAATTTAAATAAAGAAAAAAGAAAATTTTTGAAAAGTAAATGGGTGGGAGACGGAATTTTTAGGAAAAAATCTCCGGAGTAGCCCTGCCAAGGAGCGCAACGTTTGCCATCCATGTTACTAAAAGAATTCCAGGATTGTCCTCAAAACTGCCATATGACCTGGAATCTGCCGTCAGACCTATACATATATATTTGAGTAAATGTATGTTTATATTTGCAACAATTTGCTGTCTTGTACATTTACGAGATTTTCAGCGTTCGCTATAGTACCTCTCTCTCTCTCTCTCTCTCTCTCTCTCTCTCTCTCTCTCTTTCTCTTTCTCTCTCTCTGTGCGTGGGTTCACCTTTGCTAAATTTCGAACGACAGTAGAAAACGAACATTCTCAATGTATAAAAGCAAAAATGAATATATAATGGTAAATGTTTTTTTTTGACCAATAACATCTTGCGCCACCTAAATATTATTTTTTCTCATGTTCTTTATGCATAAAGAAGGTAAAAAAAAAATTTCAGCCCGATTACAGCAGGAGCCCCACTTCCGAATATTTACCAACTTTTGCTTCTCCCATTTTTCCAACGGAGTTTCGGTACAGAAGTCTAAATATTAAGAAATTGATCAAATTTGGTGATAATATTCTTCAACATCAAGTGCGAAAACACAAATTTTTTCAAAATTTTCTTCTACCTAGTTATCGAGTAATTACGCATTAAAGCAGATTTCTTATGCCCGAAATGTATACCTGTATATATGGAAACGCTATGCTTATACACGTGAACTTTAGTGATCAATTACTCGATAATTGTGTAGAAGAAAAATCTTAAAAAATTTGTATTGTCAAATTTGGCACTAAAGAATATGTTGACCAAATTTTATAAAATTCTGAACTTTTTGAAATTCTTTATGTTATGGCAACATTGTATCGCCTGTATCGAAACTCCTTAAGAATTCGGTAACTTTTATCGTATCTACATTTTTTAAATCTGTGAGACAGTTTGTATCAGGAATTTAGAATTAATTAGTATAAGACATATAGAAATGTGGCGATGATGAAATCTCCATAAGCTTCCGCACAAATTGTACGATTTTTCAGGTTTTAATTCTTTACTAAATGTTCGATAACCTGTCCTGAAATTGCGCCGATCTATTCGCTTGCATTTTTACTACTTTGCTGTTATTTAAAATGAGTTATTTGTAGAATATTCGGGTTCATGGAAGGAATACCTTAACGAGACAACAGCCTTGAGAAAGAAATATCGAAGCTTTGTAAATGCGTTTCGTCAGACTTCGCTACTTCGAACGGTTGATTGTGGGATAAGAAAATGATGAGAGAGGATTAGAAAAAAGATGTGTTGAAGAATTTTTTGACGCTCGATTTCCCTAATCGATCGGCAGACGCGTTTCATTAACATTTCAAAGTCTCGAGAGTGCCGCCATTATCCCTGAATCCGAAGAGATGATCGCTCTCCAACACGACGACGAAGAGAAGGCGAGCTGACAAGGGAACGGGCGGATCTGACGCGGCTCAACAAGCCAGGCCGACGAAGCTTTTATCTTTTTGTTCGTTACCAAAGATCCTACGGATTCAGGTATATTGGCAGATTACTTTAATATACAAAAAGTGGAGAATGTATATTCACTACCTGGATCTCTCAGTCTTTTTCCGCAAGATTGGCCTCGACGCCACTTACGAATTTTTGAAGGGAATCGTAAACAGTTAATTGAAGAAGAAGAAGAAGAAGAAGAAGAAGAAGAAGAAGGAAAAGGTAAAGGACCATCCACTTAGGAACGCCGCGGTGGTATATTAGTGATCGGGGAATCGAATCAGGTTTGTGGGAAATTGGGCTTTGTTAGATTTAGCACAGTCTTCTGGTGTAATACGAGCGATCTTGCTTTGTCGAATAAAATTCAGCGTGGAGAGCCTGGTTACGACAGAGACGACGCTGAAATTTACAACGTTGGAGTCCAACGAAATGAAGGAAAAAACAGCTTGAAAAACTACGAATTGCAAATTCGGCAGGGAACGAAATTGGAGAATTACTGGAATTATTGGAGGCTGTTTTAAAATCATTTCGTTGGACTCCAACGCTGCAAACTTCAGTGTCATTGACAGAGCAATCGTGACGGGGTGAGGATTCAAAAAACAGGGTAGAGGATTTTTCGTTGAAGTATAAATAAATAAAAGACGTTAAATCTACAGCAGCGCCTCTGTAGAAAAATTAAAATTTATTACAATACAGACAACATTCCAAAAATACGATAACGCACGATCTTAAGATCTAACGTGTATGGAGAAAAAGTATGATTAAATGTTGCACGTGCTGCTTTGCAGTTTCATCAAATTGACTGATCATTTAAAAAATTAGAAACAGTGATGCTGGTTGAAAATGCTTTGAGACCATAAATCAAATTCGGATGATTCGTAACTCGTTTTTTTGCCATTTTTGAAGAATAAGAAAATCGTTTTTAGCGCAAACGGAAAATCCTAAACACATTGTAGAATTTTCATTAACTGCAATGTAAATTTACTCATGAAGTCTTGTTAATCGACTCATGATCTCGTTTCTCTATTGGTCCAGGGTCGAAATAGGCCAATGCGATTTTTTACATAAAAAACTATAGAATTTTCACCAGCGACGAATGAAATTTCGGGTTCAGACAGTGATAGATCTCCGATTAATTAACAGCTTGTAATTCCATTCGCCAAAAGATAAGTTGAACAAATTTATTTACAATTTACAATTAATAACTCTGAAATTAATGTAAAAATATCTTTAATTAGGGAGTAATAATCGATCCAATTAAAACATCCATAAAACACGATCCTTCGGGCACAATCTACCTTAATTCTGAAAAAAAACCGGAGATAGAAAAAATCTTCGTTCTTCGTGCACCCTGTTTACCCCGGCCTCTCTTATGTTCATGTATTTGTATAAAAAATTGACGTGAAGTAACAACACGCACGTGGACTGTTGAGATTTTTATCATCGCCAACGTCTGCCAGATGTCGTGTAACTTCTGACAATTCATTGAAGTGACATAAAAATTTGAGTAGATTAGCGGAGCTTTTCTGAACGAATACAAAACAGTGTAACTTGTGCTCATATCAGTGCAGACATTCTGATATGAGACACGGCCCCTTCTCAGCTCACAATCAGTAACTATTATTGTAGTAGAAATGAAAAATAGTCGTTATAATAACGCCTACCGATTCGAAGAATTAAACACAAATGTAGAATGACGCTGAAGTTTGCAGGAAATAAAAAAACGATGAATTACAAATCTTTTTTTCCTTCATTTCGTTGCACTCCAACGTTGCAAACTTCGGCGTCGAGTGCTGCGACTGAATCCACAAGACGACCGTTTTGGCGTTTTCTTGCGCTGCCCAAGACTTGAGTGCCTCATCAGTTGCGAGGACTGACCGCACTTCATGACCCGCAGCTCAGCTCGGACTCGTTGAGTTTCAACTATTTGCATTTCAGACTGCTCATTAAAAATGGCAACAGTTACCAACGCGTTATTCGATCAATGACAGAATCCTTTTACAATTTGGTCATATTTTCAGATGAGAAACAAAATTATCCGCGACAAAACGTCATGCACAACACTTTTAAGGAGTTTCGGTACAGGCGATACAATGTTGCCATGCTAAACCATGCTAAAAGCATAAAAAATTTCAAAAAGTTCAGAATTTTATAAAATTTGGTGAACATATTCTTTAGTGCCAAATTTGACAATACAAATTTTTTAAGATTTTTCTTCTACACAGTTATCGAGTAATTGATCACTAAAGTTGACGTGTATAAGCATAGCGTTTCCATAAATATAGGTATACATTCCGGGCATAAGAAATCTGCTTTAATGCGTAATTACTCGATAACTAAGTAGAAGAAAATTTTGAAAAAATTTGTGTTTTCGCACTTGATGTTGAAGAACATTATCACCAAATTTGATCAATTTCTTAATATTTAGACTTTTGTACCGAAACTCCTTAATCAGCGTTTGTTTTTAAGGACCGAATTATTATTTTCAACTGTTACTATCGCTGCAGTCATTCCTCTTTTCATTCTAAATCCGATTAGAATCAGATCGCCATCTGACCTCATTTTTTTCTCCGTTAATCACGACACTCGACTCGCACTGCTGCAATTTCGGGCTCAAAACATTCCACTTGATTAAATACGAAGCTACGAGACGAATGAATTAGGCAGAAGGCTTTTCACTCCTTCTCTTCTTCTCTGTTTCTCTCTATGATTTTGAGACTATTGATGGGGGCGATGGTGGTTGTACAGTGATTTTGGCGCTGGTACGGACGCCAAGTACCATTACCCGCAAGTGGTGCTTCTCGAGCACATCTTTCCAACGGAGGCGATATTTATCGCTCTTCGCGTAACTGCTGCCGTCACCGTTACCTTATTTTTTGTACTCGGACGGTGCCTCCCTGTTCGACCATGCAGCACCAATTTTCATTTCAAGTATTATCACTGACAGTGAGCAGCTTGGTGAATTCCAATTAATCGGCAAACGGTTCCCGAAAAGTGTTTTAAAAAATCTACAAAACTATTCATGTCGATTTTTTTATAATTTCACTGTCAAACGACCGAATCTAGATTGAATTCATTGAAAGGGGTTTTTCGAGTTTGATCGATTTACTTTGTTACTCTATGAAATAACTTTTCGCGCTCAACCGATGAAGAATTATCAAGATCATTTTGAGTTACAGTTTTTCGCGTTTTTCAATGAAATCTCATGGTTGCGTGGTAAATCACGGTTCCGGATACGAGCCGGTTATTGTCATCATGTTTGATAAGTTGACATGCAATTCCGAGTTTTCCCCATCCAGCTTCCTCCTACTTTTCATTCTTTCGTCCTCCTTATTTCCACTTGCCCATGCCCGCAACTGGGAAAGAGTCTGCACACCGCCGGTCGGAAAACTTGTTCATCTTTCGGGTGCACCAAAGTCTGGCACTCCCGCCTCGTCGCTGAGCCCACGTAGAGAGTAAAACTCACCCTCGGTATCCGATAGAGAACGACGGCAGGCGCAGATAATATTGCTTTTGGATTCTTTGAGGGAACGAGCGGTATTTTAACGCAGCTGTTACCGGAAGAACCGAGCGATGTGACCGCCCTCACCTATCGAGACTCGCGCAAGAACGCTTTTCGTATGTACATAACGAAGCCTGAAGTGGTCGTCAAAATTGCAGCTTTGTCGGCTCGGTTATAATGAAAATCATTCACTAAAATTCTGCACGAACAACTATCTAGGAAACATTATTTTTTAATACAAAATGTGAAGTGGAAAATGTGTCTAAAAACACGAATAATTATCGCAAAAGTAGACGGTTTAGACTTGTGGAAATTCTTTTTTTTCGCTTTTTATGACACCAACTTTTTTCGACTCAGTTTTGGATCGCATCTGTCGATGAAAAGGACTCGATTGGCTATCCAGATATCATTTCGAGAAACAACGCTGAAGTTTGCAACGAAATGTACGAAAAAAAAAATTTTTATTCGCCCATTTTTTATTTAACGAATCATTGGTGTGGGTTGAAAAACTACAAATTTCGAATTCGGCAGGGAACAAAATTGGAGATTTAATGGAATTATTCGGGAGTTTTTTTATATCATTTCGTTGGACTTCGACGTTGCAAACTTCAGCGTCATTTCGAAACATCTGCTCGTTCATATTGGTTAACCTATCCATATAACATCGTTGTACAACGTAAAATATGAGCTTGGCGGTTCATTCGTACTGCCGACCATTTAAGGTGCTACTCTGGTAACTCGGGTTAAAAAAATCGACTTCTTTTTACATGTATCGAAAGTACTCTGTATATTTAGAATATGTAGTAAAAATTTTGGACCAAAACTCGAAATGTTTGTTCGGTGGGCCTAGACAGTAAAAAACTCTCGAAAAAAGCGCTCAGAAAACTGGAGACTACGACCTTGATAAGGTATCCCGTCATTGATTGGATCCTTGGAGAGAATTAAACGGTAATATTTGGCGTGAAATTCGCTGTAAAATTGACCTTGATATATTTGACTGGAGGGAGGACAAGTTAACGAAAAGTATTCATTCCTGTAAGGCACTGTAAAATTTTAAAGATTTTGAGAAATTTTTAGTTTTATGACAGTAAATATTGCAGATGGAACGTCAAAACTTACTAAATACACCGATAAAAGTTCCTACGTGGAACAATTAATAGTATTTAATTTATAGGAAAATTCAATTTTTCTCCCATAATGTCATAAATTGCACCTCCTCCCCGCACTATCGTTGCTCACGGTAATTTTTCAAATTTAATTCTCTCTGTGGAGTTTCTGCAAGAAACGCCTTGACGGGTCTAGTGAAGAGAAGGAAACGAAAACCTTCGTTACATTTTTCTAAAAAGTTACTTCAGATCCTGAGAACTACGCTACAGTCACAGGATTTGCCTTCGGAAAAAGACGAGCGAAATTTCGGTTTTCTCTCAGTTTTCATATCAATCGCATTACGCTGTAAAGAAAGAACGAAGCCTCGCATAAGTCTCGTCTGCACGGTCAGAAGGGCATTAACCCTTAGTGTGCACATCTTCACGACGAGACATTTCGTGCACATGGGGTCACTTTGACCCCAGGTCATTTTTGACATCGAATATCTCGGTAACTATGCGCTTTTCGGAATAAAAGGTTTAGTCACTTTTTGCAGTGAATTGATCCAACTTTAAGGCTGCAAAGTCGGATTTCCAAAAAACTCTTTTTTCATTGTTCAAAAACGTGCTCAAAGTTGATTGTGCGCGTAAAAAGCACTTTTTCGGTTAAATCTCTCGTAAAAAATTAAATTTTGAGTTTTGAAAAAAATCCTTACAGATTTTTACAGACAAGGGTCCATGCTTTAAGGGAAAAATAGTCCACTTTGCAACCGTTCCAAAAAGTGTATTTATTTTCGAGTATGAGGTTGGCTATGCTCCCTACTTTTAGAGAGGGGATAACGATTTCTTAATATTGGGGGTTTTACTTATGAGATACTCATCTGTAAATGCTATTCATGTGAGAAAAAAATGTTGGGGTCAACCTGACCCCAGATGCATACTAAGGGTTAAAATGCGTACCTTCAAATTGTATCTGATTTTTCAAAAATTTTGTACATTTTCGATCATCGTTATGAAGTCTCAGATTAAAAAGTAAATTAAAGAATTCAAGTAATCCAGAATGGCGAGTTGTCAATTTTTCTATTTACACATAAATGAAGAATGAATTTAAAATTCGAATGAATCATTTTCAAAAACTTATTCCTGCATGAAAAGATCGCGCGCTCGTCATGAATTACTGAATTTTGTTATTCGGTATTCAGAGGATAAAAGATTGATCATTGTCACCCGCGATTGTATTTCTAATTCTCAGAATGCTTGGATTTCTGAACGTTACCATTAAAAATCGACTGAGAAATGAAAAATTATACTACAAGTGGCTTGAGCGGCCAGTATGCTGATTTGTGACGATATTTTGGTGCCTGTTTTCTGAAGTATTTATCGAAGTAGATAAATATCGATGGAATTAACAGTTTCGGATAAACCGAGTTTGTTAAATCATTTTTTTAAGCGAAAATTGTGCATAATATCGATGAATTTTTCACGTGGAGTGCTCGACCAAACTAGTGGTCGGTATTTCGGTGAGATCGGTCCTTAAAAGCTTAACAAAATTAATTGACAGTTTCACCAGTCGACAGCCACGAAACGCTTAACAACGCCACTAGGCAACCAAAATTATGTAAAAATGTCGTTCTTCGGGGTTGATTTTTCAGAAATTATGAAATCATCGTTTCTGCCATTTTTGTAAATGCGAATTTTGTTCTACAATGAATTACCCGAAGGTCGCGTGATTTTTAGCGATTTTTCTTAAAAACATTGAAAACCATGAAAATAGCAGAAAAAAACGAAGCTTCGAATAATTCTAAATTCCTCTGATGTTTGAATCAGCATTGAAAAATTGATTTGTTCCCAAAATTCCCGATTAAGGAGGCTGGATCGCGATGATACAATGTTGCCAAGCTGATGTTAAAAAAAAAAAAGCTCATGTTAAAAACATTAAGAATTTCATAAAATTTGGTAAATATATTTTTTCAAAATATATAAAACAATATACATTTTTTTAGATTTTTCTACCACATAGCTCTCGAATAATTGAACACTAAAGTTCACGTATATAAGCATAGAATTTACATATATACAGTTTACATCTCGTGCATAAGAACTTCGATTTAACGCTCAATTATTCGATAACCATGTGGAAAAAAAATTGAAAAAAATTACATTTCTATACTTGATGCCAAAGAATGTCATCACCAAATTTGATCAAATTCTGATTATTTGGATTTCGTGATCCACCCTCCTTAAGCATTGCGTTCAATATTCCATTGAGTTTTATCCACAAGCTCAAAAAACAGAGAATTTTGATCATACGAAAAGTCCTACATTGCTGCTAAAGGCATAAAAATTGCATCATTAATGCGCGATTATAAATCGCGAATTTGGCAGGGAACGAAATTGGAGAATTAATGGAATTATTTGAGGCATTTTTTAGATCATTTCGTTGGACTCCAACGTTGCGAACTTCAGCGTGATGATTATCAATGTTCACTAACGTAATCAGTAACACCGCGCATAATGAAAAAAAAAATACAAATTCGTATGACACTGAAGTCTGCAACGTTGGAGTCCAACAAATTGATTTTAAAAAGCCTCCAATAATTCCAGTAATTCTCCAATTTCGTTCCCTGTCGAATTTGCAATTCGTAGTTTTTCAAGCTGCATCGATACTTCGTGAAATAAAAAAATTGGTCAATGTCGAATGTTTTTTTCCTTCATTTCGTTGGACTCCAACGTCGTGAACTTCAACGTCGTAATTTCGTGAATATAAAAAAAATATGCTGATAATCCGCCACCTACTTACGATGAGGCCACGCATAAACAAGAGGCTCGTCCTCCACAAAGTACCGAATCAACTGCATCGAAGAGTTACGTGTCGCTATTCATAATACGTCACAGAAAGCACGGATACCGAGAGCACAACAAGAAACAACGCTGATAAATGATATTTATCTCGTTTCGCTAACCGGGAAAAGCACGTTTGAAATAAACTTGAGCACACACCGTATTTAGAACACGAAAAAAAAGCCCCAATAATTTTCCTCCTTTTTTACACCGACTAATCCGTTACATAAGAACGAGGCAAGTTTTTTGGTTCGACTCGAAGTCGAGTTCCGAGGATGTCGCGATCCACTATAAACACCACGTGTTTTCTGTTACGATCGCGTCTCCCTCCGGGGCTCACTGGGAATAAAGCGATGAACAATGGTTGTTTACTGTCTGTCACAGAGCACGTATTACCAGCAGGGAGGGTCAAGTAGGTTGGTCGCGGACGGATCTCTCGTTGAAGAAACGCTCGCCGCGCCACTCGCCGGTTCTACGGACGAGCGGGATAAACAAAAGCGAAAAATACGCTAGACAAAGAGAGAAAACGCTTTGGCCCGTGGCATGTGCGCGATATGACGGTTATGTGGGATCCTAGTGGCGCAGAAGCATCGCAAAGTCAGCACAGACACATACAGATGCCGCTCGTGATCCTCCCGGCGATTCGTCTAGAATTTTTCACCCCGCAATACCCGCTTTTGTTTTCCACCCCGAACGCCGTTTCGCGGTTGTCTATTTTTATTGCAATACCATCTTTTTTATTTCGCTTATCCCCGACTACGACAACGTTTTTATCCCTTTTTCTGCGTACCTTGCCAAGAGTCATTACTCATCGTAGCAAACACAGTTTTCTTGAGCCAAGGTCAACTAAACACTGGAGAAACACTTTTTTCAACGCGAACTGATACTTTAATGCTGATGAATATTGCTGTAGTTGGGCTATAATTGCTGATGAGGAGTAAACGAAAGAGTTTTACATTTTTTAAGTATATTTTTGCACAGTTCAATCCACCGGTTAAGGTAACTCCTGCACTGCATGCTAGTCAAATGAGTGCTAAATTTTCAAAACGCTCAACGTACCGATTAAACTTATTGTTAGTAGATATGTATTGAAGCGTATTTTATTAACGTGAAAAGATATTTAAAATGATAGTTTTGCAAAACTATCAACTGATAGATGCAAATTTCCATGATGACACATTTTCACAGCTATTTTTCAAAGAATCATCTGTATTTTTTAACCGATTTTATTGCACCATGTTTCATTTTGTTCCTCAACTGATCTACGAATTCACCACGTAGATTTTCCTTTAAACTCACTCCTTCAAAAATTATGAATGAAAACGTTTTTTCACTTAATGAACAATTAGCTGCAACAGTGAAACGATCGAGTTAAAAAAACAACTACATGCTGGATTCATAGAGGACCAGTTGACGAACAAAATGAGACTTGTTGCAATAAAATATAATGCTTTGAAAAATACCAGTGAAAATGTATCAGCGTGAAAATTTGCATTTATGAGTTGATGGTTTTGCAAAGCTAGCGTTATTAATATTTTTACATCTTAATAAGATATGCTGTAATACGAATCCACGAACAATACATTTAATCGGTACGTTAAACTTGGTCTAAAAGCATTTTGAAAATTTAGCACTCATTTGACGAGCATGTAGTATAGGAGTTACCTTAAGGTAAGAGTCTCGCGCGACTCTATGGTCAAATGACTATTTATTAATCGTCGAAATAAAATAGGTTATAAGAAAGGTTTTCTATATTGAATAAATCTTATGGCAATTTAAACTGTATTCGTATAAATTTATACAAGATCATATTTAATAATTTATGATTAGAAATATCTTATGATTGCTTATTTGACTCGGTTTTTCAATACATACATATATATATCGGTTCTCTTCTCACCTGACAGTCGAGAGATATCCTAGCCTCCAAACTCGCCGGTCGTCACGAAAAGTATACATATTAGGGTGTGCGGAAAAAAACGATATTTTTTTTTTTTACTTTGCATCCAGCCGAAAAATATAATTCAAGGTGAAAAAAAAGAATCCCAGAAGGAGAGCTCACCAAAAAATTTTTTCGAATGGCGCTTTGCGTTTGAAGTTTTTCCATAAGAATAACCCAGGAAATGATTGAGACCTCTGATCATTGCATTACAACTCTTCAGGAAAAAATCGTACAAAAACGACAATGATATGTTTTCATAGAAAATCGATTCCCCTACAAAAAAAAGTCCCTATGAACATTCAGCTTATTGTTAGAGCAACCATTCTGGTGCTACCACCCTTCAGCAATGGGTATTATTAAATCTTACTCCGTGTAAGCAAAAGGGTTAATAACCCTCGTTTGTAATTTTGTGTATGATACCGGGTTAAAAAAATTCCTGGCAAAAAGTAAAGACTTTTCAAACCTGATTATTAATAAATGTCGTTTCTTTTGTTATTCCTTTTCATACCCAATTGTAATGAAAACGAGATGGAAAGTTTATATTTAAGAGTTTTTTAGTGGAAATCATTGTTATCCTATGGAAACCAAGCACGAAACATGTTTACAATAATTTGATGAAAATCATAAAAATAAGTAATTTTATTCAAATTATAAAGTTCGAATAATAATAACGACTTTCTGAAAGAGCAAGTAATTTTCTACGAAAAAGTTCCGAGAAGTTTGTTTGTGAAACGAAAAATTTGATTTCGACAGTATTATGAAAATTTTTTTTCTATCGATCCAACTTCAAAGGGTGATAGCACCAGAATGGTTGCTCCAAGCTGAATATTCATAAGGACCTTTTTTGTAGAGGAATCAATTTTCTATAAAAACATATCATTGTCGTTTTTGTGCGATTTTTTCCTGAAGAGTTACGATACAATGATCAGAGGTCTCAATCATTTCCTGGGTTATTCTTAAGGAAAATCTTCAAACGCAAAGCGCCATTCGAAAAAATTTTTTGGTGAGCTCTCCTTCTGGAACTCTTTTTTTTCACCTTGAATTACCTTTTTCGGCTGGATGCAAAGGAAAAAAAATATCGTTTTTTTCCGCACACCCTAAAACATATATGTATACATTCTTAACGTTGCCAAGTATATCGCGAGCCACTTCATGGCAGTCGATCTCCTGCCATTTTCTGAATTTTCATCGAGATTATTTTAAAAATTCTCTTCGAATGAGATGACGCTGAAGTTTGCAACGTTGGAGTCCAACGAAATGATTTAAAAAATCCCTCCAATAATTCGAGTAATTCTCCAATTTCATTTCCTGTCGAATTCGCAATTCGTAGTTTTTCAATCTGCACTGATACTTCGTTAAGTCAAAAATTGGTGAACTACAAATGTTTTTTTCGTTCATTTCGTTGGACTCCAACGTTGCAAACTTCAGCGTCGTTCGAATGAGTCGATGGTCCTATATTTTTATGGTCACATTGGAATCTTTATAACATATTCTATGAGGAGGAATTTTAACATAAACTATATCTAATCGATAAGGAAACGAATTGACGACACTGAAGTTCGTAACGTTGGAATTCAACGAAATTAACGAAAATAACATTTATAATTCACGAATTTTTTATTTCCCAAATCATTGGTGTAGACCGAAAAACTACGAATTCCATATTAGGCAGGTAACAAAATTGGAGAATTAGTAAAACCGTTGGAGAGTTTTTTCACATCATTTCATTGGACTCGAACGTTGCAAACTTCAGTGTAATAACGAATTGTGCAATCACAGTGTTGGCGGGATGGGTTTCTCATAAGATGCCGTGTTATATTTCTATTTTTGATCGTAAGTTTCTTGATATAATCTTCGGTATAACCTATTAAATCCTTTAGCCATATGAAAGTTTATCACGTAAAAATGATATAATTTAAAAATCACGAGTTCGTCTAATATCAATTGTCGCGCGACTCCTACCTTAATTGTATTGACAGTTATCTGTTTTTCTAATTAAAAAAAACGACGCTGAAGTTCGCAACGTTGGAGTCCAACAAATGAACGAAAAATATTCGAAATTCATCATTTTTTTATTTCACGAATCATCGACGTGGGTTGAAAAATAACGAATTGCAAATTCGGCAGCGAACGAAATTGGAGATTTACTGGAATTATTCGACAGTTTATTTAGACCATTTCGTTGGACTCGAACGTTGCAAACTTCAGCGTCATTCAAAAAAATACTAGTAACTATGAAATTTTAGTGCCCCATGTTTCACGTTGTTTTCCAAAAGATCCTCTGTACAGATCGACCGTATGATTCTTTTTTCATCTCCTTCAATTTACTGTTAGAGCCTGGCTGGAAAAATGACTTGAAATCAATCGTGAATTCTGTATTCACAAATCAAGGAAAACTTGTTGAATTTGAAGGATCTTTTGAGCGAAAGAATAACGAGTGATGCAACAAAATCGGTTGGAAAATGTCAAGAAACATTGTGGGATTTTGCGATTATTATTTTTAAACTCTATCGATTTTTTAAATCTCAGTTTGTTCACATAAAATTTGTCCAATTTTTAGTCGACAAATAAAAATTTTTCCCTTAATTCAGGGCTCAACTCCGCTAGCAAAGTGAAAAGTTCTGACTGGACCAATAAAATACTAAATATATTCACTTATGAAAAATGCATGAATTTGAACAATATTTTCCAATTATTTATGGAAACAAAACTCAGAAAAAGTGGATTTCATACCAGAATTATAGAAAATAGCGAGAACGGACTTAATTGATCGACAGAATTCGAAGCTGCGTTGATCATAATGGAAAAAAAACCAGCATGGAGTCCATTAGGGTCACAAAACGATTTTCAATCCTTGGAATGATCACACGTAACGATGCCTCACTACCAACCATCAGGCACTTGTGGAAGCACATAAATTCCGTTTTTACGACCCATTCGAACGTCAATATATTGCGTGGTACAATCGTAACACAACCTTTGCGGCTCAAGATTCCGTGTGGTCATGCAGAGCTCTAAAAATCGTCTGTGTCATTGTTACAAAACAACTTTCATTTCTTCGCCAAAAAATCGAGTCAGACAATCGCAAATTTTTTGAAGATTAAGGAAAAATAAATCCTACGTTGTGTCGAAAGACGCTCAAATTTTCTTCAGCATTTCATGGTGTAAACAGGCTCGTATTTTCAGGGGGAGGGGTTAGCTTGGCGAATAAAAAAAAAATGTAGTTTCTTCATCACCAAAAGTAGCTGAAAAGTATTCCCTAAAGTATCGATAAATCTTGTTGCTGCGAATGCGCTTAAAACCAAGTTTGTATTGCTCGAAAACCAAATTTTCATTCTACCACTTGACCCATTTATCTCGAAATGAGTTCAAAGTCCGAAATTTTCAAGGTCGTTCAAGCACTTTTTTCCAACGAGAAAGGAGCGACCGAGTCGAAAAATTTGTGTTTGTGCTTAAATTTTCTGAAATTCGTCAACGAAACTTGAGAACTCTGCGAAACGAAACTTCAGTCAGCACTAGTTTCGTCGCGTATTATGGCAACTTTGCCGCACAGGTTCGCCACCGATGCGGCTATAGTGGCGCATCTGATCGATATTTTAATGTGATAAACTCGTCACACGTAGGTTAAATATGCTCGATAAAATGACAGAATTTTAGTCCAAGTAGACGAGCGCTCTGAATTATTTTTTCAGCCAATTTTCAAAAACAACGTGGCGTTTTTCACGTCACAGCTTCCAAGATTTTCTCAATTCGCCCATTAAAAAATAATATCCGAAATTGCAGACAAATTTTTTAGCCAATAAAAGTGTCGTGAACGAAATGTGAGCTCAAAATACTCGATCAAGTTCAACGTATAATTGTCCCCTGTCCTTCCACACAAACGAGCAAAACATTCGATCACGCCGACTAGCTTTTTATAATTTTATATTTTTGGGGTTGATGCCTAAAGTTGAGGACGGTGGAGCAACGCGATTCCGGTCATTCGATTATCGGTTGCGGTCCGGAGAGACCACGAAGGGTTGTTACATATATGTATGGATGGTATACGACGACACTCCAATATCCTGGTGCAGCACGCATGCACGGATCATGTAAATGTGGTGGAAACGCTCCATACTCTTTCTTTAGCCGGCACCTCGCCCCCCCGGCGCGCTCCGCGCCCTCCCCCCAGCCCGCCAGTTTCGTCTCTCTAGCATCTCTCTTTTCTCCGTTCCTCAAGACTTCGTTCGCGAAGACTCGAGGAAAGTCTCATAATCTCGTGATCCGGTTGCCCTTGCTTTGCCGGCGCTCAAGAATTTCCTTGCAATATCGTCCTCCGTGTCCCTGAATTTACATCGAAGCAGAGGCCTGCGTATGATGCGTCGAAAAGATGTCACCGGAAAAACAGGAACGCAGAGAAAGACGGCTCGGCGCAGAAGGACTTTTGGGAGATCGAAAAATTATCGACGGACGACGTTGTCGATTTTTCGACGAGGACTCTCGTGATATTTAACGATTTTGTCACGATTACGAGTGTCGAAATATTTGCTTTTATTTTGCTCGAAATAAATAAACATTCGGGGGCCGAAAGTTGAAGTGAACGGTCCGAAACAAAGTCCAGTCGAAGCTCGTTAAAACGCGAAGCGAGAATGTTACTGGAGCGTAGCATCGAGTTGTTACGAACGTGCGAGCCACAACAATCACGATCATTTCGGAAACACGTGAAAATTATTATGGTAATTACTGACGAATAAAAGCTCGACCTATCGAAAGCTCGCTATTAATCACGGATGCCTCGTTCCGTTGGAACACTAGAAACGCTGGAGTTCTATGAAAATTGCTTTGACATTTGGAAAACAAAAAATAGGAACCTCAACTCGGTAAATGAGGGCGATACGAATGAAAATATTGTCGATTGGAATGAAGCCATCGTTGAAAACGTACTCGATCAATTGCGTCTCGTTTATTCGCTACTTTTTCAAAATTTATTTATATCAATTTTGTCAATTTAATGAGAATTTATTAATAAACAGATTATTGTAGAATGGTTGAATAAAATTTTTCGTAAAAAGTCAAAATGCAAAGATGACTGAAAAAGTTGGAGGTTTTTTGCAATATAAAAATAATTGCAAAATAAATGAGGTTTACAATAATCATGATTGGGAAGGAAATGTAAAAGCGAACTGGTAGCGATGTTCCCACGTAGTTTGGAATTTCTCGCGTGTATGCTGTTTATCCGCCTCCCACTTACTCGTTTTTTTTTGTTCTTCGGACCGGCCAGGATAAGCAAACCGACAATATCGATCGCATCAATCCACAATTCTGTCAAGCTTGAGCTCGGGGATATGTACACCCGCGAGAAATGGGCGTTCACTCGAACTCTCGAACGGGGCAAAAGCATCGACAGCAAGAGAGCGGCCAAGGGTTTCATTTTTTGTGTCGTTTTTTTTTAATACGGGTGTTGCGCGTAAAAGAATGACTTTTCACACGGTCGGCGCACGCTAAAGCGAGTGCCTAACCTCAAAATGCATTGTTTCATGGAGCCCGACGCTCGTAGAATTGGCCAATCCCGATTTTGCGAAATACGTTGAACGGATCTCCAAAGAACGTTGCTTATATTCGACTAAAAAATGAGATAAAGGAGAAAAAACAAAATCTCGCGTCTTCTTACCCCTATCGGATCATCTTGAATGTCGCGACGACCTTTGAACTCTGAGAACCTCGTTATTCTTCGTTCTTGTTTTGTGTTCGATTTCAGCTATGCCAAAATCATGAATTTTCCGTGTCTTATGTTTTTTGACACCACTCGCGTTATCACGTTCTTCAAGCCGAATAAAGGATCGTCTCGCTCTATAACACTGTACTATCGCAATTGTAATATTCCCGCTCCCCACGTGCTGTTAAAGCGACGAAAGAAAGTGTTTTGTTGAGAAGAATACCGTAGTGGAAAACAACCGGAACACTCGGAGCACGAGAAACACGTACAAGTCACTACTATTTACGCCGACGATAAATTAATGTAATTGGACATTTTTCAACGCGCCGCGAACCGTCCACTACTACCCGCTCGTCCACCTCCTTCCACTGTCTCGTCTTTTGTGACGTCATCGATTCAATACTTTTCGCTGAAGAAGCGGGCATTATATTCTTGCTATCGCCTGTTGCAGATGGCGCTACATACTGCACCAAAAAAATTCTCTGTGGTAATATCCGCGAGGGATCTTACCGACGAACATCAGCCGGTTACGAGGGCGGGAAAATTCAAATTTTATTTTTACCACAAATTCACATTCTTCAGATTTTTTTTTCAACTATACTGATTGTCAAGAAATAATTTATCGAGCATCCTTCTAATAGGAGGAGACTGACAATGAGTCAACAAATCTTGCATTTTTATGTGAAATTCGAAAAATGTTAGTCGAAAAAATATTCAAAAAATCCAAAAAAAATATATATAAATTCGCAAAATCCTCTAAAAGTGCTGTAATTATCTTATTATTGAAGAAACAAATTTTGAACGATCTCGAAAGAGTTGGAAACTCGGTCGGTTTGATAAAGTTTCTGATATAGCGAACTCTCTTTCATAAATGTACTTATCTCGAGTCACTACCGCGATTCCAGATTAGAAAATTCGTTAAATTCATGGCATTTTGCAAAGGAGACAAATTTTTTAACCAAATTTGTCATTTTGATAAAAAATCACATAGAAATACCATTTTTGGGGAAAACCAGAGCGATAGCCTTTGAGACAACAATTTGAAGGTTAATGTTATCGTCGAAAATAAATAATGGGAATTTAAATATCCAACTGACCTGCGTGTAAAAGGAAAAAATCGGTACAAAGAGCACTCAATTGGTCGTTTTATCAATTTCAAGTGAGCTGTCAGTAAAGCGCATTCCGAAGCATTTTTTTGGCAATAAGTCCTCATTTGAAACACCAATATTATGTATGCATACGTGATCGCGTGTAAAATTTCTGAAATATCAGCAGTGTTGAGCCTGTTCAAGAATCCACGAGACTTTTAGAGAACATTATTTTTTCCTCCACATCACTTAATAAGTGTATGGATAAGTCACCTAACCTCACTTTTAGAATTTTCGAAATCGAAATTCTTTGACAGAGTTTGACCGATTAAAAAAAGGCTCTGTCAGCCCGTTTTTGTCATCGCCCTACGTGGCCTGACGGAGCCTTTTATTAATCGGTCAAACTCTGTCAAAGAATTTAGATTTCGAAAATTCCAAATGAGGTTAGTCGACCGATATACGATCACTTCCAACATGAACTGTTTGGAATAATCATTTTCACCAATGGGGCGCTGCGATCTACTCTTTCCATGGATCTGCGACCTAGTTATAAACGGGCGCTAATTTCTGACACCACTATCCACTCTTCGACTTTTACAAAATACACAAAATAAGTGAACATTAAAAAATTAAGTTAAAACCAACAAAACAACGTTCCGGAACTCGTTTAGCCTACCAATTGTCTACCTTTACTAGAAAAAAAATTGCCAAGATCTGAGAAAAGTAAAATTTCAACGAATTGTAGGCAGAATCGAAAAACAAATACTTATTTTTTTTTTTTTTTTTCATTTAAATCGTGATTACGTTATGTTCAGAAGTAAAATAATTTTCGTTTGATCTTTGACGAAAATTTTTGATCACAGGGAACGAGGAAACATTCTGATAGAGCAGTTAATTGGTTGAGAAAGCTCTTTTTTTGACATGAAGCTGTAATGATTTTTCTCAACATTAATTTTTCCATCGCGATATTCGTCGATAAGCGCTAGATTTCTGAGAATCGTGTGACAAGTCCATTTTTAAAAATTTTTTGCAAAATTGCGTATCGGAAGAAAAACATTTTCTAAAATTGTCGAGATTTACGCATAAATCAACAGATTTAATATTTTTTGGGATGTTAACGATTGAGGCAAAAATGTTATTTTCCATCTAGTTACGCTCCGGCCTAAAAAAAAAAACAAAAAATCCCAAAAATGGGTAAAAATTGCGGAAAATCGCGATTATCAATACGAGAAAAATTCTATTGACCTAATCAGGTATGTCCGTTTTGTAATTTGATGTGCCGAATCTGAATTTGGAGTCAGATTAGCTGATACACCATCGAAGTTTTGAGTAAATGACAAAAAACCGCTAAAATTAATGAAAATAAGCACAAATCGCTTTTGTGTGAATGGAATTTATTATGAATATCAATAATGTTCGCATAATGTTGTTATGTCTCAACTCCTAATTTTTCAATTAACAATTAGGATTTTCCCAACTCTTAATAAATGTTTGAATTCACAATTGATAAAATTTTGTAAATTCATGAGGAATCGTGCACGTTCAGCTCGTAAACAAAACTATTTTTCAACATTTTTTGCAACCTTTTACGAATTTTGTCAAGCGTATACTTAAAGGAGATCAGCAGACGATAGTTTTGAACAGATTGCTTCGAATTACGCGAAGAACACAATTGATCTAGGTCAGTAAAACTTTTTCCATACTCATCACAGCGATTGTTCACAATGTTGATCGTTATTTACTGAAAATTTTGTCGTGTGATGGTTTTATCGATACCTCGACGAGCAAAGCCGTGCAACGACCTTTAACGAAGCAATTCGAAGTTGGGAGAAGAAGCTTTGCGACCTCGTCATTGATTGGGTCCGAGAAATTGCTCCTCGGTCCGCAGAGAGTACTAAGAAAAACAATTGAATCATTTTTTTTCGAAGTATTCATTAGGATCTCTCAATCAGAATATTTTTCTCGATAGTCGTGGTACGATAAAGTTTTTTGTCAAACGATTCTAGAAGACTCAAAGTTAGTGCTTTTTATCCGGTTGTACTGTTATAAACAGACAGAAAATATTGCGAGCGTCCTGCTTATCTGCTTATCGAAATAAGAAAGCGAAACGAAATTTAAGTCTGTAAAGTTTGAACTAGCCTTGGAACTAGGATTATGAAAAATATCGAAAATTATTAGGCTACTTATTAAACTTTTATCTCCAATTTGGTGTTTTTTCTCCAACTTTTCTGAGTTGCTAATAATAGACTTTTCACGATTGAAAAAGAGCCTTAACTCAGAGCGATGGCCTCGAAATCTCGCAGAAATCTTCTCCTCGCGAACCCGATCGATTGGACATTTTTCTTTGTGATTAGCCGAGCAGATGCCACTGTTGTTTCAGACTGATAAATCCTTTTTCCAGTAGGTCAGCACGTCGCTCGCTCATGGTACACCACTCCGATCGGAGGCTTCCTAAGGAACTTGTTTTCCTATCCGGAAGTCGTTGTATCTGTTATGATCATTATCATTAAGATAATTCAGTCACAAAAACCGAGTGAAAATTTGTTCCCCATAGAGTAGAAACGGTCAAAATATAACGCAAAGATACATTTTATCGGAAAATCCTTAAATCGTCTTTCCTTCCAAATCATTTTTAGTTAAGATCATGAAAATCTGAATTTGCCAAACATGCAAGCACCCGCAATTGAATTATTGTCGCAGTTGTCACGAAAACTGCACATTCTTGTAACTTCAACATCAAAAGTACGAAAATGCTCCAATTTTCCTGATAACAGTACTAAAAATTCAACGTGTTCAGGCGATTAAGGTCGTTCCTCCACGAGACAGTTAAATTAGGAAATTATTTAAATTTGGCATACGTATTGTTTAACATATGAACAACACCTCTATAAAATTTTAACAAGTTTCACCATCCCGAACCCGAGATACATGTAATTGAAGTTGACTCAATTAACACCCAACATATGGACCATGCATAGGCAAACAGCGCATTATTAATTCTACCGCTAGTACTAAAATTAGGAAGTTTATAAAAAAACGAGGAGGAGCCAGAGCAGGATATCGCAAATATTGTGAAAAAAAATCAAGGTGATTGACCATCCAGTTTGACAGATATAGTCTCGAGAAGTACGAAGGTTCAGGCTGCATACGATATATTTTGGAAGCGAACAAGCGAATGTCGTTTGTATAGGCAACCTTGTCCGTGTGTTGAAGCGCAGCCCGGATAGTTCCGTCAAAAAATTTACTCGCGATGTCGGATCAAAAATACTTTTAGAATAAATTTTACGAAAGCAAATGATATTTGTACCATATCTGATGGCACCGGTCTTTACAAAGTTATTGATTAAGATCCGAAGGAATTATCAACCCTTTTAATATGCAGACGGTACATAACTTTTGGTTGGGGCTGTCGTAGGGGATCGACCTTAAACTGAAGTGCAATTTCCAGTCGATCACGAGTAACTAAACACAGGTGCATCAAGACATAAATTTAAAGGCTCACAGTTACGTATCGAGTAAAATTGGCTACATTGTTCTCGCCGGGCACAAAGCAGGCGATTATCCCGTGACGACACGCAGAAAAAAAAACAATTAAATTATGTCAACGTTCAGCACTCGAATCTAGCGAGAATCTACCTCCAGGCTTTTCGATGACTAACATTCCGTGGTAATCATAGATATACGCAATACGTAGAGTTTCGTATCTTATCATAGCTGCTGCGTTCCTTATCGGAGTATCGAGCTCGACGATTTTCGCTCGTGAGTTCATTCCTGTTCGTGTTATAGCGAGGTTTCGACCGTGTACTCGAAAATGGTGGCTCTGAGTCGACTCGTCTCGTTGATGACAATTGTCTTTGCATTTTTTGTGGCAAGTGCGCGCTCCGATTCGAACGTCGTCGTCAATAGAACAATCGCGCCAACTAGCAATGCTCGGACCGAAAAACCGCCGATCGATGCTCCCACGACGAAGAAAACTACTTTGTGTGACACTTGCGACTGCAGCGGTAAACAACATCGGGTTTCATTTCAAGCACAATGTCGCTTCTGTCAAAAATCATGAAATTATTCGGCCAGTTATTACACGTTGGATTAAACCATGGAATTAAAATTTTTGTCGATTTCTAGCAGGTCTCGCTTGCAGAAACTCTTCATCTTTGATATCGATCTGCGCATTATTTTTAGGATTACTCAGTGTTGATAACGCTGTCGAAAGACACACCCTGAAAGTAGACCGTTGTAACCCCGACTCTGTATTTTCATTTGAGGGAAGATTCACCTCAGCTTTATCACATTCCTTCACGAAAAAATCGAACTCATTGATTACGCAAAGCAATTTAAACCGCTTTATGCAATTTTTTTGTTGAAATATTTCTTTCACTCTGTCAACGTTTCTATTCCAAGCAGATGCGGTAGTGAATTGTACGGATCTTGAGCTAGATCATCATTTCGACGATTCCTTGTGGCCCTTAAAGCCGCTGGAGAAAATTCTCTTCAAAGGAAATATTCTCGTGCATCTAAAGCCGTTCCCCAACATAACGGCGAGCCGATTAATCCTTAGCGGCAACAGAATAACAAAGATCGATGATAAGGCTTTTAAAGAGATTAGCAATCTGACCGAGCTGGATTTGAGTCATAATCAACTCACCTCGGAGTTACTGAGGCCTGCAGTGTTCGAGGTAAAGCATTTTTACGCTTTTCCCATCGAATTTTTCGTTTCGTGAATTTCAGTGTTCCAATTGAGACTAAAGTTGAGGCGATTTTCGAAAAATTATTAGCAACAGCAGAAGTGTCAAGGAAGAATTGAAAAGCCTCAGGCCAAGGTGATTTTTGTCGAGTGAATAAATTCCCAAAAAATTCGCAAACTCGACTTTGGTTGCAAACGTTCACAGCATAATTATTAAGGCTTGTCAGTCGTCCGTGTAAAACGAAGCTGAAGCTCCCTAATCTTGAACTTTCGAAGGGACGATTCTCCGTGGAAGAGTACGAACCGCTGGACCAATTGAGAATCTTGAATCTCGGCTACAACGCTCTTCACACTCTGAAGCAGGATGTCTTCGAACACGTGTCCGATCTCAGGGTTTTGATACTGAGTGGCAATCCTCTCACGACTATCGATCAGGGCACAGCAAATGCAATAAGCCAGCTCCTCTACCTGGAGGATCTCGACCTTAGTTACTGCGAGCTCGCCGCAGTGCCCGACCACTTGTTTCATGCTCCGAGGTAAAGCGGCTTAAATTATGTATGAAACACACACACAATATATAGATCCGATTTTTCCTGTGGAAAAAAAAATAATAAAATTGAGGAAATACAGCGTTGTTGATTCCAGCACTGAAAATTATAAATCGATTCAGTTGGACTATAGCATTGTTGGTTCAACTATGTTTTTTTGAAATAGCTAAAGATTGGGTTCAGTTTGATAAAAGGAGATTGGAGTTCACTCCATGGGAGTCCAACTGAATGGATTTAGTTCGATGACAAATATATATTTCTGAGGTTCATAAAATTATGTTTTTCACATGATTTAAGGAAGTTGAGGCATTAGAATGAAAATGATGTCATCGCTTTTAAAGCGATTGCATCTTATAAAGTGAAGTGTAAAAAAAATCAGTTCAATTTTCAGACAGTTTAGGAGCGTCGTTGCTGAGAAAAATCAATAAACAATTGGGCCAAATAACACGTAATCTTATGGAAGTCAAGAAACATTCAGTGATATTTCCGTTAAAAATGATGCTGAAAATTTGAAATTTTTTGGGCAACATGAGCAAGGCTTGCCGAATAATGTCAATTTTTTCTCAGATTTATTAGGAGATTTGCTGAGATTATATTAATAATAATCTGTTTCCCGTGCAGTTTTTTGGGGCTAGGATCGTCACTGTTCGTGTTTTCGACTGAGCTTTCACCAGTTTTTCGTCTTTTTTTCCCCAACTTTTCTTCAAAGTGTATGCAACATTGCCAAACTGTAAACTGGCCTAACTTTTGAAAGGTAGAGATGTTAACTTTTGGGTAAAATAAAATGACTGTACAGCCTCAGCTTCCTTAAGTTACTGACATCGACTCGATATTGTTTTTCATGAGTAATTATAGCGGTGCACAATTATGTGCTTATACTCGTAATAAAATGCATTGCAATTGAGATTGGTGAATGAGAAATTGGAAAATTTGCTGTGCCTTACAGCCACCTGAAGAAACTTAATCTGAACGGTAACGACTTGAAAAGTCCACCGAGCGCCTTGGAAGATTGCAAGGCACTGGAGCATCTCAGCCTCGACGAAAATCCCTTCGAATTATTGGATCGGAGCGTGGCTTTTCCGGTGATGCCGTCCCTCAAAGAGCTGAGTCTAGGCTCGCTCCCCTACCTGACCTCGGTGGGGCACAGTGTTTTCTCTCAACTTATGGCTTTGGAAAGTATCAGCTTGCGAAACTGTCCTAAGTTGACGGAAATCGACGAAGATGCTTTCGTGAGGATAGTGAGTACCGGGCCAATGGAAGAAAAAAAGGCCAAAAGAAATTTGCTGATTTGAGAAAATTTTCGTTGGATCGAGAAATCCAATTTCTTGATTAAGCACCCTTTTAAGGTCGATCCCCTACGACAACCCCAACCAAAAGTTATGTACCGTCTGTTAATTCCTTCGGATCTTAATCAATAACTTTGTAACGACCGGTGCCAGCAGATATGGTACAAATATCATTTGCTTTCGTAAAATTTATTCTAAAAGTATTTTTGATCCGACATCGCGAGTAAATTTTTTGACGGAACTATCCGGGCTGCGCTTCAACCTGGCTTCAACACACGGAAAAGGTTGCCTATACAGACGACATTCGCTTGTTCGCTTCCAAAATATATCGTATGCAGCCTGAACCTTCGTACTTCTCGAGACTATATCTGTCAAACTGGATGGTCAATCACCTTGATTTTTTTTCACAATATCTGTGATATCCTGCTCTAGCACCTCCTCGTTTTTTTATAAACTTCCTAATTTTAGTACTAGCGGTAGAATTAATAATGTGCTGTTTGCCTATGCATGGTCCATATGTTGCGTGTTAATTCAGTCAACTTCAATTACATATATCTCGGGTTCGGGATGGTGAAACTTGTTAAAATTTTATAGAGGTGTTGTTCATATGTTAAACAATACGTATGCCAAATATAAATAATTTCCTAATTTAACTGTCTCGTGGAGGAACCACCTTAAAATATAGTGTTTGCTCTTGTAGAATGCGGAGAGTGCAGCAATATGGCCACCGGTGAAAGAGCTCGATCTTTCGAACAACGCGCTGCGTTATCTTTCGTTCAACCTCCTGGGACGCTGGGACCGTCTCGAGAAATTGGAGCTCATCGACAACGAGTGGTCCTGCGATTGTGATAATCAATATCTGGTTAGTTCAATCTCCCAACCGAATGAAATCATCTTGTGCACTAACGTAACCGATGAAAAAGCTGAAACCTCAATCAGAGCATAAATCTTGTTTTCTGGATTAATTACATTAATGTACAACCTTGTGACGCGGATGTGATTTCCAAAAGATTGGAACGCTGCTGCCAGAGATGGGAAAGAAGCTAATGGGGAAAGAAATCGACGCGCTCAAGTGTTCGGCACCACCGGAGCACGCTGGAAAGAATTTAACGTCATTGGCAAATCGAAAACTACGATGTTTGGATCTGTATGGGGCCCGACCCGAGCATGACGCTGCAATATTGATTGGCGTTCTGATTGGACTCCTTTTGGCCATTCCGGTCGCCCTCACGACTTTCGTCTTCTGGAGAAGAGGATTTTTCTTCTGCGGTGCCCAAGGACCGGCTAGCTTTTCACGAGCATTTTACAAACGAGCTAACAACGACGACGTCATATGAATTCATTCGAGATTTCACGTACCGTACTATTTCTTTCTCTGTTTTATTATCTCGACTCATTGAATTCTGTGGAAAATTCATTTTTACTTTCATTTTATTATTTATTTATTTTTATGCCCAAACGAAGGACGTTTTTGTGTCAAAACATACTTCTTACTCACAGTCAAGATTTTTCAATTAATTGCTGCACCAAATTCGTACAAGAATCCAGGGAAACTGCGGGAAACCAGAACGCCACCGACGACCATATTTCTGATCCATATTGCATCGGGCAGCATCGTGCAGAACTGAAACACAAGCCCATACACTCGTTGGTGATCGACGTCGCCAATTCAAGCACTAGTTTTTTATTGAACTCGTTGATTTTGACTTGGGAGATCACGGAAGCCACGAACCGCTCAGCGACCCTGACTAGTTCCTTTTTTCATCAATTCATCATTCGTCTTGTGACCAGAACAAAGCTGATACGAATATTCCATAATTGAGGATATTTTGTTTCGAGTAATTCCATTTTTTCCTGGATTCAAAGTCGGTGTTCATACTTCGAACAAATGAAACATAGTTTCTTAGAGTTTAGAGTAAAAAATATTTTTTCTCAATGTTTGTTGTGCAGAAGCAAGCTTGGAATGCACGAGCAGCTTTTGCGTTGGCCACAATTCTCATTGCGGCTCATTTTGCCAGTGGGAATTATATTTAGTCTCAAGTTAGTGTCGTTCCTCACCTTTCGTATTAGTTTCCACAGCCGGGAACAGGCAAACTTCCCTTCCGACATGAGCAGATAAGAGCATGTGTCTGAAAAAATTTATTTCTTACCTTTTTATACCATTTTCGTGAACAATGAGCAGATTTTTTTCACTATCATAGTCATGCTTCGATTATTCGGATGCGAACATCTGAAGAACATTTTTATCATAAATTTATTGCTATTTTATATATTTGTATGATCGTCAGGAAGAAAAAAAACCGAGCGAACACGACTACGATTCTTTGTTAACAGTGGATGAAAGAAATTATTAATAAAATTCTTCCCAATCGATTTTCGTCCAAGGTTTAACTTTTTTCCCTATGCAATATCTGGGTAAGCGAAGTGAAGTCTCGACGCCAAGTATTAGAAAAATAGCATCCAAACGGTAAAGTCAAAACGTACCTGATTTCTGTACCCAAAATTTCCTCTTATTATTCATCTGTTTTCGTAGAACAGCCATTGATTTTGCGTCTCTTTCATCGACACAGGAGTTCTCAAATTCTTAAATAAATGTTTAAAGGATTATTAAATCGCGATTGTGCAAAATCGACCAATCATTTCAAAGTATGCAGAGAAACAAGGACGATTGACGTAGTGTATACCGTGCAGCAATGCTAGCAGTTTCAGAAACTCAAAAGTAATATGAGAACTAAAAACAAAGTGAATAGGAAAAAAAAACAAGGGTTAATATTTAAAAAAGTAAGTATTGTAAATATCAACAAAAAATTGTACTAAAAATTTTCTTTTTAAATCTGAAAAAAATCACTAAGGGAACGGTAGAAAAATCAAAATACGAGATAAAAGAAATTCCGAACCCACCCAACGATTCCGCACAAGCATCGAATATTGAAAGAATTATTACAGTAGCTAAAAAATTGAAATTTCGTTCATAAAAAAAAATCGTGTTTCTTTTACCTTCCCCATTCTTAAAATTAATCCTAATATAATTTTTTATCAATATTACACGTTGTGAAAAATGTCGGGACCATTTTTCATTGATGACGTTAGCGAAGAAACTTAAATGTCATTCGCATGTTTTCAAATTTATTTTTTTTTAGTTTTTTTAAATCTTTCCCCTCCCTGAAATGAACCCCCGTATAATGTTTTATTGATAATAATGCTGAAAAAAAATTCAGGACGATTTTTAGCAAAAGTAAGTATCGTAAATATTGACCAAAAGAAAATGAGGTACTTAACGTGCTCAATCGGAACGTTAGTCGTATAAACCCAACCGAGCTCCAGTTTATCTTCAACTTCAGGTTGACGTTCATGTGTGTACTCGGGTGCACGCGAATACAAATCCATGCTTAAATCCCCCGAAGAGAGGGGGGAATGAGGAATGCAGCGTCGCAAGTTTCAGGACAAATTGTTCGGCTCGCTAATTCGAGAGAAAAGCCGCAACGGCGGAGGCGATGTATACTCGGCATTAACGATACTTAGCGTCAGTTATTCGTCGTATTATATCGTTCAAGAACAAATTTGCCATATACTGGCATAGCGTAAGCAATGTGTATTACGTAATATATAATATACGAGTATAACAAGAGCTCGAGGAAGGCTTAAAGTTCCGAGCCGAGGTTTGAGACCGAGAGTCAACGGGGAAGGTGGTGAAGCAGGAACGGAGAGAAGGAGGGAGCGAGATTGCAGTAAATTCTGGCCGGATGATGAAGCCGATGAGACGACGAGGAGAGCGGCACGAGGCCACGGCTGGTTTCGTTAACGAGTCTCAAGGGGGGCTCCCGCTCTCGGTCGCAGAGTCTCCTGTCACGAACTCGAAACTCGAGGATCGGAGGAAGCTCTTTTCAAATCTCGGACTCGACACCAGAAACGAATTCTCCTTTGACTGGACGTTTGGGCGTATCGTCCACCCGGAAAGCTGGTCGGTCACTGGCAACTATTTCTTGTTTACCCTCGTTGGCGATCGACGACGTTGAACAGTCATCCGTGAGAGACCTGGGAAAATCGAAAGAAGATATTTAATAATGGAACAAATGAAATTTGTAAAAAAATAGATTTGCAAGTGCGAAAGCTGGAGTGGGAAACGAGAACGAAAAGGGCGTGAGGAAGAGGCATGAAAAGGGTCCCAACAAGACGAAGCTCCCTGTTGGAGGAACCGACCAACGGACACGCGTTGGTAACACAATTACCCCGTCGCTAATTTACTCAATAATCGCGGAGGCAAGCTCGTCTAAATGCCGGCACGCGTCATTCTCCTCCCATCGCTACTGCACCATCCTGTTGAACGCTCCGCAACGTCAATGCCCACCGTCCATAGTGCATCCACTCCCTACCTCAATAAAGGCGCGTGTATGGTCTCATGCTCTATTTATGCTAAGGGTTACTCAGGGGGAAACCCTTGACAGGTCCTAATACGTCTCTGCCTTTAACTAAAGGGTCGTCCCAGCTAAAACCAGCAAATCAACATGAAAACAAAGTTCGGTAGGCCCTGGAGTGGAACAATTCACTTAACGATCGAGATTACGGATTGTCAATCGAAGAATTCGATCAAACGATGTACTTCGTTTACTTGGATTATAAATAATTGCGTTATCCGAATTTTTCGAAATTACCGCTTACAAAACGTAGCAGAACGTTTCTTCGATTGATCGTTCGTGAAAATTCCCTTGAAAATCTCGTCGAAATAGAATTTTCGTTATTCAAATTTATTCTATATTAAACCGACCACGTTTGGGCTATTCGACTTTTTCGTCTCTTTTGACCAGAGTTCGCGTCGACGAAAATTCTGAAAATATTGATAACCCTATAGAATATAGTTAGTAACAAGAGTCTAGCTAATGCGATTCGGATTATCGTGTGTTTGAGATCAGATAGCAGAGGTTTAAGCTGTTTGCATGGGGAAACACGTGTGAGAGGTCGATTTATCGGTGTTGCTGAAGGAGAGTATGGGGAGACGAATCATGTCCATAATTTGCGATGCCACAGCAGAGCTACCGGAGGTTTCTGTGCTCACAGTGTGCTTCTGGTACACAGAGGACACCTCCAACGCAAAGCCAGACAGAGAGAAAGAGAGAGGCAGACAATGACGAGAGACAAAGGCAAAAAGCACCTAAGAGAGAGAGAGGGAGAGAGAAGTGAGCTGAGAAGGAGAGGAAGGAGATGATTAAAGGATATTCCCGCATGTCTCACGGATGCCTGCAGAGTCTATAGTGTTGTAGGATCATCCAGTGTGTACGTGGTATGTCTGATGCTATAACAACGCTGTCTATACTGGCACGACGATGAGAGAAAATAGGGAGGGCATGTACGACGTATACATACTCGGTCGATCAGGAGACATGGGAGGGTACAGACGTCGTTTTATCAAGGACGAAGAGGATGCGGGATATCGATAGTACACGGAGTGACTTTTATACGAATATTTCGGATGAATAGATAGAAAAATTTGTTATGTTTTGTAGCAGCGCTGTTCTGTGTCGCCATTCTATTAAATTTCACCAAAGTGCTTGGTAATTTTGATGCCGAAAGCAGTTCTCTCAAACTTTACTATGTACGAGAGGCAAAATTTAGGTCTGCGAGACATTTCTTACACATCTGCGACAACGATGTATCGATATCTGAATGTCACTCGTGTCTTTGGTGAAGCGTTAAAAATTGGTGAGGTGAACTGGACGAATTGGCGAAATGTCAAAAATTTTTGTATTGTTGGAGTCGCACCGTCCGAAAAGAAATAAATTTTCTTTTCGACAAAGATTTACTTGACAAAGTGCGCTTATGAACGAAGCGATTGCTTGAAATTTTACCATGCGCCACTAGTTCATTTTCATGCTTATACTCGTAACGTATCATATAATTGGTGGGCGCATAAATTTTGCTGTGTCACTGAGCAAAATTCAGCGCGGTAAATAGGAAAATACGAAACTATGCAATTTTTCGCGCAGCACAGAGAAACGATTGCTATGCTATCTCCTAAATTTTCTTCAAGTATTGTTACTCTCCCTTTATTTAAAATTAAATTGTTTGAACATCTCTTTGCCAGAGAAGGGGGACTATTGGTGTGGCTTAACTGCAAATTCTTGCGTTTCGATTTTAAGTCTTTCGTTAACTATTATTATTATTATTATTATTATTACCATTATCATCATCAACATGTGTAATGTTGAGGTCGATTGTTTTTGTATCACTATTGTATCTTTACTCTTTTTTTACTCTGTAGTTTTACTATATTTTGGATACTTTGTTTTATTTTACATCCTTGTTATTTTAATGTACTTTCTTCTCTTGCTTTTTGGTTTATTCCAAGGCATAAATATATGCTAATCAATCAATCAATCAATCAATCAAATCATTTCATTATTTACTATGTTTTTAATAAAAATTCGCTCGGTGTTTAGTTTTGATATAGTACAGCGCGTTATTTACTATGGACCGTGGTAATGGTTCCCCAAACTTTTGCATTATTTGATACACTCTGTAGCGATTATTATTATAATATCGATGTGGTCCGACGTTGCTATAAAAACATAGTAATTTTTGCTATAAAAGTCTCTCCGTGTAGTGGAGCGTCTACCGATGGCGAGAAGTTGACGTTGAGCAATGAGAATCGACCAGCGATTCCAGTGTGCGCATACACATGTGCGGAGTTCTATTAAAAATATGTGTACGCATGTATGGACGGGAGCTCGCGTTGTCGAGCTTGGCAGCACGGTGAGTAATCCAATCTCGCCTCTCCGACGCTCAGCATCCCTCCGTAGGACTTTATGGATTCCATGCATCGGCTACGATCCACGATATCGAATGAAACGACGGCACAACGCGAAAATATGGCTCGCGAATTTGTCGAATTTTGTGCTGTATATTCGCGCTTTGAGTGCAGGACGAAAACCAGTTTGGTTTGCAAACTCGAATGATGTCGTCCGGCACGGTCCTCCGGAGATGGAAATATCTTCAGGCTCTTTCAACGAGACGTCGGATGAGAAACTTTTGCATCGAAGTATCCCAGGGCATCCGCCCTCCTCGCCAGTTTCGTGAAGCTTTCTGGAAAACAAAAAACGTGAAATTCATACATTGATCTACTTCGGGACCGACTCACTTCGAGTTGCCAAATTCAATAGAGAATGAAGAATAAAATAAACTCCATAAGCCCGGAGCCAAATTCATTTTACGAGCGCGGATATGACGGAAATAGTATTCGCCGAATGTTTTTCCAACGCACGACAAACTTCCGTATCTTTTGTGCAAACGTTCAAGGGAGCAAATGTATTTTCATGGCTCTTGTCGACCTGGGCATCAGAAATGTGCGAGCTCTCTTGGCATTTCGTGACGAGTGACCTCAACGTGTTTCTCAGGAGGACAGCACTGCTTGCAAATCTACACGAAGTAATCGATCGCTGGGGTTCCTTTTCCTGAAAAATATTCTCCGAATGTGTGGAGAAGGAACAAACTGTGGCGATTCTTCTCGAAAGGTTTCAAATCCGGAAAGAAAACAAACGATAATTGACCACAGGAGAAACCGAAATACCAATTGATAATGAAATCTTTGACAAAAGTTCGCAGGAATAGAATCCAAACATGGAACATTGCAACCAGGGACCCGGAGAGAATTAAAGGGCAATATTTAGCGTGAAATTCACTGTCAACTGCAGGGACGAGTTAAGGGGTTACATGGATTTAATCGGAGGTAAAGAGGTCTATTTTCAACAATTTTTTTTACCATAAAAAATGAAATATTTCATTTAAACTTTTCACTGTTTTTAAGATATACATTTGAAAAAAAAATTCTGAACTTTTCAAAGGAAAATATTCAAAACTCCGCGATTGTGACGTCATTTACGGTGACCCCTCGAAAAAAAGGTGCGTCCGCGTTGACAGTAGAACTCATGACAGGATCATTTAAAGTGAAAAAAACCATTGTGTTTTAGTTGAGACCATAAACTAGAATTTGGACGAAGGAAAAAAAGTGAAAATTGGATTTTTGGCAGACCTTTTTACAAAAAAATGCAAATTTTGGTAAAATTCGCTCAACATTTTTTTTTTAAATAGTTGTGATTGAAAAAAAAATCCTTCGTCCAAGTCCTCGTGAATTGTATTTCGAAGACCTGTGTAAAATTTCATCAAGATCGGTGGAGTAGTTTTCGAGAACTTTTGACAACCGACTTTGAAACACACAGTTTCGAGAAAAACGCGTTCAAAGTTTTGCATAACAATAAAACTGAAAAAACAATTTTTTTGTAACTTACATTGAATCATCGATTCCTGGGCCATAAAGTAAAGAACTCTCAAGATGTTGTAGAAATTAATAAGACAATTAAAGAAAATCGATTTTTTGAAACTGTGAAACCCATGTAACCCCTTAACGAAAAGTATTAATTCTTGTAACGCGCTGTAAAACTTGAAAGATTTTGCCGAATTTTCATTTTTTTTTTATAACAGTAAATATTACAATAAGACGTCAAAATTTACTCAACACGATAAAAGTTCTAACTTGGAACAATAAATACTATTTAATTTACAAAAAAAATCAATTTTTCTTCCACAACATCATAAATTGCAGCTCCTCCCCGCACTGTCGTTGCTCACAGTAATGTTTCAATGTTCCTCCCCCCCGTGAGCATTGTCCAAAAGGCAGCTCGTCCCATAAGCCAACATAATTTTCAACCTGCGTTCCCTGTCCCGCAGTCTTTGCGCCCAAAGAGATTCGAAGTCGAAACTTGGACAGTTCAAACATCATTGGAGGATGATGAAGAAAAGGCAGAACTCCGAGTTCCGTTCCGAGAGGAATTTCCTTGATTATGAGAGGTCGAGTATTCTGGATATTGATATAACCAGTGCCGAATGCATTTAGTAGCAAGTGTAATTTGAATTGAGCAATCGTTGACCGAGGTTGGCTTAACTGAGCATGAATTACAGTATAAATGTGCGCCATTGGCCTCATCAAGCTCGAAGGTATACGTTTGAAACGTGGTAGGAGATTTGTCAGCGTGACAAATACACGGATGCGGAGGGGCTTGGATGCTATCGGTGTAGACTTGATTGCGGGCGCGGGTCACATAACACATGCGTAAAGGCAGACATAGAAAGTGGAAGATTCTGTGGGGCTGCAGGTACGTTATAGGCGACAGTGGCCAGGGGAGAGGAGGAAGAGAGCGCGAGAGGGGAGCGTGCGACGAGATCTCTTCCCTCGTGAGCCAGGCGAATCCGTAAATTCGCCAACTCTCCGCGGATGTCATGGCAACGAGTAGGGAAAGGTCACGCCCCCGTCGAGCGTTACCGTCCAACCGGAAGGGTGGAAAACCTCCTCGGATTGTCCAATCGGGATGAAACGAGAAGGAAAAGCCTCCGGGAGCGAGGACCCCCGCCTCACCCCTTAAAACAACCCCCTGCTCGGCGGGACACACGCGTGCGAATAGGCGTCCGTGTATGAAGCGAATGTGGAAAGCTCTCGGCTCACCTCTCGCTATTGCTCCAACGAAATAAGACTGCGAGGAGCGAGTCTGTGTGGGAGCGAGCGAGGGGCGACGCGAGAGGCTCGATCGCAAGTCGACGGACCGATAGGGGTTTAAACGGTAACGGCGTCTTACCCGGGATACGAATGATGTTAGGACACGTGCCACTATTAACGCCGTGTTTTCATAGACCTCTGTGCACGTTAACACACTGACTGACATAAATATACATCGATTCGTACATTTGTTTAACGAAGAGCTGCGACATGAGCTTAAAATCGAGGTGTCAGTGGCATCCCCACGTGAAAAAGTGCGTCGAGTGTTTTGACGTTGCTCCATTCCACGTGCTCCCAACTACGAGGCTACTCGATTAACTATTTCGCACGACAACCCTGTGTCTCTGGGTACCAAATACTGCGGGGGGAAGTTCACTTTTGGAGGAACCGAAACGTACTCAGGATACGGTGAGAGTGAGGTGCTTTTTCACTGTGAGAAAACCCACCGTTTGCTACGATAATCCCGACTCCGACGAACTTCAGTGCAGGGCAAAAGTAAAGAAAAATTCAGTGACGACTGCTAGGATTTCAGCACCGGAATATTGCAACAGTGCAGTTTTATTTTCATTTGAATTTTACTCCCCACCTTCGAAAGTGCGTTGAGAGCCTCTAGGGTTTTAGTGAAAGGAGGGAAACTACATGAGAATTCGAAATGATGGAATCTACGTGTCAACAGCATCAGGCTCAGCAACAAAATGGCACTGCAGCGAACAGAACGTCTTTTTTGATCGAGGACATTCTCAACAGGGGCAACGCTCATCCAGCTGTTCATGCACAACACCACCTCCATCACCAACTAACACCTGCTCACAGCCAACATCACCAGTACGAACAATTCGCTAGTCTATTACCAAGCTACCCGTCGGGACCACCGGCTGCTGCCTTTTTTCTTGGACCCCTTTTCGGTACCGCCGGCATGGGCGTCGTGCCCGGCGTCAGTGAACTCGCCGCTCTCAAGCACTGCCGACGGCGAAAAGCCCGAACCGTGAGCTATTTTTTTCACGAATTAACCCTCACAATTATTTACTGAATTTCAATAGGAAAGTGAACTTTATACTTGATATTTTTTGGGCATCGATGAAACCTATTCGACCATGGAACTCCCTGCATTTCTTGCGGGATTCGAAACCTTGTAAATTCCAATGTTTCCTGATTTATTACAAATTTTTCTGCACTCAAGGGTTATCGAACGAATTATGGTACCGAAAGAGGAGTGATTAGCGCCCAATGTTCATGGCAACCTTGACCAGCTCTCGTTGTCTCCTCTTTATCATTGAAAAGCCATTAGAGATCGATTTAAGGATGTAATGATGGTCGAGAATATTTTGTTGATTGGTAACTGAATTAATGAAGGAACTGAACGAATGAGTTTACGTTAGACGAAGATTAAAAGATTTCTTTACTCTAATTTCGTTCGTCCGAATGAAGGTGTTTAGCGATCAGCAACTAGCGGGACTGGAGGCAAGGTTCGAGGCACAGAGATACCTCAGTACACCTGAGAGAGTCGAGCTCGCAGCCGCTCTCCACCTATCAGAGACACAGGTCAAAACGTGGTTCCAAAATCGCCGAATGAAGCATAAAAAACAACTGAGAAAGTTGAACAACAGTAGCAGCGGAAGCGCCGGCCAACAGGGGAATGGACAGCAACACTGCGGAGGGCAATCTGGTTCGATCACGTCGCCAGCTGGTTCGTAAAAACAATTTTTTTCACAAAATTCGAGCAACGATTTCCCTCTGGAGACTTGCAATGTGAGGCGAATTCTTGCAGCGTGTTAAATTTTCACTCTTCGAGTATCCGACTTGCTCGTACGAACGTAGAGACTCGTGTATTTATACACGTACAGGGATGAACGTCGTCGAAGAGAACACACGCGCGCTTCTCTCGGCAAATTGACCGCTGTGGGTCCTTCGAAGTCGTTAACCAATTTCCACCTCCGTCAATACCGTTTTCTCCACATCCACAGCGCTTTTGTCTAATCTCGTTTTCACGTGGAGCCCAGCAAAAATCGTTCTATCGTTGAAAATTAAGCTCGAAGTGTAGAGTCAGTGGCGAATCGCGTTCACGACACTTTTTCTCTGTTGATAAAAAGTGCTGCGACGTAACGCTTCTCTCCATCCGTTTTCAGTAGCATCGTTTTTTATCGCATCATCATCGAAGAGTCGCCAGCAGATGAGAGGGAAGCAAATAGAAATCGACATTTCCCATTTTCATTTTTCAAATGATTTCCCTTCGGAGATAGGCCGAAAAGGAGCGGGAGACAGGTTCCCCGAATTTCTGTTGACCTCAGCGAGCTAGAACTTGAAAATCAGCTGAAAATTCAAAGATAGCCACGTATGAGCTGGAATTTTTGCTATTTTTCTTAGACCTCGAGTCAGTGCGATACAGTAGGGCATTAGAAAAAAAATGGTTGTCGAGAAACAAATATTTTGGAAATTCAAGTTGTAAGAATTAGTTTCAAGAGACCTCTTCGAAGAAAGTATAATCGCATTGGTCAGTACATGTCACCATAGCTTTATTCGACATGGATAAATGTTTTTCTAAAAGCTCTCGATCAAAACAAGCAATTCAAAACAGCATGATTTCCAGTAAAATGTGAAGCGAGTATTGCCTTTTAAAAACAGTGAATATTAACGCTTTAGTTTTTGAGAAATCGTGTCCACCAAAAACACAGTTTTGAGGAAAAACATCTTACTTGGTCTGCTCCAGCTCCATGAAGCCAAAGTCCTACTAGAGCTCGAGTATTTTTGCGTTCTCGCCTGGTGCAAATTCTCGATTCTCAAGTCCAAGCATCACTGAACGCAATCGTCCTTCAATGATTCCCCACATTTCGAGGTGTTTCCCAGAGCTTTCTTCCTCTAAAGTTTAACTCCAATCGGCTCGAGGCTCTGAAAAAATATTCATTAAATGTACTTCTAGATGAATGAAGAGAAAAACGAATTTTCGAAATTTCAAAACCCATCCAATCCCTTGACTGAGAAAATAAATAGTTGATTCAATAGCAATGGATATTATTCGAAGATTTCCTTCATTTAACTGCAATATTTTCAGAGCCAATGAATCTCCAGTTTGATCTAAAACTATTTTATTCGTTTAATCTCGTTTAACCTTGTGATGATCAAATATTTCATTGGCACCCCGTAATGCCACGTTTCTTTGTTCCAATGATTTTTTTTTCTCAGTGTATCCCAAAGGATTGGAGCAAAACGACGTGAAAATGTCCTGGTATCCTGGAATTGATATCCTAACGGATTAATTCCAGTCTCCTTTCAATGGCATCATCACGAAAGGCGATGATGCATAAAATCTCATAAGTCGTACATTCATGTGCTAAGTATCGCTGTTCATAGGAGATACAGGTAGAGAGGCGAAGGGGCGAAGCGAGGAAGGGAGAAAGTGGGGAAGCCCCTTCTTTCCGGGAGTAATTACAGATAACTGCGTCGCTTTAGGATACCTGTCACGATCTGAGAGTCACCGCATCGTATTCGCGTAACCCCATTTATTGCTTCGTTGAAGGCAAAGCCAAGATGGCAACGTTCAGGGATAGATGAGAGCTAACAAAGTTACAATGAGCCATCTTTCTTGGCTGCAAGTTGACATGGAAGAGAGAGAAAGAGGGAGAGGAGTCAGTAGGACTGGAGAATCCAAGCATGGCGAGGAGCAAGAGGAAAAGAGGAAAGAGTGGGCAGATGCGCATGAACGGTTTGGTCCGGATGGCGGGTGGTATTCGCACATCGATGGCAAGGCTTCCGAGCGTCTTTGACGACGTCTCGGTCTTCGTTTATACCAAGACATCTTTCCATTTGGGCGTCTTCGTTTTGGACATCTCACGTTGACGTCTCGAAAGATTCACGTAGCGACGAGGAGGCCAAAGAGGTTGAAGACATGCACTAGAAGCTGGCAAAACGGAGAGAGGAAGAGCGCCGCTGGGAAGGACGAGAAGACGCGCCGAAGACGATGGGGATGCTGCTGGGAGTTTCTCTCCGGCGCTCAACGTCTTTGCGAACGTCTACAGCATCCCTCTCCCCTCACGCACATTCATCTTGCGATCTTCGCTGTATATACGTAGTTTCTCCTGACGATGTTACTCCTTTAGACTCTGATGGCACCACCCACGGACGCGCTTCTCGATTCGCGGCTCCTTCTCCGAAATTAGTCAATTATCAGCTAAGTGCTCGTCCAGAGACCTACATCTCGAGTTGTTAGTTACTAGCAGCCAATCCTTCGTACAGTTTAAAAAGTTCCGTGCACAGATAGCTCGAGCGGTACGGGCACTCGGATTCCAAAAAGTCGAAAACGTTCCTCGGCCCAATTCCATTAATTTTCCAATGACAAGTGCCTCGTCACTGTCGTTGAAGAATCGAATTACCGACAGCGAGATATTCAGCGAATCAATGCGATCCAAGCTTTCAAGCTCATTACATTTATTACTTTTTCTTTGAGGAGCAATGCAATTGCGCTGTCCGACTCTCGAGCATTCCGCAACGCGTTCTTCCTTCTGATCGTTACGGTAAGAAATACCGAGGCCTTTCTCAACCTCTCATTACGCCTCGAAACATCATCAACGATTCCGAGTTTCAATGAATCCCAGAAAGTGAGGCTGAGCTTGTGACGCAGATTAAGAGAAACCGGATTAATTGAGGGGTCAAGGTGTCAATGACGAGTCGCGTACCAACCGCGTACTCCACCGCCTTAACGTTACTCGTAATGGCTTGGTAAACGTAATAATCAATTTCGCATTAGGTGATGAAGAGAAGCGACGATACGGTTTAACTGAGAGTCCAGAACTGTTCCCACGCAGAGAAAACGGGTTATTTCGATCGGTACTCGACGCACATTTCCCTAAACGTTTAAACTCGATGCCATTAGCGCGCTCCTCTCGTGCATTGAGGGACGAGAGAAATGTTCGTTATTCGCAGGGTACATCACGTCGGAGTGGCGCCGATGATGAACCAACGGGCCCGTCCTCGTGCTCATATACGTTTCGGGAGACTCTCCAGGGTTACGCTTCCATTGGTGCTTATTCTGTGGACCTAAAATCACGAAAAATCTATTAGTTTCGCAATGTTAACGTTCGCTCTTCGTCGCCCTCGAGAATATATTCACAATTTTATCGTATTTCGATGACGCATGCAAACGCTTTATAGAACCAATCGAATAAACAAAATCTGGGGGCTCACGAGAAGAAAACTTGTACTTGGCTTCAAAGCTGCCTTTATTTTTAAACCAAATTTTTTTTCAGTACTCTCCATGCTTCTCAATTCGACTGCAGTAACTCATTTTTGCTACGCAAATGATGGGGCTTCCCTGAATGAAATTGGTGATCACGTTTATATCAGCGTTTACACAAAAAAAATGGTGTTTAAGCATTACAGAACATTTTAATTCAAATAAGAAAAGAACTAGAGTAAAAAAATGATATTGAATGGATCATCATGGAAATTCTGACAGCAAAAACCTCAAAATAAGATTCATTCGACGTTAAAAAGAAATAAATATGTAATAAAATATCCCGTTGTTACTTGGTTTAATTTTTAACTGAGCACTGATTAAAACGAAATTTAAAAACTTGGCTCAATTTGATTTTTCCTACGTCTCAAGAATGACAAATCGAGAGAGACTGCACATGAGAAACGTGTCGTGTCAAATTGAGATTCTTTTGTGTTCGAAAATGTACGTTCGTAGAAACTTTTGGAAGCTTTCTAGTTTCAATAAATCGGTACACTGCTGCTAAACGATGTGATAATAGACGCTTTTTTCAGTAAAAAAAACAGTAACTCAAAGATTAGCATTTTCTAGTTTTTTGCGAAAAAGAGAAACGAGAAAAAACGAAAAACTGTATAATCTTTACGAAGCTCGATAATGATCGAGAAAAACTAGAAAATATTATGAGAAATTGCGTCAATTGTGGTGCGAGTACAATTTTCCAATACTTTGCATGTGAACGTTGCCGTCGAATGTATGCGAATTAACGGAGTGATCGTTGATGAATCCGGCAGAGCGTCCGGTGGATTTTTCGTTGAGCGGCGGTCGGGAATCGCGAGCGAGTAGCGACGCCCCGATGGATTCGGACTCGGACGAAATCGACGTTCTCGGAGACGAGGCGCAATCACCTCAGCCCGTGAGTCTCCACCTACCGAGACGGACCTCTTCGCCAACGATTTTCCATCGTTCCTCGCACCCGCATCCGATCGTGTTAAATCACCAGCCGCAGCATCAACACGTGCAACGTCATCATCGCTGAGACCACCAACGCATTCGTCGTTCACACCTTTTCGCCAGGGAAATTTGGAGTTTCTGCTCCCAGCAGGCAGTCCGTCAGTTTCTATCTCGCTGCAAAGGGTCAAAAGTGCGTACGTACGTGAATATTTTTTTTTATCAACAAACGCGCTCCGACAGCGACGAAAAATATAGCAATTTTAAATTCTCTAAAATTAAACTCGCGCTAAGAAATAAATTTTGTTTATCGAAGAAAATCGATTCGGAGGCACGTAAATGTGGTGGACTCAACTATATTTTTCTCCAAATGGCTAAAGTTTCCGTTCACTCAACAAAAGAACAGTTGCATCGACAATATAGTTTCGGCCAACCGAATGGATTTTCTCCGATGTAAAATATTTCTTATCGCAGTCCAAATTAACAATGTGTGTCCATTCTTTTACACGTCCGACTCACAACCTCAGACGAAATGATTTGTAGTACTTTAATTAAGTTCTTTGTACATAGAGGAGCAGCACACCTCGATCCCAGCTGTTCTCAGAAACGTTGATATAACGAAAATGGTTAAAAGTGGAAAATCATTTCTAGCCTTCTAGAAAATAATATGAATTTCGGTATTTTTCCGTAATTATTTATTTATACGTATGATAGTGAATATTTGTTACCGCAAATGTGAAAAATTATCGATGTTTTTTGAAAAAAAATGTGTTTTCGGTTCCTTGAAGGAGGAGATTCATACGCGACCGATTTTGAGTCAATTGTAGCTGTGAGACGATATTTTGTATTGATTTTCTTCTCGTTGTTTATCTATTCGGAGTACATTCGAGAGGCATTGATCTGACAAATTTCCGTAGACTAGAAAAACCAGCAGATCAAAGTGAGAATGCTGAAAACGGTTTTTCGACATTTACTCCCCACCTCAACCGAATTAACCTGCCCGGTACGATTGCCAGATAAATTGCATGTAACGAAGGAAAGTTTCGACGACGGTCATTCGTCACATCTGCTGACACGAAGCTCCATTAGTATTTCTTATACACAGAGGATCGTCCGAAAGGGGATCACGAGATTGTAAATACGTCGAGACGCATCGAGGAGACAAGACCCTCGACACGTCCGCGAATAAACGAGAAATTGTAAAGTTAATACACACAAACGTTGTTTTTCTTTCTCACCGTGAGCACCCCACCCCGCGAAAAAGAGTGTCAACTTCCGCATCGAGTTCCTCACCAACGATTGGACCAAAAGGACTAACGGATCGGAGAAGATCCGACGAGATAATAAAATGTAAATAGAAAAATTGGCGCTTTTTCGTTTATCCGATTACATGCTCGAATGTAATCGAATATCCGACGAGCATACTCTCGCGCTTATGGTCATCGAGCGGAGAGCCGAGATTAGAGGGGTTTATCAAACTCTCTCTCTCTCTCTCTCTCTCTCTCTCGCGGCTTTTGCCACACACGTGTATATTCCGACGAACAACGAAGGGGGGAGGGGCCGGAGGGGAGGAAAGGCGGGGGAAAGCGTTGTACGGCAACGTTAGCGGTCTAACAACGACGCAGGGCCAAGCCATTGACATTTCATGGTGTCGTGGCTCGGCGCGGAACCGATGACGACATGATCGAACCCCGGGCCACCACCGCCCTCCTTTTCTCCGGCGAGTGCAATTATCTGCCTTGTTGAAGTATTAATTGCCTCGGTGACATTTCAGTTTGCGTCATGATCCGTTCACCATTTTCCGATCAACGTTACTTATGGTTATTCAGATTTTCCATCCCCTCGCATTCCACTTTTTCCAGATGTCTGCAATCAAACGGTCACTTTGCTATTTTTATCTACAAAAACGTCATTACTTTATCAACTAGTGGAAACAAACTGCGATCTCATCAAGTGTTTGTCGTCGATTTTTCGAAACCACTTCGTTACCAGGTAGGAAACGTCGAGTCCTGCGGACACGGTGGGCGAGCAGCTCGGTCCGTTCGTCCAAAAAGATCTTTCGAAGGTATCCTCTCGAATCAAACTGCCAGCGATGTGCTGCACCGACTCATCGACCCGTTGTCGGATGAACTTTTATCTGGCTCATCCGAGTGCGAACGAGTGCCCTTTCGCGCTGTAAAAATGAAACGTAAAAAAGGTAAAATACTTGCAAAAGCATCGAGAGTTTTGAAAGACGCGAAAAAAAAATGATGAAACCGATCGCAAGAGCATGGAAAATAAAAATGGAAATGAAAGATAACAAAGAAAAAGGAAGTGCGAGAAGCTTCTGGAGGCGAATGAATAATTCATCGGATGCACACCGAGGATGTGTTGAATTCGCGTATCCTCGTTATCTCCCAGTATCAAATATCCTGAAAAGAGCAATCGTCGAGGATTAAAAAAGAATATTTGATTGGCAAAGTGTATTGGAGGGCACACACGTACACGTGTGTGCATATAGATGCGTGAAGAGGCCGCACGAAGCGAGAGTTGGTCGATCATGACGTTCCTCGATGCTTCCGCGAGGACGACACCGAGGCGGGGCCTGCGAGAATACTTCGTGCTTCCAGTTGGGGGTTGAATCCTAATACCCAGATAATGGGGAGTAATTGCGAGGGATCAGAGCGACCGTAGCTACTCTGTCGGTTCCGGGCTCTGTACAGTGTGCGATGTATTCCACTCTGCCCCTCTCTTTTCGACGCACACGCACACATCCCCACACAAAAATGTACGTGCCGGAAGCTGTCAATCAGAAGGGCGTGACCGTCGCGACTCAGCCTGCGGAGCGATGCAGTTCTGTCCTTTCTTCAGTTACAACGTTTCATCTGCGCTCCCAACCCTCCTGTACAGAACGAGACGAATGAATAGCGAGGAGCGGGAGTGAGAGGTGGAGGAGAACGGCACGGGACGAGAGTTTCGGAAATACGGGGCGCGCGCAACCCTCCACGACCCTCTCGTCATACGTCCCTCCTCCCATCGCGCCTCGAGCCCCCCTCCCCGAAAGGGAGGATGCTATAATCATGTTATCGAAGCGAAATCACGAAGCACGTTTTCAAATACGAGATATCGCTCGTCGCTGACACGCACACGGATCGACGAACGCGATCCGTGAAAACGCACGCTTTTGTCCGTACATATCTGTGGGCGAATCCAACATTCGTACTTTTAATACGAGCCTGCCCGAAAGCTCCGGCGGATCCATCCCGGAAAATCAAACGATCGAAAAGTCCCATCCTCGCTCATGGACTAATGTTGACACCATTAAAGTTGTGCTCGCCACGCCGGATCTCTGTAAACACGATTTTGTAAAATTCCATTGAAAACTCGTCGACGCGCTTTACATTTTCTACGTTACATCAAAGGGCACTTTAACTTGGATATAAAATAGTTATGGAAAGGGAACGAACGGTTTGCCGGAGCCGTCGAAGTGCCGAATGTGTGTACCTCGCCAATTCGCAGATTCCTCGCTGAGGCAAAAACGCTGTTGACCGAAACCAATCTCGTTGCCCTCAACCAAAGTATTTTACTCGGTACTGCAACAATAAAACGAAGCTCCGGTGCAGCTGAACCAGTCGGTGTCGAGGCGCCAAAATACCATGGAAATGGACTGAATTATTTATTCATCCCAACGATTTCCATTTAGCCGATTCGATCATGGAGATTCAAACAAATATTTATCGAAGAAACTGAAAAATAGACATAAGCGAACAAATCATAACAGTTTTGAACAAAATCATTTGGTTTCGGTCGTTCGGTTGATCCATCAATAAAAACTTATCGTGGTTCAGTCGAAAAACGTAAAAAATTGGCATTCAAAAAATACGACGTTTGCAACGTTCGAGTCCACCGAAACGAACGAAAAAAATATTTGTAATTCATCATTTTTATTTCACAACGTGGGTTGAAAAAAAAAACGAATTGCGAATTCGGCAGGGAACAAAATTGGAGATTTACTGGAACTATTCGACATTTTTTTTCGACCATTTCGTTGGACTCCAGCGTTGCAAACTTCAGCGTCATCAAAAAATATGTAAGCGCAACGAAATGTTTGTCCAACAAAGTTCGACGAGAAATCTTCTTTTCTCAGCAGCGTCTGAATAAAGAGCCAACGAGCGATGGTTTGAACGGAAGAATTCCGTTGTAAATTAATTTGGCGAGTTGAACACTTCGACGTTGGAATTCCGTCTACGGATTATGATTTCGAAGCAAATTGCTCGAACAAACTGAGGCGCACGCCGATGGCAAATACAATAAGCCAGCACGAGCCCGTGAGATTATTAATACGCGGCCCGTTCGATGCGAAGATTACAGCAAAGCAGACGCACACAGAGCCACGCGCATTCGAAGTTCCACGATGAAATTACGCAGTCGCTTGACGCGCGACTATCAAATCCTTTGAAGTTGCGGAAAGGATACGTTACGAGTAGGAGCATCGAGCAGCCCGAGAAGCCTCGAATACACAAAGTTTGGGGAATGGGGCTTCCCGAGGGATGAAGAGAATCGAATTCAGACCCAAAAAGCCGTGCGCGACAAACGCACACAGATTGTTGCCACGTCGAGTCACGAGTGAACGAGAGATCACAGACGGTTTATGCGGAGCTTATTAAATTTCGTTAAGGCTCCTGTTATTATTCACTGCTTAAAGAGCTGCGATAATAAATTCGCTCAGTCGAGTACGAGCCAAACGCATTATTAGCTTCCAAAATTTTATCATCCTCGAGAATCTCGCATCCAATTTCATAACCGAATAAAGGAACGTCGTCCCACGTTACGAATGTGTCAAAGCGAGTAGCGAAGTTGCTCGTGTCCCGGACGATCTGGAAAATAAAAAAAATCAAATTATGCTCAATCGAGAAACGATGTTTCGAGTAAACGACCTGAAAACTCCTATCAATTTTATATTTCGATTCACCATCGTATTAAGAGCAGCAGAAAGTGGCGATATCGGAACGAGAGTGGCCCAAAAATTTCAATGACTTTATCTACGAATCGTGAAAGTTAATGAGAAAATTCGACTATATTGGACCCCGAATGATAAAAAGATGTTTAAAAATGTCCAGTTTTTCCTCTCCCCGGTGGACCAAATTTGAATATTTTCTCGAAGAATAAAAATGCAAACGATATCGTAATCTCTGCGCATTGGAGTTACATTACAGTGCGCGTATAGCATGCGGCAAAAATAATGACATAAAGGACAATGAAGTGGCTGGCACAATGGGCAATAGGTGTTGCTGGATGAAGGTGTACATCCAAAGCACATCGAGTCAGCGAGCGAGAGAGAGGGCACGGTGAGAGTTCCAAGGGGTTCGTAGGGTGGAGGATGAGTGACACGAGGGGATTTATATGAGAGAAGTGAAGCCGAGCAGAGCGGGTAGTAAATGCAGTGGGCGTGTTCCATTACTTTCATTATTTTCGAGTAGGAGGGTTCGACCGATATGCACTCGCACATAATGTACCGAAGCGCGAGTTCCGTCGCCGAGAGCTCGCGGGGATGCCCCGAAAACGCGTGGGTGCTACCGGAGCAGAGTACGTGGGCTGATTTTCACAAATGTAAAGATATATCAGGCGCACGAGTATTATTCGCATAATAAAGTCGCAGGATCACAGAGATCGGCAAAGTTGATGATAGCAAAGGGCTCCACTGCGGCTCCTTGCTCCGTACATAAATCTCTGTCTCTCTCAATCAGCCAGACTGAACATCATCTCCCTCCTCCGGAATAGCGAATTTTTCAGTGGACCAAAGCACGGCTCACGATCCTACCTGCCCCTGTATTACAGGCACAAAAACTCCACGCTGCTCCTCCCGTCGAGTTATTGAATTACCCGAATTCTAAATCGCCTTATCGAAAGCCATCACACGTGGGGCAGGCATTTCTGTTGAATTTTGTACCATTAAGGGCTCTTCAAACATCACACGACGCTCACCTGCAATTGCAACATCAAACTGTGAATGCGATGCGAATTTATGCTTTGGGGGAATTCACCCCTTGCTTATTGCATCCTTGCACAATATTTTGGAACTTAAGGCCTTTAGACAGTTGCGATGGACGGAAAAATGCAACATTTTTTTTATTAGATATTCTTCAAGTACAATGTCTGAAGAATATTCTCACTTGAATCTTTAAACGCGATTATCTCAGAATCGTCTTTTTTGAAAAATATCTTGCCGTGGGCACGATTACTAAAAAACTATTAATCTGAACCATACGAAATTTATACCGCTTATTTATTATATATAATCGATAGGGCTGGGACGAAGGATTTCGTATTTTGTTGGAAAAAAAATTGTGACAAAAAAACCGAAAATTTAGAACGCCAAAAGATGATTTTTTTGTTAAAACTGTTGCCATTTTGTTCAAATCAAAATTTTTACAAGTCCTTCCTCCAGGCTCAAGCTACTTTTATAATAAATAAGTCGTATAAATTTCGTATGAATCGGATTAAGGGTTTTTTTAGTTATCATGTCCATCCCAAGTGATGCTCAAAAAAGGTGGTATTGGAATGCAGCTGGAGTGGCGCCATTTTGAGAATTTTTTTGATAAAAAAAATTGCACGAGTACGTGAACATATGTATTAATGAATATTGTTCACAGTTTTTCAATAAACATTTATTTTCTTGTCGAAAAAAAAAAAAAATCAAGAAAATCACGTTTTTCTGTCCGCTGCAAGTGTATAAAGTAGGGGTGTGCGGATATTCGAACTCACGAATTATTCGAGACGAATCGAATCGATTTTCGAATCGAATTATTCGGATAGTTCGAAAAATTCGAATTTCTTCATAAATTGAGTGCTCAACTATCAAACTAAAATATTCATTCCTTATGAATTTTGAAAAATATTCAACAATGTTTGAAAAAAAATTATTTTCCTTTTCCAGTAATTCTGGGATTCACGCATAGTCTTATTTTTATTCATATGTTTGTTGGAATTTTCATAATACATGGTTCAAAAAAATCCTCACAGTATTACTTAGTTATTATTGACAAATAAGAATTCATAAAATTTGATAAATATCATTCATATGATTTTTTTAAAATTGGGTGTGTGGAATTATTCGAATTCGCGAATTATTCGAGACGAATCAAATCGGTTAATTGAAATTTTTATTAAATGATGAAAGATTTGATTGAAGAAAAAGAAAAATTTGTATTGAACGTATTTATTTGGTTTGATCATTTCTTAAAGAATTCGTTGTTACTGTTTATATAATCATTATTTGAAGAATGATTTTTATTACAATATTTTATTATTTAAGACATTTGTTTTAATTTCAATTAAATCATTCGATTTTTGATGAGATGAAAAATGGGATTAAACAGTCATATATACATACCTATATCTTTTGTTAGCAATTATAGATGAAAATTTTAATTTATAACGAATACTCTAATTAATACAACCGAGGAACAAAAATTTTCATCGATATCCATAATTGTTGTTTATTTGGCAATAAATAACAATCATTCGAATAGTTTGAATAATTCGAATATTCGGTTTGAATCACGGACGCTCGTCTCTTGGAAATTTTCTTAAAAATCATTTTTTTTAATTTTCAAAAGGGCTGCTATTTTTGAAAGCAACATTTTTCCACGTCGTTCGTTCCATGGCCAAATGCCCATTCTAACATCGCTCTGCGTTGGCAATTTTTTTGCAATCGATCGAAACTCGTCAACGCATATCGATTTCGATGATTCGAGGCACGTTACATGACTGAATGTTGTTAAGGGGTTCAGCCGAAATTGGACCAATGCCCGGCCGGATAACGAGCAGATTTTTTTTCAGCGTTCATGCCAAAACTGGTTCAACGGAACTATTCGTCAAGCACTTTGGTTCCGAGGGTCCACGAAACTGCTCATTCGACTCCTAAATTTTTTTCCACTTGACAACCTGCAAAAAATACCAAAAACTGAGTAAATTTTCACAAAAACTTTGACAAAGAAACGAGCATCGAGAATTGGACGAAAAATTCGCAGGTCGAGTCACACCTACAAATCTCAAATTCCCAATGAAGCTTGCTTACTATTATAAAAACGATGGAAAAATCGTTCGACATTTCTAATTCGACGATTCAGGGGGCGACACGTCCACGAATTTGGCCAGAAGCGCTCGACACAAACAGAGGAGTGTCTACCGATTAACGATGCTTCTGAACTATTATGTGGGCAACAACAAGAGAGGCAAAACATACGTCGAGCCTAAAGACTAAATAGGGGCTTTTCGGATGTGACCACGACCCCAGCGAGCACGAGCGTTAGGCTAACAAGCTGTCAAGACGTCGACGCGTGTCACTCGACTTCTCATCCGAGACGAGGACAAATCCGAACAAGCGACTGTCCCTTCTTTCACGATCGGAGGACAAACGTGCCGTGTTTTGCTCGCACGTAAACTTGTTTAATAAACTCGTACATTCCAAGCACTCGAGTCGTCGTGTGAGGAACGTTCTGATGTTCGTAAACGCACCTACGTTTGGGGCACGAGTCGTTCCGTCGAGATTTTCATCGTCGGAAGATACTTTTCACGGTTGATGAAAACGACACTTTTTTTAGTCCAAGTACAGAGGATGAAAATCGAAAGAACTCGAAAAAGTGAAGCTTTTTGTTATTTTTATGATTTCACTATTGACTACTTTGAATCTTTGTCGGAATTTCTGTTGTTTTTTTTTCTATTGGTATACAATCTCATTCTCAAAATGATTTTCTTCACGGTTCTTTTGTGTCGAACGATTTTGTTCTCATTATTGTCATTTTTTTGACAGATCGAGCAATATAAAGTAACGAAAAAGTGTCTGGAATCGAAAGTGACAGAAAAATTAACGTTCCCTCATTTCCTGACACTTTTTTGCTTTCTACACGCCTCACTGACATCACCGGACGATCAAAATTTGAAAATTCTTGAAAAAATTTGTGAAAAAATCTCGCAGCCCCCTCAAAGAATGCAAGATTTCAGTCTATTCTCCATACAAATTTTATTTGTGTATTAAATAAAAAAACATTCATTTTTAATTGAAATTTTATTTTATTTTACTTATTATGAATTGAAAGTGTTCGGAAATTTCATTATACAATTGTCTGAAAAATAACTGAAAAAAGTTTCGTCCCATTTTGTGATAAACTGTGCTGAACGGATTAGTGAAACTTTCACGAAATCAAAGATCATGATTCGAACTGAGGTTTTACGCAATTTCGATATTTTTCCATCGCAAAAATGTACCAGAAAAATTTGACAATTTCGTTCATCGATAAACGAAAAAATCTTATTACCGATTTGAAAATTATTCAGAAACGTAAAATGAACGATGGCTGCGATCACAATTGAGAGAAAAAAAAGTACAGCAAAATACGGACAAAAGGATAATTCAAAAATTTTACTAGCACGTTCCGCGTTCTACGTATTTATTTTTCCAATATTCAACACCGATTCCAATTTTTTTATTCAAATCCAACGAATCGCGGGATAATATCTCAAAAACATAGTTTTTTTGACATACAAAAATCGTGAAAAACAGAAAAGCTGCAGCCAAGATGGTCGCCGAAATTTGGGATGACAACATGGCCGCTTAACGTGCGAAAGTTTACGCTGCATAAAAGTCGACGTTCGTTCGTCACGTAGAACATACACACGCTCGTGAAGCTACAGGGCTATCTATAAACACACACATAAATGGAAAGGGTATCTTGATGCTACTATAGAAAAGATACGGGGGAGACGGAGACGTTTGCTTTTGGTTCACGTGCCGCTTAACTTGATCACCGGGCAATCTGGCCTCGTTTCAACCTTCGGTTACTTCAACGCTTCCACTAACAAATAACATTGTCGGGAGGGGAGATACACGCGCTGGTAGCGTACTGATTCAATTTGCAGACCGTGAAAGTGGAAATGCTGCTCTCGTGTGTCCCATGCGCGATCGCACTATCGCACAGGGACGCAAACACAAAAGCCTTGCACCCAAATATGTACCGTGTACGCGACCGTTGGCCTAGTCAGGGGGAGGTGTCATTCGTGCCGCGAGAGAGCACTGAGATCGAAGGCTCACGCGCTGTCGAAATGGTCACTATACTTTTCGTCATTTCACTTATTTTTGTTAAAAGGAGACAACAAGATTTTCCTCCGATGGGAAACTTTGAAGTGATTTCCACATTTCGTAGCGACTGTCAAATAAAAAAGCGTCGCATTTTCGAAAAATGATGGGATATCAGTAAAGTGGAAAAGATTTTTTTGTTCGATATTCGACGCGATTTATTCGCCCACTTCGTCACTCAACGAGCTGTTTGGTTAAAACAAAATATCAATTCCGATCGTCACACGTGTACGCTTCCAATACACTTTTTCTGCCAATGAGAAATCAGCGAGCTCTTGGTTCGAAAGGTTTATAACACAATATGAAAAAATCAGATATGAAAAAACATGTTTCTATGGATTCTAGAAAAATTGCGTTTCAGTTTTTTTTCAAACGCGATTACGCGAAATCAAAAATCATTTTGTATCGAACCGATTCTGAGATCCAGAGTTCAATCTTGTTTTTAGAAACTAAAAACTTTCGTTCTCGAAACGATGCTGATTGCCGATGGGCGATAAAATTGGTTAGCAAAATATTTCGCGAAGGTATACAGAAGAGTAATTGCCAAAAATAATATAACGGGACCTTTTGGTAGGATACAATAAAGGTAATCAGAGAGAAACGTGCCTCAACGTGACGATTCACCGGATATGCACCCTTCGCGATGAATATACAGATATAATAAGCGTTTAGAGTCGAGAGGAGTTGTATGAGAAACTCCCAATTAGTGCCCTGTTATTTAGTTACATCATACCAAGATAGTCTGCACCTTATAAACACATATAACACAAAGTACTCGGAATGTACGAGTTTGAGAGCTCCGACGTTCTCTCTCTGTCGTTTTCAGTACACAAGCAAGTCCTAACCTATCGAGTGTGAATGCCAGTATATCGCAACGAGGAAGAAAGAAAGAGAGAAAATACCGAGATCCATATCTCCACGACGTGTTTAAAAATAATTACCGTGGAAGATTCGACGATAGTCACGGAGTCGTCCTCACCTATGGGACAAGCGACGAGGGAACAGTCGAGGGCGTCGAGTGGCACTCGTTCGCGCGGGACATAAAGCCCTCTGGCGGAGAAAAAAGTCCACTATCCTGGGTACAAGCAAGAATATTTCCCGCCCAATAGAGCTTCACTCTTCCGGCACTGCTCGAGTGGTACTCACCTTTCAACCACTCTATCACAGCGTTTAAAGAAGTAAAGACTGAAGGCTCTTTCAATTTTCCATTGCCTTAACCCCTCGCGACTCTGAGCTGCCCAACCGCTTATTCTTTCTTCCAAACCTAAGCCATTTTTCTCCCTCCCACTCCTTCTTTTTTTCTCCTCCCATTGAGGCCAAACCTCTGAAAAGGAGAAGAGTTGATTCTCGATGACAATGTGTAGACACAAGGGTCGGTGAGTCTTGCAAATCACCCCCCTCTGACCTCTAACGAAAGTTTTACAGCACCGCGCCGGAGCAAGAAGGAATATTCAAAGTGTCGCACACGAGATTAATACTGTTAAATAAAATCATCGATTGTGGATCGAGTTTCGAGTCGAAAAGTCCGTTGATCACTCTCGCCCCTGATGCGTTGAGTACACACAATTTGGTTTCCTTTTTTTCGCGTATTCCACCGAAACTGTTACAAATAAGGCAGTCAAATTGCAGATGCAAGAACTGTTGTGAAAGCCCGATAGATAAAATGTTCAGCAAGATTGGTTTCACGATTCCCTGTCTTATTTCCGCCCTGTTGCAAGACCACGTACTTTTCGACTCTTGACTCCGATAATCAATAACACAAGTGAGAGAACTTAAAAAAAAAAATATTACAAAAATTGTCAACTTCGAATTCACTTCTCAACTGAAGTTGAAATCCAGGAACATTCATCGTGGGATACCCTAAACACCATAAAAACTTTCGTACTTCGTCCGTACATAGGAGATTCTAACCTCATTTAGTGTTTGTAGGAATTCGATGTTGTGCTCCAAATAGTGACTCGCCAATCGTGTGCACTCCCAGTCCGAGCATCATCCACGACTTTGGTGGATACAAAGCGTGCTATTTTTCTTTCGATGATCTCAGGATTTCTCCTCCATGATGAAAAAGTGCGGGAAGATCAAACAACACTGACGTGTATCGTTACTTTTTTTATCGTGTACTCGTAATATTTATATTAGTTTACATATAATTTATGTATTTGTTTAATAGATATATATATTTATTTATTTATATATTTTCGTTTTCTATATATATATATATATATATACTTTTTTTTTACGATTTCAATGAATGAAGCAATATTCACTAAGATCCAAGAGGAAACGCTTCAAAGCGCACATAAACAAAATTAGCGACATTAGAGACTTGGAGAAACTTAATAAAAAAGGAAAAAGAAAAAATGAATTAATTACTGAGATTCCATCATCAGATTTCAGATACTACGAAGATTTTATAATTATTATTGTTTTGGTTTTAAACAACGGATTTAAGGATTTTCATACTGGAAACATGAGATTCGTGAGAGGAGCCAAGACCGAATGGACTTTTTTGGCATACGAAAATTCCGCTTTCACCAAATTGAAAAGTAATTTTTTTTCGTTTCTTTTGTCTATAGCACACGCACGTTATATTTCCTTTTCCATTAGTTTTTTTCCCGTTTTTATTTCTCCACGCGTATTTTGTGCCGAGTTCGTTATAACTTTGCCCACGAATCTCGATGCTCTCGCTCCTTCAATTACTATCAGCAGAAACGTGTCATAATCGATGGATTTTTAGGCGTCTTTAAACTATTTTTTATTACTTTTTTAAATATGAGATTCGAAAGAGCCTCGAACAACTCGACGAAAAAACGTTCGAGAAAAAACAATAATCATTCTCAATCGATACACTGAGTAAGCTCAAGCCATAAATATCTCTTGTCATCACAATACAGAGAATTTTACGTTGAATTTAATATATTGAATTTCCTTTTCTCACGTTTTAGTAATAACATACTTCGATGATTTTATATTATTTGTATTTATTTATTCTACTCTGTACTGCTTTATTGTTGTTGTTCTGTTTTTTTGCTTGTTTTCGAAAGATTCGAATCGAATGAGGAAAATATATAGTGGACCACTATTAAAGTATCGTATATTTTTAATTCGCTGTCAATTTTTGGTCACAGCTTCGTCGAAATAGATTGGATGAAATATCGTTTACGATTATAAATTTGCTATGCAACAACACATCGATCGGTATAATAATAATAATCTACAAATCCGCCGATAGAACTTTCATGTCTTTAGCACAGATCGCGAATCACGAGAGCATATTTCACGTAGAATTCGTGCTGTTAAATCCAAATTTTGTTCTTCCTCGTTTAATCGAACGGCAAGCCAAATTAAGGTAGCCCAACGATCCGATGGACAGTCACTTTTCGATTTCGCTACGTGAAATATGATTTTTATTTATTATTCTTTTAAAATCTATATTTATATATATATTTGTTTTTATTATTGTGTTATAAAGAAAACGGACGAAAGTTCGTGCCCGCATAAATTGGCACAGTGTCTCTATCAATAATACAATTATGCCTTCGGCGGCCGCGAAGACGTGACTAAACTCTATTCACTGACTCCTCAAACTCCAAGTGTTTGGGATGAGCACAACGCGCGATTGTTCTCTTCGGGGGATTTTATTTCATTCATTTTATTTCGAATAGTTTTTTTTTTCTGTTTTTTGTGTTACCCAAGATGCGAATGAGCTTTCGGGGAACTCTCTCGGTGAGATCTCGGAGGTACAAACTCGAATGGTGAATTATTCTGACGTACGAGAATGAACTGCGCACAGATTCTGCGAAGCCGTGACGTAGTCTTTTGGAGCAAGGTTTTTTGTACTCTTGAAACTTTTCCTTTATTAAAGTACTTTTTCCGAATATTCTCCTTTACAAAAATCACGATTCTCGACTCTTTTCCTCCTTCCCATTCCGTTAATACGTTTCGAATTGATCGGGAAGGGAGAATATTTCAAAGGAATTTCAATAGGCTCGAAGGAATCGACGAACTCGGTTTCGTATACACCGACGCGGAAATTTCGTGAGGGTTGAAATCCTCTTTTTTCTCCAACGAGATATTAAAAATTTGAAAAAATCGTAATTCTGCTGGAAATCGATTTTTGTAAAATCACAGGGCTGGACCTTCAGACTTTTAGCCTACTTCGAAATGTTGAAGTTGACGTGGATTTTCGTGTGCAATTCATTCTCGAATGGAGCGTCGATCAGCGTCCATTCTTCATTCCCAACATACGATTAAACTCAGTCAAACGATAGCTGCGTTAACGAACGCGAAAAAAACTTAATATATTAATCATATGTGTGAAGATTAAAAATAATATGTAGAATTTACAAGAGATATTTTGTAACACCAAGAACCAGTCAACGGTGAGAAAATAACGTCGTTACATGTACATATAAACACGAAAGTATAAAACTCTTAATTAAATCATCACCGTTTGTTCGTTTTGCGAGTTTGATAATATAAAAATTTCGATAATGTTATTCTGGAGAATGGAAACAGCGACGAACGAAAGACGGTGAAAAAGATTTTTTCTTGTTTCAATGAAACCAGAGAATTCGCGTACCAGAGCCTTCGCCATATTTTCTAGGCCGATTAGATCGACGATCATTTAACAAATAAACTCGAATTCTCCGGTCGGAGTATTTCCTCGCCAAATTAATACAACAACGAAGCGTAACAAAATAGAGAAAAGGATAAGACAAAGCAGTCTCGAGGGCCTAAACGTATGATGATAGTAACGCACTTTAAATTCGAGTCGAAAAGCTTATTTTAATAAATGCACTTGTCGCGACAGCTTGGAAACAATCACACACCCAGCGTATCGTTCATAACGTAACAATTTACAAAAAAACTAGAGCTTAAAGAGAATGAACAATGTTAAGGAAAGAGAAGAAAATGAGGCACTCGTAATCCTCGATATCGTATTGGCCAATAGCGTCACAGTCAAACGTTGAACGAACAAAAAAGTGGCTCTGGTACTCTAATCTTATTTCCGATTGCTCGACTCAGAGTTTCTGACTCTCCCTAAATTCTAGTATCAGAAGTATCGATGAGATGCATATTAGGAATGTTAGATTTGTTTTGTCCATTCATTTGTCAAGGTATAAAAGGGACGAATTAAAACAGAGAGAGAGAGAGAGAGAGAAAGAAAAATTGAACGAATGCAAACGGTGAGAAGACAAGCGCGCGGTTGCCCATTTCTCGTCGACTAAACGCTAGATTTATATATCGGTTAGGCGCAGAGGCTTAAGCTACTGTCCCCCGTATCACGAGAGGAAAATACGTGAGTTAATTCGTTATAACGCGCTGCTACATTAGGCTTCGTCGTCTGTGTTACAACGGTGTGTCTGTTCGTTTGTTAAATCTTTGCTAATAATTCGAACGAAATACTCAAAGAGTTTTTCTGTGAGTGAATAACTTAATAGAAATACGATCACTTGGTCAATGCAGGGAAGGTCTGGAAGCGCGTTGTTTGAGCCTCGCGAGCAAAGCTTGTTCCCCGTCGTCGTCAGTTCTGGAGGTCGTGGTACCGCGAAAGCTCTCAGATCTGTATTTGTCGCGCAAAAACATGCGTCGTTCTTCTTTGTACTTTTCAATTCTTTCGCGACAACGGGGGTCCCCGAGATCCAAACCGCCTAAATTGCGGGACTGAAGCTTGTCGGAGCTGTTTGACGAAGACATGGAGAGCTCGGTGCCGACGTTCGGGGTCGAATTGTGCTGTGAATCTTCCAACGTTTGTTTCGAGGGCAAAGAAGGAAGAGCATCGTTCATGCGATTGAATTTCCCTTCGTCGAGAGACCGGCTGAGCGCAGCTCTCGTCGATCTCGCATGCCGAGCTCGCAAGCAGGGCGGCAAGTATTGCATGCCGTTGTTCGACGAAGGCTCTTCCGATTTCCCCCTCGCAGTGTCCAACTCTTGCCTCATCTTCCTCTCTCGCACTATTTCTCGGCCAATTTCCGAGTCGAAACTGCGACGATCGCTCGCCGCGATTTCCGAGTCGTAACGCCTGCGTGGATTCAACGGTGGCTCGCTCCCGACACCGCCGGACAGTCGTTGGAGCGCGAGCTCCTGTAAAATCGCGGCCGTGTCTCGCAGCACCACGGAATCTTCGATCGGCGAGGACGCGTTCGACAACGTGCACGACGAATCCAACGACGTCGTCTCGGAAGCTCCTTCCGGTTGGTGGACTATTTCACACGGTTCTGCAGCATTCTCCGACGCGATGACGACCTCCTCGTTGTCACGTATTTGAGAATTCTGCATGTTGTTACGTTTTACATTTTCTTGGATGTGCTTCGGAAGATACTTGAAATGATGATGATGGTTCGGGTGGTGGTGATGATGGTGATGGAGACTCTGATGTTTGCGAGGACTTTGGCCAAAGCTATGATTGTGGGCACGCTCTTGACTCTGATTGTCCGACCTCGTTTCATTCGAGCTTCGCCTCTGCTGCTCCGTGCCCGGAATGTACTGTCCCGTCTGTTGGCTTTTAACGATCATTCGTTTTTTCTGCTGTTCCGGAGTTTTTTGATTCATCATCGAAGCCGCGTTGATGTTTTCTTCCTCGCGCGAGCCTCGTCCCTCGTGCTTTTCGTTCATGTTGCCACGATAAACGTTCTCGTTATCGAGCCTGAGACTGTAACTCCCCGAAACTTCGTTCTCCTGCTCCATTCGAGAGGAATCCAAATTACTTTCCAAGTGTCTTAAGCTTTCGGAAGATGGTCTCTCGTTACCGTTCCGCCTGTCGCTTCCGTACTTCCGATCGTCGATGACGAAGATCTCGTTCGTTTCCGGTAAAACGTTAGAATCCTCATCGATATTATTTTTAGCGTCTTTCTTAGAGTCACTGGGGTCGTAAGAAATTTCATTGGTTTGCTGCAACAACGGTGGGCTCTCGGTTAAATCACTGGTGCCGATGCACGAGGGATCGGTATCGACGTTCGAGCCCATCGTCAGATCCAACGAGGTTCTCGAGACATTGTTCGACGTGGATCTTAGTCGAGGCGGATCAGTCGCGATCGCTTGATTGACGGTGCCGTCGAGCGGATCTTTCGGACTGCTCGCTTCGCTCGTCGGCGTCGTTACCGATTCCGTTGTTCTTTCGATCATGACCCACTCCCCGGAATCGTTAGTGGTTGTCACCAGTCCCTGGGTCTCGGTGCTCGTGAACATCTTTTCGGAGCTGTCACAAATCACGAACCCCGAATCCGGGAGATCCTCGAGCGTGTGCTCGCAAGACATTGGCGAATCGAGATCCGTGTTGCTCGACGATGGCATGCAGCACGACGGCTCGGTCGTTCGCATCGCCGAACCACCCGCCACGTTCTCGTCGATTCTTGAACTCGTCGAAACGTCGATCGTCAACTCTTTGCTTCGTGGGTCCCGACACGACTCCTCACTGTTGCACTGCGATTTATCATCTTCCGAAAAATCCGCGATGTTTCCAACAGCCTCCGAACTTTTGTCAGGATTCGTTCGACTCATCGTCTCGCAACAACCCGACGACAGAGCATCGCACGATACCATCATTTCTTGATCTTGCACAGTCGCGCTGCTTCCAATCGTATTTTTTCCCAAGGAATTCACCGATTCTGTGCGAGAAGCTCTATTGCCATCCCCGCCTCTCCTACCCTCGTAAGTCTCTATTCTCTCACAAGATTCGCTATTAATATTACTACGATCGTCCAACGTCGAGGACGATCTGTGACTAGGATCTCGTGACGATTTTGCCGACGACGCTCCTGTGCTCTGTCGCTTTTCCGCGTTTCCCAGCGACCCGCAGCTCTCATCGAGCTCCAGGGGCAACGTGAAGCTTCGGAAACTTATCCTAGGACTGTTCGAAGGTCCTGGGGATATTGAAATCGGAGTTCCCTGCATCGTTGCCGGCGTCATCGGCGTTGATGCTTCTGATAAAAGAGGCAAGTAGCCCGGTGTCGGCAGAGGAGACGGAGTTTCCATTCCATGAATGTCGGCCGACACCATTACCTGAAATTATAAGATTTTCGATAATTTTTCATCCATTAATCAACGTGCCTGTCATCGAGTCATCGGGGAAGAACCGGGAATCGCCTTTGCTTTTCACCGACAAGACACTTTTTCATAGTGAAATCTTTTTTAATGACTGGGTAAGTTTATTTATTTGTTATGTCCTATGTTACGAATATCTCTGTTCGATGAAACATGAAATTGAAAAATTGACGATGTTTGTTACAAAATATTAATTATATTCAACACCACTCTTGATGACTATTCAATTAGATTCCAAACAGAGCAAACTTTAGGACAAGTTTTTCTCATTAAGAATTGTAAAAGTGGGCTGACAAGGTTATTTTTTTTTTTTTTTTAATTGGTTGAATCCTGTCGTAGAATTTCAGTTTAAAAATCTGCAGCCACGTGTCTAACACACGAACGGAGGTGAGATACCGACTGATCCGTGCTTCTAACACTTTCAATCTAATTCATATTTGAGTCAGCAGAGTGAATGCTTCATATTTCGAGAAATGAAAAAATCGATGAATTTTCACCTGGTCGGGACTTTGGCTGTCGATGAATCGCAACTCGACTTCGCAGTGAAGTCGTTCCTCGAGTCTAGATCTCTTGCGTTTGGATCCTCCGGTGATGGCGATGCAGGGTGTGTCTTCTTCGTTTCTCTGTCTCCTAGGTGAGGCTTCGACGGAAGCGATGCCACCGCTTTCCTCCTCGGAGAACATTCTCATTTCTCGTTCTTCGAGGTCAAAGTTGAGCTGAATTTCGGAGAGATCAAGAGGAGAGGTTGGATTGGGTGCATCAGCGAGATGGTCGAAGTACGAGTCGTGGGATACAGATCGACTGTGACCGCACGGGCGAGCTGGGGGCGGTCCCAGGAGCGGACCGAGGCTGTCCTCGCCGTCGAGACTGTCGGCGCTCTTGACGGGACGCAAGCGTCTGAGTGAATTTAGCGAGCTGGGCATGGTCTCGGCTTGAGGCGGAGTGCCAACTTGTCGCGCGCTTTTTCCACGCGCTCCGAAACCACCGCGGCCGAATATCGCTCGCCAATTCAAAGACGGCGAGCGTTTCGAGCCGTTTCGCTTGCGCGGCAATTCGATCACCGTGTGATAATGGAGCGGCAAACCAGCCGGTCCGGCGCCGACTTCGATGTAGTCAGACTCGCAACGCAAACTTCGGTTCCTTGCTTCTTCTAAACTCAACAAACGCGCCGGTGTCGTTATAGCCAACGATTTTGGTCTTCCAACTGGACCGTCTCCGAATATCAACTCGGCGTAACAAACCAGAAATTCCGTCACGACTGCCTGCACACCGACACCCTGGAGTGCCGCTACCCCACCAACCTCCAACTCTTTGCAGCGCAGCAAATTCGGCGCCCATACTATCGCCACGTTTCGCGGTGTCATTCCTGTTTCCGCACCTCGTGCTGCTACTCGAACCAAATGTCGCATCAAGTATTCCAACGTCCTGCAAAACAATATCAATTTAATCGACATTCTTTTTTTCCTGCGACCACACGAAATCTCATTCAATTTTCGTTTCGTGGATTATAAATAGTAAAAAACTTTATGCAATTGCTGGAAGTTTCAAAGCATCTAGAAATCGATGAAAAGTGACCCTCGAAAAATAGCAATGTACAATTATTGTATAAAAGTAAATGAAGTACATAAAAAATGGAAATTTCATTGTCCATCATTGTTTTCGAACGGCACAGAGCCGTTGAAATTCTTCTAATTGAACGAGCGTCCAAGCATTCATTGGTTGATTGTGAATTTTGTCTTGGGAAACAGAAAAAGTTATCAGTCGATTGAGCCAAATTTAGAGACGCTCGAAAAATGTAATTCGAGTAGAATTGGTTGAGCATTTTTTAAATTAGTGCATTGGACTTTGCAAGTATTTTCAAAATTCGTTCTCCATTTGGCTAATCCGCACGAGTCATTTGACATTAATTAAAATTCGTTTTAAAACTGACCTGTAGTGTGGCGGTGGCAATTTCCTCACAGCGTCCCTCATTCTGCGTAATCTTTCCGCGTCGCTATTGGCCTGGACAGCTCCGACGAAAGTTGAGTACAATTGGTAGGTGCACAGTGGATTTGGTAACTCTCGAAAGTACATTTTTAGCAAGGAGGCAACGGAGTGAATGTCTTGTAATATTCCTTCATCCGAGTGCAAAGCAGGGACACGATCCTCGTCGAAGGCGTGACGAAGTCGCTGAATGTTTGACGTGACGCCACTCAGACGATAAATCCCATCGACCAAGCCATGGTTCTCGATAAATTCGGCGCAGCAGGTGAGTACGGCCGGCACTGGATTGATCGAAAGAGAAAATAAAATCATTCCCATTCGTGCTTATTCTCTCAAATCGTCAGCACATTTTCGAGCTAAATAATCTCAAACCGAGCAGGCTTTCATTGCGGTTTTAACGAAATCCTTCAGTGACGAAACTGCTTCGAGTTATTGATCAAACTCACCGTCTTGGCCGGAGTTCAACAAATGTTCACCGAGGTCGCATCCGAAAACACGTTCCTTGAGAATACCGGACTGTTTCAATCGTCTCCTGGACGGTCTATTGAGTATGAAAGATCTGAAGAACGCAATGAGCTTTCCGTGCTTCCTCAGTACCGGTTTAACGGGTAATCTCGACCTGACGGTAGTCGAGACGGTCAAGTGACGGGGTACTTTATCACCGATCACTGCAACGCACTCGGCCGGAAAGAAGCCGACGGCGAAGCCGTGTTTGCCTCGCCACCAGGTGCTCTCCCCCGGCGGTGGCATATCGATCACTGATATCATGTCACCGACCTGTAAGACAGAGACAGCAGAAAATAAGTGAAACAAACGGACGTCGATAACGTAGAAAATATTTGGCTTCTTTCCAAAGCACCGCGGACTCGCTTCTCACTCATCCCAATTGAAAATCAACGAGTTTACTCCACGGAAAGACCGAAACATAATCCCTCATTCAACATTAACTTCTCACAAGTTTATTGCCACAATTAACCCGCGTATTCCCGTTACAAAGAAGGTGCTCGTAACTCACAGCTACGCTCCAACTTTTCCCACGCAATTCCCTATTGAGTAATCAACATACCGACCGACGCCTCCAACGTTAGTAGAAATAAACCGTGCTCGATCATTCGAGCCAGGCGACTGTGCTCTTAACGCGAGCGAACAAAAATCGTAGCAAAAAGACGCTGCGTCGCGGATCGAGCTATTAAATGGGCTTGCATCGTTCGAGGGCGATCGGTTTTCTTTCTTCCTTTTAGTACTGACTACCTTTTTCTGCAGATTCAGACTATGCATATTGATCAAACTTTCTTCCCGTCTGTATTTCAGAAACTCAGCACTTAGACCGTAGGAAAAAACATCGACTGTGGTCAATTCCAGTACACACGGTCGATGGAACGGTGCAAGGGGAGCTAAAAAATTCGATGATTCAAATGAAATAGAATTGACTGGGACAACTTTGATAACTGAACGAGTCTATAAATTTGATGAACGCAATTTCCGAGAGCGACGAATACACAAACTTGTTTCTTCTCATTTTTAATTTTTCTTTGATTTGAAAAAAAAACTAGAAAAAGGTGCGAACGAAGGAAATGAAAAGAAAACAAAATATTCGATCGCCAAAAGAGTTTCCACAGGGATAAATGGGAATTATTGTAAAATCGTCTCCCCGTTTTTGTTTGAACGACGAGCACTCGGAGAATCGAGAATTCCGGGCTGGATCGATGAACCGCTCCGTTTTGTTACCTGGAAGGAAATCTCATCTTGAGCTTGAGCTGTGTACGGACGAACGGCATAGGCGGCGGCAACCGCAGGTGTATTTATCGGACAGGAATCTGATTCCGGAACTAGGATTCTTCTACCGCGATTATCGAGTTGCAGCCAATTGAGAACCGGGCCACAATTCAAGCCCTCGTGATTCAGTTGTGAAAAACGTTCCAAGTATGCGGTGAGAAGATCGCCCACGTTCTTCGACGGCTGCGAGTCCGGGAGCTTTGCGAGCGACGAGAATTTCCGATCGAATATACAACGATGCAATTGCTTGTCGAACATAACAAAGTTCTCGTACGAACGTTGAAGAGTCCAACAAGCATCGCCCGACGTAACTCGAACGGCGAAACTCGGGTCGTTAGGAACTTCGGTCACGGACACCTGAAAAACAAATGTCCCATTATTATTAACTTCTCAAATTTTGCCGAAAGAAAAAAAATATTTTTTGACTGTCATTCTTTGATTCAGGCTCGATGAAAATAGACCAAATATTTTTTCGAGCGTCTGTTGTATAATCGTGGCAATAAAATCTCTAAAATACTGAGAATAAAAATCTTTCATCAACATCAACGAATTTTCGCTGTTTTTTATTTTTCCAATAAATTTTGCAATTCAAAGCTCTTTTAGCTCAGTTTCGTGAAATATTAAAAAACAAATATTCGTTTCGGTAGAAAGATTTTCTCTTTTAAAATTTCGAACTCTCGTTGCTGGACCAAAATAATGTTTTCGCTGAATATATTCAGAGAGTATTTTGATATTTCGAGAAAATTACGCCCCCCGAAACCGGAGCTGTAAACATCTTTCAGGTCCTTCCAAATCCAGAAATATGCAAATATAACGTACCTCCAAGGCGCCGAGTTCGACGTGCTCGTAATGGAAGTGGGCGCACTCGTCGAGCTTCGGAAACCTTGCCACACTTCCCATGTTGCTGCCCGAACTGACTGGTGTGCCAAAGTCCTCTGTTCGTCCACAGCCGAGTCCCTGCAAAACAAACACGAATCCCCATTAATAACATTCGTCTTCGATCGCTAATCATCGAATTGATGTGCTTACGAGCAATCTTCGACCCGCAGTTGAAGCTAATCGTTAAACAATTTCTACAAGTCTGTGTTTTGTCGAAAAATCCACGAAAATAAACTTCGACTAAATTTCTAAATTTGATTGAATTTTTCATGAAATTTTTCGACTAAATTTGACTCATTTCTTCATTAAAAAAAATTTTTTCGTACAATGGACTGAAAGGGACTAAATTTATGAGCTAAAATGCTCAGGGTTTCTTCGATTTATTGATTTTTGCCAAAAATTATTTCAATCATAACAAATTTATGATTAATTTCATTATTTCAGTTAATTAATACTTCAACGACGAATTGTCCACAAAATTTCAAAATTTCGCTAAGAATGAAAGTTCCAAAGAAACGATTGATCTCAAGTAGCCAAACTCTTTGAATCGCATGAATCATCGAGGCCCCAAATTTGATCAAGAGTCCAAAGAAACTGTTAATTCCCGAAAGAAGTGTTCCACAGAAAAAATCCTCATTTTCCATTCGTCCGGATGATGGACTGAGGCAAATGATTGTCGAGGGTCGACAGAGCGTTGAGAGGAAATTTTTTTGCCCAGCGTCGTTCTGACGATGAGTAAAAAAAAGGGGCAGAGCTTAAGGAGTCATTCGATATTAGGCTGGAATGCTGGACGTTCTCCCTCCCTTAGTTCACTATTCCCATTGTTTGGTCGAGCTGGTAACGATGAATCATTCTTTATATTGACCGCACAACGATCCCTTACATCGATATACATTTGTCCGGATCGATGGAGCTTTAACTCGTCGAACTCTGAGCGATAAATTTCCGCAGTGGCAAAAGTGTATGCAGCAATTATGATTGGAGGATGTAACGCGGGGGAGAGGATCTTGGGACTGTCTGCCTGGGCAATTGAAGCCGAAGCGACGCGATGAATCATTGTGCGTCGCGAATTCGAGTTGCGCTCTATCTCGTTTACTTTTTGCTTTCTCCCTTCGAGTGTCTCGTGCCCCCAGACGGTTGTTTTCGTGCCAATAAACTTCGATCCCCTTTTCCGGTGATCGGAGTACGGGGGGCATGGAAAAAAGGTTGAAAATGTGCGAAATTTGATGGGCTCCATCGAATCTCATGAAAAATATTTTTCAAATTTCCACTTGCAAAATTTTTTTTTTTCTTTTCAACGTTTCCGCCGATTTTGATCGCCTCGCTTTCGACGATTTGAAAAACCTCGCAGCTCTTCGCGGGCACGAAATTCCGAGCGTTTTTTCACCACCGTCTCGAGGGATCGCGCTCGCGAGTGTTGCGTGTCCTGTTCGTCGGAGAGGCAGGCACTGTTTCGCAGTTTCATGTGAGAAGATAAATTTGCGAGACATGTGTCCCGTGAGGAGTTTCGAAGACTGCCACGGGCTTCGCCTCCTTGCCGAAGGGTTCAACGGACCATTCAATGAGAATATTCATATTACGAGATTGTTTTTTCTTCCCCGCACGCTTTTTGCCGGCATCCTTCTCTGCGGAGCCGGATGAATGAACGTTGTGTTCTCGCTGCTCGAGGCAAGCGCCGCGGACTCGGTCAAGCTCTACTTCCATCGAGTGTATTACCGAACAAATGGCAACTGCATTATTCACTCGTCGCGATCGTTCGATTTCGAGGGGTTTTTTAATGGACTCATCGACACGGGTCGATACTTTGTTCTGTTGCCTCCGCGCAGCTGAACTGCGGACTCCAGCTTCGAATTCCGTCAGGAAATTTATCGCCGTCAAATATCCAGTTTTACACGACGCTGAAGTTTCCAACGTTGGAGTCCAACGAAATGAATGAAAATAAAATGATTTATCCATCAGTTTTTTATTTCACGAATCATAATTGTGTAGATTGAAAAAACTACAAAGTACAAATTCGACTGGAAATAAATTGGAGAATTACTGGAATTATTGGACAGTTTTTTTAGATCATTTCGTTGGACTCCAACGTTGGAAACTTCAGCATCGTAGTTTTACGAAAAATTCTCTATTTTTCCTCTCCTGTGTAGTGCCAAGCTCCTCCGGAATTTACCTTCTGCTTGGAGACTGAGAAAAAATTTTCTTCCTCGAGCAAAACGAGATTCGTTGCACGATAATACGGTGAATTAAATTTATCTTTTATTTAACCAAATTTATTGACGATTTCAAAGAGTGCTTCGGATAAAAATTTTCGTGTCGGGATGTGTCGCGTGAGCACGGACTTCCGCTCTTGAGACCCGCGCATTTGTTGGACTAGCCGAAAATTTTCGCTATCCCCGAGCAAATCTTCTGGCTGGTTAAAGAAATCGTTTCTGCTCCAAGATTTTTGATGCAATATTCCTCAAGTAATTAATATTTGTGGGTAGCCTTTTCGTTGTAGAAATAAAACAAAAAAATTCATTTTTGTTTCACGTGTGACAAACAAACAATTTCATCAACTCAAAAAATGATCAAGTGCCAGAAAATTGGGAGAACAAATTTTTCTATTATTAAAAATATTATTTTTGATTCGTTTTTGCTTATAGAAAAATTATAAATAAATGTTTTTAAGCAAAAAAAATCACACATGAGGATAAATATGATTTTTTATAAAATACGCAAAAAAAAAAAATAATCAAACAATTTCATGAACTCAAAAAATCATCAAATGACAGAGAATTGAGAGAAAAAAAATGTTTTTATTATTAATTTTATTTTTTTGATTCATTTTTATTATGTAGAAATAATAAATAAATATTTTTAAGCAAAAAAAATCACACATGAGGATAAATATGATTTTTTGTAAAATACACAAAAAAAATGTAAATCGTCATTGCTTAAAAGAAGAGATGTAACGCACTTTTCAACGATGCGTGTTTTATTCGAAAATGTTGTGCACAAAAGCTTTTACGGCTCTTGAGCGAATCATCGCGGTAAGTGCGGGTGTGAGATTTTTCTCGAAATATATAAACGCACAATCGAAGGAACAAAGCCTTACGTGCTAAGTTTTTTGACACACTATCCGCAAAAATGCTCGCTGAGCCAAATTAAATAATTTAATTTCTATTTTAATTTAAATTTAATAATTTAATAATTTTGCTGCGGCTGCTAAAACGCCACTAGCAAAAAATCTTTGCTGTCGTGGCAGGATCGTTTCTCTTCGGGATGAATCCACAACATTTTTTGTTCATTTAATCGTATCATGTTCGGTCACGATTTTTTCAACGAATAATTCAATAAATAATTGAAGTTAGACTTCGTTTGTCTCGCCTGGCATTGAAATGGTGCGAAACGAAGCGGAGGACCGAGGCAGCGATCTTACGGAGGGGAAAATAGTCAACGAAACGGTTTCCTTCAGCATTATTCTGTGCTCGATACTCCAGTTCCAAGAGAGTCGAGTTTCGTGAAAAAAATGTCTCGAAATTGTTGAAAACGTAACTGGGCTTCGCGGGAGTGGGGTTCAATATGTCGAATAACTGAATTGTAGAACGGTCGATATTTCGAAATTTTAAAAGTTGTGATATCAGTTTGGAGAAAAATAAATAATTCGAAATTCTTATTCCCAATCGACTATTCAGCAGATTGCGCGTTTAATCAAAAATTCCTTCTTTGAATTCGTATTTACCCGAAAATATATATTTCAATAGTTTTCATTTCGAATGCAATTTTAACAGACTATCTGAATGTCAAAAGTTCATATTTTCGAATTCAAAATGGAGAGTTGTTTTACAGACAGACCAGAATATAGAGTAGCAAAAAATCGAAAGTGAATTTTTCGAGCCTATAAAACTTAGATATGCGGAATAGCGATAGCTCAAAAAGGCGAAAGTCAAAATGGCGATGTTTAAAATTGGAGATCACCGGTTTGAGTGGGTGAGTGAGTGAGACGCGTATATTTGGAGCTCCACTGCATTTCTTTATTTTGATCGATCGACTTTCTAACGTTTCGCTATTTTGACTGTTCGACTTTTTGGTGTTTGAGTATTTCAACCTCAGTAATATTTGGTCTTTCGTTATTATATTTTCAAAATTGTGAATTTTCACAGTATCGCTGACTGTAGTAAGTATCGCTGAAGAGTGATAGTCAAATTTTCGAAAAATCGATATTTTAGTCATCGTCCTATGGGCGATTGTTACATTCTATTTTCGATGTAAAGGTGCTTCGAACCTTGCAGTTTCTGCTTTATTTATTTTCGGCATTCAAAGCTCTAGTCGAATCTATCTGTCTCCATATTATCATTCGAAGTTTATAAACTCGAGATTTAGCTGTTCGAAATTTTAGTCATTCCAACATTTGATCCCCACCCCTTCGCGAGGATTATCGAAACGTAGAAAAGCCCCAAAACGGGTGTGCTGCTGCGCGAGATTCGTCAGCATTGTATAACGCTGAAGTTTCCAACGTTTGAGTCCAACGAAATGATCGAAAAAAACTCTCCAATAATTCCAGAAATTCTCCTATTTTGTTCCCTGCCAAATCTGCGATTCGTAGTTTTTCAAGCTGCACCAACGATTCGTGAAATAAACAATTGGTGAATTAAAAACGTTTTTTTCGTTCATTTCGTTGGAGTCCAACGTTGGAAACTTCAGCGTCGTCAGCATTGTCAGCATTTATTGGGATTAGGATTGAGATTGACGAGTAAAAGGAGTGAGTTTGGAAAGTAAACGATTGAAAAGTGTCAAGTCACTGTAAGAAGCGTCGAAAGCGAATGACTTTGTTGTTCGATCGCGATTCCACTAACCTCGTTACAGCAAAGAATCGCGGTATTTGGGATAATGAATGTAAAATAATTTGACGGCGTACGAAACGAGGAACACAATGGAGGCCGCCGAGCCCGAGGAATGAGGAGAGGAAGAACGAGGCGAATTCGCGTGTAGCGAATTATTGGTTTGATCGTCGATCGTAATATGCGGGTCGACCACGAATCACGTGACTGTGATACGTGACAGGAAAGAGCTCGCTAACGAAGTCCGTCGCACGATTCGATGTCAGCGGGGAGAATACATTCCAGAAAGATGCGGGACCCCGATTGTCAACTCGAGACGAAATATTTCCTAGCACTTGCAAACAAGCGAGAGGAAAAATTGAAATGAATAAAAGTTAAGGAGGAAGTCCCGTGCACAGAGTGCCTCGAGAAAGGTGCTTAAAGTTGGGAAACTCAAAGATCATTAAGGCCTTGTTACGCACACTTGTGATGGGCGGAAAAATAGAAAATTTTGTTTATTAGATATTCCTCAAATACAAGTCTGAAGAATATAAACGCGATTATTTGAGAATCGTATTTTTTTAATAATACCTTGGGGGCTGGACACGATTACTAAAAAAACTCTTAGTCCGATCGACACGAAATTTATACCGCTCATTTATCATAATAATCGCTAGGGCCGGGACGAAGGATATCGTATTTTGTTGGGAAAAAAAATTGTGACAAAAAACCGAAAATTTGGAACGTCGGAAAATGAATTTTTTGTTGAAACTGTCGCCAGTTTTTTTTCAAATCGAAATTTTTACGAATCCTTCGTCCAGGTCCAAGCTACTTTTATAATAAATAAGTGATTTCGTATGGATCGGATTGAGGGTTTTTTAGTTATCGTGTCCACTGCGACTGATGCTCAAAAAAGATGGTACTGGAATGCAGCTGGAGTTGCGCCATTTTGAGAAATTTTTTCATGCAAAAAATTGCACGAGTACACGAACATGTGTACTAATGAATGTCGTTCACAGTTTTTCAGTAAGCATTTATTTTCTTGTCGAAAAAAAATGAAGAAAACGTCGGTCGTTTTTTCGCCCGCTGCAAGTGTATAAGGCCTTAAATTCTAAGGAGGAAAGTCCTGAAAACATTTTTTCTGTGATTCACCGTTGACGAGATACGAATCGACTAGCGCCAACCAATGGGCAACGTCTGCGAGGAAAACTCGGAGTGGGAGAAGCGTCAGGGCCGCTGCCACGCCGACTCGTCGCCACACCGGATTGGCTGGGCTTGTTCGTTGTTAATAACTCCCCAAGGATGAATCGTAGGAAAAAATCGTTAAGGACATTTGTTCTTAGATTTTCTTCTACTTTCTGCCCGCTCAAATTCGAGCACATTCGAGGCGAGCTCTGTAAACGAACTGGTGAAAAGAATTATTTCAAAGGCGAGAACGAACGAAGCTTTTGAAACTTAGACCACTGGTTGATTCCTCGACTGTTCTCAAGCATCAAATAAAACGTGACGAAGAACGAAGAGTTGGGACTGCTCAATTACCCGAGCTTCCAGCCAATTATCTTGTTTATTCTACTATACACACACACTTGTACGTGCATTCCACTGCTGGACAGCCTTTCGAAGAGTCTAACGCAGAAGAGAAATGAATAGAGACCTCGACAAGTGGAAAAAGCGTGGAAAGAATCTTCGATGCTTATCATTCGTGTAGGTTAATTCAAAGAGCTTTCTCTGTTCAATTAGCTTGTACACATTTTATCGTTAATAATCGAATCATCGAGTTCACTGAAATTTTAATATTCGAGATGCCAATGTATGGCTTTTGGGAGCAAGTTAAAGGAAGTGACGAATCACTCAGTTTCGAAGGTTCGACTATCAAAATGTCGAAGTTATTAGATCCAAAATCTTTTTCGACAAATGCTTCAATTCGCTCGACTGAATCATGAACATTTTTCATTACGATATACTTGCGTCTCGTATTACGAAGTTGACAGCCTTTCCATATTTTTTTAAAGCAACTACCTCGGTCATTCATATACAGCAGAATATTAATCAAAAATCCTCATCTTCATTTTTCAATCCTTTCACATGATTCGATAGCACACTGCGAAAAGGCAACGTTTGACAGCCTAGAACGCAGTCAGTTGACAGATCAGATCAGAGATCACTGTACACAACCCTAAAAAGTACAGCTGTCACTTCCTTTGACAATTTAACATGGGTTGCCCTATATTTGACAAGTGACGTATGGGCTTGCAAAATTTCAAGTTTCTGTAACCATTCGTCGTCTTCAACTCAATATTTCTAATTCGGATGGTCGCTGATCCCCTTTTTTAAGGTACCATTAGATTCTGTGCGATTCAATTCATATAAATAATGGATTTAATCTTTGACATCAAATTTTGAAATATATAAAATTTTGCGTTGAAGATGGTTGAAGGGGCCAGAGTAAGTCATTGTGGCCATAAGCGAGACGTTAATTTCTGTACTTTTCGACTGTTAATATTTCAAACAGTCGAGAAGGGGTCTTGAAATTTCACAGGCATAGAAAAGAAATCTTGGACTGTGAGACATGAAAAAATTGGAGTAATTCTCGAAAAATGACTGATCGCAATTTATTATTGATTATTCAATGATTAATGAGTTCGTAGAATTTATTTTGATCAAGATTTTTCATCGGTGTAACGGATATTCGTCATGTTTTTTTTTTTTTTTTTTTTTTTTTCAATTGCTTTTCTCACTATTTCATTTTTTATTCAGTTTTTTCAGCATTTGTTTTCCTACCTTTCAAAACACGAAATCTCCAGAAATTCTCATGGCAAGGGAAGATATTGCTTTCGCGATGAAAGCTTTGTTTTTGCGTCGCAATTAAAAATAAATCGTGGCAGATTCTTTCAGCGGATCGATAGCAACGGCACGTGACAACGTTAGTAAAAGTGATCGCAGTCTGTGCGAGGATATCGAGACATTTCTTCAGTTTATTGCGAGCTTTATGGAAGAGTGCTCGTTACAGAATCATGTTCGATTGGAAATTCCGAAAAATGCCCATGTTTGGTGCAACATTCGAAAGCATTTCGAGAAAATTAATTTTTGTTCCTATTTTAAACTTCTTCCATTTGTCAAAACTCAACTCAGGTCTTTGGAACCGGAAGAAAAAATATTTGAAAGAAACTTTAAACGCCGGAAATAGCGAAATAAATGTTTCGCAGCCGTTGAGCGGTGAGCAAATTTTCCAGCGTCACATCGCTCGATTGAATCGTGCCAAGACTTCCGTCGTCCCTTCTTCAGCGGATTACGAGACCTTCGTTACGGGGCATTGCGTTTCATGAAAGCAAACCCGCGTGTACGTCCGTGGTGCGTGCGCGTGCATTTTCCGTCGTTCCGGTCGCATGAATTATAACGAGAGGAATGTTTATCGCTGCGTTCTTTTACGAAGCAGAATTTTTCACTCTGCCAATCGCCAATGCACGCACGACACTCTCCTCGTTTGCTAGTTTTTTAATTCCGCCTGTCATTAAATCACGACACAAGTCGACAAGTCCAACCGCTAAAAATACGCGCTCCACACCTGACGTGATTTGCAACATTCTCTGCAACGCTATTCATGCATAATTTCAGCATATTATTATTCGATTTATGCACGAGTTGCTCAACGACCTTTTCACGCATCGATCATCAGCCACTTCATTCGAACGAATCGAAACATTCGAAATAAAATCGAAATCGCCATCGACGGCAATTCATCGACAACTTTTTCAGGGAGAAGAAACTTTTACGAGATCGAACGATCGTAATTTTGAGTTTCCGATTAACCACAAATTACCCAAAAGCAAACGTTGAACCGACGCTGAAGTTTGCAACGTTGGAGTCCGACGAAATGGAGGACAAAAATATTTGTGATTCACCAATTTTTTATTCTACGAAGTATCGGCGCAGCTTGTGAAAAGCTACGAATTGCAAATTCGAGAGGAAACGAAACTGAAGAGTTACTGGAATTATTTGAGGCTTTTTACCAAACCACAGTTTTAGGGTTTTATATCGCCTATTTCGGAGGTTTTTACCAAAAACGTTGTAATTTTCGTGTCGTTTTCAAATTCAAATTTCTCAATTGCTTATTTACATGTGATCATAGCAAAATTCCAATATCTCGAATACGAGTATCGCTGATTCGCGAAATGTTTGAAAATTTAACACGCTACGTAGCAGAATTTCATTCGCCCTTCAACATTTACACGGAGCGAAAAAAAAACTGTTAAATTTCGGAGGTTTTAACCAAAAACATTGCAACTTCCAAGTCACTTCCGAATAAAAACTTTTCAATTGCGTACTTTGCTCTGACAAAGGTTTAAACCGTGCTATTCTTTCCTGCGTAGTTAACCGAGGAAACGTTGTAAAATTTATGTTGACTCGATGATGAACTGTAAAGTAGAATCATTAATGCCGTTTTGCTGTGGTTCACATTGTAAAAAGCAATGATAAAACGAACAACTTTTCTTAGAAAGTATAATTGAAAGTGAAGAAAAAGAAAATATAAAGTGACAGTTTTTATCCTGAACCTCGAAGAACGAAAACGTTTAAAAACAAAAAAGTACTGTGATTCGTTTAAAATTGAGTTTGAAAATGTTCTGACATCGCACATCAATTTTCATCGAGTTCTCGCTTCACAAAACATTACTATGTTCGTAAGAATTAATAAATATTACGATACAGAACCCTGCTCCTATGGCACCTTAGTAGTTTTTACTGTAATTTTATCTTCGTGTGTGCTCACTTATATATTTCTCAACATAGAAAAGAAAATTTATGGATTTTTTATTATCGGCTCGAAATAAATCCGCAAAATTCGTGTCACGAAGTCGAATTTCGTTGAGAAATATTGATGAAATTCTGATCAATTCTGATCAATTCTGGTCAACGTCTGTAAAGTGAGTTTTTTCGAGGATGCCTCGACGAAACACGTAATTTGATAATCGAACACGAAAAAACTCAAGTTTCTTTGGAAGCGCAGGGTAATTCCCGGGGAATTTGAAGCCCGAAGTCCCGTTCTGAGTCTTCCCCAAGGAGAAATTAGGTGAAAAAAACCGAATAAAAAGCATTCGTCATGTGTGCAACACGGCTAAACAGGAACGCGAGAATCGGCTGGTGAAAAAGTGGAAATCCCACATCGACAGGGTGGTCGGGGTTTGCCAACAAAGAGACGGGAGTTCTCGGCTTCCCCGGTGCCACATCGCTCGAGATCGCGAGAATTGGCACGAGCTCCAACGCGAGAGTAATTCGCAGCCCGAAAGTCTCTAAAAATATCAAACACAAACAAACCCATCGAGATAAATGATCACGGTCGGTGTCGATGAGAACCATCAATATTTATCTCCCGCGATTAGAATGTTTCCAAGCAATCGGATCACCGAACCCGAGCGTTTGGTAGAATGGACAAAAAAACAGAAAGTTCGTCGCTCGCTCAATCTCATTAAGGTAGATGGGTGAATATTCGCTATCCAAGATAACGCGATGATATTTTTGGTAGGCAAAAATGAATTCGCACTGGATAGATTTGTAAAATTTCGACGCTAATTACCGTGTAGTTTAGCAGCAAATCAATTATTGAATATCGACTTTTCTCTGACACTTGTCACTCCGGCATATGAAAACCGTACACGCATGAAAAGTTATTGAATTTTTTCGTTAGTTATATCCAAGATTTCGCAAAAAAAATCGATCGTTGTATTTCGTGGATATTCAAGAATACACGAGTGTTTTAGTTTTTGAACTTTATCGTTGAAAATCGGCTGAGATATGAAAAAATATCTGACGAGAAATCATTCGGATTGTAGGACAAATGGATCAGTAACGTTTGCAATATACGTTCGCATGTGACGTCAGTTCGACCTTTCGGTCATATTTTTTCGTTTGTTAGCTTGGCCACGTTTTTTTGTAAATTTTTACAAAACGACGATTTTTACCCCGGTAAACTTTTGGATCGTTGATTTTTTCATTTTCTTCCACTGCAATACGACTTTGGACAGTAAACTCGCTTCATAAGCTATAAAATTTGTAAACAAAAGTGACGGCGTGACATCAACAGCAGCGGGAGCTGCTGCACCACGCTAGTCAAAAGGAGCTCTTAAAACGTCCTTTTAATATAATAAAATTGTATAAAAATGTTGGTTCTTTACCAACAATATTTCTAAAATAGTAAAATTATTGTTTTCAAGCAAGTTTCGTCTTTTGAGATTTTCGAAAAATATAGTTGCTCCATAAATCACGTAGCCGTCACCCATCCGGCTTAAAAAACTCGAAAAACGTCATTTTCACAACGGAACTCACAGTTGGCACTGACGCGGAGGAAACGGCACAAAAAACTGAGAAATACGTACGAGACATTGAAAAATGGATGGATTGTTCATGACAAAAACTGGTGGGAGATTCGTCAGGGTTGTTCCCTGCAAGCCACCGAATAACGGGTGGCCGCTCACTGTCGCCTCTTTCACCAGAGTCCATAGTTTTATGGAAGTATCATAATACGAGGAAAGAGCCTTAAGAGCGCGAGCTTCGAGATTGCGACGAGCGCTTCCTCGGCCCGTTGAGCGGGCGTCACCGGGCGCCTTTTCAGCGAGGCTCGGTCCGCATGTGCGTAAGACCGGGAGTGAATATGCATGCGTGTGAGACGTGAATGGTAAGCACGTACTTAAGTGGGCGCGGGAAGGAGACTCGGTGAGGTTTGAGCGAGGCTGAAATAGTTATTGTGCGCATCGTTTCGAGAACGTGACGGACGTCAGACGTTTTTGAAGGATTGTTTGTTGTTTATATACGATATGGACATGACACGGGCTGTTGTTGGATCATTGGAGAGGACGAAAGAATGTAATCCAGAAGAAAAATGACGATGAGAAAGTCCGGGGAGGCTTCCGAATGGGATTTTCGTGGGGGAACAACAGTTTGCTAAGTTTACGATCTTTGAGGGCGCGTACCGCCGAAACGGGTGGAGATAGGGCAAAAAAGTACGGGACCGATTTTGTAGAGGGCGAAATTCCCTACAAAAAAGCTCCCCGCAATATTTTTGTGGCTCCAGTACTTTGGCTCGGAGAGCCGATGAACCGAAGATATCCATTTCCCGCGAATCCTGGCCATGGCAGGTGTTTCCGGAGGGCGTTGGGGGTTTAAGAACAGCGAGAACATCCAGGAAAAGCCGTCGAACGCGGTCACACCAAAAGGGGAGCTTCGTCTCTGGGAAAGGTACGCCTGAGTCGTCGAGGAAGTGAGAAGAGCTGAAAGTGGCTGCGAGAAGCAGAAGCAATTGATCCAATAATTAAAATAAATACACGACCTCGCGCCGGAGAATTTTCGCTCGCGTGCACGCATTACGAGCGCGCCTATTACGATCGCGAATGAGACGAGGAGAAAAAGAGGGTGAGATATTAACGGAGGCGAAGACGAGTCCACAAACATAAAAGGAGGCGCGGGACTCGCTTCGCTCCAGAGTAACTCAATTAAAACTTATTTTGAAAACTCATCCTCGTTCCTCGTCGCTCCCGCGTCCATCCCTTCCGCGCGTGCACGATCCGAGAACCGGCACTTTTTATTTACCGTCCGTGCAAACGCGTACACGTACGCGATGAAACGTTATGCACTATATTTAAGCAGTTTTTTCAACGCTCTGCGTTAGAGTACCTCGAGATGGTAGGAACAGCTGCCGCAACCGCTCAACACTCGACGCATCGCTGTTCTCTTTCAGGCGCTCCTTTATGTCACTACTTCGCTGTGTGCACCTTCCTATATACTTTGTAGCATATTAAATTATTAAAATAGTCTCTTTTCTCGGGTTTTGCACACTTTTCAGTGACACTCTCCGCTCCGTTACAGCTGCACGGCCACTTTTCCACGCTCGAGCGACTTCCATCATCATTTTCTCCAGGAAACCCACTCGTTTTTGCCGCTCATCGTTCCCCTCGAGGGGGCCCGACGTCGATTGTCCGGGGCACGAACGACTCAAGGTTTCTCGAAAACAAACGTTGCAACGTTCGCTCGTCCGCTTCGGGAAAACTTGAAATTTAGGGGCAGAATAATTTGATTGATTTGCGGAGACTTTTCGAGTTGAATTTTATTTCCGATTTGCAAAAGGCAGCTAAAGAAAGAAGCCTCGTCGAGGAGCGTCGTTGACGGACGAGAAGTCCCTTGATTAAAAAGCGTCCCGCGCTGACGATCCGAGTCTCGGCTCGAAGCCCCGCACCGTCAACACGCCCACGGGCTCGTCGATTCTCCAGTACTTTTCGACGCAAAACTCCGTCACTTGGAAAGCTTCGCTGGATGCTGTGCCAGCCGGAGTCACGGCGGCTGCTCGTGTCGTTGGCGCTCCGGTGGCACGTCCCGAGAGCAGAAAAGCCCCGAATTTATGAGCTCGTGAAAATCACTGGGTCAGCCAGCTGCCTGACACGAGACACTGAACAACTTTTCGCTCCGTCCACGCGCACGGGGAGGCTCTCGGGGCTGCCGCGGACCGAGGGCCATGACCGCCTCGACACCGCACTCGCGATCCGGCGACTCTATTGCACCATTAAACAATCCTGCGAGCCGGGGGCGGGAAGAAACGTCGGAGGGAGCCGGGGAGATAAAATAATGGAAAAGCGAGAAGGGCCGAGCGACAGAAGAGAATAAAAATGACGAGGGAACCGAGGAGACGAGAGAACGTCGCGACGCATCGTCTATCGGACGACGAGGGAAAATGCGAGCGTGCTTCTCCGAGCGCGGGGATCGCGAGTCCCGATGAAACTGGGTCACTGAGCGTGAGCGTTGCTGCGTATACTCTCCGTCCTATGGAACTACAGATATAGACGCGCGTATCGACTCGCTCGTATAGAATTTAAGGAGGAACCGCGTCAGCCGGAAAATCGGGAGTTGGCGGGCAAAATACGCTCGTGTGCGGCCAACTTTTCTGGGTTACGTGTATCAATATGTGTCGTCTTTACGAACTCGGAACGGTGCCCGAAATCGTCAAAAGCTTTGCGCCCAATTTCCTTCTTTTCAACTCTCTCTCTCTCTCGCTCTCTTTTTCTCTGTGCTCTTTTCCTCGCGTATTTCTCCCCGCCTTTCAGCTCCGCATATGACGAGACAAACGCTCCGAAAGAGCGCCGTGTCTTCACGGCAACGCGAGACGAGCGTACGCGGAGACAGTCGATATTCCGCGCATCTTCGGTGACCTGCCCCATCCTCTGTGGGCGGTGTGTCAAACGAACAGAAAATAGGCGAGACACGGACGAAATGAGGGAGGGAAAAATTGCTGGGAGCACGCGACACGGATCGAGCGAGCTTCTTGGCTGCGTTCGTCCAACTATCTTGTCCAATCTTCCATTCGGGAGCGGCGATAACGAACGAATTGTTCATTCCTCGCCTCGAGCCGCTCCCCGCGCTCACTTTTCGCTGCATGCTCATTTTCGATTTTCTAATTTCTTGTTTTTCTAGTTCTCGTCTTGCGAGTTTTTCTCGCGTCGCGGAATCTTGTTTTCGGACAGCACTTTGAGCGTGGATCTGATAATTTTCGAATTTTCTTTCTGGAATGACGTGCACGTGGGCGCAGATTCTTCATGGAGTTTCTGGACGATTTCGTCGGTTTTGAAGCAGCGTCAGATTCTCGTATCAACATTTCGTTGAAAACAAAGCGAGAAGCGGGCTCGATCGAGGAAAGCTCACAATTATCGGCTTTCCAACGACTCTTCAACATTTTCTTCTCACTTTCCCATTCGAAGAATCCTTCACCCACGGCCGGAAGGGCGAGACGGAGAAAAAACAAGAAAATCCACAGCCAAATATCAGTCAACGTTGTTTTCTCTCTATTTTTCATGGAATCGCTCAAAACACTGAAACAGCTTGAGGAGACGCTCGGTTTTAATGTTCCCGGTGCCCGCAACGTCCGACAGTTCGTCACCGATCATCAGCTATTTTCGGGCACCGAATCACATCATTTTTGTCCCTCAACTTCGCCGGACCCGAACGTCAGCTCCGGGAACATCAATCTCGACAACGGAGTGGCCTTCGACTTGGTTCCCGTTCGAATTTCGAAAAGGAGAGTCTCGACGTCTCCGGGGAAATGAATCTTTTGAAAGCCAAGCGTTCAGGCTCCATTGCGCGCCCTTAAAGTATTCCTTTCACGATCCCGAATCCGAATATTCTACGAATAACTGATTTTAAATAATGAAATTTCAGGTCAGGTTATCGGAAACTCAAGGTATAACTGGATGGATAGCTCGACCAAAAATTATATCTGATTAGAATTTCCGTACTTCGTGATGCAATAAAAATCTGAAAAAATTCAACAACATTTGGAAAGCTATGAACAACAATTGTCAATAATAATATTGCCCAAAAGTTAATAACAAATTGTTCAAACAATTAATTATTCAATAATTTTGCGGTGACCTATTGTTTTTTTTTACGAATCAAATGTGTGTATTTTTCCGAATGCTCATGAATTTTTTCAGAATTTTCGTGGATTTTTGAAATTTCTTGAAAAAATATTGAAAAAATTTTTTTAAAATTTGAATTTTGGATATGTTTTAGAAGACATATTTACCATCAGTTTTGAAAAGTCTCAAGGTTACTGGATCAAAAATATACAAATAGAGCCAATTAAAAAATTTAAAAAAGGGAATTTCAAAAATCCACGAAAATTCTGAAAAAAATCATGAGCATTCAGAAAAATGCGCACTTCCGATTTGTAAAAAAAAAACAAGGGTTTACTGTAAAATTGTTAAAAAATTATTTATTTAAACAATTTATTAATAACTTTTGGGCAATATTATTATTGATAATTGTAGTTCATAACTTTCCAAATGTTGCTGAATTTTTTCAGATTTTTATTGCATCACGAAGTACGGAAATTCCGATCAGGTACATTTTATCGGCTGGGCTATCCATCCAGTAATACCTTAATAAATTCATATACCAAATAATTCTAAATTCCTGATACAAACTGTAGCAAGGATAGAAAAAAATGTAAGGAATCCATAGCGACGATAAAAATGGAGGGTTACCGAATCCTTAAGGAGGGTGGCTAGGGACGATACAATGTTGCCATGCTAAACCATGTAAAATACATTAAAAATTTCAAAATGATAAGAATTTAATAAAATTTGGTGAACATATTCTTTAGAGTTACATTTGACAATACAAATTTTTTAAGATTTTTCTTCTGTACAGTTATCGAGTAATTGATCAATAAAGTTCACGTGTATAAGCATAGCGTTTCCATATATATAGGTATACATTCCGGGCATAAGAAATCTGCTTTAATGCGTAATTACTCGATAACTAAGCAGAAGAAAATTTTGAAAAAAATTGTGTCTTCGCACTTGATGTTGAAGAACATTATCACCAAATTTGATCAATTTCTTATCAATTTGACGAACGTAGCCACCCTCCTTAAGGAAGTTGAGGCATTAGAATGAAAGTGTAAAAAAAATCAATTAAATTTTCAGACAGTTTAGGAGCGTCGTTGCTGAGAAAAATCAATAACAATTTGGGCCAAATAACATGTAACCTTGTGGAAGTCAAGAAACATTCAGTGATATCTCCGTTAAAAACGATGCTGAAAATATGAAATTTTTGGGCAACATGAGCAAGGCTTCCTGAATAATGTTAATTTTTTTCAGATTTATTAGGAGATTTGCTGAGATATTAATAATAATCTGTTTTTCGTGCAATTTTTTGAAGCCAGGATCGTCACCGTCCGTGTTTTCGATTGAGCTTTCACCAGCTTTTCGTCTTTTTTCCCAACTCTTCTTTAAAGTTTATGCAACATTACCAAACTGTAAGCTGGCCTAACTTTTGAAAGGTACAGGTCATAACTTTCGGGTAAAAAAATGGCTGTAAGGCCTCAACTTCCTTAAAAGAGATATTAACGATAAAAGTTTGAAAAATGGCAGAATCAGAAGCTTTTCCTATCCAGGGTGGAGCACGCAACGTGTGCACCTTTTTTACGACCAAAATATGCGTTGCACGAAAAAATGTTTTCAACAAAAGTCGCATGGTTTAAAAATCTACATTACGTAGTGCACGCAATTTTATTTGTAGGTCGAGGCGCTTCGAAGATTTGGAGGTCAACTTCCTTTTTTCAAATGGAATGCTATATTTTTAATAGCGTAATATAGTAGAGTAACAAATTCTGAGTAAAAAAGTATAGACCTTTATTAGCCCTCAAGTCAATAGTTAACGAGTAATTTAACTTTAGTACTTGAAAATTTTCTTCGCGTTACCTCCAACGAAGTTGACCTCCGAATCTTCGAAACATCTCCACCTTTAAAAAAAAAAAAATAAATGCACCACATGCCAAAAATACGCTCACGCGAAAGAAACACCTTAAAGCACTCGGAGGATCAATTTAGAGTGAATCTAACGCGAATCTAACGACGTTTCGAAGCTGTTTGTATTTGGTGAACAATAATGAGAAGAAAAAATGATAGAAACCGGTGCTTTTGCTCAAAGCCTGCTTTATCTAAGCGAGTGTTCAATAAACCATGATACGTCTCCCCTGTCACACGATAAGTTTCGTAGCGAGATTATGGCACCGAGAGAAATAAAAATTGGAGTGTTTTAACTCGGCGTGTTTTATACAACGAGTGTAAAGACGCCCACAGATAAACGACCCACTGAATATGGCCAAGCCCACTGGCGATCGGCGGCTCAGCAGCACCGGTCCCAGCTAAGCCGGTCTCCCTCCTCCTCCCTCTTGAGCTGCACATGCATTCGCGTGCATATTTTTACCCAAATCTAAGTGAAATACGCCTTTCGAGAAATTCGATAGCAATCCGGATGAGAGAAATCGAATCTTCAGGATCAAGAGGATTTTCGTCCGAGGCATTTCCAGTTTTAAACGAAGCCGGAGGAAAATTGACTGTGCGGCTCGCCGGAACTTGGTTTCGTCGCTCGCCGCGTCTCGGCATGCAATTCGAGCCAAAGTCTGCTCGGTCCAAGCATTGTTCCGGTTCTTTTCATTTCTAATCGTCGAAGCACAAAAAAAGTTTATTTTTGGTGTGTAAAGAATGCAGGAAAGATCGTCCTTTATACGACCCGAATTAAAGATGTACGTGCGCCAAAGCAATTAACCTCGGTCACTCGTATACAGCAGAATATTAGTCAACAATTCTCATCTTCATTTTCAATCGTCAATAATATTTTAACTGAGTTCAGAGTGCAGAACATATTTCATTCCGAGTCTTTCACATGATTCGATAGCACACTGCGAAAAGGCAACGTTTGACAACGTTGAACGTAGTCAGTTGACAGATCAGATCAGAGATCAAGAGACGCGGTAGCGGCTCGACGCCAAGTATTAAAAGGAAAAACTGCAGCGCAAAAGAAAAGCCAGCGCGAGCCCTGCCGCTACTCTTATATACGCGAATATGCCGGTTTTATGACGTCACAGAATTTTCAAATGGCTCTCACAAATAAACCATTTCATAAAACAGCTTGAAAATTTGTGACGATTTTTTTTCGATTTTTCTCTTTCCATTGGTCTTTGTTGCAAGTAAATCCGTCCAGTAGATCCTGAGATATGTAACGTTAGTGATTTAAAATCCATCATTTCGGGATTTTCATTTTCTTAGAGACAGAGGGGCGTAAGTTACGCTTGTTTACATTTGGACTTACGTCCTTTGCACGATTTCTTACTTTTGTCACACTCTACGTCACGCACTACGCTGAACGCGGCTACCCCCTCTCCTTCTGCGTCGTCGAGCGAGAGAGACAGAGAATGGGCGCACAGCGGGGGCAATACCAGCTCCTGGTTTGCGCATAAAATATGTATATAATTATATAATATATATTTCATTTATTAATATTAATTAATAATAAAATATTATTATAATAAATATTTTATTATAATTAATATATAATATAATATTATATTATATAATATATATTATATAATATAATATATATATTATATTATACAATATATAATATAAAATGATAATAATATAATAAAATAAAAAAATTGAATAATACGAATAACATTAAATAATAAATAATAAAAATAAAAAAAATATAAAATTCTGGTCGACGCCGCTGGATTTTTCGAGGATGTCTAGGGCGATAGCTCATGGGTTTTGGAGGACTAGGTTTAAGTACATTCTATCGCGATTTTCGATTTCTAGGTGGACGACCCCATAGTTTTTTATGTCCAGATATATTCCTCCATGGCTTTCGTCGTCTAGGTATGTTTTTTCATGGTTTTCGAGGTTTGGGTCGACGGCTCCTTAGTTTTCGATGTCCAGGTATGTTTCTCCATGGTTTTCGTGGTCTCGAATAATTCCTCTATGGGTTTCGATGTCTAGGTATATTCCTCTATGGTTTCTGATGTGCAGGTGTATATCTCCATAGTTTTTAATGTCCAGGTGTATTTCTCCATAGTTCTTTATGTCTAAGGTATATTTCTCCATGGTTTTCGTGGTCTAAGTATGTCTCTTCATGGTTTTCGCGGTCGAGGTCGATGGTTCCACAGTATTCGATGTCTAGGTATGTTTCTCCACGATTTTCGTGGTCTAGGATAATTTCTCCATGGGTTTTGATGTCTAGGTATATTCCTTCATGGTTTTCAATGTCTAGACGTGTTCCTTCATGGTTTTCGTGGTCCAGGTATATTCCTCCATGGTTTCCGATGTATGGATATGTTTCTCCATGGTTTTCGTGGTCTAAGTATGTTTCTTCATGGTGTTCGTAGTCGAGGTCGACAGCTCCACAGGTTTTGATGTCCAGGTATGTTTCTCTCGGGTTTTCGTGGTCGAGGATAATTCCTCCATGGGTTTCTTCGATGTCTAGGTATATTTCTCTATGGTTTTCGTGGTCTGGATATGTTTCTTCATGGTTTTCGCCGTCGAGGTCGACGGCTCCACAGTTTTCGATGTCCAAGTATGCTTCTCCATGGTTTTCGTGGCCTAGGATAATTCCTCCATGGGTTTTGATGTCTAGGTATATTCCTTCAGGGTTTTCGATGTCTGGATATGTACCTTCATGGTTTTCGTGGTCCAGGTATATTCCTCCGTGGTTTTCGATGTATGGATATGTTTCTCCATGGTTTTCGTGGTCTAGGTATGTTTCTTCATGGTTTCCGCAGTCGAGGTCGACGGCTCCACAGTTTTCGATGTCCAGGTATGTTTCTCTCGGGTTTTCGTGGTCGAGGATAATTCCTCCATGGGTTTCGATGTCTAGGTATATTCCTCTATGGTTTTCGTGGTCTGGATATGTTTCTTCATGGTTTTCGCAGTCGAGGTCGACGGCTCCACAGTTTTCGAAGTCCAGGTATGTTTCTCTCGGGTTTTCGTGGTCTAGGATAATTCCTCCATGGGTTTCGATGTCTAGGTATATTCCTCCATGGTTTTCAATGTCTAAGCATGTTTCTTCATGGTTTTCGTGGTCTAGGATAATTCCTCCATGGTTTTCAATGTCTAGGCATGTTTCTTCATGGTTTTCGTGGTCTAGGATAATTCCTCCATGGTTTTCAATGTCTAGGCATGTTTCTTCATGGTTTTCGTGGTCTAGGATAATTCCTCCATGGGATTTGATGTCTAGGTATATTCCTTCATAGTTTTCGATGTCTGGATATGTTCCTACATGGTTTTCGTGGTCCAGGTATATTCCTCCATGGTTTTCGATGTATAGATATGTTTCTCTATGGTTTTCGTGGTCTACGTAGATTCTTCCATGGTTTTCGTGGTCTAGGTATGTTTTTTCATGGTTTTCGCAGTCGAGGTCGACGGCTCCACAGTTTTCAATGACGAAGTATGAAGGACCACGAAAACCATGTTCCTTCATGGTTTTCGTGGTCCAGGTATATTCCTCCATGTTTTTCGTCGTCCAGGTATATTCCTCCATGGTTTTCAATGTCTAGGCATGTTTCATCATGGTTTTCGTGGTTCAGGTATATTCCTCCATGGTTTTCGATGTCTGGGTATGTTTCTCCATGGTTTTCGTGGTCTAAGTTGATGGTTCCACAGTTTTCGATTGCTAGGTCTGAGTTTCCATAGTTTTTGTTCTCTAGGTATATTTCTTCATCATTTCCGTGATCTAGGTCGATGACTCCATACTTTTCGATGTCTAGGTATGTGTCTACATATTTTTCAATGTCTAGGTATATTCCTCCATGGTTTTGGATGTCCAGGTATATTTCTTCATAGTTTTAAATGTCTACGTATGTTCCTTCATGGTTTTCGTGGTCCAGGTATATTCCGTCATGGCTTTTGATGCTAGGTCAACAATTCCATAGTTTTCGATGTTTGGTTATGGTTCTCCATTTTTTTCGATGTCTACGTCGACAGCTCCATGGTTTTCGATGGCTAGGTATATTTCTCCATGGCTTTCGTCGTCCTGGTATGTTTTTTCATGCTTTTCGAGGTCTAGATCAACGGCTCCGTAGTTTTCAATGTCCAGGTATGTTTTCCCATTGTTTTCGTGGACTAGGTTGACGACTTCATAGTTTTCACTATCCCGGTCGATAGCTCCATAGTTTCCGACGTTAAGGTGAATTTGTCTATGGTTCCCGATATGAAAGTCAACGGCTCCATAGTTTCCGATAGTGTGGTGAGTTTTTCTAAGGTTTTCGATATCTAGGTCGTCGGCTCTATAGTTTTCGATGTCTAGTTTGGCGACTATAGGGTTTTCGATGTCTAGGTGGATGCCTTCGTATTGTTCAATATATATTCGACAATTTTATATTTCCCGATATTTAGGTAAACGGTGCAATGGTTTACGATATATTTCGTCATAGTTATCGATATCTAGATCGGGTGGGGATCAAATGTTGGAATGACTAAAATTTCGAACAGCTAAAATCTCGAGTTTATAAACTTCGAATGATAATATGGAGACAGATAGATTCGACTACAGCTTTGAATGCCGAAAATAAATAAAGCAGAAACTGCAACATTCGAAGCACGTTTACATCGAAAATAGAATGTAATAATCGCCCATAGGACGATGACTAAAATATCGATTTTTCGAAAATTCGACTATCACTCTTTCGATTCATAAATTACTATAGTCAGCGATACTGTGAAAATTCACAATTTTGAAAATATAATAATGAAAGACCAAATATTACTGAGGTTGAAATACTGAAACACCAAAAAGTCAAATGTTCAAAATAGCGAAACGTTAGAAAGTCGATCGATCATAATAAAGAAATACAGCGGAGCTCCAAATACACGCGTCTCACTCACTCACTTACTCAGACCGGTGATCTCCAATTTTTAAACATCGCCATTTTGACTTTCCCTTTTCGAACTATCGCTATTCCACATATCGAAGTTTTATAGGCTCGAAAAATTCACTTTCGATTTTTTGCTACTCTATATTCTGGTCTGTCTGTAAAACAATTACTCTCCATATTGAATTCGAAAATATGAACTTTTGACATTCGTACGGTCTGTAAAAATTGCATTCGAAATGCAAACTATTGAAATATATATTTTCGAATAAATGCGAATTCAAAGAAAAAATATTCGATTAAAGACGTAATCTGCTAAATAGTCGATCGGGAATAAGAATTTCGAATTACTTATTTTTCTCCAATCTTACATGACGAATTTATTAATTTCGAAATATCGACCATTCTACAATTCGGTTATTCGAAATTTCGAACCCCACCCATCTAGATCTGCGATTTAATAGTTTACATTGACGAGGCAGGTTCAGACGTTACAGAAGATCATGAAAAAATGTCACTGGACACCAATAACCATAAAGCTGTGGTCTTAGACATTGAATACCATGGAAACATCTCCTTGGACATTGCAAACCATTGACAGTATCCATGTCAACATGGAATCCATGAATGAGAAGAAGATAGTTTCAAAAATCATTTTTCCAAGTAAACAAGTGGAGGTTTCAAAAAAAGGAATAGAAAATGAAAATATCATCCCATTGCATAGGTATTTCCCAATCTTTCATTGGAAAATTCGAGTTGCTGAATGGATAATCAAAATCGTCACCATTATTGCTTGTAAAAGGTTTCAACTCACATGAACATAACCGCACAGTTTTCGTCCGTCTACATAGAAAAATTAGCTGTGTTGATTGCTTTTGTCATATAGTGAAAATCACTCACCTTGAAATAAATCGTTTCAAAAATTTTCGTTTAAGACGAGGAATGTATTTTTTTTCTTAAGTAAATATTGTTACCGCGGTAAAATCCAAGTAAAATCAGAAAAAAAAATAATTGACAAAGTAAGAAAAGAACGCCAATTATTAAAAGGTCGCGACCGTAGTTTCCAATAATTTACTATATTTGCATTTTCAATAAAAAACTTCAAAATATAAAAAAAAAATGAGATCGTTTTCTGAAGTTGACAAATATAGTGAATGAAATACGATTCCCATATAGTTGTCACGTCTCGCAAAAAGAAGTGAAATCAGTAAATATTAAAACTTCAAAAAGTAAAAAAGGCACGCCAAGTATTAAAAGGTCGTGACCGTCGTTTTAAATGATTTTCTATATTCGCATTGTCAATAAATAAATTTTAAAAAATGTTTAACTGTGAAAAAATATGAGATCTATTGTAACATATACAGTGAATGAATTACGTTTCCTGTAGGAATTCTGAATTTTGGAAATAAAAAAAAAATGAGATCATTTTCCAACGTAGCCAAGTACAGTGAATGAATTAAGGTTCTTGTGGAATTCATTCGTGTACACTTTTAGCCCTAATCCCTCACTTATTCAGAAAAATTTTCCAGCAAACGTCACAGAGCAACAAAGGTTTCTCGAATAATTCTGCAATTATTAAGAGATTATCATCTGTTTTTATGCTAGCTCGGGTTATAAACTTAAAACAGTTTACGCGTACAAGTGCATGCATTGTATCTATACGATGAACTGCACAAATTCATTTTCAACATTACACACAAGCTTGGCGTGCATGGTTTTCAATCGGAAGCTCGGCGAAGGAATGCCTCATCCGTCTATATATTTGAAGAAAACTTGATGATCCTCTCATGTAATTGTTTTTTAATTTGCCATCCCTTTTCCATCCAACTATTTTATTGAGTAGTTCGACGTGAGATCCCGCGCTGTGTACACAAAGAAAAATATCTATTCTTGACTAGTTTGACTGATAAATTCATTACTCCAAATGTTTCGTATTCAACGCGTTTTCTTTTCTGAAATCAATGTTTACACAGCTTACTTCTTTGTTCATCCATTTCAATACTTGTGTAATTCATCCAATCATCTGCCCATTTGGTAAAAAAAAGAGTGTACGGACAAACGAGTGAAAGTGACGCGTGGATAAATTAAAATGCGTATGGGCATGAAAGAATGGCCGTATCTATCCGTACAAGATAAAGGCATATAAAGGGATTGATTGATTTCATTTCTTTATCCGTTCGTTTAATTATTCAATTTTATCCACAAATTTGACCTATCTGTATTGTTTACCAAATCATTATATAACAGGGCCCCTCGTATTTTATTGGGGGATCGTTTTTTTTCACACTCGTTCATACAATTCTAATTAATTATTGTTTTTATAGTAAATTTGAACAATTGTCTCTTCCCGAGCTTCCGATTGAAAACCATGCACGCCAAGCTTGTGTGTAATGTTGAAAATGAATTTGTGCAGTTCATCGTATAGATACAATGCATGCACTTGTACGCGTAAACTGTTTTAAGTTTATAACCCGAGCTAGCATAAAAACAGATGATAATCTCTTAATAATTGCAGAATTATTCGAGAAACCTTTGTTGCTCTGTGACGTTTGCTGGAAAATTTTTCTGAATAAGTGAGGGATTAGGGCTAAAAGTGTACACGAATGAATTCCACAAGAACCTTAATTCATTCACTGTACTTGGCTACGTTGGAAAATGATCTCATTTTTTTTTTATTTCCAAAATTCAGAATTCCTACAGGAAACGTAATTCATTCACTGTATATGTTACAATAGATCTCATATTTTTTCACAGTTAAACATTTTTTAAAATTTTACTGTATACAACGCTAAAAAGTACAGCTGTCACTTCCATTGACAATTTAACATGGGTTGCCCTATATTTGACAAGTGACGTATGGGCCTGCAAAATTTCAAGATTCTGTAACCATTCGTCGTCTTCAACTCAATATTTCTAATTCGGATGGTCGTTGACCCCTTTTTTAAGGTACCATTAGATTCTGTGCGATTCAATTCATATAAATAATGGATTTAATCTTTGACATCAAATTTTGAAATATATAAAATTTTGAGTTGAAGATGGTCGAAGGGGCCAGAGTAAGTCATTGTGGCCATAAGCGAGACGTTAATTTCTGTACTTTTCGACTGTTAATATTTCAAACAGTCGAGAAGGGGTCTTGAAATTTCACAGGCATAGAAAAGAAATCTTGGACTGTGAGACATGAAAAAATTGGAGTAATTCTCGAAAAATGACTGATCGCAATTTATTATTGATTATTCAATGATTAATGAGTTCGTAGAATTTATTTTGATCAAGATTTTTCATCGGTGTAACGGATGTTCATCACGTTTTTTTTCCAATTGCTTTTCCCACTTTTCTTCATTTTGTTTCTTCATAGAGGAAGCTATGTGACGATAAACATTTTTTTTCCAGTTTTCAATGTCAATGTGCTCAAATTGTCCTACAACATCAAAAAATCATATCTAGAAAAAATGTCCGGATGTGCGTGTGTGTGTGTGTGTATGTTATGGCACTGCAAAATTAAAACGCTTATAACTCGAAAACGATTTGAGATACAAGGCTACCGTTTTGCACAGATGTTAATCTATACAAGCTCTTCATTATCTGATAATTTTGTCAGAATTTGTAAAAAAAAAATACGAATCCTACACGTTTTGAAATTTTTAAAAAAAGGGTGTCGACGTTCCAACTTCCAAAAATTTCAAGCTGCATTACTAATTTTTTTTTTATATAAATAGATTATCATAATAGGAATATTGGTATTGAATTTGGGAAATATCGGTTGAGCGGTTTAAATTTAATGATTTTTCGAATTTTACGAAATAATGCGTTTTACGAAAAATCCGCTGTTTTAATTTTGTTTGGGAACAAATTAGAGTGTTTTATGAAAACAGCCCTCGCGCCTGTACATCGTATAAGTGTTTTTCTGCGTGCTGATTAAGAGTAAGCTCGCGGCTTCAGCACAAAATAAATTGATAAAAATTCTTATTTTTCCAGCAAGATTCTGCGCGAGTTTAAGCTCAACCTAATTCAGATGAACTGGCCAGAAGAGGATATTTTTTGCGATTAAAGTTGAGAGCGTAAGAGAGCCGGAAATTCGCGCGATGACGAACCGCGGCGGTGGCGGCACCAGGGATGGCGCCCGTGTGCCATTGCGGGGCTCGTAGACCGAGGGTGGAAGAGGCGCGCGAGATTCTATCGATTTGTTCTCGCAAGAGCGGGATAGAACGATGGGGCCAGACCGGAGAACGAGTGAGGCAAAAGAGAGCCAACTTCCGCATTCTCCCGCGGTTACCCCGTCGTTAGGGAGCTTTATCCACCAAAGAGGCCAGCTCTCCTCAGGGCCAGCCAACAAAGAGGACAAAAAAACATTTGAAATAACGAAGAGAGGAGCGTAAACGCTCGCGCACAAATGCCGCAAAAAACTGAGCTTTTTCGGCAGCGAATATGGACCACGACCACCCGAAAATACACCGGAGAAATAAAGTACGTTTAACAAATGGATGCCACACTCGGAATTATTCGGAATGAGTGCTGGAAAAAAAAAACTCGAGGTCAACGCACAAAAGCCCGACAGCTGCGAACGAAATTGCTGTGCACTTTTTACTCGCTCGAAGTTCTCTTGAAAACATATTTTCTACTTTTTTCGCCAATTTTTTGAAATATTTCCCTCTGAATTGAGAACGACTTTCAGACTTGAAAATGCAGAATTATTATTTTGATGTTACCTACGAGCTGATTCACTCAATAAAATTATATCGATACTTCGGTCAGTTGTTCTCGTTGGAAACTAACGATCGGTAGCACCAAAGTTCCAAGTGGTCCAAAAGGTCACGACGATAGTCAACTTTCACTGGGAAATTGATAAATTTATGAGAAATTCGTCTACATTCTTGTCTGTGGAATACGAAATAGATCGTTTTCGATCAAGCTAAAATAACTCGGGCCAACTGGTCAATGAAGTTTCAAATTTTGACATACATTCAAAGTTTTATGAACGAGATTGTCAAATTGTAATAACGATGAATTTGTAAGACTTTTTACTCAAGCTCACAACTCCGGAATGTCATTTTTTATAGAAATCTTTGAGAAAATCGTTTCGGTGGATTGTTACATCGACTGAAAATCCTGTGAACCGATTTTCTGAATTTTAATATCGCCGAGTTTGGGAAAAAACATATAACGAATTTGTAGAATTTTTGAAGAACAAAAATAAAAATGTAACGTCTCTGAATCTTAAAGTTCTCGATTGATCGTACTAACTCATCGGTACTTAATTTTTTTTAGGTTCCCAAGACATTTGTAGTAAAAATCAACTGCCAATCAATTGAGTAGATGCATTAAGGGGTCTACCAGAATGAGAATTTTCAAAAAATCGATTTTCTATTCCATTTTTCGAAAAATTCGAAAATATCATAATAAAATTTTAATAAAAAATCTGAGCACCCCAAGTGCACTTTTGAGGTACCGCGTACCTGCCTTTGCTTCAACGTGTTTTTCTCAAAATTACGTTTTTGGACGGCTCGTTGATAAAATCTCCGAAACTATTCGACCGATCCTTACCAAAATTTTACCACGTGTTTTTTTACGACTGTGGCGTATCATACGAATTTTGAAATTTCGAGTGGAACAATTTTTTTTTCCAAAAAACGTGGAAAAAACGTATTTTTTCATAGTTTTTGGAAAAATGGCCGGCATTTTGTCATTTTTGAAAAAATCAAAAATCGTACGATACGCGCTATAGCCATTTACCTATTGAATCTAAAACCACTTTTATTTTTTTTTCTCCGAACCATTCCAGAGATTTTATTCAAGAACGCACACTCATTTTTTTAACCTGTTTTCTCTTCCATTTTTCTGTACGAAAACTGAGTAAAATAAATCTGAAAAAAACAATTTTTTGTCTATTTTAAGAGTGTATTTTTAAGGCATAACACTTTTTATATCCATATTTATAATTTATACCGGTCAAAACAAATTCGTAAAATAATCTTTTTATTGCCCGTCTAATCAGGGTAGACCCCTTAAGATTTGCATAAAAGTTTCTGAAAATTGAGCGCTCGATTGCTTACAGCGAAGCAGCTTTTTTTCTCAACCAAATTAATGGGAATGAAGTTTTATTGGAAAAGTTTATTGAAATGAAAATGACTTCGAGTGGTTGTTGTCGCAAAAAAGCTCGAAGTTGTGATCCGTTTATGGGATATTGGATCTTGGAGTTGAGGATTTGCTTGAATATCGAAAAATTCATACCTCGAAGAACAGCTGAACGTCTCTCATCGTTGTTGCTATTTCCGAGTGTTTTGTTTTGCTTAGAAGAAGCATTTACAGGATGGGGGAGAAGAGAGAATGGCTCGTTGGAAGAATACGGGGAAGAGAAACGCCGGAAACGCAATCACCGTTGATACTGCCTTACCGTAAAGTCGCTTTTGTACAAGTCTAAAAATAAATTTGTTTCTCGCGCGCGCGTTAATAAACGCGTTAACTGCAAGACTTTTTCTCTTCGTTCTTCCTCATAACTGTTTTTGACCGAGCTCCGGCATGACTCAGAAAAAATTTCAAATCAGATTCGAACGACCTGTTCCAGGATTCTCGACGACTTGCATCATTTTCCAAAACATTTTTAACACCAACTCAAAATTTCCAACTATGAAAAGTTTTTGAAGAAATTTCCATCGAAATCAAAAGTCAAGAAAAAACAAAAAAGCTCGAGAAAAGTTGAGCAGAAATTTCTCAACTTTCGTGTACGAAGGCTCAATGAAGTTCTCACTTCAGTCGATCAAACGTCAGTCACGTGCTGCGATAAGGAAAGGCATTTTCCCCGAAATGCAAGCGTTTCATGACGTCGTTTGGTTTTTACTGGGCCCTCGAACAGTGTGCTTGAAGGAAAAACCTTTTTGCAGTCGATTTTAGATTACCGGTGCTCACAGATGCACGATAAGAAAGCGCCCGTTTTTCAAATTTTCATTTCCCCACCGAGAATTCGTTCGCCAGGGTCCAACGAGCTATGGAAAACTCTCGATGGATCCCCCTCGACGTTTTATTCCGCACGAAGACAATTTAGGCAGGAAGAATTGAAAAAACGTTGGCTGTAGAATGATAAAAATTTGATCGAGTCTGTCGAGAGCCTAACGTCATTTCGATGGCGGTGAAGCGTGAATTAAATGGATTGCAGGAGAGAGTACGAGCGAGGGAAGTAACTAACGAATATTCGAGCAGCGTTACCGCGAGAAACGCCTTAACGAACGATAATCCAATCCCTCGGAGTTTGTCCAACGAGTCTAACGCATACGCGCCCATGTATTACGTAACCGCGACGTGAATATTAAACGATCGAACTTCCGGTCAAGTGGGAACTCGGACGAAAGTAAAAAATAAATATCGTCTGGCACCGACGACGCTGCTGGTTCCTGCACCGTTTCACGCCATGTTTACGCGTACTTTAAAGCGCCGCTGAATCACGAGCGAGTCTTGCGACGGAATTTGCGTCCCATCCCAATCACCCATCCGCGTAAAACGCAGCCAGAAGCAATTTAGAAAGCCGGAATCCACCTCGAACGACGATTACATCGTCCTAACAGAATTTCGAGCGGTAATAGCCATTTTCCCAGAGCTTCTTCCGGAGGGTCGTTCTTCTTGACACTCTTCTCGATTTATACATGGGTTCAAACGCCCTGTGAAAACAAGAAAAAATAAAAAAAAAAAAAAAAACACTCACTCCTGCTACCACTGAACCGCGAAACCGGTTCGTCTGTCTACCTCGTTACCCAAAATCGATGAAATGCTTAATTAAATACAGAATCGCGTCCGGTGCTCGATTAAGGTAGATGGGTGACGGCTACGCAATCTTTGCAGCAACTATATTTTTTAAAATTTCAAAATTTGAATATTTTTTTTTTTAAATAATTATTTTGTTATTTTAGAAATATTATTGGTAGAGAACCAACATTTTTATACTATTTTATTATTAAAAAAACGTTTGCAGAGTTCATTTTGACCAGCGTCGTGCAACAGCTGCCGTCACTTTTGTTTACTAATTTTATAGACTACGAAGTGAGTTTACTGATCAAAGTCGTATTGCAGTGGAAGAAAATGAAAAAGTGAACGATTAAAAAGTTTAAAAATGGTCGTTTTGTAAAAACTAACGGAAAAACGTGGCGAAGCAAACGAGCGACAAAATATGAAGGAAAGAACGAACTGACGTCACATGTGAACACATATTTGTCGTGTTATCCGATTTCTCGTATTCTTCAATATCCACGAAATACAACGATCGATTTTTTTTGCGAAATCTTGGGTACAACTAATGAAAAAATTCAATAACTTTTCGTGTGTGTACGACTTTCATGCGCCGGAGTGATAAGTGTCGGAAAAAAGTCGATATTCGATAATTAATTAGCATCCAAATATTGCAAATTTATTCAGTACACATTCATTTTTGCCTAGAAATAATGTCATCGCGTAACCTTGGATAGCGAATATTCACCCATCTGCCTTAATAAATTCCTCAATATCGAACAACCCTCAACTCCGGAAGCCTGCAGCTTTTCTCTCGTTTTCATTAATTCGTGATGATTCTTAAGAAATTTCTTGTCGTTTGCAAGATATTTTGAACCGAGACTCTATCAAGTCTCTTCACTCCCAATTTCACATCGTCGATGAGCTATCGATGCTTCTATGCTCTCCCACGAAGTTCTCCAAAGTGCTGCTGTGCAAGGAGCATTTTGAAAAACTCACATTTTTGGATTTACAATGAAAATATTTATTCAATGAAACACCGTACGATCTTCGTTTTCGGAACTGCCTGAAATAACATTGACGATAATAAGAAAAACGAGAATTTTCACTGTCCCACAACGATGCGAGTATCGCCACAATTTTCATAATTTTCAATTACTTACCCTCGACGTGTGCTGCTCGATGTCATTGAGCCTTTGGGCACGAGGTCTCTCCGGTGTCGGCCCCGGCATTCTTACGTGATACTTGTCCGAGGACGAGTTGGACGTCGACGAGGGTGGACGATCCAAGTCCCTCATGACATCCTGTGCGCGCGCCAGGATGAGGCTGCTTATTTTCTTCGTTATTTGTCGGTTTATCTGCCGTCACTTTAGGAACTTCATTCTCGACGTCGCCTCTGACTCACTAAAATACAAAAATATATTTTCTTTTATGTTTCCGCATTTTTTTCATCCCAGGGATTATTCAAGGCAGCTCGTCGAGGTGCAAACTCGACGGGGCATTTTGACGATTCGATTTTCACGAGAAAACACAAAAATTGGATCGTCACAACATTTTCTCGTGATCCAAGAACCGTGATTTTACATTCATGAGAATAATTACCCTCAAAATCAATATTTAAGAATTTTTTATCGAAATTCACTTTTCAGGCGTTAAGGAAGTTCACGCGAATCTAATGGAAATCGAAAACTCCAATTTTGAGAGTTGAGATTTGGATAATAAAGATCATACATGAACTTTATGGCAGGCACACTTCCTGTGCGACGATTTGGATTTAATGAAATAGGATCCTCCCAAATTTAAAGAGCCAAAAACGAGAATAAGAAAATAGAATGTTTTTAGAGATCAATGGTGTCTTGAGAAAGCTTTGTTACCGGTGAAAATTACTTGGGAAAGGAAAAAGAAAAACACTTATTTGAGGTTAACGAGTAATAACGACACAAACGGTGGAAGGTTTGACAACACTGAGCCAGCTGGTTTAAAATATAGATATACATGCGCATATAAATAGAAAATGGCTGTTGTCACACTTTGCTTGACGATTTTACTGCGAAAGTATTTAAACCGTTGTCATTGTATTAGAAATGTATAAATCTCAACAAATAAGTAACACATAATTGGAATAATTGGGAGAATAAATTTTCGTCGTTTCTTCGATCATCAAAAGAGCAAAAAAGTTTAGTAGCTTTTTTGAATCACAAGTAACGCATGATCTTTCTCAACAGCAAATACGAAAATCTAAGAATCCAATTGGCTCGATGAAGCTCTCAAAATTGTTTGTCCCAAGCTCCAAATTTCGTTTTTTTTTAAACTGAATATTTTGAAAATCGAATTTTCCTGTTATTTTTTACTGAAAATACATTTTTTTCCGGATTTCGTTCGTGATTCACTCATAAAAACTCTGCTAGCGATAGAAATAGAAAACGCTTTCTGTGTCAATGTCTTGTCCCAATATCCCAGTCCCATTAGAACATGACTCCGATTCTAACTACAAGTACAATGGATTGGCCACCGAGTTAAGAGAATCGCCTGCGGGCGAACGAAAGTTGGCCGGCAAACGTCGCATCGTCGAATTCAGAATCGAGAAGCCTCTCGAGCCCGTCACATAACGGAGAAAATTCGGCTCGTCCTGACCTCGCCTATTCTTTCGTGTGCACCATGTCGAGGAACATCACGAATGTGTACGCGCCAGATGCGAGTGTGAAACCAACGGTTTCTCGATATCTTTAATGACCAAAACTTCATTTGTTTCGAAAACCATAAATTCCGGCTCGGGAATCCATTTTGTTCCCTCATAGAGGAAGCTACGTGATGATGAAATTTTTTTTTCCAGTTTTCAATGTCAATGTGCTCAAAATGTCCCAAAACATCGAAAAATCATATCTAGAAAAAATGTCCGGATGTGCGTGTGTGCATGTCATGGCACTGCAATATTGAAACGCTTTTAACTCGAAAACGATTTCTTCTCTGTTGATTACGGCTCAAACTTTGTCTAAATGCATCAAAGTAACGTTTAAAAGTGCTTCGATTGACCGTGATCAAAGTACTAGAAAAATCCAAAATATGGTTATCTTTGTAGCGGTAAAAATCACGGGAATAATCTTCGGGAAAATTTGAAAAAATTCCCTTTCGTACCCTTTAATGTGAACAACAAGTGTGCCAAATTTCAGATTTCTATCGTCATTATTATGGGAGGCAGATAATAATTAAATAACAAGTTTGATAAATACACGTGTTTTGCATTTAAAACTTCAACTCTTCGGTGGCACCTGTTTAAATTCTCCTAGCGCATTCAAATTTGGTGCACATTTTTTTTTTATGTTGATGATGTTTCCGCGTAGGAATTTGCAAAAAAAGTGACCTGAATTGCGGCCACCCTCTAATACAGAGCTACCGTTTCGCACAGATGTTAATCTATACAAGCTCTTCATTCTCTGATAATTTTGTCAGAATTTGAAAAAAAATATGAATCGTACGACGTTTTGAAATTTTCAAAAAAAGGGTGTCGACGCTCTAACTTCCAAAAATCTCAAGATTTATTACTAATTTTTTGTTTATAAATAGATTATCATAATAGGAAGGTTGGTATTGAATTTGGAAAATATCGGTTGAGCGGTTCAAATTTAATGATTTTTCGAATTATACGAAAATATGAGTTTTTCGAAAAATCGTCTAACCACTTGAATTTTTGGAAATTTTGTAAGATATTGTGTATAAGTAAAAATTTTATTTAAAAAAAAAATAATAGTAACGAATTGCTTTCTCAGGCTTTTAGAACAATAAAAAATGAAAAATATAGCACTTCACAGAGTAAGCTTTGAGCATCGCGCATATCTTGAGCACCGTCCATCTTGACCATCTTGAGGAAGCAATTTGAAAATTTTAATTTTCACCATTTTTTTCTCTTATCGCGATAATCTGAGTACAAAAGACGTCAAGAAGCTGCGTATTCCGGAGCAAAATTTCGGGGAGCAAGATTGCTGGGAGAGTCGCCGAGAAAATCCAAAAATTGAAAGCATTTGAAAATTCTGAGCTTGTTTTTTGTGATTTTTTCTCATTTTTTCGACATCGACGAAAAATATTCGATCGAAACTTCCCGGTGGTTCGTCAAGCCGCAAAGTTTCGTGGAAAGTGTGACGAGAGCTCGAAAACTATGAAAATAAAAAAACAATGAGGGAAGGAAAAAGATTTCCCATCGCTTTGGAAGACTGCAGGCTTCATCAATGGCGATTTGGGTCAGTGAAAAAAAGGAGGGGGCGAGTAAAGTCGGAGTCTGATGGAAGGTTCTCCTCAGGGATTTGTAATTTCAGCGAAATTCGTAATCTTGATAGGGCCGCGGTGGGGAAGAGCGCGAGAATAAGAAGAGACCTCTTTCGCTTTTATCTCGGGCGAGTGTATACATGCGATGTGAATAACTCTCAATTTCTCTTGGGTAAAGCGAAAACGTTCTGGCGGAGGGTTCGCCGCCTCGGAGTCGCCGAATAACACGCGAGATCCTCGCTTCCGCGCTTCTCGTCTTTGCTTTCTTTTTTTTCCAACGATTACTCTTTTTTTCGTCGCCTCGAGTCGCCTCGCTTCTTTTTTTTTCTCCTCGTAAAAGCAGCGGAATCTTCCGATACGAGCCAGACCATTATGACGAGGAGAACGAAAACAAAAGTGTTGCCATTTGGACCAAACCAGCGAAAAAATCGGTCCAAAAAGTCGCCACGAAAACCCCTTATGCGCGGCTCTTCCAGACGAATTTTTCTCTCCGAAGAATCCCCACGACCTCGGCGACCGCGATCGGTTATTTCGACTCCGCTTCCTGACCCCGGATCTGTCGGATCTGTCAAGCTCTTGAACCGAAGACACAGAGGGAGGCTGGTGAGCCCCCGATGCACAAACTCCCTGCGGATGGGCCCCTGCACAAAACTGTTGGACGCCACTTCCGGCACGAAACGACGCGCGATTACCGCACTTTTTAATCGCTTTCTGCGTCTCTCCACACCGTTTGCAATTACTGAACAACTCATTTTTCAAAGCTTTTCCTCTGCAGCTTTGTTTACGTCTTGAACAGATTTTTCATATTTTATTTTCCTGTATGTCTTTTCAAACTTTTACATAATTATTCCGTCCTGTTGCCATTACATATTATTTCATAAAGTCTGTGTTGTACATCAGTACTTAAGGTAGTTCTGTACTTTTGTTGAAACCTTAAGAACCGGGTGAGATTTTAATATTTTTAATTTAAAGTTATTTTTTTATTTTTTTGTTTTCTCATAGAGGAAGCTATGTGACGATGAAAATTTTTTTTTCCAGTTTTCAAGGTCAATATGCCCAAAATGTCCGAAAACATCGAAAAATCATATCTAGAAAAAATGTCCGAATGTGTCTGTGTATTGCATGGCACTGCAAAATTAAAACGCTTATAACTCGAAAATGATTTGAGATACCGGGCTACCGTTTTGCACAGACGTTAATCTATACAAGCTCTTCATTCTCTGATAATTTTGTCAGAATTTGTAAAAAAATACGAATCCTAGGACGTTTTGGAATTTTCAAAAAAAGGGTGTCGACGCTCTAACTTCCAAAAATTTCAAGATTTATTACTAATTTTTTTTTTATAAATAGATTATCATAATAGGAAGGTTGGCATTGAATTTGGGAAATATCGGTTGAGCGGTTTAAATTTTATGATTTTTCGAATTTTACGAAAATATGAGTTTTTCGAAAAATCGTCTAACCGATTTAATTTTTGGAAATTTTGTAAGCTGTACTTCCTCTGTACTTTCCAGCAAAGTTGTCGGAATTATTTAATTCAAATGTAAATAGAAAAACGATAAAAATTGGAAGTTGCAAACTGTTTTTTCCGATGGCCTTTATTATAATTTTATATTATATGTAGAATTATAATAATTAAATTAATTAAAAATTAAATTAATTAAATAAGAAACTGGGTGGAGGAAAAAAAAGAACAGGGAAAAATAAATAGCCTCAATGAACGGACTGTTAAAATTTCGAATCGATTCACAATTTAGCTTTCGAGATTAAAAATGGGTCATTTTGTACGCGATGCGAGTACCTAACACGACACTGGATAGCACCATGTTTATGAGACTGAAGTTTGCAACGTTGGAGCCCAACGATATGGTCTAAAAAAACTCCAATAATTACAGTAATTCTTCAATTTAGTTCCCTGCCGAATTTGCAATTCGTAGTTTTTCAACGTACACTGATGCTTCGTGAAATAAAAAATTGGTTAATTACAAATGTTTTTTTCGTTCATTTCGTTGAACTCCGCGACGTTGCAAACTTCAGCGTCGTACAAAAACCAAACTCATGTTGACTGAGCAGCCCTGGGAAAAGAAATTTCTTAGTTTGAATTCCAATGTTTAATGAGTTTCAATATAATTTAGTCAATTTTAATAATTTTTCGTTGAACTTGATTAATTTTAAGAAAATTTAATTTTCATTTCCTTAAAACTCAATGAATTTCAATAAAGTTTTATTAATTTATTAATAGAATAAATATAAATAAAGTTTATAGATTTTTTATTATTCTAACAGAATTTAATGAAATTTAAAAAACAAGTGAATTTTCACGGCGTTTGGAAACCTCGCTGCAGCAAGGTCCGAGCCACGAACATGCGCGGCTTTCGCGATGAAATAAATTTTCAAAAAAACCGGAAACATTCGAAAAATCTTTAATTCGGTTGAGCAATTATTCGCGGTGTTGGCAGAGCTCCAAATTTGGTAAATAACAAAAATTTGCATGACAGTGAAACATAAATTCTAGAACCCAATAAAATTGTTCTCGGAATTTCTTCGAGTTCGGCCTCGCGTCGTGCCCCGATCGACATCGACGAGATGAAAATTCCCAAACGAAGTGTTGATCAGAGACTTTTCCGCCATATTTTTAAAAAATTCATCGAAAACCATAAAATTTGGAATAGAAACTATAAAATGGAGCAAAATCGTTTGAAAATCGTGTCGAAAAATTAATGCATATTTATTCATACATGCAAAGAAAATGAAGCAACTCATTTTTTGTCAGAATGTTGGAGGCGTTTGTCCGCCCGATCGATTTTTCGAGGAAACCATAAAAGTTTCCCTCGATATAATCTATCGAGGGTGTGCACATGGCGCATTGTGAGTCATGAGGTTTTATGATAAATTTACATGTGTATCTAGCTGGCAAAAGTGCTTAGTCTTGGAGCCGTCAACAGAGAGAAAAGGAGAGTGCGAGAAATGATAAATACGACGTGTGCGTTGAGCGAAGGGAGTTTCGAAATCTTCGCTATGCCCCTTTTCCTCGGTGAAAATCCTTTTTTACGATTCCGGAAGAGCCGGCACGAGATGCGTGATCGATGGAAAAGGAAACAATTTTTTATCGATGGAATATTCAAAAAAAAAAAAAGGAAAAAAAAATGCTGCAAATTAAAATTTGCAAATTGCTTCCTCAAGATGGTCAAGATGCACGATGCTCAAAGCTTACTCTATGAGGTGCTATATTTTTCATTTTGGCTTCCTCGTAGAGGAAGCTTTGAACATCGTGCATCTTGAGCATCTTGAGGAAGCAATTTGACGACCCTGAAGTTTCCAACGTTGGACTCCAACGAAAGGAACGAAAAAAACGTTTTTAATTCACCAATTGTTTATTTCACGAATCGTTGGTGCAGCTTGAAAAACTACGAATCGCAGATTTGGCAGGGAACAAAATAGGAGAATTTCTGGAATTATTGGAGAGTTTTTTTCGATCATTTCGTTGGACTCCAACGTTGGAAACTTCAGCGTCATGCAATTTGCAAATTTTAATTTGCAGCATTTTTTTTGTAGACAAGGAAATAATGTATTTTCTCTACCTTCTTTTACGAACTTTAATTTATCTCTTTGTTTAAATTCATAAAAAAAAAACTAAATGACGAGCCATCAGAAAAAAAACAGTTTGCAACTTTCAATTTTCATCGTTTTTCTATTTACATTGAAATTAAATAATTCCGACAACTTTGCTGGAAAGTATAGAGGAAGTACAGACTTGTACACAATATCTTACAAAATTTCCAAAAATTCAAGGGGTTAGACGATTTTTTGAAAAACTCATATTTTCGTACAATTCAAAATGTCATAAAATTTAAATGATTTTTCGATGTTTTGGAACATTTTGAGGACATTGACATTGAAAACTGGAAAAAAAAAGTTTTCATCGTCACAAAGCTTCCTCTCGATGAGGAAGCAAAGAGAGTCAGAAAAGTGGGCCGGTTCGAAATCGTCAGAGAAAAGTGAGCGTTTTCAAAAAAAATTCTAATCTAAATATCATTGAAAATTCAAGAATGCAAAACTCCAGAAAGTTGAAAAAAACTGACAATTTTTTATTTAAAATCGAGCGAGAAAGACGACGAAAAATGGGTGCTAAAAGGCTTCTGGAACAAAGGAAAACGAGAGATTTTCAGTCGTTTCGAAAATGTACATTTTTAAATCGAAGCTTAAAATCATTTTATTTTTGTTTCACTTTCAAATAATCCGGAAAAAAATCTCGAACTTTTATTTTCTGGAAGAAAAGAGCCGAGGGACAACGAATATTATTTTCGTGTCGAGAATTATTATAAATGGTAGGTTTATGCTGGTAGCGAGCACAGAGTATGAACATTTCAATGGTCATATTGAAGAAGGGTCCGAATCCGGAGGGGAAGCTTACATCCTCCGCAGTCTCACGTTCTCTTTCTCTTTTCGCTCTCCGGTCCTCTCTCTCCCTCTCTTTTCTCGTTGCTGACGTTTTTTTCTCTCCTCTCTTCTCCTCGCTTTTTCTATGCCTCCCTATTTTCCCTCTGGCTCTGCGTCTCTTTTTTCTCGGCACAAAGGCAAGGTCAGGGAGCACGAAGCAAAGAGATTTTGAAAAATTCGTTATTGAAGAACGAGCCAAGGTTAGAACCGGCCTGATGACCCTTTCCGAAGCACGAAAGTTCGTCAAAACTCCCGAGAGACTCGAAAAAACAAAATATCGATCGAGATTTCGAGGCCGGAGCTCGAAAGATTTTCGCAGGAAAAAGTGCTTCGCCCATTTTTCCCCGGCGGGATTTAACTCGTTGAACTTATGTTTTCTCACCGGTTGCAATGTGGAAATTTGACGCTTACTAAATATTGTGCTCAGCACGAAGAAAAATAGTTAATCGCGAAAATAGAGTTGGACGATTTTTCCACAAGATTGGGACTGTGAGAACCGAGATTTTGAAACGTCGCTCTCTTCCGATCGGCGGTAAACAAAGAGCGATGCTTTCGCAATCAAAGTTGCCCAAGACACGCGCGGCACTCGTTAAAATTCTCCATTCATTTGTGCGCGATACCTACGTTCGATTGTACAAAATATTACCGTGCAGAATTTCGACGAAGTTGCATAACCGTCCGCACTCCGAGATAATTCATTTTTTCCCGAATTCTCAGAAGCACGAAAGTAAAAGGGTCCCCTCGAGTCTACGACTGTAAAACGCAACAAAATCACTTTTCTCCAGTGCCGTATTTTTTTCTTGCGAATAATTTTTATAGAAATCGGCAGCTTTTTAGCTCCCATGAAAAGCGATAAATGTTGAGCACCATTTCTCGCGATGAAGATTCGGACGAATACATTTTTTGTCGAAAAGAACGAATTTCTGAGCCGTACTCAAATTTCTGAACGGTTGCCTCTGTTTTTTCTATTGAAGCCTCGAACCTCCTTAAATGTCAACATTTGTCTTGTTAGTTCGATATTTCAATTGACAGGTAACGATAAATTATTTGGAAAACAGCACACAATATTTGGAAGTCGAAATTTCTACCGCTATAACCGAGACAATTTTTAGGTTAGGTTAGCGCAGCGGCAGCTGCGACAACAGATCGATTGAGGTTCGCTCGTACAAGATCACGAAAGATCAATAAAATGAACACCGACGAACGCGAGGATGAAAAAAAACTGAAGATCTTTCCAACACCATTGATTTATACACATGAAAACACGCAGGTACACGTCGACGAAGATCGAGAAAAAAAACTCAAATAAACATGGTTATGTCACGAACTGGCGGCCACTAAAAGTTCCGTTGTCACGTATGTTTCCTCAAAAATTCACCTGGTAACGATAATCCTTTTTGTCAATCACTCGACGATACGACCACTGTTTTACCCCAACACTCGACGAACTTGGCACGCGTTTGTGCATCGTTATTGAGAGTACATACTATTTCATTATTACTATGTACACGAGCGACCATATATACGTATACGAATACGAATTGTAATACGATATGCAAACCAGTGCTGTATCAAAGTTATGTTGGTTGAACGGAAACATGATATTCGATTTCGTCATTTGTGTATTACAATTTGCATCGAAAAAGATCGGCTCTCGTAGTTTTTTAAAAAAGTGTTTTTTTTTTTTTTTTAACTTGAAAGGACAAAGGTTCACGAGCATTTTTACAACGGCACAGATAAAAAGATTTTCTTTGGAAATCTTTATAATTGAAAACTGAGCAGTTGAGCAAAAGCTTTGCGTTAAGAAAAACCAATCGACGATCAATGGAAACAAAAATGAAGCATCATAATTGTACTCTGTAAATTTTTATTCCGAATGGTCGACGGTGGATGTGGGCACACCTTGTCGAAGGATTTTTTTCCAAACACTTTTTTAACTCCACGATTATATTTAGGTGTTACGGAGGGAGCCGCGCAATGTTGAGAATTTCGATAAAGTCGTTGTATACGTATACGTCGACAATAAATGATGACAATTGAGCATCGAGCTCTGAGCGACGAATATCAAAACATGACGTTTCCGTAAGGAGAATGATTAAATTGAGGGTTAACTGAAAAATGGTACGAAGGTGTTAGGGGAAAAGCAAGAAAACATACCGACACTCCCGTGGTTGAGAAACACTGAACATCCACAGCTTCAGAGCGAAAACGACAACATTTGCCGGACCCTCGAGGAGCAACGAGCTGCTCCCTCCCTTCCCCAAACCCCACTGCCTCGTGCCCCCTGCTCCCGTTGACTTCACACAACGACGACGACGGCGACGACGAAAATCCCGTCTGTTTTTTTATTATTTAGTCCTCTCTCATCGAAGATCCAGCAACCGCTGGATACTCTCACCCCCGTCAATTAACGTATCCACAATCATTGCCGTTTTAGTATCAATTACGCGAAAATAACACGCTCGAACTTTTAGTACACGTATATTGACCCTCATTTACCCAGCTCTATCACCTATTCGGAGGTGAGAGACGCTGCTTTCTTCTTCTTTCTCTATGTACTATCAAATGCTTGTCAGTCAACCTGCTGCCGCTGCTTCCCAATCCCAAATCCCAACCTGACCTGCTTCGCTCTACTCGCGCTACTGGAGACAAAAATGCATCGAGGACTGCACTCCACTGCGCACCGGGCACTGCGCACAATCTCTATTTAAGTAGGGGGTAGACGACTTTTCTACTAGCCGTTGTCGCTTTGCTCACTGCGCATGCGCGTCAGAATACGATTTTCTATGTATCATATATCGTAAACCGCGGTATACCGGCTCGTTATGTATACTGCATTATTCGAGATTCACGAGTTTCCACAGAGCTTTCGATATAAATATTATAACAAAATTGAAAAAATATGCTCCTATAAATCTTCGGAAGGCAACGTTTTAAAGCTCTCTTGAAGCGTTAAGAGGAAGCTCAAAAAATTCGCGAAAATAATTTGATCTGCATGACCAAACACGAGCTTAGGCATGTCTCGAGGATTCTTAAAACACATTGGACATGTGAACAGTTGAAATGTTATTTTATAGAAGATAAAAATTTGAGAAATAAAGTTCGAGTTAGTGAGTTTGCAAAAAATAGGTCGAAAAGTATCTGTCAATGCGTTTAAAATGGGATATCCCAATGAAATCATTTCTCCCAATAAATAAAAAACTTTTGTATGAAAATATGTAGTTTTTATGCAAACTATCATTCAATCAAGGAAATGACAGGATTAGGAATTTCGTGGACACTTTTATACAATTTATTTTGAAATCTGGTTATTATTATGTAATCCAAATTTTTACACAATAAAATGCCTCAAACTATTCCTAAACGAACCCACATAATTCGAGAAAATGAATTTGAAAACTCCTTCGAATAAATCAGTTATCGACAAGTTTATAGAATCGAATATGTTCAACATAAAGCATATTGGATGCTAAAAATAATCAATTTTCCACGGAGAGTAAGAATCTTCGGTACTGAGCTATGCATTTGTAAAAATGTAAATATTGAAAAGAATGCATATCAGTATAGGTATACGCTGAGAAGCGATCAAGGTCTTCATGGAACGCTCATTTATTTGTGAGTTTAGTTTTCTTCAAAGCTGTGTTGAGGATTATTGCATTCTTCGAATCCCGATGTCTCAATTTTTCATAAGGATCAACTGCATAATTTGCTGAACAATGCCAACCGTTTTCTCCCAGCTCTTGCAGTGACAAAGAGCTCTAAAAAATAGAAAATAAAACAAAATTTTCTTTTTACTTTTACAGTGATCATAGCGATTGAAAAAATAACCCATCGTGCAATGCGTTGAAATTAACATAAATTACAAAATTAATTTGTACTGAAACAGCTGTCATTCATTTTCCTTCTTCGTCAAGGCACAAAATTTGTATACAATATTTGCCTGCTGTTGAATATTTTCTTTTCAAAATCTTGATTCACTGCAAGGAAAATTGAGTCAGCACTCCGACAGTGTAAACTTCAGTGCCGTTGGTGATAAATCGATATGCAGACGTATTCATTGTTCCATTAAAACCATCTTTGGAAGTCATTCGCATTTATTTCTTTGTTCGCATTACGTCCAAAGTATACACAATGATTTTTAAATACCAACCCTTTTAAAAAATGGAAGATCAATTTCTGAATATCCTTTATTTTGATAATGATGATTTATGTTGTAGAAAAGTTGGATTCTTCATCATTTTCAAATAATACTCAATTCACTGAGGAAAATGTTTACATAAGAACTTGAATATTATTATGAACGTTATTATCCCATGCAACAGGTACGTCGTACGAATTTTTTTCCAATCGTTATCAAAATAATCGCTAGAGTTTCACTCAATATTGAAATAACATAATAAAAATGTATTTTACAATGAAATAAATATTTTATAGCAATTCCGGCTCCAAATAACCTCTTCTCACTTTCAACGCTCACGGGACTGAAATTTTGTACTCACTAAAAAGTGTCAAGTAACGGGGAGTTTACTGTAAACAAGTCATAGAAACAACGATTTTTTAGATCCCTGTTTTAGATAATTCCTAAGAACAATTCAAAAAAGTCATGATGACCAATAGAAAAAGAGCAAGGTTGAACCAATGGAGACTCAGAACGAAAACAAAACTTCTATCGAGTGTCCAAGACACGTCCAAGAGTTGAAGATCGTCAACTTCCATTTGAGGTTATGAATCCAAATGGAAGTCATCAAATATTAATTCGTTTTGACTCCATGATACACCATGACTTTAAATTGTGAAACAAGAACATAATATATTCAATATCAAATAGAAGATTAAGGCCGTTTCCAACGCCGCTGTACGTTTGAATCCTAAAAAAAAAATTTGGCGATATCAAAGTTTAGAATAACTGATTTTTCACGTAGGATTAATAATTTTAGATGAACTTGGAAAGCGACAATTTCGAAAAAAAAATTTGAGAACCTACCACCACCATTTTCGAGTTTTCGGTCACCCGATAGAGTCACGCGTCTGCGCAGTAGCGTAGGCACAGCCTGACATCTACGAGAGTTTTTGAGAAGGTTGAAAAGCTCTGCCGGTAAGTGAGTAAATGAACCGACGATCGTGCCGGGCGGGAGACGAAAAGAAAAAAAAACGCGAGAATCACACGCGAGCTTGACAAGCGCGCTGCATCCGAAAGGGCTCATATTTCTCGTACTATTGGGCCAGTGCGTCGGCAAAGTGCGCAGGTATATGCGATAAAAAACGTAGATTGGAAGGTTTTATTTTGTCGCAACAAACACATTGTTATCCGTTAGAAAATAGTTTCCGCGAAAAGAACAGAGAAAATATACGTAAACGGGCCAAAATTTAGAGGTGCCCGAGCGTACGGCTTTATCGTGACAAGTGCAACTATTATTCAAAACAAAATACATAACAGTATCACTTAGATCGTTAAAATAATTCCATTTTATTGTTAGACAATTAAAAGCGTTCCATGAAAGTTCACTTATCCATTCGGCTTGATAAATTACCGTGATTATTGTTCCTCATTGATTTTTATTTACCGAATAATCAGTGAACCAAAAAGTGTCGAATGTCAGGCGAGGAAGAGCTCAGCGTACCTAACCTCCAGACGGAGCGAGCGGCTCAACCGCGCAAGATTCGTCACCGGTGAGTACTACTTGATCCGTGTTGATTTTATTTATATCCAATTTATTTTTTTTCTTTAATCGTGTGAACGAAGCACGCGTAACGTCAAGATAACAGCGTGCTATTAACAAATTTCGAAGGAATTCTCCGAGCGTGAAGACTCCAACGTAGTCATGTGCATTTTTCGTATTACGAGTTCTTTTTTTTTGTCGTACGACGAACGCGTGTGCGATTGAAAACACGCCCGGTCTCCTCCAATGGGATGAGTCCGCAACCTCGCCTGACGCGGACGTCCACCAATCACGTGATCTTCCTCGGATCGCCTCGTTATATGCATATACATTTCAAACGTAAAATCTACCACCTACCACACCAACTTTTTCTTCACTGTTGCATGTTTGTGTTTTTTGTTGTGTCGTAATATAAGCAGACGCGCGGACAAGAAACCCGCGAATTTTCCTCATCGCTACTCTTCGTTCAGTAAACAAGAATAATCGAATTCAAATACATAGTTTGAGGTTGGAGACGAGACAATTTACAAATTTCTCCTCCACGAGCAAAAGACACATTGCTCGTGACTCAGACGCTTTTAACCGAAAATCATCATTTCTTAATTGACGTATTCCATTCTCATTACATTATAAATTCGTCTCGAGCCAGTTTGAGCTGGGGCCGTGGCAAAAGAATTCAGCTTTTCTCCATAAGACCGTTTTTTCAGCTATTAAAAAAAAAATCATAATTTTTTAGAAAATTCGAGAAATTCTTCAGTTCCGATTTCAACCGGAGGAAGAGCGTGCCACGCCACGATGAATCCACTAAAAAAAAGCAACCTGATTAACAGAAAAATCGCACCATAAATTATTCCTTAAAGCCCTGAATTTCTTCGACTTTCTATTGAATTTTCGGAATCGAAAACTAGTGATAATTTTTCTTGGCTGTATCCGAAGCACGTGGTGAGGAAAATACGACGACGAAATGGTGAAGCACTCGAGGGGGAATGGGGCTGCAGGTAGTGAGAGCGCTTCGGCCTAGACCTTTCTCCCGCACTCTCGACCTTGTGACGACGAATTTCTCACGAACGCAGTGAATCGATCTTGCTTACACTCTCGCGGTCCGGGTTTCTCCACAAAAATAGTGCATCATGATTCCAAAAAAGAGAAAAAAAAATCTTCAACGATTTTCCTTATAAAATTTGTTCATTTTCATCGCGTAAATTCGGAAAGGAAACCTCGGGTCGAACGAAGCGAAAAAACGAGATAAAAGAGCACGGGAAACGTGGCGCTGGAGCGTCAAGAAAAATGATAATGCGATAGTGACGTATCGTTCGGAGCTTTTTCGTAACGCGATTATTTTTGTTTTACGTACGAGTTCGAATGACAAGATTTCTGTTATTGATACGATTTTTATCATTCTGTATTTTCCAACGGAACGCGAGAGGTCACCGCGACTGCGCAGTCCATTATTAATAGAAACTTTCAATACCAACATTATTTTGCATGCACGCGAATAACCGGACTGCGGAGAATAAAACGGAAAAAAAGGTAATTCTCCGACGTCACTCGTGTCGAAGCGCACTGTTTTATCACCGACGAATTTTCGAAATTGAAAAACCCGAATTTCGGCTGGAGTTTTTATCGAAACCGTTCGAGAAATCGTCACTGTCACTTTTTTCAATAAAATCATAACCAAAAACGAGAAAAAATGATCTTGAACGTATGCACATACGATTCGTGGGATTACTCGTTTTTATACGAAAAATGTGCTTCCCGGTATTCGATCAGAACTCCCGGAAGCTTCAGCCGTATCCAGGAAACCAAACATCGAGTTCCGATAACGCGAAAACGAAAAGCAACGATACGGTATCTGTGCTCCTGAGAAATGAACTTATCCCTTCTCATTTTGACCACTTTATCACGAACGCGAAACCGTTCGAGTACTCCCTGACGAACGAAATCCACAGATTTTGTAGCCGTCGAAAAAGAATGCTCGAAACTCACACGAATACTTTTTTGGCCTCCCGAATGTGCGAAAAAATGACTTCGATCCTGGTTTAACCTCAAAAACGAATTGATCGTTGTAAACGCTGTCAACAAGCTCTTTGAAAACACGATGAATTCATGAGGCCGTACCGGTTAGCTCCGCAGGTTTCGCTCGGCGTTCCACGACGATTCACCGAGTGTTTTGCTCACGAGCTGCGTATATATGTATATTGTTATTAAAGAGTCTCACAAAAGAGCACGTGGTCGCTCTAGTCTCGTGTTATTATCGTGGTACATTGTGGGCTGGCCTCCGGTCTTACAGGACGATTTGTGAGGCACTCTGATTTTTGCTGGGCACGCTGGCACGTCGACAGCGTCGTAATTCATGACGAATTTCAAGCGATCAAATGCCGTCGTTACTTTTTCAGTTTCGTAGTAACTAATTCGTTTTTATATTCCAAGCGTCGTTGTTTATGGCGAATTGCGAATGAAAAAGGAATTTCGTCATTATTTTGTTCTGATAAAAAATTGAGAGTAAAATTTGACATTTTTTTTTCTATAAAATTGCCTTCGAGATAAATAAAGAAGACACACTACGACTTTGTTGAGCGTTTTTCAAAGTTTTTGGCGTTGCTTCCGACGATGCGTGAATCGAAATTATTTTCTGCAACATTTTTGACGGGTTTGAAAAATCTTTTGAGTCACGATCACCACTTTTTTGAGCAATGGTCCACAGTCTGGATTTCTCTGAGCTTCGGGGACCGAGTTTTTCACGCCTCGGGAATACGCTGCCGAAGACGCGTCATTGTTGGTTATGTTGCCGAGCACCAGAGACTCGAAAGTTATGAAGAGCGAGGTTTGTCGCTGCTCTGTGGGAAGCGAAACGTCAGAGATAGCGAACGCGTTATTTACGCTTCCAAAATATTAATATTCGTCACATTGAATAGAGAATTTTTGGTGGCGAACTTTTTCTCCGTTTGGCAAGTTTTCACTGCTTAATTTTCACTGAATGCACTTTTGTCAGAAACCACTCTCTTCGGTATGAAAAAACGAAGAGAATCGTGTATAATTGAACCGCATTATCAGCCACGTGGAACGGTTTATGCTGATGATACGATCGGCGTCGTTTTCGACCTCGAGGAAAATGAAAAATCAAGGATCGGCCAAAGATTTTCGCCGATCGTGTCGCGATTCGGTCAAATCTCGTATTAGAATTGAAATTGGATCGAGAAAATGTCTCGATTTCCCCTCAAATTATTCGAATTCGTTTGTGCGATTTTTTGAAAATGTTCTTTATTCATTTTCTAATACCGAGGTTTGAAAATCTTTTACGATCCGAATTATTGACGTGACGAGGAAAGTGGGCTCGAAGCTTGATGAATTCAAAGCATCGACGAAAACAAGTCACGAATCACCGATTTTTTGGCATCGTCTACAGATAAACTCGTTTTCGTAGCTTTCAATGTGGAGGAACATCGAAGCAATATTCGAAATGTTCATAACTCGATTGCATTACGGCACGGTAAACGTGAGTTTCGTGTCCGATTATACGCGTCAATTACTGGTATCTACATACATTGGCGACGAGCACGAACACGCGGAAGCGAATGAATCCCGAAGTGGCACGACCCCTGAACCATCGTCCGGTCATCCTTGGCTCTCCGGTCTCGTTGTTCTTGTCTTTATCGACGTCGTTACTTTCGCCTCTTTCGTTCTGCCTGCGTTTTTACAGGGTGTCGTATCCCGCGCTCGAGTTCACACTAACGCCTGTGTCGCGAAATTTGGAAACGAAAAGTTCCTTTTCGTTCTTTTCTTCCATTCGCCGTTCATCGGATGATGCTTCGGTAGCAGCCAATCGGCTGTGTGGCAAAGAAATGGACGCGGCGCGCGCCGCTGAAGTTCGTTCACTGCGCAGCTGGGGACGACTCTGCTCCCCCCACTCTGTCGCAACGCGCTCTCCTGATTGGCCGCCCCTGATCGAAGGATATCTCATCAACGGTTTTCGTTAGATAACTTGACGTTGTTTTCAGTAAAATTCACTTGCTCAAGCTCAATAAGATCTCCATCTCTCGGGATCTAACCTGCACAATTTTCGTTCTTTCGTATTCGTGGCTCGTCAAAAACGGATTTTGAAGCAACGGAACAACTTCAAATTCGTTCAGTCAACTCTACCGTGAAACTCGAGCAACGCACAGCGCCACAGCGGCCCAATCGGAATCGTGGATAAGCGTCGGCGAAACTTGAATTTCGTACGTTACTCTTGAGCTCGACGGTGGCGGATGCGTAAAGAATTTGAAGGTTCGGACACCCTGTATTTCTGTAGTGCTGTCGCTACTTTGTCGCTGCTACTGCTCACAGCGGTTTCCGTACGAGCTCTTAGCGCATCAATCGACGTGAGGGACGATCAGTCTCTGAGTGCCGGGCTTTGAGAACGCGCGTACGGGACAAAATTCGAATAAAGAATAAAAAGTAACGTACGTTCGGTTTTGTAATCGCACAGGAGGATGGACGCCTCATTTTTCCTTCGTTAACAGATATCCGCGCCTCGAATATCCACCTGCGTATTTCCACGTCCACAGAGTGCTTGTTTTGATTATTCAATCCACCAGTAATCAGTGTTTATCGAAGTTTCTTCGTTTCCCGATCGCATCTGTGTCTATACCTTCGTCCTCCCTCGTTTTTCACTACGTTGAATTTCAAGTTATTCGCTGTTGCATGGAGCTGAGCGTTACGCGAACGGAATAACCGCGCAACTGCAGAGAAAACTTAACGGATTACCAACGACGAAGCATAAACAGGATAACTCGGAGAAAAGTGTCGGACGGTATGCTTCGATGGCTTGTCGATTCTATCAATGGTACATGCTTGCTGAATTTTCGACCGAACCGTGTCATACAAATTTCGCGACGCTTTTCATCCTCCGCTTCTCCTGTCAGATTCCATGTCGACATTTTTTTTCCACATTTTTACGTCACTTTGATTTTTGAGCTACCGTCGATCTTCCAGACGCGCTTCACATTCGTTCAAACATTTTGTCAAAACTTCGTCGCCCTTTTATCAAAATCTCGACTTTCTGGGAACATTTATATCCCGCGGTTCCATCGGATAGAATTTTTCGATAAAATCCTCCAATCAGGAACTTAATTAGCCCTCCAGCGACTTGTCTCTCATCAGTGCCGAAATATTTTCGAGCTAAAATCGCTGCAATATCGAACACAAAAACGAACGAAGGAAAATCGGTGGTTTCAGTAGGAAAAACAGTTCTGCTGGCCGCAAATTGAGTCTAGACGAGTCCGAGTGCCGAATCACCGTCTTTTTTTTCATTTTTTTTTCAATAAATTGTTAAACGTTCAGTTAATCGAGTATGTAAATGTATTGAAACGAGTTTAAAGATGCAATATTTGGTTGTAAAATTTTCAAGGTTTTTGTGGTTTCTATCTGGCGATCGGAATCACCGCTCTTTGGACTATCTACTATTTTGTCATTCGTGACTTACACGATAATTCAGTTGAAAGCTGCGCCGCCTCATCGTTATCGTGCGACGATACTTCGCGCTCAATTTCGCTAGAGCTTCACCACGGATCGCAGTGTTGCACTGTTGATCGCGGTGAGTAGTCGTTCGAAACAACGGATTGAAATTTTTTCGAGTCGCGTTTCGACAGCGAATTATCTCTTACGAAATAATGAGGAAATAACGAACGGTTTGCGACGAAATTGGAGGTTATTTCGTCGCAGTATCGTCAACAGTGTGTCCAAAATCTGCACGAAATTCGTCTCCCTTTTAGAGGCGTTTTTTTCAGTGAAAAAGCAAACAATTATCCGGGAATTTTTTCACTATTTCGATGACGGAAACGAGATTGATTTCGCGTGGAAAAATTTGTGTCGGGATTGCGCAAACGGTGCGGACGTCCGTGTGGCGGTTTCGAGCCGATTTTCGTGTTCGAAGTGCATGTCTGTGATTACGGCTCGGTGCATGTGGCCCTCGTGCGTCGGTTTCGTTCGGCATTTTCGATCGGATTGTAAAAGTGCATGGCGGTACTCGAGGGAACTGCGAACACTGGAGATCGGCTGAACGGGAAACCGAACGGTTCTGGCAGCCGGCCAGTGCGTTACGCGACACTGAAAAACCCCCGCTGGCTTTTCGTGTGTGCCGAATTAAGCGCTCTTGCGGCTAGCCAGCGGCCGGTCCGTTTTACTTGATACAAAAAATCATGGAGACTTTTCTGAGAACTGGAATTTTGGAAAAATAGAATTGAGGGAATTGCGGATCGAGTTGCGGAACATTTGACATTTAAATGAGAAGAAAATATTTTCGAAAGAGACACTCAACGACGAAACACTCTTTAACGAAGTTTTTCCTTCTCTGCTGCCAGGGAAATTCCATTTTCGTCCAACATCAATTCTCTTCTCCCTGACTCCCCTATCATTCTTGCTTCCAAATGAAAAAACGCATTCCTCCACAGTGTACATTATTTTCATGTGAATAACGCTCCCAAGGCTTTTCATCGGTCAAACCATTATAAAAGTTGCTTAATTAACGTTCATCGACGGTGAATCGACTCGAGTCACTGTGCATGCTGGATCGGCAACGGGGGCTTTATTTCTTAAGTTCGATTTATCACGAACAGTTTCCTGATGGATCGGCGAGTCTCTGAAGAAAAAATCCAAAGTGTCAATTCGGACTCGAGCTTTTCGTTCGGTTTAAATAATCAGATTTTAACGCAGTCTCGAGCCTCGCTCACCGATGAGCTCGGCGCTGCTGCGATAGAGCTTCAAAAACACCGAGTCATCGTCGATTCACATGGGTCATTGATTTTCAATCAGTTTAACGTTCAAACTTCCATTTTTATTACACGAGGAAGGAAAATACTGCATGGGCCGAAGAATCGAAATGCAGTTGACGCGGAGTCGATTTTTCGGGCTGCGTACCACTGCCGATATTGACCCGTCAACGATCGCGGCGCGAGGCTTTAATTCACGCTTTTATCAAAACGATGATAATTCGAGAAGCTCGAATGGCGCTGAATTCGACATTTTTTTGTTTTTTTCAATTTACAATTTATTTAGTTTCTATATTCGTGTTAAATTTCTTCGATTTTTCAATTTTTCCTGCTATTTTCTCAATTTCATCATTTTTAAGGATATTTTCCTTGTTTTATCTTGCTCGAATTTTTTTCAGATTTTTCTCTTTTCTCACAACGCGCGAGCACCGTTTGAAGTGCGAATTGCAATGATCAAAACGATGATAATTCGAGAAGCTCGAATGGCGCGGAATTCGAAATTTTTCGTTTAGTACAGCGAATAGAGGATTTTGTTTTGCATAATTCGGCAAGAGTTATTTTTCTTCACAAATAGGTGCAGTATGACGTAATGAACCTAAAAACACAAAATACTTACAAATGAGGCGAACGGAAGTGCCGCCATTTTGTGAAAACCTGTTTGGGCCTGTATCTCCGTAACCGTGCACTTGAGGCCCACAATCATAAGGACCTTTATTATAGATAATTAAATTTCCTATCTTTTTTGTTGAATAATTTTTTTCGTATCACTTACCGTTCACGATTTATAAGATTATTACTGTTTGTTTATTGACTTTTTTACCGATATCTCTTCTAATAATTGTTCAAACAATAAATTGCTAATAACTAAACTTTTAAATCGATAAATTTTCTACAACTTTTATTTTAAACTTTTTCCTCTAAAATTAATATTTTCGAAGTTATAACGCGTTAATTTCAAAAATCCTGTGCCTGGACGGTTAACGCCAGCTGGGCATGAACACGTCGCATCCAACCAGGTATATCCAAGCCAGGTATATACATAGACCCTTCTTAATAAAGAGGAATCTTCAATTGACCTGAAGAGTCTGTAGAAGAGTCTCTAACTTCGAAAATATTAATTTTAGAGGAAAAAGTTTAAAATAAAAGTTGTAGAAAATTTATCGATTTAAAAGTTTAGTTATTAGCAATTTATTGTTTGAAAAATTATTAGAAGAGATATCGGTAAAAAAGTCAATAAATAAACAGTAATAATCTTATAAATCGTGAACGGTAAGTGATACGAAAAAAATTATTCAACAAAAAAGATAGGAAATTTAATTATCTATAATAAAGTTCCTTATAGTTGTGGGCCTCAAGTGCACGGTTACGGAGATACAGGCCCAAACGGTTTTTCGCAAAATGCCGGCACTTCCGTTCGCCTTATTTCTAAGTATTTTGTGTTTTTAGGTTCATTACGTCATACTGCACCTATCTGTCAAAAAAAAAAATAACTTCTGCCGAATTATGCATTATGGACAAGAGTAACTCGCTCCTCTATTCCCTGTACTATTCTTTCAATTGAGAATTTATTTAGTTTCCATATTCGCGCGTGAAATTTATTCGGTTGTTGAAATTCCCTGAGACTTTTATCAATTTCCAAATTCGTTGAGAATTTTTTCGTCCTTCTATTTCGTTCGTATTTTTAATTTTTCTCTAATTATTTTGAAATTTTTTCATTTTCTTTCTCTCCCTTAAATTTCCAAATTCGTTGAGAGTTTTTGCGTCGTTTTGTTTTCTTCGGGTCCCTCTTTCTTCTGTTTTCTCTAATTATTTCGAAATTTTTTATCTCTTCGTGACACCGCGCGAGCAACGTTCGAAGTGCGAATTGCGAGACGACCGCTGACGGGGATCGAGCCTCGAAGCTCCGCGAAATAAAAGCCATAAAAGACCTCGAAAGTGTGATGCGAGTTGACGCAATTCGAATGCCAGACTGAATGAATTTTCCTCCTTCCTCGAAGCTTCGAGGTCCGAATTCGAGTTTTACACACACTCACACTCACGCGACACACACACGCACACGTTCATCCGGTGGAAAGGGAAAGTCATAATTTTGGGCTCGTTGCTTGCATGAAGGACAAAGAAAAACGACTCGACATGGGCATCCTCAAAAAGCATGAAAAATCCATGAAAATAAAGACCTCGCTAAATCGTGTCGTTGAAAGGCGTCGTGGCTGTGTGCGCAGGGAGAAAATGCTTGGGAGGCGGTGTAAAAAGTTGGGAAAATCGTCGCAGTCCGAGCAACATCGGGAATCGAATTGACGGAACTTGACGAAGAGCACGCATGCGTAAAAGCTTTGAGACAACTTTGCAAAGACGAGGAGATCGATAAAAAAAAAATCTGAAATTACCAGCATGAGTGAGAGGAAAAATGGGAAAAATCGAGCGAAAAAGTGGGCACTGAAAATATGAAAATGAACGACGAAGCTATACGAAGGTTCGAACCGAGAGCAACGACTCCGATCGATCGTGCGAACTAACGAACGACCTTTGGGCATTGAAATACGCGGTCGAATTAACGCTGGGATTTCTCGAATGATTTTGTTCGGTGGTGGTGGTGCGCAAAGATAGAAAAAACAAACGTAAAAAAAAAAATCATTGAAAATCCGAAAAAGTCTCCACTTCCGTCGATCACTGACCGTCGGCTGTTTCGTAATATTTTTGAAGGTAACATCGAGCAGAAGGATAAAGACCGCGGCGAGCCCGAAGACGAAGTAAAGACACGAGGCGATTCGTTGAGCAGCGAGAAAAGCAGCCACAGCGACGAAGAGTCCGACGCACCGAGGGCGAACAGAACCGAATCTGAGAGAGGATCGGTCGACACCATGTCCGAAACTCCGGTCAGCTTCGTCGTCGGCGGTCCCGACCCCTCCGAGGAACTCGAAACGGAGGATAGCTTCCCGGGGGAAGGGGACGATGGCTATCAACAACAACCGGCTGCCATGCCCGGTCTGGTCGAGCGCCGAAAGCGTCTCAGGTGAAATTTATTCTGATTTTTTGTTTCGATTTTTTTAACGGTTTCCGGTGTCTCTGCGACTTGGATTTTCTCTGATGTTACCACCTCGTCGATCTTAAGGAAGTCAACGCGAATCTAATGGAAATCGAAAATTACAACTTTAAGACTTGACACTTTGAAGTATCCTAGAAATATACGCCATGCGTCTATTCCCGGAATTATTAGAGGATCTACCGTCTAGTTATCGATAAATGAATTAACAACGACGCTGAAGTTTGCAACGTCGGAGTCCAACGGAATGAAGGAAAAAACATTTGTAATTCACCAATTATTTTTCATTTCACGAAATATCGGTGCAGCTTGAAAAACTACGAATTTCAAATTCGGTAGGTAACAATATTGGAGAATTACTGGAATCATTAGGGGTTTTTTTACAACATTTCGTTGGACTCCAACGTTGCAAACTTCAGCGTCATAATTAACAAAAATCACATTTTTTGAAGGATTATACATAGGCTCTTATGACAGGTACACCTCCCTGTGTGATGATTTGAATTGGAATTTATAACTGGATGGGTAGCTCGACCAAAAATTATATCTGATTGGAATTTCGATACTTCGTGATGCAATAAAAATCTGAAAAAATTCAACAACATTTGGAAAGCTATGAACAACAATTATCAATAATAATATTCCCCAAAGGTTAATAAAAAATGGTTTAAACAATTAATTATTCAATAATTTTGCGGTGACGTATTGTTTTTTTTTTACGAATCAAATGTGTGTATTTTTCCGAATGCTCATGAATTTTTTCAGAATTTTCGTGGATTTTTGAAATTTCTTGAAAAAATATTGAAAAAAATTTTTTTTAATTTGAATTTTGGATATGTTTTAGGAGACATATTTACCATCAGTTTTGAAAAGTCTCAAGGTTACTGGATCAAGAATGTACAAATAGAGCCACTTGAAAAATTTAAAAAAGGGAATTTCAAAAATCCACGAAAATTCTGAGAAAAATCATGAGCATTCAGAAAAATGCGCACATTCGATTCGTAAAAAAAAAAAAAAAAACAAGGGTTTACTGTAAAATTGTTAAAAAATTATTTATTTAAACAATTTATTAATAACTCTTGGGCAATATTATTACTGATAATTGTAGTTCATAACTTTCCAAATGTTGCTGAATTTTTTCAGATTTTTATTGCATCATCACGAAGTGCGGAAATTCCGATCAGGTACAATTTATCGGCTGGGTTATTCATCCACTAATACCTTAATTAAATAGGATTCTTCCAACTTTGAAGAGCCAAAAACGAAAATAAGAAAGAAAATAAGAAGTAAATGTTTTTAGAGACCAATGATGTCTTAAAAAACCCTTGTTAACGTTGAAAATAACTTGGGAATGGAAAATGAAAAAACACTTTTTGAGGTTAACGAGTAATAACGGCATAAACAACGGAAGTTTCGACAATCCCATGAGCCAGCTGGTTTAAAATATAGATATGCATACGCATGTAAATAGAAGATGGCTGTTGTCACACTTTGCTTGACGATTTTACTACGAAAGTATTTTAACCGCTATCATAATATTCAAAATTAATCAGTCTTAACAAATAAGTTACACAAAATTTTAATAATTGCGAGAATAAATTTTAATCGTTTTTTTGATCATCAAGAGAGCAAAAAAGTTCAGTTGCTTTTTTGTATCACAAGTAAGGCAAGATCTTCCTTAACGAATTTATGTTTTTATTGCACTAGCGGAAGAACATTTTCGACTTGGATTATTCGCGAGCTTGTTACTCATGGAACACTTTTACTCACGTTACCTCTGCCTGTCCTTTTTCAGTTCGATTTCGCCCTGGATCTTTATCTGCACTGATCGAAAAATAAGGGACCTTTGCACCGAGGAAATATTGCTGCGACGAACAAACCTCGTTCAGTTGGACGATAGTACGGTGGATTCCACTTTTCTTTTGATGGAGAAACTCGATCGTTTGTCATTCGAATGAACGTCGTTGGATTCACTTGATTTCGGTCCGAGTGAAAAAATCTTTGCTCATTGGAGCGAATCCAGCGAGGACAGAAATTTGGAGAATTGAACAACGCCGAAGTGCGCAACGTTCCAGTCCAACGGAATGAACGAAAAAAACATTTGTAATTGACCAATTTTTTGTTCACGAAGTTTTTTAAAATCATTTCGTTGGACTCCAACGTCGCAAAATTCAGCGTCGTGGAACTGAGATATTAAAAGTTTCTCGATGTGCTAGGAAAACTAATGGATCGTTGCCAGTTTCCATGAGACCTCAAAAGGGCTGGGAAATCGTTCTGAAGTTGGAACGTCGGCGTAACGCCGATCCGAGCCCTGCGCATTCTTACATACGCGAATATGCCGATTTTATGACGTCACAGCCTTCCTCGTGACAGAGCCCTCACGAATAAACCGTTTGGGTCAAAAATCTGAACACGCGAGTCGAGTTTTTTCGATTCTTCTCTCACTTCTGATCTTCGTTGCAAGTAAATCCATTCGGTCGATCTTCAGAGGAGTGGAATGGTAAAATTTCCTACGAGTGAGGTCAGAATGACGCTTCACCACCTCAGTAGTTAATTCTCGACTGCTGATAGAATAAATATCCAAAAAAGTTTGGTCAAAGACTCTTGAAAAACTGCTCTACCTTCGATCGAGTTTCAAGACTGAACTATGGCAGATGGAAAAATTTTCTTAGGAGCTTTTTTGTAGTCAATTTCACGCTCTGCAAAATTGCTCTCATGGTCCATCGTCGTATCTTCAACCTTTTCGGGCGTATGAGCGCCAGAAGAATTCCTGCAAAAAGCGATGTAAATTCAAGCTGTATGAGGTTTCAGGCGTCATTCGATCGCAATGACAATTACAAAAGGAAGCTAAAGTTTGTTCTTTCGAAGTTTGGTACCGATTGAATATTCGATTCCACTTTTTTGGCCCTCAAATTAGTGGCTCGTCACCCATTAAAAAATTACCTGCAAAAACAAAGTCACTGAAACTTGCTGCCGGGACAAATATTTAAATAAAAATAACCGGGAAATTTGTGTCAAATAATTTGAATGCTCCTACGAAGGTTTTTTGAGATCTTTTCAAATGTCCAAACAGCCTCTCGAGCATCGTCAACTTTCGAAAAGAGAATGACACCGAAACCCATGCATAGAAACAAGCTCGAATTTACCACCGTCCACTTGAATCTATCAAAATTCATTCGTGCTTCTATTTCATCGCTCCAAATAATGGCTCATCGAGAAAACAACGTGAGCTGAAATAAAAGTGCAAAAATAATTGCGTTCGCCAGCACGAAAAACCGTCGATTCCGCTCGAAAGAGCTCGTACAAAGAAATGAGCGTGTGGTCGGTTATCCTCGTTCCGTCGTTACGAAATTGCATCACTATCAACGAGCACGTTTACGCGTTGGTATAGAGATAAAAAGAATTGTTGACGTTCCCGAGCAAAGGAGGAAAGAAACGTGAGAAATTTATCAAAGAATTCAAGTAAATCGTTGCATCAACGAACAATATTTACACAGAGTATTGTGACGACAGTGCGTTCTCAAGCTCGCTGATTTTCTGTCAGTCTCCACGGATGCGTCAAGTGGTAGAAAGATTTGAACGGAGCCAAGTCCCACCACGGATCTGGCCCCGAGATGAGGCGACTTTCCGTTAATTCATGACTCCAAGTAAAACGACCGTGACTCGAGTTCAATCGAGCAAATAATGAGTGTTAAAATCTGCGAATTGAGAGAACGATAACGCTATCGGAAGTCGTGCAGTCGTCATAATTCGTTCATTAGTTTTTTCATTTTTTATCCAAGCATTTCAAGGTTTTTGTCTTTTCGATATTCTATCTTCGGTTTTCACGTTTGTTTACAATTAATCAGTAATAAACGGCACGGATGGTATCAAAAAACCCACTGTATTTTGGTGGAACCTCAATGAATTTTGGTCGACGAAGAAATTTCTTTTCCCAGGGCTCCTCAGTCGATTTGAGTTCGGTTTTTCGCACGACGCTGAACTTTGCAAGGAGTCCAACGAAATGGAGGAAAAAACCATTTGCAATTGACCAACTTTTGATTCCACGAAGCATCGATGCAGCCTGAAAAACTACGAATTGCAAATTCGGCCGGGAACGAAATTGTAGATTTGCTGGAATTATTGGAGGCTTTTTTACATCACTTCGTTGGACCCCAACGTTGCAAACTTGAGCATCATTGTTTCGTACAGCAACTTTTGCATTTTTCATATTTTCATCCATTCAAATTTATGCGATGAAAAAGCATGAAAGACCTGAAACCTCCATTTGAATTTCTTCCTCAGCAAACTCCCAACGAAATATTCATCTCGTTAAACACATTTTTTTTCTAGATCTTTTTGCTCGTAGCTCAATGAGCTTGACGCTCGATCGTCACGACTGCATCTGATTAACGCTGTTAATCTCACCATTTCATAATAACGTCTGTTGATCGAACGGATTGGCAGAGATCGACGGAGTCCAAGAAAACTGTACGCAAACGACAGCGGTTCACCTGTGACTCGGACGTGTGGGGCTTCGGTCCACGTGGAAGGGGAAATCTACCTGGCGAAGGGAAGTGTGCTCTGCTCACCTGAGTGACGAACAGTGACCGCTGGGCTCCACCTGAAGAGACCGCGTTTCTCGAGGTGGACGAAAATCGGCCCATGTGAATTAAATCCGGAGGAATTTCATGCGTCAAAATACTTTTCGGAGCGAAGAAGCATGAAAAGTTTGAAAAATTCGTTCACTCGTTGAGTGGCCTGTGCCGGGAGGAGGGACTCGTAACTATTTTCGTGACATCTCCTGCTCGCACTTTGGAGAATAAAATATCGAAAAGTCAAATGAAGTCACTCGAAGCCCGGAGAGATAAAAAAATTGAGAAAAAATTGAAATTCTTCCTGAAATCAGTGAAATTTTCAATTCCTTCGTCACACTTTGTCCCTTCGGGTTTCAGCAGTTCTGATAAGAAGTGACAAACGGCTAAATTCGGTTTGCGAGTGGTGCTTTTCTATGCCTTCGTTCCATCAGAAAATCACGGTATTTTCCTTCCACAAGAAAAAAAATTGACTAAATATCGCCAAAGTGAATTCTCCGAGTGCAGTGTCCGAGCCACTTCGGAATTCTCCAGCGCTCAATTCGTTGAGCGACAGTTTCAAAAAAGCCGCGATTACTCCGATCGATAACGCAGCCATGAAGCGGATAAAGCGCTTCGTACTCGCTCAAAGCGACGAGACCGATCCCATTTGGAAAAGCTCGGACAATCTCCTCGCAGGGATAGCGAGAATGAATTCCGTCTCGAGCGACGGGGATGCTTCCTCTCGGAGAAGCTCTACCAAATTTGAAGCAGGTCCCTTGGACGAGGAGCCCGAGGGTTTGAGAATGTCCACGCTCAGCGTCCCCGCACCGAGTCACGGCCTTACGTACGTTTTCAGTTCCTCACGATTATCGTCGAAACTCCTGCAAAAGTACTTTTGCAGCCGTTCATTTCTGCCGGAAAAAACACAAAAGACTCGATCCATCGACAAACTTTCATGGAGCATTGAAATCCTGATGAAACTGGAGAAAAAATCGACGTTTTCTCAGGCTTTTAGCTTCTCTCTGACGCAGATTGAGTAAACTAGAGCGAGTCACTAAAATTGTTGGGCAACATGAAAAATTTGAGTTCCTTTGGAATAAATGGGTCTTGAAAAGCACGTCGGACTCGCCCCTCCATTTGCATCCTAGCGATCAATGAAATTCTAGCGCTGTGAGAATGTATTACGAGTTACCGTTAAATCTCGGATGTTTCATTGTTGGTCAACGGTCAGAGTCGCTTGAGCCGTTAGCCTCGAAGAGTCGATCTGCGAATCGAATTTCCTGCTTATAATTCGAGCAACTGTTTCAGGTTTAATGAAGATGAGTGTGACGATGATTTCGCGCCGAATTTTACTCTCAATTATTGAACGATGTCAGGATCCCGCTGGTAGAAATATCGCGACGCTTTTATCGCTCGGTAAAACTTATAATTTTAGAAAAAAGGTGCAAATTGTGCTCGGATTTTTAAGAGCGAGGTTAGCAATTTTGTAAAATCCACTTGAAAGTTTTCGACCAAATTTTTGTCGTCTAGTTTCGTTCCAATTGCTGTTGCCTTCTGAAGTTTTGTCGATTCACTTCCCCCTCCGATCGAGGCAACCGGTTTGAGCATCGGTCTCGTAGTCTGATGCGTTAAAGTGTTAAAGATTCTGACACGAGAAAATGCTCGATTTTCGTGTGTTTTCTTTTTCGTAGTACTCAGTCCGGAACAACGCCTGTCCAAAGTTCGTTGTGCTCGGATGTGCTGACGTTTACGTCGGGATTGACGCGTTTGTTCTTGCGGGTCTGTACGACAGTGCAAATTGTAGAGCTTGGCTCGAATTTTGCGAGGATCGTACGTCGAAATATTCGACAATAAGCGACCGAATTTATTCTGAATAAAAATGTCGCTTTCCTCCTTCGTTTGTCACCTCTTTTGACCTCGCGTCTCTGTTTTCCTCTTGTTTTTCGAGGATCCGATAAAAATGAAATGGAGAAAACGGTGGCGTCCGAAAACTGGACTGGCCCTGATTGCATAAGCGCGCAGACTTTGAACCGTCGGATAAATTCCATCGAGAGATGGGAAAATCATACTGATGAGGAAGGAAAACAAATATTAATAAACGTCTTCGCTCGAGGCTCATTCGACGCTAAATAATGAAATGCGCGTTTGAACAGTCGACAAAATGTAAATGAAACTTTTTGTCCCCAGCTCTGTCGAATGAAATTCAAAGATTTTTCCCCGCCTGCATGTTTTTCGACCTTGAAAACGGTCCAACACACAAAGCAATTAATGTTGGTAAATTGCAAAGCGATTTTCTGCGATTTTCTGCAAAAATATCTTGAAATTCGGTCACAAAATTTCTGAGAGTGTCCGAGCATTAAGAATTTTGTTAAAATACAATTTTAGTACACTCTCAGCCTCGAGATTCTTGCGTGTTGAGAAAATTCACAACTTTCTTCAAACACCGAATCCGAGTGTTTGATGGGACTCCACGCGTGCTAAGCATTTGACGAAAAGACTTTGATCACTTTCTCTCAGGCCGCTCCATTCGTTGCGGATGCTTGACTTTTTTAATGCTCGAATGAACAGCTTTGTCGGCAGATTACGTCGAGTTCTGAACTGGGAATCAAATGATCATAAATTATAGCGAAACTAATGGAAAATAACTTGTTGCCTTTTGCGAGGACAGAAATACAAATGAAAGTGTTCACTTCGATTTTTATCGTGAATTCTGTCACGAGCTTGTCACATGTTTTGAAATATTGAAATTCGGTAAAAGTAATCTCGGTGGATGATTATCTTGGTGGTATTTGACTGAAAATATTTGTCTTAGATTGTGAGCACGAACTTTCTAAAATTCTGAACTTTAAAACCGATGGAAAAACATCGAGTGAGGGATCCCAAAATCTGACATCGTTTCAGCCGTACTAATTTGCTTTTTTCTGTCTTTTCTCCATTTTATAACAGACCCAGCATGTCGCAGGGCACGGTGATGATTCAAGCGCAGAGCCGTCTACAAGAGAAAGATTTCACGGTCGCGACGCCGGAAGAATTCGTTCGTCGTTTCAACGGGACCAAAGTCATCGAGAAGGTAAATCGATTCAGTTTCTCCGCACCTGCGAACCTCCTCGTTTGTCGAAACTGCGATCTTCGGCCACGGAAAAATGATCTACGCGTACTTTTATGATCACTCGATTCCGTGAAAATTGAAGTTTTTCGTTTTTCAAACGATTCAGCGATCTCGAGACGTTGCCAGCACTGATTGTCACCGAGAATTCCATTGATTTTTTGTTTCTTCGAAATTTTCTTCTCCTGCTGCCTCCGGACTCGATACGTACCGAAGCGGTTGTCCAATTCCCCCAAATCGTAGACTTGAAGTTGAATCTCTCAAGGAAAAGAGTTCTGTCAATTTTTGAGTATTTTTTTTCAAATGTTTGCTCCAAAGTTTGAAAATTCTGCTGCAATCAAATTTTTAACTGGTAAAATTGTTGTGAGACGAAGCTGGACGTGCCTCAGCCTGCAATTCTCATTTTTTCTACGTTCACTCTTGAAACATGAGTCCGCGAACGTCGGAGATCGAGGATCGAACGAATAAAAGAAAAATTTGTAACGAGCTGAAAACCGGGAGTGTAATTTGTGTAGTTTTTGAACGTAACACCGTTCAAGCGGCGTCTCTTACGTCCGAGTTGTTATTGAAAAACAGAACGAATGAAGATATGCCGATGTAGAAAAAATTGATAAAATCGACTTTTGTTAAGCATTACGCATCGAATGAAGTTCGACGAGTGATCGTTCACGTCCAGCACGAAGGAAGAGACGTATTGAATTTTCGAACCTTGAACATTGAACCCCATTGAAGCAGCAGCGTGCTAATGAGATTTTTTTTCAAAACAAAGTCACACGTGAGAAATGAAACGAGTGTTCGCATCGTCGTTACTTTGTAATGCAAAATAAGATCTCGGTAACTTGTAATTTGAAAGAAAGAACCGGACGATCGTATTTAGTAACCCGTGAAGAAATAGTTTTCTAAAAAAATGTTGAAAAGTGTTTTATCAAAAGTTTTATTGAAGCGTTGATGAAAGTTGATGTAATTACAACTCCACTAACTCCATTTTAATTCGCAGGTTCTCATCGCCAACAATGGAATAGCTGCAGTCAAGTGCATGCGTTCGATAAGAAGATGGTCGTACGAGATGTTCAAGAACGAGAGAGCTGTGAGGTTCGTCGTGATGGTCACACCGGAGGATCTCAAGGCGAATGCCGAGTACATAAAAATGGCGGATCAATATGTACCGGTGCCTGGTGGCACGAACAACAATAACTATGCCAATGTTGAACTCATTGTTGACATTGCTATGCGAACACAAGTCCAGGCGGTCTGGGCTGGCTGGGGTCACGCCTCTGAGAATCCAAAGTTACCAGAATTACTTCACAAAAAAGATATTGCTTTCATCGGTGAGAATCGTTCGATTCCAACTTTTGTATACTTCAGTTGATCTTCCATTCGTTCGTGCGAAATTATCATTTTAATCGTGCAAATTTGCGTAACTCGAAAAAAGTCCGGTAAAATATAATCTCACGCGCTGACAATTTGCGTATCGCAAACGTCGAAGGATTAATGAAACGTAAAATGAAATATGAACGGTATGAAAAAAAAAGTTGAATATTTAATTGATTTATGGCGTAATCAACAGGACCATCGGAACGAGCGATGTGGGCGCTGGGTGACAAAATAGCGTCGAGCATAGTGGCTCAAACAGCGGATGTTCCAACGCTGGCGTGGTCGGGTTCGGAGTTGAAGGCTCAGTACAGCGGGAAAAAGATAAAGATATCATCGGAATTATTCAAAAAGGGTTGCGTCTCGACGGTGGAAGAATGCTTAGCGGCGGCGAATAAAATCGGTTTTCCGGTGATGGTCAAAGCGAGCGAAGGCGGCGGTGGCAAGGGAATAAGAAAGGTGGAAAACGCGGAAGAATTGCCGACGATGTTCAGACAAGTGCAGGCCGAGATCGCGGGTTCGCCGATATTCATAATGAAATTGGCGCGATGCGCGCGTCACTTGGAGGTGCAATTATTAGCGGACAACTACGGAAACGCGATATCACTGTTCGGTCGTGATTGTTCGATCCAGCGGAGACATCAAAAGATCATCGAGGAAGCGCCAGCGGTTATAGCGAAACCGGAAATATTTGAGGAAATGGAGAGAGCGGCGGTGAGATTGGCGAAAATGGTTGGATATGTGAGCGCCGGCACGGTCGAATATCTCTACGACACTTCGGGACGTTACTTCTTCCTCGAGCTCAATCCGCGTCTGCAAGTGGAACATCCTTGCACGGAAATGGTGTCCGATGTGAATCTGCCAGCAGCGCAGCTTCAAATAGCCATGGGTCTGCCCCTTCACCGGATCAAAGACATTCGCTTGTTGTACGGCGAAAGTCCATGGGGCGACAGCCCCATAGATTTCGACCAACCACGCCACAAGCCGCAGCCCTGGGGTCACGTGATAGCGGCGAGAATAACGAGCGAGAATCCTGACGAAGGATTCAAGCCGAGTTCGGGCACGGTGCAGGAGCTGAATTTCCGTTCATCGAAAAACGTCTGGGGCTACTTTTCTGTAGGTGCTTCCGGCGGACTTCACGAGTTCGCAGATTCTCAGTTTGGGCATTGCTTCTCATGGGGCGAAGATCGTAATCAAGCTCGCGAGAACCTCGTAGTTGCTCTCAAAGAATTGAGCATAAGAGGGGACTTCAGAACGACCGTGGAATACCTCATTACGCTGCTGGAGACGGAATCCTTTCTGACGAACAACATTGACACGGCTTGGCTCGATCTTTTGATATCGGAGCGCGTTCGTAGCGACAAGCCTGATGTTTTGCTCGCCGTAACCTGCGGAGCTCTTCACATCGCCGATCGCACGATACAAAATGCGTTTACGGGTTTTCAAACGGCATTGGAAAAGGGCCAGATACAGGCAAGCAACGACCTCAAAAACGTCGTTGACGTGGAGCTCATAAACGATGGTTTCAAGTACAAAGTACAGGCGGCTAAATCCGGACCGAACAGTTATTTCCTCGTGATGAATGGATCGTACAAAGAGGTCGAAGTGCATCGTTTGTCGGACGGGGGAATGTTGTTGTCGTTGGACGGAGCGAGTTTCACGACTTATATGAAGGAAGAGGTAGATCGCTATCGCATCGTGATCGGCAATCAAACCTGCGTATTTGAAAAAGACAACGATCCTTCCCTCCTGCGCTCACCATCGGCCGGCAAGCTCGTAAGTTTCACCGTCGACGATGGGGGTCACGTTGACGCCGGACAGGCGTACGCCGAGATCGAAGTAATGAAAATGATTATGACACTAACGGCGAGTGAGTCCGGCAGCTTGTATTACGTCAAGAGACCCGGTGCCATCCTGGAAACGGGCACTCTCATAGCTCACCTCGAACTGGACGACCCTTCCCTGGTGACGAAAGCCCAAGAATACTCGGGCCAATTTCTGGCACCGGCGGCTCCGGCCATTCCTGAAAAACTCAACAACCTCCACACCAAGTATCGGAGCGCCTTGGAGAATACTTTGGCTGGTTATTGCCTCCCGGATCCTTACCACTTGCCGAGACTTCGCGACTTCATTGAAAAGTTCATGTGCTCTTTGCGCGATCCGAGTTTGCCCCTGCTCGAGCTGCAGGAGGTCATAGCGACCATTTCCGGTCGCGTACCGATCTCCGTTGAGAAGAAAATACGCAAGCTAATGACGCTGTACGAGAGAAACATAACTTCTGTCCTCGCCCAGTTTCCGAGCCAACAAATAGCCGCGGTGATCGACGGCCACGCAGCCACTCTGTCGAAACGCTCGGACAGAGACGTATTTTTCCTTACTACCCAGGCCATCGTCCAACTCGTACAAAGGTACCGGAACGGCATTCGCGGCCGGATGAAAACGACGGTTCACGAGCTTTTGCGGCAGTATTACACGGTCGAGAGCCAATTTGAGCAAGGTCACTACGACAAATGCGTCTCGGCTTTGATTCAGCGTTACAAGGACGACATGGCGATGGTGACCGCGACGATATTCAGCCACACTCACGTCGGCAAAAAGAACGTCCTGGTAACCATGTTGATCGATCATTTGTGGGCCAACGAGCCAGGCCTTACCGACGAGCTGGCGAGCACCCTGACAGAATTAACGAGTTTGAATCGCACCGAACACAGCAGAGTCGCTTTACGAGCGAGGCAAGTTCTCATAGCTGCTCATCAGCCCGCTTACGAATTACGACACAATCAGATGGAGTCGATATTCCTGTCGGCCGTTGACATGTACGGCCACGATTTTCACCCGGAAAATCTGCAAAAGCTCATACTTTCGGAAACTTCGATATTCGATATTCTCCACGACTTTTTCTATCATACGAACCGTGCCGTATGCAACGCCGCTCTCGAGGTTTACGTGCGTCGCGCTTACATCAGCTACGAATTAACGTGTCTCCAGCATCTCGAATTATCCGGGGAAATACCACTGGTACACTTCCAATTTATGCTCCCAACGAACCACCCTAACCGACAAAACACTTCGTTGGTCAACCATCGTACCGGTGCAATGGCAGCTTTCCAAAATCTCGAACAATTCAGCCAGTACTCGGACGAAGTGCTCGATCTTCTGGAGGACTTGTCATCGCCGCAGTCGGTGTCGGCCAAAGTACTCGAAGCTGTCGAGGCTGCCGGTGGCAGTGAGTCGCGTCACAGTACGTCGATCAACGTTTCGCTGAGCATGGCGGAACAAGCAGCGGGTCCCACCGAAATCAGTGAGAGGTCATCGGAGCCGGTTCACATCCTCAGTATAGTTGTACAGGACAATGAAAATCAGGACGATGCAACGATGGCGAGACTGTTCGGCGATTGGTGCGCAACGAACAAAGAGGAGCTCGTTGCACGCGGCATAAGAAGAGTTACCTTCGGAGCATTGAAGCGGCGACAATTCCCAAAGTTCTTTACATTCCGTCAACGCGACGGTTTCGTCGAAGATCGTATTTATCGGCACCTCGAGCCTGGCTGCGCTTTCCAGTTGGAGCTCAATCGAATGAGAACTTATGATCTCGAAGCTTTACCCATTTCGAATCAAAAGATGCATCTCTACCTGGGCAAAGCGAAAGTCGCGAAAGGGCAACAGGTGACGGACTATCGTTTCTTCATTCGCTCGATAATACGCCACTCGGACTTGGTCACGAAGGAAGCGAGTTTCGATTATCTCCACAACGAAGGGGAAAGAGTCCTCCTCGAAGCGATGGACGAGCTCGAGGTCGCTTTTTCACATCCTCTCGCAAAGCGCACCGACTGTAATCACATTTTTTTGAATTTTGTTCCCACGGTTATCATGGATTTGGCCAGAATCGAAGAGAGTGTTACGAACATGGTTCTCCGGTATGGACCGAGGCTGTGGAAGCTGCGAGTACGTCAGGCCGAAATAAAAATGACGATTCGTCCGGCCCCCGGGAAGCCAACTTCTCACGTGCGGCTGTGCATCTCCAACGACAGCGGGTACAGTATCGACCTTCATCTGTACACGGAATCCACCGATCCGAAAACCGGAGTGATACGTTTCGAATCTTACGGGTCAGCGAGCGCTACGAGCAACGCCAACTGGAGGCCGGGACCCATGCACGGTCTCCCGATTTCAACGCCTTATCTAACCAAAGACTATCTCCAAGCGAAGAGGTTCCAAGCCCAGAGTGCGGGCTCGACTTACGTGTACGATTTGCCGGATATGTTCCGTCAGCAAATCGAAAAGATGTGGAGCAAGTATTACGAGGAACGACCGCACATCCAAAATCCAACGATGCCGAATCCCGTGCTCGACAGCGTCGAGCTCGTACTCGAGGGCGATAATCTCGTTGAGCAAATGAGATTGCCTGGTGAAAACGACGTGGGTATGGTCGCCTGGAGGCTGAGCTTGTTCACCCCCGAATACCCGGACGGTCGGGACGTTATTCTTATAGCAAACGACATCACTTATTTCATCGGTTCGTTTGGACCGAAGGAGGATCTTGTCTTCTGCAAAGCATCGGAGCGGGCGCGTCAACTCGGCGTACCGCGCATATATTTTTCAGCCAATTCCGGAGCCCGCATTGGTCTCGCTGAGGAAGTCAAAAGCGTTTTCAGAATCGCCTGGGAAGTTGAGAACGAACCGGAAAAGGGTTTCAAGTACCTTTATCTCTCGCCGGACGATTACGCGCGTTTGGCATCGTTGAACTCGCTGAAAACGTGCCTGATCCAGGATGCCGGTGAATCGCGCTACCAAATAACCGACATAATCGGCGTTGACGATGGTCTCGGGGTTGAAAATCTCAAATATGCCGGTATGATTGCCGGCGAAACGTCCAGAGCTTACGATGACATCGTAACCATTTCCATCGTTTCCTGTCGCGCTATCGGTATCGGTTCTTACGTCGTTCGTCTCGGACAACGTGTCATACAAGTTGAAAATTCACATATCATTTTGACCGGTTATCGAGCCCTCAACACCGTCCTCGGGCGAGAAGTTTACGCGAGCAACAATCAACTCGGTGGCACCCAAATAATGTACAACAACGGTGTTTCCCACGTGACCTCGCCTCGGGATCCCGATGGGATCGGTACAGCTCTCAAATGGATCAGTTACGTGCCCAAGGTCAAAGGTGGACCGCTGCCGGCTATCGCTCCGGTTGATCCCATCGACCGAGAAGTCGTTTATCTACCCACAAAATCAGCCTACGATCCACGCTGGATGCTCGAAGGTCGAGCTTCCCCCGGAGACCAAAACGTCTGGGAATCGGGCTTCTTCGATCGCGGATCCTGGGAAGAAATAATGGCACCCTGGGCCCAAACCGTTGTCGTCGGCAGAGCCCGCCTCGGCGGCATCCCTTGCGGTGTCATTGCCGTCGAAACGAGAAGCGTCGAACTCCACCTTCCTGCTGATCCTGCCAATCTCGACTCCGAAGCGAAAACCGTTTCCCAAGCTGGTCAAGTCTGGTATCCTGACAGCGCTTACAAAACTGCTCAGGCCATTCAAGACTTCAATAGGGAAGAACTCCCGCTCTTCATTTTCGCCAATTGGCGAGGCTTCTCCGGTGGTATGAAGGGTAAGAAACATTTCTTCCACTCCATACGTTAAGGAAGATCACGCGAATCTAATGGAAATCGAAAATTCCCACTTTGAGGGTTGAGATTTGAAAACATGCTAGAAATATACACCGAATAATTCTCGGAATTTTTATAGGATCTACCGTCGAGTTGTCGATAAATAATTCACGAAAATCACATTTTTTGAAGGGTTTATGCGCAGGCTCTTAAGGCAGGCACACTCCCTGTGCGACGATTTGGATTTAATGAAACAGAATCCTCCCAACTTAAAAGAGCCAAAACCGAGAATGAGAAAATAGAATGTTTTCAGAGATGAACGGTGTCTTGAGAAAGCCTTGTTATCGGTGCAAATTACTTGGGAATCGAAAAAGAAAAACACTTATTTGTGGTTAACGAGTAATAACGACACAAACGGTGGAAGGTTTGACAACACTGAGCCAGCTGGTTTAAAATATACATGCGCACATAAATAAGAAATGGCTGTTGTCACATTTTGCTTGACTATTTTACTGCGAAAGTATTTAAACCGCTATCATTGTATTAAAAATTGATCGATCCGAACAAATAAGTTACACATAATTTGAATAATTGCGAGAATAAATTTTCATCGTTTCTTTAATCATCAAAAGAGCAAAAAGTTCAGTTGCTTTTTCGGATCACAAGTAATGCGTGATCTTCCTTAAGCATACAGCCAATTTTTTTTTTTTTTTTTTTTTTTGTAATATGGCAATAATATCTCCGAAAAATGACTGGCAGCAGGACGAAGGATTGTACTGATCAATGAAAAAATTTCTTTTTTTACCAGATATGTATGAACAAATAATGAAATTCGGAGCTTACATCGTGGACGGTTTGAGAGTATACACGCGGCCGGTATTGGTGTACATTCCACCGAGCGGTGAGTTGAGAGGTGGAGCCTGGGCGGTGGTTGATCCGACGATAAACCCTCGGCACATGGAAATGTTCGCGGACCCGACGAGTCGGGGAGGTGTGCTCGAGCCGGAAGGAATCGTCGAGATCAAATTTAGGAACAAAGATATATTGAAAGTGATGCATCGTATTGATCCGGTGATACAAAATTTAAAGGTAAAATTTCATTTATTATAATGGCTGCTTTTAAAAGTTTATATCACAAAATGAATGAATTATCTAACTTTAAACGACACTTAAATCGAACTCGTCTCACTCTCGCGACAGTTAATGAGGAAAACACATAATTCAGTGGATTATCGTTTGTTTCGAATGAACAGGATAAAGTATCGGGTTCAACATCAGCGGAGGAACGGGCGAATTACGAAGCGATGATGCGTACTCGCGAGGGTGTGCTCCAACCGATGTATCACCAGGTCGCCGTTCACTTCGCCGATCTCCACGACACGCCTGAGCGTATGTTGGAGAAAAATGCAATACAGGAGATCGTGCCTTGGCGTAAATCTCGAACTATGTTGTATTGGCGTTTGCGGCGGCGTATTCTAGAAGAAGAGATAAGAAATGAAGTACTATCGACGCAACCTTCGTTGAGCGCGAGACAGGTCGACGCTATGTTAAGACGCTGGTTCGTCGAGGACAAAGGCGCGACGGAATCTTACGTATGGGATCAGGACGAGGGTGTTGTGCAGTGGCTCATTGCGCAACGCAACACCGAGAACAGCGTCCTTGCCCATAATATTAATTGCGTTAGGCGAGATGCGGTTGTAACGCAAATCAAAGATTTACTCGAGGGTTGTCCTGAAGTAAGACTCGACGCTGTTCTCGAGATCGTGCACAGACTTCAACCGTCCGAACGAGCGGAGCTTCAACGTACCTTGGCGCAACTGGAAACATCGGGTCAGGAACCCTTGAACGACTCGAGCTCGTCTTCGTAACTCTTGCGTGTTCCACATAAAAAAGCAGATCTGATCCCACGTCTGTATATTTCACGAAAGCACCTTTCATGACACAAGTAAATTCGTTACGTCATTTTTTTTCCAGAAACCAATGATTTATCCAGTTAAGCCAGGAATATTTCGGAGCAACTATCAAATTCTTTGGCCAGCTGATTTTTTTAGCGTACGCTTAGTGAAATATTTTTTTTTTTTTTTTTTTTTTTAGTTGAATACTGATCGAACGGGATTCGATTCACAAGTAAATATCAAGTGTTAGAAGAAAAAAACGCTCATTTATATATGTATATATTGCAAGGGCGAAGGGGAAAGTCGGCGGTGATGATATCGTGGAAGAAAAAATGAATTACGTGAGTGTTTCACGATACCGTGCCTGTATTTGTGTGTGTAAGTGCGTGCGTGTGCGTATGAGTATAAAATTATTGTGCAATTCGCAGAAAGTTGGGTAAAAGCAAAAGAAATTGTATCTATATTTACGTATATATGTATTCATTGACATATATTTATTTTCAACGAAAATAGCAAAGGATTGTGAAAAAGAAAATCATGTTACACTTTTGCATTGTTGAAGTGAGAGAAAATTGTTTTTTTATCATCATATGGATTCTTCTGTGGATTTATTCTATAGAAATAAGCTGCGCGTTTTTTTTAAGCTTCTCATCGCGAACTTGCTCATTGAAGTTGTGTGAAAATCTAGGAAATTGAAAAAGAAAAAGGGGAGATGATAGTTTGAAAAATTGAGTAATAACCGAGTAATGTGAATTTCAACAGCGTGAAACAAGAATGAATATCTAAATGGACGTCATGTCGATTGTGCAGCTTCGGAGTGTATGATTTGCAAATAATTGATTTGCACACCGTTTAAGTTGTGTCCTTCTGGCACATTGAAAGAGACGAATGAAAAATTTTATGATTATGCGCAACTAGAGGATCGAGTGCGTACTGAGGGAATTAATGATTGTAACTACACTGCCGTGAAAATATATTTGAAACAAAAGTGAATGCTTCATGTTTCGGTTATCATTGCTTTTTTATTATTTTAATTAACGAATGTAACGTAGAAACGAAAAACGAACCTCCTCCTTAGAACACCGGTATAAGACTACGGTGCGTATCTTCCAAATCGTCATCCAATGTCAGCAGCACCATAAACGAGAAGAACATGGCAAGGGCCGAAAGAAAGTGCCAAATGTCGTGAGAATCGAAGAAATTCAAAAGAGCACAAGGTTTGTTGTATATTCGCGATTGAGCTGGTGTTAGTGCCCACGAAATCGATTTGTTTATGAAAAAATATAGAGCACCGCCCCACGTCACGAAAGACAATATAATGTAACACGACGGCTCGAGCAAAATTTTCTCTCCATAGAGAAGCTGAAAATGAAAAAAACAAAAAAAAACGTTTCAAGTCGATCTTAAATATTATGATATTTGGAATTTCAATGCTGCTGTGGTGGAAATATTCCACCATGATTCGTGATCAACTGATATTTAAATTAATTTTAGAAACAGCAATTATGTTTCTGGGCAATGGTATTGAGCCACAAATTTGATTCTTGGATGATAGAGAACCTCATAAAAACCACCTCAATGAGTGCTCGATAAACATTTTTCAACATACCTTCATGACAATATAAAAAAAAGTGTACAGAATAAGATTCGACATGAGTAGATAAAGCAGAAATGTAGCAAAATCTTTGTCGTGATGCATATTCCCCCACACTGCGAGAGCAACGTTACAGCAATTTGCGATGAGAAGAAGGATCAACCTGCCTCCATACAGTGGCCTAAACGCATCAAAACGTCCAGCTCGAGCGTCGTGTTTGAACGTCTGTGAATAGATTGATAATCGACGCTTTAGAGATATCCACCGGTCAGCATACATGCATGTTGTTGAATTTTTAAGTTTTTTTTAAATCGGTACCATTATCACACGATGGAGAAGGCCTCGGTTGAGTCTGAATCGACCCATGTAATAAATCTGTGCTGTCACAGACACACATACGAGGAGATGGATCATGGTGAAAAAAATCCAAAAATTTTCCGTTCCCTTCAACACACCCACCATCCCCAGAAATATTATCAACGCGAGAACGGCAAATGTTACCGAAGCACGCGCATTTATGTCGGGATGACGGTTTTGATAAATTTTTACCATACAGAGCACAGAGATGATGTACATGAAACTCGTATCTGAAAAAAAAATCATTCGGTGTCAATTCTTGTACCAAAGTGTCGTCATTTAGTATTGTAGGATGCTCCGAGTCATTGACAGTTGTCTTCTTTTTTAGCAGGAAGACTTTAGCAGGAAGCTTGATAAAAATTTCTTCTCCAGATGCTCGATATGAAATAATTTTAAATGGAAATCAAATTATTCCGCCTGATACATAAAAATCAATGCTTTCTTGAGACAGAACATACTAATTATTCTCTCATGAAGATATCGTTAATAATTACCAAACTGGAAATTGCTATGACTTGGACAAACGTGATAGCTCCCGGATAATAGTCCTTCCATCATGAGAGCCGTGCCCATAGCGTAAAAAAGTCCATAATGTTGTGGGATACCGTAACTTTTCGATTTTTCGGCACGATCGACGTCATTTTTTTCTCTCGTATAAGTGAGAAATATAAATAGAAAACCAAGCAGAACGTAGCCAAAGTTGGAAAACACGTGATTGAAATCAGACAACACGCCGAGAGGATGGGCGCACAAAAAATTGTAATAACAAAGATCTTGATTTCCAGTTTCGTGCAATACGTACTGGTAAGTAATGACCAATTGCATAACTGGCAGAGTGTAAAAGACAGCTATAGTTATCAAATAATAAAGGTATAGACGTGACTTCTGACGAAGTATCTTTGGCTCCTTCCTCGCCAGATCCGAAACCGCTAGAACCCGTTTTGTTCGAATAATCTCTTTGTCTGTTAAAGCATCATCCAACATATCGATGTCGTCTTCGTCCAACGATGAATCTTCCTCGACCGATGTCCACTGACTAGGACCCACCTGAATTATGTTGCCATATCAGAATAATTCAAGTTAAGTTATCATTTGTTTTGCTCATAATTATTCAAATGAAAATACATTTTTTTCAGAGATTAAAAACTTGAAATATAACTGATCGCTGACTTTACAAAAATTTCAGTGGTTACAGGAATATGACACAATATCACATCTGAAATAGATGCTGCTCCTTCCCCCTTTTTAACTATGCATACGTGATCTTGTTGAGTGAATAAATAAAAGAAATCAGAACCTCATCAACGGTTGAAGGGCTAGGCAAGTGTTCCGGTTGTTCCGATTCTTCCAAATCGCTTAACAACCGTTCCCTCAGCTCTCTCCCTTTGCGAACACGGTGCATAACTACACCAAAAATGTAAATAGTGCAGAATCCAACACCGATTGAAAGAGCCAAAGCAGAAGCTGTGATAAAGTCTTCTTTACTGATACTGCGTTTGATTAGCAAATGTACGGTTTTTCGGCGATTCGGATCACCAACTGTTCCATTACAATCCGTGTCATCGCCTTTTACAACGAGAACAACAAAAAATCCCTCCGGATAAGCATCTCTCTGAAAAAAATAAAAATACTTATTCATTCGTATCGCGCAGCATTAACGACTTCTTGATTTATTTGAAAACACAACTAACCGATATGGTGATACCTCCTCGTCGACTGACTGTTTGCCAGTAACCAGAATATTGAACATTTCGCTCCAAATCGAAGATGGGACACTGAAAAATCGAAAATGAAGTGAGAACAATTTTTTACAAATAAATAGCTATTAACAATCGACAATAAAGATAATATACCGTAACGTTCTGAATGGAAATCGTCATGCAAATCTCTGAATCTGATTCCACTTGCATGAGCACTGATGAAATTTTGTTTTCATCATCAAAATTGTAGCTGTAATAAATGGGCTCTGCGGGTGATATGGTAACATTTCTGGGATCACCGACGCTATAACAATCAAAAATGGAAGGTACAAACATTAGAATCTATTACAATTTACAATAGTTGTTATTTACGGTTCGATGGGAAGGAGTTGGATATTATTTTTTTCGAATCAGATGTGTTGAAGAAAACTGTTTAAAATTTAATTGAACCAAGTCGAAAGAGGATCATTGGAATCGGAATTAATTTTATAGTCTTACAATTCAAATCAATCAGATCGAATTGAAGATTTGTATTTCATAGAACCAATTTCAAGACCTTCTATTATTCAATGTCATTTTGATTGTATCGAGCTCACTGAATTCCAAAAAATTTTTTTGCATCAATTAAAAATGAAACAAGGAGAATCATGAGTAAAAAAAAAACAAAAAAATGCTCATGATGACGAAATCAAATTTCTGAATACCTGATATTAAAATCTGCCTCTGTAATCATCATCTGGAAAGCGATGTTGGAAGAACTACCAGTAGAAATACTAACAGTTATATAAGCTTCGTCTGTAACATTTTTACGGTCATGATCGGTGGAACATAAGTTGCGACTAGTAGAGTCATATGGAGGAATAACAGAGTTGGGACTTTGAACAACAAAAGGAATTTGCCATGAGAGAATCCCACTCCTCTGGCGCACAACGATAACAAGCGGATCCTGAACGGTGGCATTGCTTTGGACTGTAATTCTTGCACCTGCGACAGGAATTTCCTGAATAACAAAAAATACAATAAAATATGACATGGTATAAATTTTCATTGGTACAGAGCTGTAATGTATTTCCTGATAAACTTACACTGTAGAGAAAAACATATTCGATGCTATAATTAATTGCTTTTTGGTACAAAATCCCATAGTCTGCGGAAATGACTTTAGGATAAAGCGATGGATGTGTCAGAAGAGACGTTCCTCCAACAACAGAGAACAGGAACGTCAGTCCAAGAAAAATACGCATATCACAGCTTCTAACTGTTTAAAAGATTAACGAACGGAATGAATTATTTTTAAAACACTTGTTAAAATAGTTGGATGAACTGTCAGTTTTGTTTATATGCATTTACCACCCATCGTTCAAATTCGATGTTCGTCCTCAGTCTTTTTTTCCTCACAACCAACATGAATCACACTCCTTGGGCTATCTCGTCATAATTCTGTTTAATTATTTTGCAGCCGATAATATAAGAACAATATTGACCAGATTGTAAACAATAAAAAATCCAACCGATGTAATTTGTCGTCCGCGGCGTTCCCCGCAAATAACCAACAATTGCTCATATCGCGAATCGCGATTACGATGACAGCTGTGAAATTCACCTCCGTGAACTTGGCTGCCTGATTTTTGAATTGTGATTGTTTTTTAGTGTTAGTTGTTTGTCGGTGATTGTCGGTTTGAAATTGAAGCTAGTCGAAAACAATATGAAAGTTATTCGGAGAACGCAAAAATGAAAATCCACGAGGAGAAGTAGATGATTGTTTTTACATTTGGAATTATAATGAATTCTCAAGAATCAAAGTGCACTTGGTAGATGAAGTTTTCCCCACCATTCTTATTACGGAGCCCAAGCAATAGCTCTCCCCATCATTCTCGTCCTACCTACCGAACCATGCCTTGAGGCCTCGAGTCGTATGTCGCATTCACGGCTGCTGTCCCCGACCTTGTCAATTCCGCTAACGAATAACCTTACCCCATCCCCGCCCTACCGGGCCAAAGTTGAGAGTGAGACTCCACGAATGTAAACCATGTAAACACGCTCAACGAACTAACCAAAAATTATTTCTTTTCTGATCTACAACATCAGAACCCACACTGCCTAATAAATAATATAATCGTTATAATACTGGAGGAATATTGATTAATGTCCCGCATATAATTATTCTATCGAATAATGATTAGAAACTTTTCGAAACCATGGTAAATTGAGAATCTGGTATTTTATAGTTCCGCCAGATTTTCAAAGGAATCCATTACACGGTTGTTATTTTCCATTATGGATTTTTTTAAGGAGGTTTACGATCATCCGAAACGTAGCAAATTGTGTACGAAAACAAAATGTATGCTTGGAAAGGCTAGGAATCATTGGTCGTATCTCAGGTTACGTAAAATGAGACTGGAGAGGATAATGATAAAGATGTATAAAGTTATTTGAGTTCGTTTATTATGATATCCTAATTCATAAAAAATAATAATGACAATGTACTCTCCTTAGTCTCTCACTCTATCTGTTCGTCCGATCCTTTCTCGATCGCCGGATTTCATTAATATATGCGTGTCCTCGCGTAATAAGTTGAATGCTGGGATCGATATACATAAAAACCGAATAATCATAACGCGATATATTTATACGATAAAAACCTTCGCGAAGATCGTCGAACGTATCGCACATACAAATTACATTGATAGTAAGCATTCGGGTGGTCGTCGTAAGCTTCTGCGAGCCTGAAATAAAATTCACGTACGTCTCGTGAGAGATTTTCCTCTCTACCTTTCTTCCTCCATCCTCCATATTTCGCTTTCTGTTACGTAGAAGCTGAACCGCTACAAAAAAAAAAAAAAAAAAAAAAAAAAAACACGAGAAAACAACGACAAAGACGTGAATGAATAAATGAGTGCATTGAACGAGCACGTCCAGAGGTCGTGGATGAAACGCTACGATACAAATACATTGGATCTGCGAAATTCAGCCCGTTCGAAGTTTATTTTCTCGTCTCTTTCGTTATTAAATAATCGACGATTTAAAATTCTTGTTTCACTTGTGTTTTTTCTGTATTTCTTTAAACTGGTGTTGTAATAAGCGCGAAGAATGAACAATTAACAAGTAAATTTCATCTAATGGCAGTGACAGAAAAATCTACCGATCGAAAACAGACAAAAAACGAACGAAGGAATAAAAATAAGCGCGCGATATACTCTAACGACAGAGTTATGCGATCACAAGTTTCTTTAGCTTTTTCCTAACACTTTTCTCGCCCTTCTTTAAGGATAAATTGCACATGTATTCGTGCCATTCGTTTCACACCATTAAAAATACAGTATTCGGTGATTTACAACAAATCTGAAAAGCCAAGTACCATTTTTTCTCGTCACAACTCAATAATTCGAGGAAATTTGATATTAGAAAAGTTCTTCAACGAATAAAGGGCGAAAGGTTACTTTTATTTCCTCCGATATTCAACTGTGCCGAGAGTAAAACGGGACAGGATATTCAACTTACAGATCGCCTCAAGACGTTATGAACAATCATTTACATAATAAGAATGTCAACGAGTTATAAACAAATTGATAAAAAGAAGAAAAGAGGTTTGACGAATAATCAGATGATTTTTTCTCGTATAAAATGAAAACAAACGAACATTTGGCCGTTTGCTAAACCATTATTCCATTTTTCCGGAGCATTTATATTTTTTCTTCAACCCTTTATTGACTCCGGGAACGGAGACAGTTGACGAAGACTAGTGCAACGTTTGCAGTTTTCGAGTGAGCGTTTCGAAACATTTTGAAAGATGAAAAAAGAAATGAGAGAGAGAGAGAGAGAGATCATTGTTTGGAGGTTGATGTAAATTCGATAAATCGTTCGACCGACATTTTGTAAGAAAAAAAATAATCCGATCATTCGTCGAATGGTGTATTCGGTTGGAACGACAAGAGTCGATGGTTCGCTGTCGATGCCATTTATCGAAAACAATATCGACGAAAATCAACATTGGCAAACGTTCAAGAATGGCTAAATAACATAAAGTTAATTCTCAATTTTAAAGTTACGTAGTTCCGATGCAATCGAAATTCCTGGCCGAGAGACATGCGCCAATATCCTTAATTCACGTTTTACGTTTTAGATCTCGCTCGAGAGGGTGCGACGCGAGTTTTGTCGTGGCCGCGACAAGCCTTACGTCAATATTTCCCTCCCCCCTCGTAGTAGCCTCCGTAATCGTAATTTTCGAAAGAAAAAACAAAAAATCATAAATTCTAAGGGGTTTTTTCGTTGAAATCAGTGACCTCGCGGGCGGTGGGGAACGTTCCTCGTCTCCGTTCCTCGCTCCAAGATCTTACAAGTATCGGGGGTCTCTCGAGCATGAAAAGTTCTAAGCAACTACTTTGGCAATCGCACGGAGTGATGTACGTTACGCCTCGAGATTCCTATTCATCCTTTTTCTCTTTTTTTTTTCCTCAATTTTCATTATTCCATAATCGTCTCTCTTTGACGCTGTGTATGAACGAAACGGTTCTCGAAAAAACACCCTGGCAAAGTGAATAACTACGTTCCTTTTTTTTCTTCAATATTCTGCTTATATAATATCGAAAAAAAGATATTAGATGGTACAATATAGTTTATATCACAAACGGTATCCTTTCTGTTTATTATGAATTTTTTTCTTTTCAATTTTTATGTTTTTTTTTTTGTATTTTTCTGTTGTTTCTCGTCAGGAGACTCGGCCATCGACTCAACCTCCTAGGAAAAACGTTTACGTTTTTATTAGGTAATGGCATTGTCCTAGGATCCTTTTTACATCGCACTTCGCATCGATCGCTTTTTATTTTCTCTCCTTCCTCTCGTTAAATCTTCGTTTTACCGCAATATTTATCAACTTTTATGGTTATCATTTATTCTATTGCACGGGCGAGGGAAGATTGCCGCGAAGAATCCGAGTGTATTCGGTCGAAGCTCGAATTTTCATTCCCGTTATTACTTGCGAGTACATACGAATGTTTATACCTCGGACACACATATTTGCCGCAGTAGCCAAACTTCCGCGAGGCAGAAATATTCCGGAAAAATTTACGGACGACTGTCGTTCAGATTGTATTTTTTGTTTATTTATTTTTTCATTATATAATCGAATTTTCAAATTGAATTACTTATTTTTGTTTTGTGAAAAAAATTTCATTATCTGACGATTAAAAGTTTATAGAATGCAGATCCGAATTGCAGTATTTGACATTTAATTCACGAAATAATTAGCCGATTATACGATTAAAATTGTCGAAGTTAACGACTTTGGAGATTTCGTAGTTTTTTTTACAAATTTTATAACTCTAACGAAGTTCATTCCCCATTAGATATATTCGGAGTCTCTAATTCTCGACGACCAAAATATCGTGATATTTAAGCCTTTTCTACCGATTAATCAATCACTTTTCTCTCGCGATCCTCGCAAAGACAAAATACTTGAAATCTTCAGCAAATATGATTTTAAAATGAACTTTCATCTTTCCTCGCTCCATGTTGGATTTGACTCGTCTACCGCTCCGACCTGTCGAGGAAACAAGTCAAAAAATCGTATCATCCATATTAGCACGAGGTTCGATGATTTGACTAAAATTTTAAACCGTGTCAACGTCCTAATAATTCATGACATTGCGAATATCGTGTTAAAAATTGATTGAGATAATGGAAAATGTAATTTCAGATCGTTAGACAGCCTGTAACATCACGAGATCTCAAGGACTGTCGAAACTCGCCGAATAACGAATTCTGTTATCAGAGTTATGTATATTATGAATGGATATACATAATCCGTGCTCAAAATCTTCCCTTTTCCATCCCAATGTCGCGATGGACTTGGTAGACGCCCGCGATAATTCCGTTCATACGTCACACTCGTTATTTACAATCATTCACCAGAGCGTATATTACTTTTCTTCTCCTCATGTCGTGATATCGCAATCGCGCACAAAGTCATTGTTGTCGTCTCTCCCACGTTACAATTAATACGCGCTAGCTAAGGTATTTGTCTAAATTCCATTGTTTCTGTTTCGCATTTGCTCTCCTCAATTCGATATCATGTGAATCGAGTTTTATTTGTTTTGACGATTCTTTCCTTATTCGAATAGAGTTCGTAACCGTAACGATTCCTTTGTCAGCGGCCCACCGGGTTGATTCCGATGCGCTTGTCATCGAGGCGGCAAAATATTGTTTCGAATGCGGGAAAGCTCGAGCTTTCGTCCTGCTCGTTTCTTTATTTTCCGCCACGCAGAAGTTCTCGAGGTTTTTTCCTCGATATTTTCCAACGTATCAACGCTTACGTCACTACCTATGTGTTTATATATACCATACAAATGTATATACGCTCGCTTTGAAACTGTCGATAGTTGGATCAATCGTAATTGCAACAAAACTTTCGAAATTATATTCGTTAAGAGTGGGGCAAATCGATAGTGTGTGTCTCGTTGCCGAATATCAGTCGTAACCTCTTCATCGGCAACGGCGGAGGATCAAGATTCAATTCTCGCCTCTTGTGTCGCCTCTCACGATCTCGAGTTTTGTGCTTTTTACGACGTCTTGTCTCTTGCTCCACTCCCTCCACTCTCAACACCTCGTATTCCGGCTCGTAACTGTCCTCGCTTAAACTCGTGCCCGATTCAACGACGTCGTCCAAAACCGGTGAACGCTTCATCCGCAGAGTTAATTTTAATCGTCCACCTGGTCGTTCTGGCGTTGCAGGACACACCTGACACGACGGCTCTGTCGTCTGCCACTGATAAGTCGGAATTGCCGACGGTTTCCTCGGACTGCTCGTTTCTTTTACGTTGCATCTGGAAACGGCGATAAAATCATTTTTAATCCCTTTATTCGTCACATCCTGGTTATTTTTATGGAATTTCAGCGCGTTTGAAACATTTCAAAATTTATTGAATGCTGGGGAATACAGCTTCTGGGAATCTGATTCACAGTGTCCGAGTAACAAAATATTCCAAGAGTTTCGAGAACTTTCTTTTCATTGGGGTCAAGATAAACGTCGCAAAATTAACCTGATACTTGAGAAAACTTGAAAAAATTGTTTAATTTTTTCGATGTGTGAACAACTCGTGGAATAATCGTTGAGAAGGAACAAAAAATGGTCAACAAACCTATCATGATTTTCCTGAGACTGAGTCAAGTTTTCGGGCGTTTTTCTGTGATCATCAGGATCGTTGATTCTATTTTGAGTGTTGGATGGCCAAGGTACTTCAGGCTCAAGTACGGGAGGTTCAATTTTTGGAAATTCATTGCAACGTTCCAGTAACCGAGATTCCGGAGTATCGGTGTCTCCATTATCGTACTTGTTACGACGTATGGATGATGGTAAGCCAACGTCTTCGAGATTGCTTTCCTTCTCGTTGAATTCATAAATGTCGCCTTGGATACCAGAATCATCGTCAGCAGCCCCAACGACAAGGGGCTCGTTGGTTGTATCGGACAAGTTTTTTTGTTTTCCTCTTCGCTGGCTGCGCGTCAGTCTTCCATGGGCTTTGGATACTTTGCTGTGGCTTCGAGAGCTCGATTCGGTCCTGGTTTCAATCTCACCGTTTTCCAAGATTGCAACGACTTTTTCGCGTCTCGATTTTCGTCCACCTTCACCACCGTGTTTCTTGCTCCGTCTGCGTGATCTCGATGACGAATTAGAGATTTTTTCTATCGTTCCGTCCGACGATCTTTTCAGTGTGAGTGATCTACTGTCTTCGGATTTGTGATGGCTCGCAGGATCGAAGCATTCGTCCTGAGGCTGGATGATTGTTGTACTCTGATTAATCTCGACGATTTCATCATTTTCTCTGTATTCCAGAGCATTCGTTGCATAATTTATTTGTTCTTTGACGTTCTCATGTGAATTGTATTCCTGAGAATTCGGCACGAGTTCCATTGTAACATTTTCACCGGCGATCTCTTCAGTCTCAAGAATTTCAGTGTTAACTTGTGGGCCAAACGACTTGAAGCTTTCGCTTTCTTCGCACTGTGTCCCTTCGCGATTACTCGGCAAACAATTTTTCTCGATATTAGCATTATTCGGGTTCCCGGAACCGTCGTTTTCTAAAGGTTCGATTCCGAACATGTCATCGTTCAACGGTTCACTAGAAATGTCACCTTTTGTATTCTCCAGTTTCCTTCTAATACCTTTTCCCATGGATTCAATGGGGACGTGAAGTTTTCCTGGATTCAAGCGAAAAAAAGCTTCGCTCGATTTGTCGGTATGCGAGGTAGCTATCCGTGCCTCGACCTCCCGAAAGCTTGACTTTCTTGGCGTCTCTCCGTGAGCCGGTGATTTTCTATGCTCCATATCTCGAGAATCGACAACTGTTTGCAACAGTTTTCGATTCTCTTTTTCACCCGAAGCCACGGACAGTGTCGCAAAATCGACCGAAGCATCGCTCAATTTCGGCGTGTTTTGACTCCAGTCGTCTTTCTCGTTGATGAGACATAAAGTCGAAGCGTGAACGTCCTTGGTACGGTTTGTTTCTCGAGGTTCCAACGGTTCTGTGTGTTTGCTTGAAATTTCGTGAGTTTTCGATCTAACCGTGCCCGGGGGTCGGGAGTTCGTTGCATTGTGTGTTTTTCTTTCGTGACTCGAGACGCCCCTACGCAAGGTTTCCTTGTCCGAACTGGTGTTGTCGTTAACTTCCATTTTCAATGGATCGTCCGCACCAACAGCATCATCCGCATCCACCGAACCGTCTCGTCTCTCTTTAACGAAGACCTGGCATATTCTTTCTTTGTTTGTTATAACGAGGCCAGTCTCGTTGACGCTCGAGGAACGGGGATCCGTGAATTGAGTAACTCCCCTCGTATTTTCCTTGGAATCCTCTTGCAAACGTGGCTTTTCGGAAAAGGAAAACGAGCTATCCTCGTCCATAGCTACTCTATCCGAATCGTCTTTCCGATGATTTGATTCTGATGATTCTCTGTCTGTATCCATGGAATTTCCGATCGGTGTACTATTGTCGTCTTCACTGGCACGGGTTTTTTTCGTTTCCGTTCTTTTTTGAAGCCTCGAGGCTCTCAAACTCTGGCCATTTTTTCCATTACCGTATTTGATGCTGTTGTTGTTATTGTTATTGTTAACGCTCCTATCGTTTTTAACGTTATGCTGTTTATTGCGGAGATTTCTCGTGGACGTTGAACCAACGATTGAGGACGGATGAGATCGCGAGTTTGTTTGGCCCGAAGCGTTCGTACCGTCTTCAGGGCCAGATGGTTGTTGCTGTTGTTGTTGTTGTTGCTGTTGTTGTTGTTGTTGTTGCTGCTGTTGCTGGGCTATGTCCGAAAAACGACATCCTTGCGCTATTAGAAGCTCCGCATCGTATTTCGTAAGCCCCTTTCGACGAAGCTCTTTCATGCTTAGAGATTGCGGAGCTACTGCCGCGTTACCAACGAGCAGCGCATTTCTCTCGTTCAACGCACCATCGGCTTGTTGCTTATTGCTTCCGTGGCTTGGCGGCTGTTGACGATGCTTAGTTCGATTTATACGATTGTCCGTTTCCCTTAGACGATAACCTAAAAGTAATAAAAAAATTTTCATGAATCATAATCAAAAAATGAGTTCAATTATGAAAACAGACTTTCAAGAAGCTTAATTTTGGTACTCAGAAACTGAATCTGCAAACAAAACAGTCAATTTTCAGTAAATTTCATTAATTTTCTGTTCGACATTTTAATACGTTCATTTTAATACATTTAGGGACGAAAAAATAAAATTTCAAACAAATACTTCGCATAAAATAATGCCGTGAATAATTTGATGAGGAAAAAAGAAAATTGAAATATTAAAAATCGCAGATGGATCGGAACTTAAAAAACATTGAATCTTCACCTGTGGAGAGTTCGTCGCCGGGTTTTTGGCTGGCAAACGCTCCAGTTCCTCTTCTCTCACACGTCTCGCATTCGCAGAAACAGTTACCATCGCCAAAGAAATCCTCACCATAGAAACAGGTGATTTCCTCACCCACTTCAATGTCGCGAAGAACCTTGACGCAAGCGGTATCACGCCCCGTTGCTACGAACTGCGAAGATAAAGGTGAAACGTGAAAAAGAGGTCGATGAAATAACGCGATAAAACTTTTCCCCGAAATAGAAAAATCCAAGATCGTTAATCTTGGATAAACAGACTCAGGGATTAAGTCACAAAGTAGATGATACTAATAATTGCTTCAGGCGTTGGAAAATTGTAGTGCGATAGATATTCAGATACGAAATTTTTTGTTTAATTTCAGAAATGAATAATACGAAAAAGCGATATTGTAGTTGGACATGAAAAATGAGAGTCCACCTTGCAGTTAGCCCGGCAATCGTGATTGATGAAAGCAGCAGGACCGAGCCAGAGCTGAGCGCAGTTCTTTCTGCAACTGAACATAACCGAAAAATCGTTTTTTCCAGGATGCAGAAGCGCCGCTTCCTCCTGCAATAATCAAGAATAAAATGAAAATTCTTGTCCATCGTCCCAATTAAAACGAAATATTTCCGGTAATAAAGAATTCGTGATGCTCGTACCTTTTCGCTGAGTTCCGCTATACAACCCACTAAACAAGGAATCTTATCGTGCTTTAGCCATTTTCGTGTTGCGCATATTTTCGCACCTTTTTGACCTTCCAGAGAATACCTGTAACACGGTTCCAACGCAAAACCCGAGTCCTTGTCGAAAACTCTCAAGTATCGATAAACCTGTTACGAAAAAGACAAAATTCAATCTTATGATTAACCAATGAATCTTCAAGAACGTTGTGGATCGAAGTTGCGAAATTTATCACGTACTATCTTTACTCTCACGTTGCTATACTCACGTGCTTCTCCAGATTGATTTGTTGCTGTTTCAACTTGGTGTGGGGCAAACGTGCACCCCAATCACCACCCATCAGTTTCTTGTACGCTTTCTCATAATTCTGTGTTTGTACAAAATCCGTGATGACCTTACGAAGGTCGTCCTTGTTAGCTTTCAACGGTCGATACCTGCAATTGATAATTTCACGAAATTCCGTTTACACACTTTCTTGCATCAATATTCAATTTTGGACAATTATATATTCTATCGCGAGCGATCTACAATACCGACTGCTGATTTAAAAATACAGGAATCTGTTGAAAATAATGAACAGTTATAACCATAAAAATAAAAAAAGGGACAAAAATCTTTTACCCGGCCGAATGAGTGTCTTAATTTTTTTAAAATTCTTCTCCTACAAAAAAACGAGATCCCAAAATTCGACGTTTGCTCAATCGATAATTTTTTAATTCACCCAATCAAAGAATCAAATTGTAGGAAGACTAATGCGTTAATACTTTAGAGTATTACTGAAATGTTATAATGCGAATATCGCTAGTATATTCCCATCAAAGAATTCTTCAATCAAAAAATAATAAACCATTGACTATTGAATCGTGTTACAAACAAAAGATTACCTGATGTTCATTTTATGAGTTGTGAAACCCAAAAAAGGATCGAGAACAAGAGAAGTTGCCAGATCGTCATTGTCACAGAGCTCCTTGGGGGTCATGCCGCCGCCGCCTCCTCCTCCTCCTCCTCCTCCGCTGCTGGCGCTGCCACCATTCGTGTGCATTCTAGCGCCTACAGCTCCACCTCCGATTCTCCTCTCTTGCTTCCTCGCTACAGCCGCGGACCCCTGGACCGACAGGCAATCCACCACCATTCTGCAATGCTTCAGCTCACTGAAGCAAAGTAAAACAAAATTAATCTCGAGTCGTACAAAACTTTGGGTTTTAAATGAATGGCTTCCAGCCATTGTTTAAACACCAATGATTTTCAAATTTTTAAATTATAAATGATAACGATAATATTGTTATTTATCGACAACTAAGAGTTAATCAACTTTATCAACAATAATTTTTCCCTTGTAACAGTAATCTCGAGATTTTTCAAGGGAATATAATTAACATTCTAGTTGAATAGTATTTGTCGCTTTATAAAAGTCTTCAATTTCCGTAAATGTCATCGGATTAGCTAAATGAGATTTACGATCTTGATACATGAAAAAATCTTGTGTAAGATCGTGCCAGCAGCTGGACCAGAATTTGACACAACGGAAAATTGAAAAGAAGTACCAAAAGCAAATATTGTTGCATTGTTTGCTGTGAGAGTGAATGCACTCTTACCGCTTTGAAATAAAAAATCCAATATTAGGCAAATGTGCTGGTAGAGCAATAACTGGAGCTTCATCGAAGAATCATGGATGACAGAGGACTCTTGAACGTTGCAAAGAACCGATCTTCATGGACGAAAACACGGTGATTAAAGAGAATTTAATGGAAATATTATCGAAAAACACATTATTTTGGTGGAGATGAAAACGTTTGTAACACCGCTCTTGATTCGTGTTTGTTTACGAAAAAAAATGTTTCGGAGGTGTCACAATGGTTTCACGAACGAAAAGGTATCATAACAAATAAAAGTATATACCATTTTATAATAAACACTATTTATAATAATGAAAATCGGCGATTCATTGAAAATATGTGAAACGGTTGTCTGTAGAAGCAAACGTTACTGCGCGAAAACGATCGTTGTGTTTCAACAACCCGATGAATTCACGGACATACGCTTAGCTCTATTGAGTATGGAGTCCAAAAAAAGAAAAGACATTTTTTTGCTTTGAGACGGCCCGAGATTTTTCAACCCGGGCGTTTCCTATGAAAAGCAGCTGCGAACATTAATATTTCTATTCGTCGATCAAAATAGAAGTATTTAACAATGGCATTTGAAAAGGAGCGAGAGAGCGAGACGTTGAAATAATATTATTATGACAATTTGACACGAGAAGGTCTGGGGCGACCATGCCCTCGTCGAACGCTAATGGCCGCTGACGGGTCTCTCGAGAAACACACACACACACGGACTTAAACACCCCTCTGGATCTCCCATCCCCATAATCACATCTTTCTCTCTCTTTTTCGCTCGCTTGCTTTCTCTCTCTCTCTCTCTTTCTCAGTTTTTGCTACTCTCGCTTCTGAATAAACGGACAATCGTTCGAAAATCACTAAACTCGAAGATTTCACGACTCACCGTAAAGTGCCGCTCCTCAAAACGTATTATTCCCATTATTTTTTGTTTCTTTATCGAATACACTTTGACTTTTTGGTGTCTCGAAAGAGGACGCGTTCCGATCTATCATGGCAGAGATCTCGAGACACACACACACATAGATACATATATACACTCACACAAACTATACACGAACTTTTTTTAGATTTTCACAGCGTTCCCAAGATCTATTTTGCAGAGACAAACTTCAACAGAGAAACACTTAGAAATATATTGTTTGTACGTCAGTTGCACGGAGATTTATTTTATATTAATTATGACGCGAATGGTAGTTTTGCGCTCTCGTAGCAAGACGTACACGATGTCTCGCGTACGTCATGCGTATATATGAGATGCACGAATATATCGCTCGTCTAGTTCCTTTTTTTTGACACTACATTATTTCCAATAATGAATGCTTTACAAAAGTGAAACTGAACGTAAAGAATTATTGAGCATCACGCATCAAAGTTTTTTTGACTTCATTATTAGATCTTGTTCAACTTTTGTCGCATTGATCAATTGATGAACACTCGCTCAATTTTTATTGAACGTCCCTTACGTCGTGAAGGATGATGATGGTGAAACGAAACAGAAATCTAGGCATTATTTGTTCTGCAAATGGCTAAACTGCGTTTCCATAGTAACAGCGGATGGCGTTCACGGTTGCTCGGCAACAAGAAAGTAGAGTCAAAATGACTGATATTTCTGTGTAACTTTCGTGTTTTTTGCGTTTCTATCAAGAAATAGTAACGATTTTAAAATTTAAATCATTCAATGAATTTTTTAAGGACGCTGAGTATATTTTAATCTCGCATATAAATTCACGATCGTCGAATGACAACTCTTCGAATGAGTTTTAAAATGGTCTGACGTGTGCGTTACGAATTCATGAGCCAGCAAACATTTGACTGCTGCGCCTATTCAAGTTATAACTGATACAAAAACTTCAAAAACTGCAATCAACATTCCACACTAAATTTAATCATTTGAATCTTCACAATTGATTAATGCCCAATTAAACTTCAACTTTGTAGAAGATAACCTCTTGTTTGCGTTTATCTGTGACCCTGGGCTACATTTGAAAAATATATCCAGATAACCAGCTTTTTCTTCAAATGTTCATTGAATCGTTTTTTTACTCTTTTCAAAATGTTTGTGTGAATACGGTATTCTTATCAGTTTTGATTTTACCAAAATGGCTGCTTCTGTGTTAGAAATTTGTGTTAGAATCGTTGAAAATAAATATATCAACATATTGCAGAAAGTTGTTGATTTTTAGAATAACCAGTATTGTTATTACTTTGCTTCGACAAATAATTATTGATAAAATTTACTTCAAATTTTCCCCTGTTGTAACTGTTGCGCTATATGTTGTCATTGATTTGTTACTTAAAATTTTTTAAATCCAACATTAAATCATTTGAAATCTGTGCGAGATCCAGAATCCAATTTTCAACAATAATGTTCAAAATTTCAAAGATGCAATGTCAAAATTGGAAAAAAAATCATATCTGCTATTTCCATTCACCAACTCTTTTCGACTAATAGAAACAAAAACTAATTAATAGGAAATAAAATACTACAAAATTTATTATGAAAAACCTCTTCGGTGGGGTTGATTACAACAAATTCCAAAACACTTGCTCCAAGTAAGAATATTTGTGAAAATGTTTTAGCATTTGAAAATAGCTATTCAAGAATGATGTGAAAATATGACACCACATATGACTACTCTCCTGTTACAAAACTTTTATTAGTAATCAAAAATCTTTGCATAATCCTAATAAATTTGAGAATAAAAAAACCAATTCGGAGAGATAAAATTCCAAAAGATAACAAAAAGGATTTCGAAAAATCTACATAAAGCATGGTAATAATTGTTTAATTCAAATTATTGATAATCTACAGTTAATTTATATCATATTATTGGAAAAATTATGCAATATTTTAAAAATGCATCACAAGAATATATCATCGAAAAATATTCAATATGAACAAATTTTTACAAAATATTTTACGATCGGCATGGATTAGTTAATTTAGCAATAACTAAATCAATACTTATTATTTGATCCCTTCATCATAACAACGAATGTCTAATAGTATAGTCTGTCGAAAAAATGACTGAAAAGAGGGCGCTTCATGCACGTAACGGTTCCGAATTCCGAAGCACACGTATACTCTCTGTTCCGTCGTCGTATCCACCCACGCAATACATTGGTCAGACAAATCGTCAACATGGATCTTGACAGTTCTCACAAGTAATCCATCGCTGATGTAGGCAAAAGGTTGAAGTTTTTGTAATTAGGAAGCAATATGTACCGGCGTCAATAAAAAAAAACAAGTGAGCACAAATTTATTGTTTTACATTCTTCAAGACATCTTGTGAATTTTCATAAATTTTTCGTGATATCATGTCTGGAGGACTGTTTTGTACATTGTTCCTTCACGATTACTTCACACGATTAGAACAAAGAACTGATAACGATTGCTTATTTTCTTTTGCGAGTGAGAAACTTCATTTTTCTTTTTTTAGGTTAGGACAAGAACAACGAAAAAATTGATGTTATTGTTGTTTATCTTCCATTTGTACTTTATTTCAGATCATCCCAGTATCTGAGAAACCGTAAAAATGCTTTACCGCACGTACAGCATTCTCACATTCATTCGTGGTAATGCCGGTTCTATTTATAATGACCAATTCTTTGAATTGAGAATCGGTTTTGTAAAAAGATACGCCAGCATTCAGATAACACCCAGATTCAGTGTATCTTCTAAAGCTGTGGCACCCTCGGATCATCACAGAATTTTCACTAGAAAAAGTCTCAACAACGTTGAAAAATTTCGATGGATTTGTTCAAGAAACTTGGCAACTGACAGCAAGTCCAAAAATGATGGGATTCTTGCTCAACAAACAGAAACTGTGAAAGTACCTTTGCAACAAAAGATTGTTGAGCTCAATGGTGAAAAGCTAGGAAAATTGAAAGAACGGATTCTCAGTACCCAAATGCTGGAGGCTGATAAGCAATCTTTGGAGACAGAGGCAAAAAAAGTGAAAAGTAGCGATAAGATTAAGACGGAAACCGGTGATGATGCTCCACAGACAGAAGAAATGGCAATGAAGGGTATGAAAGAAATCTTACTTATCATTTACTTAATGCCAACATTCCCCTTTGTTTGTCATTGTCGGAAGTTTGAAATATCAGCTTGGCATTGAACATTCTGAAATCTCTAATCGATATGGTTCGTCATTTGGATAGATATCGAATGAAAAAATTCTCCTATGCGAATACATCATAATTATATCATTGAAAATCTCCTGAGTAAATCCTGCTGTTCAACAATTGACAGTGTTTCCATTGATTGAAAATTGAATTTCAGTTAAGAGAAAAAGAGTTGATCTCTCAGCTTCATCGCTCGAAAGGAATTTTATAACACCGGTTCGAGCCATGTCCGATTTCATGCTGAAGCCTGCAGACCTTGAAACTTTACCAAAGACTAAAAGAAGATCACCGTATGAGTATATGCCACCGATCACCGTCTATTGGCGCAAAGATGTTGAAGCTAAGTAAGAGGGTTTGTTTCCCATCTTCCTATAATTATTTTTAAAAATTACAAGAAAATTTTGAATCGCAGTTAATAAGTACGACTCTGATTTTTCTAGGGCCGTCGAAGTTTGGGGCTCTCGTGAATCATTGCTGAAAGAACTTTTGAAAAAAGAATTGGAGTTGAAGACCTATCAGCAAAGTAAACTACCATTGTCAATTATTTTTCATTAATGGAAAGTGGGATAGTAATTTATCTTTTGTCGCTTTGCTCCTGTAGATGTTTTCACTGTCAAGAGACGATTACGCGATTACAGACGGGAAATAGGAAACAAAACTGAAGCGGTTAATGAAAACGAAGGACTTTTCGGCAGGTCCGGAAGAGTTGTTCTGACCGCAATTATAATGTGAGCGTTATCAAGTTCTGCAAGCACAAGTAATGAGCTACGTTCACCCACTGAATTTATCAAATATGAATGCACGTTTTTTTATTTCTTTTTTTACAGAAATGCGAGTAATTTTCTGTTCAAACTCTTCGCTTGGCTGTATACAGGATCTCATAGCATGTTTTCCGAGTGCATTCACTCTGCGGCTGACACCTGCAACCAACTGATATTAGCGTACGGTATTCACAAGTCCGTCCAGGTAATGCGAACTTCATCGCAATATAAAGTGGAAGGGGACAAAGTTAGCACGATAAATAACGATTAAATTCACAGAATCCCGATCCGGATCATCCTTACGGCTACACAAACATGAAATACGTATCGTCGTTGATATCCGGTGTCGGAATATTTTGCGTGGGTACAGGACTCTCGATGTACCATGGAATTCACGGACTTCTCTTCCCCAATCCAGTGGAATCGTTCTATTGGGCTTATTTCATTCTCGCCGGTTCCCTCGTATCCGAAGGAGCGACTCTTCTCGTAGCAATAAATTCGATAAAAAAAGGAGCTCTCGAGAAACGAGAAAAATTCAAAGACTACGTGCTTTCCGGACAGGATCCTTCAGTCAACGTCGTTCTAATGGAAGATTTAGCAGCCGTCATCGGGGTCACACTTGCCGCAACTTGCATGGGACTGACCTCGTTTCTCGGCAACCCAGCTTTTGACGCAATCGGTTCTCTCCTTGTTGGTGGATTACTCGGGGGCGTTGCTTCTTTCATTATTTACACGAATGTTGCTGCTCTCATCGGCCGAAGCATACCCCAAGAAAATCTCGATAAAATCAACGCAGAACTTGAGTCCGATATAATGGTAAATTTTCTCACATATTTAGCTCGTATAACCAAAAGTAGTTGAGCATAAATCTTTAGGAAGGACGAATGAAGTAAAACTCACTAATTGAATTTTTCGTCTTGCCAGGTCCGTGCGATTTACGACGTCAAGGGGATCGACATGGGCAATAGTCTCGTGAGGTATAAAGCCGAGGTCGATTTTGATGGTCGAGAACTGACGAGATCTTATCTCGATAAACACGATTTGAACGCTATGCTAGAGGTTTGTTTTTTTGATGAATGAATTTCTGATTCAAGAAAATCTTCACAAAATTGTGAAATTTTACATAAACCCGATTTCAAGAATTGATATTTATGATAATTATGCAATCAATTAATCGTTTGATAAATCACGATGCAGGAAGTGAGAAATATGAAAAACATCGACGAACTCGAGATGTTTTTGCTCAAACATGGAGAAAATATCGTTGACATGATGGGCGGTGAAATCGACAGAATCGAGTTGAAGCTTAAGAAAAATCATCCAGAGATACGGCACTGTGACCTCGAAGTCTTATGAAGAGGTGAAAACCACTAGGCGGTTGTAATGTAAATAATTATTTATAATGCAGTATATTTAACGAAAAAAAAAACATAATGATGAACGCTACCCTGAAATGGCGCTGTAACCGAAACGTTTATGGCGACGATAAATGAAGGAACCGAGAACATGCTTCATTTTCTGATTTTACTTTGCTTCGATAATAAATTTATTCATTATGGGATGTGCGAGAAATCGTCATCGCTAAAAGAACCGTTGCACATTAATATCTTACCACCTGAACTACGAAACAACATCCCTAAATCTTGAAGCTGAAAGAAATTTGCCCGATTCAATTAAATAAACAAAGATTAATTGAAATTTTCTTTTTCCATAACAATTGTATATATTCCGAAAAAAACTTGGACACTGTGATCGCAATTGTCGAATAAAAGTGGTCATTGAAAAAAAAAATCAATCTTATGACACTTATTGTGATATTTCATAAGTCAGAAAATGAATAGGAGTCAATATGATTCTTTCGAGCATCTTACACCTCACAAATCGTGGTACAGAATAGTAAAACATTTTTAACATCGCTCGTATAGAAAGAATGTAATCTTTATTAAAGCCATTTTTCACGAACTCGTAACATGTGAAAATAGAAAATATAACAACTCTTGTTTAATTGCATTACGAATATAAAAATAAATTATCACTGTTTATGAAGCGTTTAAATGGCGAATTATACCTATATTTATATATAGTGTAGCGTGTACAAACACGGATCAGCTGTTCGAATTCGAAACCCAACCTGGCACTTTCGCTCGGTCGACAGACGTCGCGTAATCGTTGGTGATTTCTGTAAAATATCAATAACATTGAAAGTTTTATTGTTATTCTGTATACCAAAATTACAGTAATCAAATAATCGAATAATCTCTTGACGTGTGCATACAGTTTAAGAGAATTACTGCGTAGTAATTTCTAAACGACCTAACCTTACTTTTTCCATTCGAACGTCAAGTTTGAGAAAGAACATCATTTTCCCGGGAAAATGAACACTTCGAAGAAGATAAATGTGAATTTTTCGTCCCTAGTTGGACTGAAAGCTGAATTATTGAGGAAACAGACGGAAATAAAAGATGCAAAAACCAAAGAAGATATCCAGCCAAAAATTTTCAAGCCAACGTCGAAAACGAAAACTAAAAAAGTGAGAGAGAAAAAGTCAAAAAAAGAGGGCGATTACACGGAGCTCGAGGACGTGGCTACGTTAAAAAAATCGAAAATCATGCTAGAAGCAAAGACAATGTTGTACGATAAACTGAAGAAAAACAGAGGTGACGAAAACCACACTTACCTGGTGGACTTTGCGAATAAGGAAGATGAATCAGAAGACGAGATTCATAGAGAAGAAGATTACGAGGACGCGAATTCAGATCCTGAGGATGATTGGGTCGAGTATCAGGATTGTTTCGGGCGATCAAGGAAATGCTTGAGACGAGATCTTCCAAGGATGCGAGAGAAGGATAATTTGGTGAAACGTGAAATGGCCAAAGAACCACTGCAAGACGATGTTAGGATGGAAGATACACCACCGACACCACAGATTCCACTGGTTGAAAAAGAGCCAGAGATTGAGATAATGAGAAAGAAATGGGAGGAACAAATGGCCAGATTGGCGGACAAATCAGACATCCATTACCAGGATGTGTTGTTTGACGAGGCAAGAACTCATGGTGTTGGTTACTACGCTTTTTCTCAGAACGAAGAAGAGAGAGCAAAGCAGCAGGCGGAACTAGCAAAATTGAGGAAAGAGACTGAGCAGAGACAGAAAGAATCTCAGGAGATTCGTGATTTGAAGAGTAAAATGGAATTCAATAGATTGAAATCAGCCATGATAAGGAAGCGAGTGAGATCTGGTCTTTCTGCTGAGTTGACGGCGGAAGAGGAGGAAGCGTTAAGGGCTCAGGTAAAATCGAGACATTCCAATGAGACGCAGGAGGAAGAAACGAGTCCGGAAGCTCTAGAGGCAGCAGCGAACAGAGTCAAATTGCAGGAGACTAGTGCGAATAACAGTCTCATTGTTGTAGAGGATAAAATAAAAGCTTTTGGGGAACTTCTTGGTAAAAGACCTAAGTGGCATGAGATGTCGCAGGAAGAATGGGTCTACAAACGTCGGAAAGATCGTCTCGGTGAATTTGCGCCTGTTTACGAGAACTTCCGACGTGGAAATTATCTCGAGGGTTCTCGTGATACGAGAATAACGACAAGGGACGAGGACGACGACAAAGATCCTGTAAGAATCAATTCTACTGGTCCAGAACCTACGGATGTTTGGGAAACTCAAGGACCCCTGTACCAAGATGACACCATTGAAAAGGAAGAACAAGAAAATCGGAAATTCGAAGCAATGAAGAAAAATCAGTCGATTGTCCAGCAAACTTCTGTGAGCAGTGTAGAACCGGTGAAAATCGATGAAAATGACAGCGACGAAGAAGTCATTGGACCGATGCCTCCACCTGGGACACCGGGCACGTTTATTAATAGTTTTGTACCTCAACCAATGCCTACAACCCCTGGAATGCCTGTATCATTCGACCGAATGGTCCCACCGCCAGGGACCATTAATTTTTCCATTCCACCACCTACAATCTTTCCTCCAGTAGCCAAAAATCCACTAACGGATCACACAACATCAAATTCGTCTGCAATTCATGAAGAGGATTCTACGGACAGTGACGACTCAATCATTGGTCCAGTACCTCCACCTTCAATAAACGATATCTCATCACTTCAGGTCGAAAATTGTGGGCCCAGGCTCATAGACAATAATCACATCAATATCCTCTCCGATATTCCTCTACCAGCAACTGTTCAATTTCCTCCAACACTCGACTACACGACGCAATCAACTCAACCCCTTCAGAATACGAAAAATCAAATGGGCAATACTTGCGAAGCGAATTCATCAGGGAATTTAAACATTGACAAAATTTCGGCTGGACTCAAGTATCTGCGACAGAAATTTGACGATACTGAAAACAGTTAGAAATTTGCAAACGTTTTTTCATTGTCAACATTTCTACGTAAAGGATCATTTCTCATACCCGTGCGATTTTGCTGATGTTTCAATGCTCGTGTCCAGTCTTTTTTGAACGCTTCACGCGTGTCTGGCTTGACTGTGTACCCAGTTGAGTAGCATCGTTTACATTCGACCTTGTATCTGGCACATCTGTAATTGAAATTATGATATTAAAGTGTACACAGTTACATGGCAATATTTACTTTTCTTTTTCTTGTACAAACCTAAAATCCGTTCACATATTAACAAAAATATTCCATTTCCATTTTCCATAACATAAAGTGGATAAAATAGTTAAAAAAATGATTATTGCTCAAACGAAGTTGAATAGGTTATACGTTGTGTCAAATTTACCTGGTAGATCATCCGTTGGAAGTTCCACTTTGCAGTTTGAGCACTTCAGAGGATTTTGAACCTTCGCGGCTCTCGCGAGACAATAAAGATGCGACATTGTTTCACACTGTTCGCATGGTCGTCCCTGGAAACGGACAAATATTCAATTTTTTGTAACTTTTATTGGAAAATCGTTAACAATGTTTAAGAAAAACTGATTAAAGAACAGTTCTCATTCTTTTTTCCCAAACAAATTAATTGGAATGCAAATAATCTTCCTTACGTGAAAAACAGTCTGTTTGCACAGTGAGCAAACGTTGAAGGCTTTATCGTGAGTTGACTTGAAGTAAGACATCAATTCCATTATACTCCGTGGACCAATGTAATAGTGATTATCCTTTGAAATAGAAGTTATGAAAATTAATTTCACTCTATTTTTTATGAAAATAATAAAAGTCATTTTCAATAACACTGGTTTTATCTCAATGATTATTAAAATGATTTTAATGATGAATTGAAATAATAAAATTAGACGACTATTCGGAAATTGAATTAGACACAATTAACGTCTTGACTAACTTTGAAATCCAACCACTTGGAGCGAACAACATTGTCCAAGAAGACTTGGGCATTGGTTAGAGTGATGGGATTCTCCATCTTGCCACATAAACCAAGACAAGCGTTGCCGAGAACTCTGCCTTCTGGAGATTCGATAATTCCACCATAAATACATCTCAACATTTCTAATTGAGCTTTTGTGAATTGAGTCTGTGGTATAGTTGCGGTTTCCATCGTTGTCGAAGTGAGCATGTAATATCTTTCACCCGTCAATTCGCTGAGACACGATTTGATCATAAAGCCGACGGTATCGAGGTGCAGATTAATGAAAGCAACGTGATACGAGACTGGATTTTGGGCTGAAAAAAAATTCAGAATTCTATTCGTAATCAGATCTGTGAGGCAACAATATTAAAACAAAATGTTAAAAAAACACTTCGATGCATAAATACCGCTCAGCGATCTCCTTACCGAATATTTCTGTTACAACTTGTTGAATTATGTTTTCGGACATGATTCCAGCTTGCATTAAAATTTGGACAAAAGTCCGATGCTTGTCGCCGTACGCCATTTCTGTATTCCAGAGTGTGAAATCTTTATTCCTGCTGAATATATTTGTAAAAGATTCGGTTAAAAATCACTTTTATTACCCGCAACTTCTTAGAGAAGAAGAAAACAATGAAGGGATGAGCGCCCGGGACTTTTTTACATCGCGCGCGAAATCAGAAACCAAGTGCCATTTTCTTTGGATTGGTACGTCGGCTACACAGAAATCCTTGTGCCGAGCTCGCTGAAAGCTGTGGTACTATATATTATTATTACTATATATTATTACTATATATTATATATTTTCCGTGAATCTTCAAAACTTCAGATACACACGACGCTTATTTTCGTGGTGAAGAAAGCACGTTAGAATACACCTCCGCAAATTTTATTGTTTAAGGAGGGTGGCTACCGACGATACAATGTTGCCATGCTAAACCATGTTAAATACATTAAAAATTTCAAAATGATAAGAATTTAATAAAATTTGGTGAACATATTCTTTAGGGCCAAATTTGACAGTACAAATTTTTTAAGATTTTTCTTCTGTACAGTTATCGAGTAATTGATCACTAAAGTTCAAGTGTATAAGCATAGCGTTTCCATATATATAGGTATACATTCCGGGCATAAGAAATCTGCTTTAATCCGTAATTACTCGATAACTAAGCAGAAGAAAATTTTGAAAAAAATTGTGTCTTCGCACTTGATGTTGAAGAACATTATCACCAAATTTGATCAATTTCTTATCAATTTGACGAACGTAGCCACCCTCCTTAAGGTACTGATCACCACTGAACGACCACCAAAAGTTCTCATTAATAAAAAATTAGAGAAGCTCAAATTATTGTCCAGCCAAGTTTATGTAGGCCTTCCATGAAGCGCACACATGCTGTCCAGCACGAAAAATAACATTTATGTGCAACCGGCTTATATTTACAAAAAAATGGTAAACTTATGTTTTTTCGAAACGTAAAGCACATATGCGCGGCCAATGTTTTGATCAAAATTATACAAATGTTTGATAAACCTAAATTCGGGAGATTTCCGTAACAAATTATTCAAATTTATATAATTGTATAAATTCTTTCAAAAATAGTCTAATGCAAGATGTTTTCGGATGTGATTTATTGCGCAAACATTTATCACATGCGGACATTTACAGTGAGAATAGTTATCTAATTACACCAGTTACAGCACGTAATTATCCGCTAACGCTCATAAATAATAATCCACACTACTGCTTACACTACGAATTACGAATAATAAGATTAAGGGCGGGTTGTTCTAAAGTTCTAACTTCTAGGTAAGCCTATCTGACAGTTAAGATGATGGATCAGTCGGTAATCACACCTCGAATTTTTGAAATTGAAACTCTTTGACATCGTTCGTCCGATTAAAATAATAAAAATGTCATCGTACGCAGCACGATCGCAAAAATCCGATGACATTTTTATTTTTTCGATCAGACGAACGATGTGGAAAAATTTCCTTTTCAAAATTTGCAGCTATCTCTCTTGCACTCACGGTTGTGATTACCGACTGATCCATCATCTTAAAGGTCTACAAGTCAATGCTTTTACCCGCCAGATAAGCTACCTAGAAGTTGGAACAACCCGCTCTAAGATAATAAGATCCGCAAGATAAAGGATGTTCCGTCGCTCGGCTGGGGACGACGGCGACGGAATTACGAGGAAACTCGGAGAGAAGTATAGGTGAAAAAGGCGCGCTCAGTCGGTAAGGTTATGCAAAGCAAAAAAGCAGTTATAAAATTTGCGCGCGTTGCGTGATACAGTTTTGCTCTATTTATACAGGGTGCTTCACAATTAAACTTTATAAAAGTGAACTTGAGGAGACTATAAGCACGGAATCTGAGACGAACTTATGTAAAATTCATTATGGAAATCGAAAAACAAATGACCTTAGGCTACTTTTACTGCCGAAACTACGGTTTCAGATCGAACAAAATACGACATATAAAATCAATTTTGTTGAACACAGAGTGTCTACAATTTCTAAAACGAGCGTTTTAGAAATAAGAAACTTTTTGGTTTGTTGCAAGAATACAAAGTTTGCTGTTTATCAAATATACACGCGGTGTACATTTCTGGGAATACGCGCGACTGAAAACGCTCATCTTTCGCTCTGGCTTCAATTCGTAACAATTAAAAGTCATCGCATGCGAGAAGAACACACTGAAAGAATATTTTCATCTTGACTTCATGAATGGACGTATTTTTTATCGAAAATTTATAATAATCAAAATTCATTCATAACCTACAATTATCAATCACCTCCGAACTCTTGTTTTCATTTTTTAGGGACACTTTTTCTTCAAACCTTTTGACTCGCAATCAGAAATATTTTCGATCATGCACACAGCAGTGTTCTACTTTTTCCGAATAAAATTTTCGTCAAACTCTTCCTCCCCTGCCCTTTGTTCGATCTCTCAACACAATTCGACAGTATGTTTCATAATGTTGAGTAAATACTGGACATAAATTACATATGAAATTTTATTTTGATTTCTTTGATTATAAAAATTGAACTAAGGTTAAACCGCGTCGGAGAAAGCGGCCCTCAATCGTTTACGATCTGTTTTTCGTAGCTACGAAAAGGATGAGCAAAAAATAGGGCGAGGAAAGAAAATGAGCAATACGCGCGGATGCAGTCGCGAGTCTGAATTTCGTGTTGGTGACAAAGACATTATACGTGATTGCATAAGATTCGTGATTTACGTTGAGCAAGAATAAAAAAAATGTCTCAGACATGTACAACCGAAGATAGTTTCAAATGTCCAAGTCGAGTCATGGTTCGCTTCATCGCTACAAAAGCGTCGTGTCTGAGTTCGGTCAGGTATTTGTTTTTATCTCTACGAAGAACAACATATTTTGTTCGCTCGGCTTTCAAAGATATCGATCTATCATGTGTTGTGATGTCTCAAGAACTCTGGAGCAGAGTATGTACTTGGAATAACACGCCTCAAAATAAAAATTTTGAATTGACAGGCGACGAGAATAATAGTTCGCTCAATGCCCGTAGAGACGCTTTCAAGCATTCATTTTCTCGTCAGAGTTGGAATAAGCCACATTTAAAAAAATTGTTTTTTCGCGAGCGCGTATTGAGACGAAATTGGGATGCAGAGGTTAATATTGACCGAGTTAATGTTTACCTGGGTTCGTAATGAATTACACGCTGCGAAAAAAATAACCGCGTCATTCATTACGATCAATCACTCAAAATTCGAGCTTCATAAAAATAAATAATGGGAATATTTTACAGTAATATTCATTTATTTTTACGTCGTTTTTTCTTTCAACTTAACCTGCAAATCTGTTTTTCTGAGCACCGAACGGAAGCGTTAAAAATGTGACCTGTCAGTATCGCGCTCAGTTACAAAAGTTTTTTCACGGATCCGTTTGATTTATTGCGAGGCAACGGCGAGAGGCAACGCCGTTTTGTGATTGAAGAAGAAAAACGCGTAACTTTTCTCTACCTCCTAGTGTCGAGCCGGTTTGAGAAAACCGTGCACTTACCTTTTGGTCATTTCGCTCGCACTTGGCAACTGTTAGATCACGTTAAAAACATAGAAACGATATTTCGGAAGGTTCTTTGTTTTGTCGCGATACATATCACTCGCCATTCACTCTACCTCGTCGAGCTGCGCGAGTGCATAAATTTTGCAACCGAAAAGTGATAAAGCCATAGAAATTTAATACGAAAAATGTCAGCTCAGTTATTAATATATTTTTCAATGATAAAGTAGCACGACTTTTGGAAGTATATACATATATTTGTTTGGGATACAGATGTCCTTCGGACGTTCGTCATAATGAATATGGTAATTAAAACGGTTCATTGAAGACGAGCTAGCCGTGACTCGAATGACGTCTCGCTATAGCAGCTCAAAAGTGTCACTTATGTCAGGATTTCTTCGAAACTGCGACTACAGTGAGGATTTTCGAAAAAAAATATTGAGTGTAGAGAAATAATTGTCGTCTCTAGTTTAACCTCAAATCGATGTTTTTTTTCGGTTCTTTCACGTCTCCACTCGGCGAGTTGAACAGTGGTTAATTATTGGAAATAATAAGAAAAAACAATGCCTCAGAAAGCTGAACATATTTATTACCGCATGTACTTGCCACGTGATACGAAAAGGAAGATGTTAGGATATGCGTAATAAAAAATACCTTAGTATATAGCAAAGCGTGCGGAAATAGCTAGAGGGCGCAAAATAAACGGTTTTCGTATAAATCTTGTCACTTCGAACGGCGGAGCTTCGGGCGAAGAATTATTCTGCAAGTCATGTGCGCTATGAATCTTACAATGTTAAACGTTCTAGGAAAAAAAACTAATGAGGTATTCCGAATCTTATTTCTTTAATGGATAATTCAACAATCTTTTCACGATGGAAAAAATCGGTAAAACGTATGATGTCACAAAACGGGTGTGTTCTATTCGAAATATATTCACAATCAATCGTAATCAGGGAATTTTTAGATGAAAATTAATAATAAGAAATTTACGTCGAACGCTTTTGATTGAATTGTCACCAAACCAGGTGCAATAAAATCCGTGGACACGCATGATAAAATTTAGGTTACGTTGGCATCTATTTTTTATACTCTTCATTATCGATCGATGTGAAGCGAGCAAACGACGAAAATTGAAATATCCCTTCGCTTTCATAACCTCGAATTAATCTTTTTCTTCGAAAAATATTTTTGAAATGACACAATAGTAATCCAACAGATATTTGTTTGCGTCCCATAATAGATTATTTAGTAATTTTTTATTCACAGTGTACCCGATTTTTTTTCTCGTTTTCAAAAAAAAAGGCGCCATTTTCAGAAAGCTTAAGGAGGGTGGCTACACTCTTCAAAATGATAAGAAATTGATCAAATTTGGTGATAATGTTCTTCAACATTAAGTGCGAAGACACCATTTTTTTCAAAATTTTCTTCTGCTTAGTTATCGAGTAATTACGTATTAAAGCAGATTTCTTATGCCCGGAATGTTATACCTATATGTATGGAAACGCTATGCTTATACACTTGAACTTTAGAACTTGAACACTTGAACAGAAGAAAAATCTTAAAAAATTTGTATTGTCAAATTTGGCCCTAAAGAACATGTTCACCAAATTTTATTAAATTCTTATCATTTTGAAATTTTTAATGTATTTAACATGGTTTAGAACGGCAACATTGTATCGTCGGTAGCCACCCTCCTTAATGAGAAATATAATCGAAGAAATAATTCGATGCATCATGCTTTTTATTACCCTCGCACCGAATAAAATTTTTTTTCTTCGCTCCACCTCGAAAATTGCGAGATTTTTGTTTCCGCAACCACGGAGCCTCCCGCGGCACAAAGATGCCTCCGGCAAAATACTGTGCGGCCGGCATTTTTGTCAGCCCAATCTCTTAAAAATCCAAAGTTCATTTGTTGATTTTTATTCGCTCTATATCAACCTCGAAATCGATTGAAAAAATGTGGTGCTCATTTATAAACAGTGTAAAGCAGTCAACTTACCTCTAAAAAAATATGATACTCAAGATATATCGAAAATCGATAGTTTTCGATATTATGTTTCACGATAATGCAGCGACGAAATAATAAAAACAACGTCACGATACAGGTATATTAGAGATTGAGATGTATCATATTTTTTCGATTCGTACATGTTAGCAATGTGGATAATTCCGATACTTGCTGTTTACGTCATATCGTGTAGCTCGCTCTCTCACTGAAAACCCGTTGCGTTTCCAGTGAAAGGAAAATGCAGAATCCTCTCGACGATTTTCCTCGATTCGAGTGACACCCACGCTTCTACGAAGCCATAAATGTATATGTTCGATGTCGAGGAAAAATGCATGTTCATGGTCAGCATCGATGTGTTCCAAAGTGTCTTCAAGTTTTGTAGCTCCGAGGGGTGAATTCGTTGTTTTCGAGTTCCTCGTAACGATTAAAAATTTTCGTTTTCTCGGCTCCCTATCGATAGATTGAAATTTGGAATTTCAATCGAAATATATAATTGTCAAAAGAGATGAAAAACCATAGTTAACCCGAACCATTGACGACACGAATTTCCATCGGATTTTTTCTGCAGAGTATCATAAAACCCTTTCGAAGAAAATATAACCTCAAATTGTTAAATAAAGCGGGAACGGCGGGAGCCGAATGAAGCCGAAGGGCCGGGAGAAACGAGCTCGATCTACGGAGATAAAGAAACTGGAACGTCTTTGAGAACGGAGACGAACGGCATTTAATCGCAAGTTTATTGTTATTGTTGTTGAGGCATTGTGATATGGTGCGCGTTGTACTATTACGTAAGAATAAACGCTCGACGTGTTATTGCCGTCGTTTTTCAGGGTCAATGTGCTTCAAAGTTATTCAGTGCTCATTCGCGTGCAGTGTGTGCGAGATATATGCAATACGTTAGTGAAAATGGGTCGGGGTTTTGAAAAATGGTTTTTTCGGAACGTGCTTGATGCACCGAAAATCAATATTCTGTATTGAATAAAAGAAAAAACATTTCTTCGCAATGAAAAACGTTGCCCGAGCTCTTTTTTTCGACTCAATGTTTGTTATGCATACATATCCGTTTTGTCGGAGGACCCACAACCAGAGATGTACGAGATGTGAGCGAATATGTCGAGATCGCGAGGAAACCACGTGGTGGGGCTTTACAGCCGGTTATTATGCGGCCGATATGGCTTCGAGGCAATTAATACTATTGTTATGATTCCCCTCCAGGTAGGTAATGCGTGTGTGTATGCTTTTCCGTTCCAAGTTGTTCAGTTCGTTCCGAGATTGCCTCGGCTACGCCAAGGTCTGTTTTGTTGCTGTCGCGCGTCTTCCCTTCGTGATTCGTGAGCGCGCGCCGAATGAACGGGAAGAGGGCATCGAATGTAAATCGGATTTCGATGCTGTTGACAAAGGGGAACAAAATGTGGCTCAATTTTTTTGCAATGTTTTTGCGGATGGGGCCGATGGAAAAAGTATGTTTTTCTTCCGATCTCCGACGAACTAACTTCGTTTGAGTGGACTATTTTTTTTTTCGGGACATTTCGAGTTTCGTGACATTTTATTCGATCGCAGTTGCGGTGCAAAGTGAACGATTCGTGCCGCCGTTGGAGGTTTCATGTTTGAGAAAAATTCACGCGCGCTTCCGAAAACTATGTTTAGTCGTGCGATCGTCAAATTTTACCATTCGGACAACGAATTCGTTCATGTGCTTTTTATTATTTAACCAAGTGGTCAAAGCAAATGCAGACTTTTACAGTGTCGATCTTCGAACCATTGCGTCCCCCTGAGACTATAACGCGCGCTTGAAAACCATTTAAATTCTACATTGAACTGCTTGACTGGAGAATTAACTTGGCACTGGTTTGTTAAGTGACTTGTCAATTGAAACTATCAAGGGTCCGCTCATTCGATGCATCATGAAGGACTCGGCGCCGCAGCGTAGCTAATTTCCATTTAGTCAAATCGTAGACTATCGACTGTCGATGCTAGTCGGAGGTGAAGTTACGGCAAACGTGTTTTAACCGGAGTATAAAAATGATTGAATTTGTGGATTAATACGAAAGATGCGGAAGAAACACGAGTGAAACAACGTGGCGTGGCGAGTCGTAAATTCCGATTATAAACCGAAAAAAGGGGAGCCTCCGTATCTCTATAAATCTCGGAAGAGCGGAGACTTTTTCCGTCTCTTTTTCTCACGTTGGGAAGCGATAAGAGCTCGATTATGTCGCGTATTCGCTCTCGATCCTGCTGAATAAGAACAACCTCACTTATCTCGCTTTCTATGAACTTTTTGAGCAGTTTTTTCACCGCCATTGTCACGATGTCGAACGAGCAGGTGGCGCTGAACGCGAGTGAACCGGAGGATCAATTGAGCTACCGTAAAAGCGGCGCGAGTCAACCGCACATCGATGCCTCGCCGAGAAACGGAAAATTCGGCACGAGCTCGGCGAGCAACTCGGGCGAGGAAAGTTTCCTCCGCTCGAATAGTCACCACCACAATCCTCCTCATCACAGCAACAACAACAAATCAACACAAATTGACTTTCCAATATCGGGTTGGCGCTACGGCGGACAAGGAGTGAACTACAGTCGAGCAACGAGGCCGACCTCTGTAGGACATCTGTCGAAATTAAATCAGTTTAACGGATCGAACGTCTCGATTTATACCCCGACGAGGAACACTCTCTACTCGAGCCGCAGCGAGGTTATACTCTCGCCCAGGAACCGTCAGCCCAGCAGATTCGTCGCACTCGACATCCTCAAGTCCTCCGTCCCGAACGCACAATGCGCACCTTTCTCGGCGAGCAATTATTCGACCAACAATCCCAACTGCAATTGCTGCTGCAATTGCAACGGAATGCAAAACAATCAAATGCCCTCGAGCCATCAGCAACAACACGAAGATCCTGACGGCCCCGAGGGCCTCTCCTGGCGGAGGCTTCACATGAGCCGTGCCAAGCTCAAGGCCACTGCAACCACGTCCGAATTGCTCAGTGGTTTTGCCATGGTGAGCTCTCACTTTTCACCCATTTTTTATTTTGAGGGCCGCGAACAAGAATCTTCCGACGAGATACTAAACTATTCTTTTATCCGAATTATTTTTGAGGAGTTTCATTTCGAAAGTCCCCAGGTTTTCGAACTTCGTCTAAAGAGCTTAAAATACTTGGGTCTAAAATACTGAGAAATTTGAAAAATATTCTCTCCAACGGATTATCTCGCAATTAAAGAAATTCGGAGCGAACGAAATGGTCTTGTTTGCCTCCATTGATAAGATTCGAACCGCGCCACTTTGAAGCATGAAAAATACGGTTTTATTGTTTGCCTTTCTAGCGAGCTTGGCGCGTTTAAAAAAAACTTCGACTACGACAATCTCGTAGATTAAAATTCGAAGAACGAATCGCCGTGTTTACTTTTGTTCGGAAATATGAAACGCAGTTTCGTGGAGGCATATTACTCGATGACAGTTCAGCATCGCTCGTTATTCTCGTTTATTCGTCCTCCGTGAACGTTGACAAGCGAATGAGGATTTTATCCCAGAAAGCCAATAATTTGTGGAGATTATCTCCCGGACGTCATTAATATGAGATTGGATTTTTACTACCTGGGAGTCAACAACGTGGGGAGCGAAACGAATTTTTTGCAGTATCGGGGAACCGATTTAATCCTCGTTTCGACTAGCGAAAATATTTTTCTTCCCTTCGTTCAACTCGTTTCGAGGTTTGTGAACAGAAAAATGTTCGCTTCTTGTATCAACTGAGGAAGTTTCCATAAGAATATCGACAATCGTGTCTCACAGCGTGACGAAGCAAATCGTTTTCGAAGCTCGACGTTTCTGCATAAATTTCGAAGAGTTCAAAAATTCTCTTGTTTTTATTGAGTTTTTTCACATTCGCAAAACGGTTTATTAAGATGATGGATCAGTTGGTAATCACACCTCGAATTTTTTAAATTGAAGCTCTTTTACATCGTTCGTCCGATTAAAATAATAAAACGTCTTCGCACGCAGCACGATCGCAAAAATCCGATGACATTCTTATTTTTTCGATCAGACGAACGATGTGGAAAAATTTCCTTTTCAAAATTTGCAGCTATCTCTCTCGCACTCACGCTTGTGATTACCGACTGATCCATCATCTTAACCCTTAATAGTGACACGGGGTATATTGGACCCCAGCCGCTTTTCGACCGACGATACCAAATAGAATTTTCGAGAAAATGGGACTTGTGGTGCCCTCGGTCGATAGATGAGGCTGAAGTTTCCAACGTTGGAGTCCAACGAAATGATCGAAAAAAACTCTCCAATAATTCCAGTAATTCTCCTATTTTGTTCCCTGCCAAATTTGCAATTCGTAGTTTTTCAAGCTGCGCCAACGATTCGTGAAATAAAAAATTGGTGAATTACAAACGTTTTTTTCGTTCATTTCGTTGGACTCCAACGTTGGAAACTTCAGCGTCGTGTCGATAGTTCGAACCTGTGAGAAGAGAGACTCGTCGTTATTATTTGTAAGGGCCCGTTGGTTTAGTTTTGGTAGTCTATCAAGTCAGACCGTGCGAAGATCTGGGGTCCGATCGACCCCAGCGTGACAAATTTAACTAATACTACCTGAAAGCGTGATTTTTCAAGTGTACAGAGCGATTTGATTTTCTTTTTAAATTGAAAATTATGATTTCTACATCATTTTTTGTGAAAAAGTCATTTTTCCTGCAATCTTTTCTTTGACATTTTTTAAAATATAAACAATAACACGAATAGAATAAAATCGTTATGGTCGTTTCTTAAAGGTTCAAAATACATTGCAGTATTTTTATTTTATTTTTTTTTTACAGTTTTTCAATTATTTATCGTCCCCCAAAGTGAGTGGGGTACTTGGACCCTGTGCGACTATTACGCCAGAAACTTGAGGTGTGACTGGTAAGGGTTGAAAAATATTTTGTCGACTCGATCAACCCGAATGGAAGGCGAAAATTGTTTTGGGAATCTTGAACCGAAGGGTGGAGAGCAAATTCATTTTTCTTCACATTTTTCGACATTTGCACTCGGTTCGATTTGCGTGAAATAAAGTGTCGAACACTCGTGACTACCACGAATATAGGTGCCATCGAATTAGCACTGATTACAATACCAAGATACGGCGTCAAGGTCCAACGATTTAAAAGCACATTATGGGGAAATGTCATCGTTCCAAATATAGGCATTTTAAACAGCACGATTATGGAAAGGTAAAATTGATGTAATTTGCAAGAAATCGTTCATTCGACATTGAGGAAGGCACTGCGATAGCTTCTTTTTCCTCGAGAAAACTGGAAATCACAATTTTTTCTACGAGCTGTTAAAACCTGACAAACAATGAAGAATGTTGTAACGAATGTTTATTCAATGGACAGGAACGTCGATCAGTAGACAATTGTCGAGAGTACATTTTTCCTTTTTTGCTGTACGAGTATGCAAATGTCTTGCGAGAAACATATTTAATTATTGCAAAAGAATTACAGCCCGAGATAATCCATCGAGAAAACAAAATTATCGTCAATTCAATTCAGGAGGTTCGGAACGTTTCAATTGTATTCGAAAAAAGATTCAAATCCGCATAAGAATGTTTTGAAGAAAAACGAATAAAGGGGGTTGATTATTTGATTTTCCAATACCGAAATTGTGGTCTTCAAAATTTCTATTTTTCGAATGAATCGTCAAGAATTTTTTCCCTCGATCATTCGAGTTCTATGAACTTGATGTTTTGAGTAGAGGGTAGGATGCCAATCTGAGGATCGATTTTTCCAAGAATCGATTATTAACCGACCAATAAAATTGACTTTTCAGATTTATTCTCTCCCACTAATTAATTGTCCGAATCAATCTTGCAATTGTAACAACGCTGAAGTTTGCAACGTTGGAGTCCAACGAAAGCGAGGAAAAAATCATTTGTAATTCACCAATTTTTTATTTCAAGAAGCATCGATGGAGCTTAAAAAACTACGAATTGCGAATTCGGCGGGGAACGAAATTGGAGAATTGCTGGAATTATGGGAGGCTTTTTTACATCGTTTCGTTGGACCCAAACAAACCCAAACTTCAGCGTCATTTGTAAGATCGGTTTTTTAAATACTGTTCTATAAATCGATGATTCGGAAATAATTTTACGAAATACAATCCACATTCAAACCGTCTTTTCGTGAATTTCGTATTCTCGCGTCGCGTCAACCCCGTGAGTCGTTAAGTGAATTGAAGTATCTAGCCAAATGGGAGAAGTTACATTGACACGGTGCTTTTTACTTCCCCACTTCTATAGACAGGGTGTCTAACGACCTGAAAAGTCATGAAAATTCTTAAATGTCATGAAATTACACTCGGACCTGAAAAAATCATTAAATGTCATGAAAAATTACCAAACAACCTGATTTTTTAAGATCTCTGCAACGCTCATTGTCATTGTCGATTTTTTGGTTTTCTTCAACATGATTTCAAAATTCGCGGGGTGCCGACAATGTCTGGTTCAATACTCATCATCGATATAAAAACGAATATCGAATGAATAGTTTGTAAGAAAAAAAAGATTCTTTATTTCAAAAAAAAATATCATTTCTTTGTTATTTTTATTGAATTTTTTTATAATTAAAAGATGAATAAAAAGTATCAGAACCATAAGAAAAGTCATGAAAAATTCCTGTTCCTTCACTTAAAAAGCCTTAAAAGTCATGAAATTTCTGTTCTGGTCAAAATTAGACACCCTGATAGAAGAAGTGGTGTACGGTCAGAAGATCCTGAGACTACCTTCACACGGCGCTTTTATTCCGGTTTTGTATATACAGACGAGTATATTTATATATATATATATATCAATAGACATGTATTTTGTATATATTGATACAACTAAACCGGAATAAGAGCGCCGTGTAAACGTGGTCTGAGACAAAAATATCCTCGGACAAAATATCCTCGATTTGAAAATATCCGACATCTGTAAAACTGACGACGAAAAAAAGATTTGTAATTCACCAATTTTTTATTTCACGAATCATTGGCGTAGGTTGAAAAACTAAAAATTTCAACTTCGGCAAAGAACAACAAAATTGGAGATTTACTGAAATTATTCTAGAGTTTTTTTACATCATTTCGTTGGAGTCCGACGTTGCTTAAACGTCTCGAATATTTTTTGTCTGCCTGACATGAATAAATAAGAACAATAAAAAACAAATAATAATTAAACAAAATTGTAGAGGATATTGTGTCTCAGGATATTTTGTCCTGGGCCTTATTGTCACGTAACCAGAAGAAGTTGGCTCGTTTTTCAATTTTTCTGTTTTTTTTTTTTTAATCATTTTCATTGTTCATTATTTTTCATTGAAATTAATTCACAGAATTGATTCTCGCTGGACGATCTCTGAGTACACAATTTATTATGAAATTGATTTGTTGTATGTCATTAGATTCGATTTGATGAATCGATCGTTTTTTTGACAATTCGACATCCCTAGTAGAGGGGCTTTGAAAAAATGTGGTGTGGGATAAAATGAGGACTGTAAAATTTAATGATTTATAGAGTCCATAGAGCAGTGAACAATGAACGCGAAGAATCGTGACGGTTGTAACGTGAGTGGATTGTTATGCAGCGCTCGTGCTTGTTACCATGATCAAAACAACACAGATCGGTTATGGATAAATGAGAAATATCACGCGACAATCGAATCATCGCGACGATTACTTCTCGCGTGCAAATATTTCGTGGTCGCATCGCGTCGTCTCCAAACCACAAAGCTATTCATCGTCCGACAAAATTGACGAGTCGTGAGAACATTCTGAATTCATGGATTTACGCTATAAAGCTAGACCACTATTTTATCTCAAAAATGAAAAAAATTTTACACTTTTAAATGTGGACGAACTAAAGGAATCAGCAGCAGTTATGACTGCGAAATAACTTACGGAATGTTTGCAATTATGCGACTAACGTTCCAACACTGCGAGGATCTTGCAACTTCTTCAGTGTCATTTATGTTTCGTCACTTTTTTCATTCAACTGTTCAACTTACGAGCAGTTATGTAATCGAAGAATTTGATTAACTTATTAATCATTTTTTGTCGTGGACAAAATATCGTGCAATTTTTATCTCTCATTGATTTAATTCTTATTTTTGTTGCAACAATGGAAGTATAAAAATTTTTTTTAATTCAAGAAATGTCAAAAGTTTTGAAAAAATTATTGAAATTATTGAATTTAAACGTTATTTGCTTCTAGAGCTCAATGATTGTGATAATGAAATTTTAAGGTAACTCCTGTACTGCATACTAGTCAAATGAGTGCTAAATTTTCAAAACGCTTTTAGACCAAGTTCAACGTACCAATTAAACTTATTGTTAGTAGATTAACGTGAAAAAATATTTAAAATGGTAGTTTTGCAAAACTATCAACTGATAGATACAAATTTCCATGATGACACATTCCCACAGGTATTTTTCAAAGAATCATCTGTATTTTTTAACCGATTTTATCGCACCAAGTCTCATTTCGTTCCTTAACTGATCCTCTACGAATTCATCACGTAGATTTTCCTTTAAACTCATTCCTTCAGAAATTATGAATGAAAAAGTTTTTTCACTTAATGAACAATTAGTTGCAACAGTGAAACGATCGAGTTAAAAAAAAACAACTACGTGGTGGATTCATAGAGGACCAGTTGACGAACAAAATGAGATTTGTTGCAATAAAATTGATGAAAAAACGCAGATAATTCTATGAAAAATACCAGTGAAAATGTGTCAGCGTGGAAATTTGCATTTATCAGTTGATGGTTTTGTAAAACTAGCGTTTTTAATATTTTTACATCTTAATAAGATATGCTGTAATACAAATCCACTAACAATACATTTAATCGGTACGTTAAACTGGTCTAAAAGCGTTTTGAAAATTTAGCACTCATTTGACTAGCATGCAGTACAGGAGTTACTTCAACATTTAAATTCGTCTGGTCGAATCCTAACGATGGAGCTTGTTAATAATGTTTGTGAAATGCTTGAAATTGCAGGTGGCGATGGTGGAGCTTCAAGTGAACGAACCAACGGCTGTGCCTGAATGGTTGTTCGTAACATTCGCGGTATGCACGACAGTGCTCGTTTCGGTGCACATATTCGCTTTAATGATAAGCACGTACTTGTTGCCGAACGTCGAGGCAATAAGTAAGCTCCAGATTTCGAGTCTGGTGACGGAATCGCCGCACGAAAGAATGCGAGGCTTCATCGAGTTGGCTTGGGCCTTTTCGACGGTCCTTGGTCTCTTTCTCTTCCTCGTCGAGGTTGCCATTCTCTGCTGGGTGAAGTTTTGGGATTATTCGTTTATGGCAGCGACTGCGAGCACGATCATCGTCATCCCCGTCCTCATAGTATTCGTCGCTTTCGCTGTGCACTTCTACCATTCCTTGGTCGTTTACAAGTGCGAAGCCTCGTCCACCGACATGGCCGAATTGGAGAAAATAAAAAGAAAATTAGACAATGCACACAGCGCCCAAACCACCGTATGAACGAACAATTCAACATTTTTTCGTTCCATCTGCTCAAAATGTAAATCGTTATTGGTATGTGCAACGAAAATTTCCTCACAGTTATCAAGTTCAATGGCAAATTTCTTTCTTTCATTTATCCTCAATTATCAAACGAGAAAAAAGAATATTCATTTTCATGATACTTGAATAACAGTGGAAAAAAATGCGTTGCATTTTTATAGTATAAATTGAAACTAATTCAATCTGAGAATTGTTTCTCGTATAAATTTATAAACGCGAGGCATTTGCGTCGAGTCACTTGGCTTGTGACATCATCTTCAGCAATGTTTTCCTCCCAACCCAGTTTTCCCCGAGCTCCAAAGGAGTGTAAACCCCGTTAATGGATCATTTTTATTATTTATTCAGTATTTTAAGTTTTTTTTCTGTATCGCCTGAGTACGATTGTGCAGAGTTTGCGGCCGATCCATAAATTCCTCGTCGATTACACGACGCGCGTTATTCGATCAAACATCTTCCCCCTTTCGGTTTATGAGAAGTGGACATAGAAATGGAACCGATACGATCGAGTTATCGCGATAACGAGACGGTATCATCACTTTCTTGTAGCATCTGAAAAGAAAAGTCCGATTATCGTCATGCGAGCTGTGAAAAGTGTCGCTTCTTATCGAAGAATTTCTTGAACAAATTCGTCGACCTTCAACGACAGAAAACAGATTGAAATAAACTTTGTAAAAAAACAGAAATGCTGTCGAGGCGAAGCCGAGTTCGATTATTCTGTGCAAAGTGTAAATAAATCTTGGGCTACATCGCCCGAAACTTCGAGATGAAAAATAATATAAACCAACGAGGAAGAGAAGAATCCTCAAATGTTTCAAAGTCTTCTCGATCCCAAGACAAATCGGAAAGCGTTCGCGTTAACGAATAAAAAAATAAAAACGATAAAAAATGTCGAACTGACTTTCAAGAAGACTAATTACCGATAAATATTTAGCGAACACGAGTTTGTGACGAGTGAAACGGGAGATTGCGAACAATTGTACCGAGGGGTCGTTTAGTATTATCAATCGTGTGCTTCGATCAGCATAATTAAACAATAATTCATGTCCAATAAGTATCAATGTGTTCACTCGAAAATTTATGACCATATTTGTACATCGATGAAAGAAAAGTAATAACGAATCGATTGTCTTCCAAAAAAATTTTGTATCTGTTGCACATGCGATATAAAATTGAGTGGAAAAAAAAATGTGTAGAAAGAGGGGTTGACGAGGAAAAAAATTCACAAAACTGACGTCTCGCAGTATTGTTTTTGTTGTTGTTGGTTGTTTTTTTTTTTTTTTTTTTTTTTTTATCGAAACGTGCGGCGAGACGAACTCGCGTTACGTGTTTTTATTTTTATATATAAAAAATGTACATGGCTGTACATATGCAAGTTGAGAATTGCAGCAGTACAAGCGGAGTGCTCTTAGAATAATCATGTTATTTTTTTCTTCATTTTCATTTTCTTTTAGCAATAATTACATTCTATTTAAGAGTTACCTTTGCAATTGTTTTTTTGCTCTCATCTTTTTAGTCGCTTAAACCTGTATTTGTTCGTTCATCCTATCGTGAATTTTTCTTCGGTTTTGTTATTTCTTCTTATTTTCTTGCTCTAAATTTATAGACTCTTTAAGTTATATTTTCATTTTCTTTTCTCGTGTTTATTTTTTTTTTCTCTCTCCTCGATTCACGGTGGAGTCGAGTCCAACGGTTATTGTAATTTTAATAGTCATTTGAAAAACGATCATCCGCGTTTTGACGTTTGTCGAGACGAACGATGCGGGCTCCCTCGTCTCGATTCTTAAATTCTCCTCGCAAGCGGGATGAAATTTCATCGTTCGCGCCTCATCGTACATTGGCTATTCGACGTCGTGCCCGATTAACTCTCGGCACTTCACCGGGAATCGAGTTCTTAAAACGTCTCTTATGACCATCAATAACTTCTACAGTATTATGTTTGTCCTTGTTTCTCCTTGTAAAAAAGAACTACGGTGATTGGCCAGGGCGGTGGGAGGGGCGGGGAGGGAAGGAGATAGGAAACTCGAGTGATATTTTCTGTTTTTCTTTTGTCTATTCGACGAAGAGCGAAAAGGAAAATTGAAGGAAATAACAATCTTTTTATATATATATATATACGTTGGTTTTCTTTTCATTTTTTTCCTCTTGCGTGGTAATAATCACGAAATTCCCGATGTGAAAAAATAAATAGAAATGCGTAAGGTGACGAAGAATTCTGCGTGTGACTCTCACTGCACAAAATTCAATTTATTTCGGGATTTTATTTTCGCTGATCATTTTGTTCGTCAATCGATTCGTCAATCGGCAACGAACAAAAACATCCACAAATCCTTCCATCTTCCTCAAACTGCCAACGAGAGGTCACGCTCTATTTATTATTTTCCTCATTTGTTCCGTAAATAATAATACAATAATATACTCCACGCTTTAAAAATCTATGTACAAGAGAGACAGTTCGAGGTGAGAAGCGTTCGCGGGTTTCGTGAAAGACGAACACCTGCTGATGTTGATACAGAATCGTGAAGATTTGACTTCTTTGGCAATTTGAGTGAAGAAGGGGAACATTCACGTCTCTCATTTTCAATGAGAATATCAAAATAATTGTAAATTTGGATCGACTTAAAATGGGAGAGAGAGAGAGGGAATAAGAAAAGGCAGAGGCTAAAAAGAAGAGCAGAATCGATCAAATTGTTAAAGTGCAACGGAATTCCTTCTGTCTCTTACCACGAATTTATTTTCCCTTTTTTCCACATTCGTACTACGAAAATAGGCCGAGTATTTTCTATGAAATTTGGACAAGCGAAGAATCGAGTATGTTGAAAAATTTCGTTTATTTTCGTTTTAATGCGACACAGATACGAAATTTCGTTGCAATCGAATAATTTATGTTCCCAAATAATCTCTGGCACGCCGACGCCTCCGTTAGAAACAAAATCGACTCGTTTGAAATACTTCAAAATGCGTGATCCATAAAAAGTCTACGAAACAAAACCAATTGTGATGGGAGATCAATTTCTTCCTTGTCAATTCGTTTAGAAATATCGTATAAATATATATATATATATGTATATGGATGTATGTATAGAGAGATAATTAAACTTTAGTCTTATACGATCACGTGTCGTCATCGGAAGAAATTGAGACACTAATAAAAAAAATTTTTCTACCACTCGACCACTTTTTTCATTCGTTTTTACAGTACAAATACCGTAGAATTTAATCTACGTGTTTATCAAACAAATTTATAAATCTTTTTTCAAATTATTACTATTAAAAAATAAAATAAACAAAGATAAAAATAAAAATGCGTGGAGGAGTTGGGGCAGAGAAGGTGGACAGCGATTCGACTTTGCGCCATGGACGGGTCGGACAGCCCTAAACGATTAAGGGGATGGGAAGAATGTCATAGTCGATAGAGATGCTTGGAAAATTATTGCGTCGTACATGTAAGAGGATCTCCAAAATTATCACTAATTAGTCTTGGCTGGTTGACTCCGTTTGTTATTACGTTTTCGCATCGATTTCGGTTAGTCGTTTTCATGAGTTTGGTATTTGCACGACTGATGATCATGATAGATTTTACACTGGCTCAGAGAATGTTCGAGGGCATGAATGAATCGAGTTGAGAAGGATACCTCAATGAAAACCCTCGAAAAGTTGTACTTTTCGGGATTTTTTTTCTCCCTTCAATGACGCGTAAACACATTTGATGAAACGGATACCAGGGATTTTAAAAAGTCATTTTTACAGAGTATTCTCTGTCGCTTCAACCGAAAGTTTTCCACTGAAGCCTTTTCCATTTACAAATATTATCTCTTAAGAATTTTTACCAGGCATCCACATTTTTAAAATCAGTTTTCCATAATTTTATTCGCAGATTTGAACAATGACGATTTTTCCATGTTTTTTTTGGGCTCTCAGTAAAATGCAGGTGAAATATAGAAAAAAATAATGGTGAAGAAAATCGATCGATTGAAAAATAAAGAATAGACGATTGAACGTGCTGTTTTGAAATCCCAAAAAAAACTTCAACGAGTGTCGACTAATCCACAAAAAATTCAACATCACTGAAGAGAAAAAAAATCGTCAAACTTCGAGAGAGTTTAAAACGGGGTTCGAGGTTAAAAATTGTTAATCCCGGAGCACCTCACCAGAGTTTGGTTTATCAGAGAGTCCTCTTAAATAAATTGGCATTCCTACATCTTGCTCAGTCTTGTGATCAAATAAAAAATATAAAGTATGTTCGTTTTTAGTATTAACCGTTTTTTAGTTGTTTTTTCGTATTTCACTTGGCTGCCCCATCCATGATCGGGGATTAACGAATAGAGGATGATCTCGTTGATAAAGCGAGCGTGTGAGTCCGTGTGTGAGTGTGTGAGTGGCGAAAGTCTTTGCGAGAACTCGAACGAAAAGTTCCAGTAGGTCTCTTGGCTCTTAAATTTCTAGGTATAATTATCGTCAACGAACGGGAACTATCCCTTTTCTCAAAATTATTCAGTTTCGCAAGATTTTTCACATTTTTCATTATAAATTGCCAACAGCGAATCACAGCTGCAAGACCCTCGCTTATATATTTTAAATAAAATTAATAAAATAGCATTTAAAAAAAACAAAAATACAAAAAAAAACAAGGAATATAATTACATAGTATAAGAGTTATGTACACAATTGTTGCTTTCGCTTCGCGTAACAAAGCAAACGTTTAAACGTAAATTCACAACCTACACGCACATTATTATTAGGTTTGTTGTGATTCAATGCTTTCTTCGTTATCGTACGTCGCAAAATTAAATTTACGAATCCTCCGAAAATTTAATCTGGAACGACTCGTTCGTTACGTACGTTTCAATTAGCTACTTTTTGTGACAATAATTTATACATTCTTTTAGTTTCTATTCACTGGTTTGAAATACAGAAAGATTGGGAATCTCTCAATAAACTAGGTAGTTTGTTCGATCGAGGAAAATAAAATAAAGAAAAATATTTAAAAAACTTTTTTGTAACGAGATCCCACAAAAAACGATAATTTCGTACAGTAAAAAAAAGTTGCTCGACGTTGTTCATCGGAGCTCGATTTTCTTCGAATCCTTCAGTTTTTTGAATTCTACTCTGGACTTAGTCCGATTGTGCGAAATATAAAATAAATTGTACGCCAAGTTTTTCTTCTCCGAAATAATGACTAATAAACGCAAATTTGTTCGTTAATGTCCGACGATTTTATACACTTTTTTCGTATATCGTCGATCCGGACGACGATAGAGAGCGATGGTAAAGAGACCAGCGAGTTTATAAGATACAGCGAAATGGAAAGGGAGAGAGCGCGACTATCGAATGGTAAAAGAAAATAATAAAATCATGAATTACTTACATAAATATGATATCGACGGAAATTAAGGAAACGAGGTTGTGAGACGATTATTGCAAATGTGATTACGGTTTTCTTCGTACCATTTTTTTCATAGTACTTTTTACCAGTCACGACGGTTGTCAAACTTCCATGTGCTTCGACGGTGGATGAGATATGAAAGGTTCGCTCCACATTCGCCGCAAATCGCCCTGAAAAAAAAGCAACAATTAAGTTAATGAAGATATTCAGAGACGACAAATCGTCGCAGAGCTCTCAGATTTGGAAAATTCATTGATCCACCCTACATCTACGCAAATATGCAAAATTATTTGATAAACTACAAACTTAGAACTCACAACTGAGTTCAATTTTGACCCCATAAATGAGGAATGTTTAAAAATGATGTTGCTAAGGATCTATGGCGTTATTCAAGTCAAACTTTTGAATATATTATTGCGTCGTTCATAATTCCAATAGTTAGGCCGAAGCAAGCATATGAAATTGCAACGCTCGCTTCGGTTCGATATCGACCCAACTCGTGGGTCGCTAATTAACTTTTTGCGAATTGAACGAGTGAATTTTTTTCCGATGGTCGAATACGTCACCCGTCAAACTGCATTTGATATTTTCTATTGACGAGCAAGAAAAATGCTCACTTTCAATCATTTAATGATTGAAAGTGATTTTTTAATAACTTGACTCGAATGAAATTCGAATTTTTCCCTATGTAATTTTCTTCCTCATTGAGAAACGAAGAGATTCATTTTCGATCATGCATTTCTATCTCCGAAGAAACGATGCTATGACCCGAACACAGTATACATTGAAAACAGATGATGCTGAAGTTTCCAACGTTGGAGTTCAACGAAATGATCGAAAAAAATTCTCCAATAATTCCAGTAATTCTCCTATTTTGTTCCCTGCCAAATTTGCGATTCGTAGTTTTTCAAGCTGCACCAACGATTCGTAAAATAAAAAATTGGCGAATTACAAACGTTTTTTTCGTTCATTTCGTTGGACTCCAACGTTGGAAACTTCAGCGTCGTGAAAACAGTGTGGATTCGAAGGTCAAAAAACTAGCACATGAGGTCTGGGATAAATAACGTACACAACTGGTTCTTTTTTTACTGTTATTCATAGCCTCGTGCTTTTTTTCATGAATGAAATGTCCTTGGAGATAAAAATTACCTTGAGATATGCCATCGTGAGTAGGGGTAGCAGCGTGAAGGGCACGAGATAAAGTAAGGCGGGTTGGGCGGCTTTGAAAACTTCGGAGCTTACGGTGGCAGTGAGTAAACCGAGGAAATAACCGATGAGAGAGCAATGAAAGTAGCTTATGCGACTTAGATGCCTCGGAGGTGGTACACCAGCCTCGCAACCACCTATTACCAATTGACTTTTCTTGTAAGCGTCGTAACGTAATACGAAACACAAGAGAAGACCAGGCATTACGACGTCACCGAGGCCGAGCATCGAGAAATGTCCTGCTTGATGCATCGATGGAAATACAAGTTTACCAGGCAATGAAAGCTTCGGTGCTTCTCGAGCTACTCCGCCCAGATGTAATCTTCGTGCAACGAGACCCACGGGATTGTCGGCCGGGCGCGTTGCAACCTGAAATAACGTTTTTTTTTAAACACATTATTTAAGTGGTGGAAATATATTACGCTTCAATGGAAAAACTACTGGGTGTCTAACACGAAACTTTGTTCGAGGTTTAACATATATTTCTTAGTCAACGCTACGATTTTTAAAATTATTTCATTCAATGCTAAATTCAAATGACTTTAAATTTAACGAAAATATCGAAAAATTAAAGCATCTTTCAACATTTATTAGCATCGACGATTTTCTGTGACCATTGCAAGTTGTGAGCACTTTATTTAAATAAAAGTCAATTTTGAACGATTGGAATGAAGTACGCAACGAAAAAAGAATTTCTTTTGAAAGAGCAACCGATTTGACGGAACCTACACAAAGAACAAGGGGAAAATCGAATGGGGAAAAATGGATGTTTGTGAACGCGAGAAATATCTTACCTTGACCATAACGTTTGTGCTGAATATGTAAGAGGAGAAAAATACCCAGAAGACGTCGTATATAAGTAGTCCAGTGAGTAAGAGGGTGGATACTTTTAGGCTGGGTAATCTTACAAATGCTATAAAAGCGACGCACAATCCCATCCCCATTGCGTCCATCAGCAACCAGTGTCCGGTCAACACCCATATACAAACTATACTAACGCTCAACGAGAAAGATAATAATTCAGCGCCTGTGAACCTGCCGCAAACACCGAATGATATCTTGTTCCCGTCCGAGCATGGTCGTATTATGTATTGACACATCGGCAATAGTAAAAACGCCAACGCTACGGTCGCTATGACTTTGAACATGAAACAAAATAAAAGCAAAGAGGAATACGATTAGTTTCAGTTGCTTTAAATCAAGGTACTTTCGGCGCTTATTCTTTAAAATCATAAATAATTCGAGAATCTTCAGCATTATTGCACAAAAATCAATAAATTTTTTTAATAACCATGAATTTTAATGAATTCAAATTAATTCCATAATAGCTTCACAGATGTTTGCATAGTCTCATTGTTACATTATTGAACTGACGATCATAGAATATTTACTACTTTTCTCCGATTCCCAATTGTCTGATAATAACAATTAACGAATCGCATTATTGACATTAAAGATTGCTTTGTTCGAACGCAATTAAATTTATTTTATTTACTTTTTTATCGTGAAATGGAACTTGAAAGAGATTTTCATTGCGTAGAGACAGAGTTGGAAGGTTGTTAAAAAATGAACATTTTTACAAGCGGAGAGAAATACTAGGAACTTTTTTGAGTTCACAAATGAGGATTTTTTGAAAATTTTACCCAATCTTTCGATACTCGATCATCTACCGTATTTCACAGGATTTTTATATGACTTCTGGATTCATGTTTTCGGCAAGGAATTACAAAATGCTTCCCCTTAATCCCAATAGTGTAGAATGTTTTGAACCACACAAAATCTAATTGTCTTTTTTGCAATAATTGCAAGATCGTTAGAAATATTTGCTCGAAGCCTTACGGTTTCGTCAGCACGCCAGACACGTAAAATCGTAAAAATCATTTTTTTTTTTCATAAAATAGCGACCGACCAAACTTCGATTACCGATATTCCTTGTATTTTTCGTCTTTCTACCTATCTCAGAGACAAAAAAGCAACTATTTCGATTGAATTTTGATCGTTAAGGTACGATGGTCGTCGATATAGAGAGGTTATTTTAGAAAAAATCTCTAAAGTTTATGAATTTTCTTGGCTCTTCAAAACAATTTCAATTTTTCCAGATTCATAGAATCCAAAATATCATTTGGAAAATGAAATTTCGAAAAAACGATCCTGCCTCCGTATCCTAATTTACAAAAGTAAAACTTTTCTGAAGGCATATGTCCCTAGAGCAGCTCATAGTTGAACTTACTTGCGGTACATATCGCGAATAACATCTGCATACTATCGAAGAAGAAAAACATGATAAGGAGAGATATGGAAGCGCCAAGAGGTAGACAGAGAGCGTGCATCGTGTCGAGTGTTTGTACGCTGCCGCTGTTGGCACTGTCCGTGATGCCTGTACCGCTACTCAGTCCGGACAAAAGATTCGCGCGTTCTTTTTCCTTTTCTCTCTCTCGCGCCTCTTGCTCCATGTTCAAAGATCTAAAACTCCCATATACGATCAGCAATATCGATATGAGGAAAGTCGAGACCCTGGACGAATCCATTATCGAGTAAGCCCTGCAAGATGAAACGAACAAATTAAACTCGACAATTCGTTTGATGCAATACAAAAGCCTTACGAAATTAAGAAGTCAATGCGAATCGAGAAATCTATCGATATTCTTTCCAGGTTGGTTGTGAAAATTATTTTGTCAACTCTCTTATTTTAAAACAATGAACGTTCAATCGAAAGTTCTTCCAAAATCGAACCACTTCCTCGTTACAAAACATCAGATATGATGAATTTTCTGTCAACATGCTTTCGTCAATGTTGTTTATACGAAATGGATTATTTAAACGGGCATTCAATTTTACTCAAAGTCCATCCATGTGCTTGAATTTTGAATACAATGTTTTTTATTCGATTTCTTTTTCTTGTGTTTATAAAAATACAACCAGTTTAAATTGTGACAAATAAAATCATTTTTGTTGTTAAAATTGTTGAAAATCTTTCAAAATAAATGAGTCTTGTGATAAATTTTGGACATGTTTACTAATTTGATTCATCACACATTCGACGATAATTATTCAAAAAACAGACTCCACTGGTGAATAGTTTTATAGTGATCTGATGGAGATAAATGATCTCATTCAAAATTGTCTATTGTTTTTTTAGCAAATATGAGCATGAGTTTTTGGGAAAAAAAATAACATTGGGAACGATAAAAATTATAGGAAAAATCGTACCACTGATAGTCCACTTGGTTGGTGGCCATGTTCGTTAAGACGCAAGGCCTCGATGCACGTCTGCTACACTAGCCAGCCGTCAGGCATCTAAAACCTCTTTCCCAGAATCTTTTCCATTTGTGCCTCTACGATTCCAAGATCATCTGTGATGTGATCTGAAAAAATGAGCATATTGTAAATGCTGTCTTTGACAGTTTTCTTAACGGTATTAGAAAAACAAAAAGAAAATTCTATTTACCTGCAAAGCATGGAGTTTGGCATATCAACGGAAGAAAACTTGACTCAACCGAATGGATCTCTCTGCAAAAGTCGCAAGAGAATAAAATATTTTGTGATTTCAGTTGGAAATGTTTGTGGAAAAAAAGTGGCAACTCTGGTAATAGACAGAACAGATTGAGAAAGTATGGTTCACATAAAAAAGTCATAATAACAAAAAGCTGCCAATGGTGGAAACAAAACGTGTTGATATAAATATAATATTAGGAGACATTCGAACAATCACGCACACAATGTGAAACGTAGAGGAAAACTTTGAGCAATAACAAAAATGAATAATTGAGAGAAAAATAATGGAAAAAAATAATGATAGAATGATAAAACGAGATTATCATGATGGAAGAAAGAATGTATTTGATGATTTAAAAATAATAGTTGTTGAGCTCACTGATGCGATTATGAAGGCTCGACAGAAATGATTCGAGTGTGAAACGAACAATCATGCACCTGTTGTAACACGGAAGAGAATAGAGTTTTTCATTGGCATCGATAAAAAGAGAGAAAAAAAGAGGTGACAGAGGGAGCTAGGGAGGGGGAAGAGAAAGAGTGAGAGAGCGAGAAATTGTCGGTGCAACGGCCCGTGACGGGTCGACGAGCACACATTACATTAGAGAAGTCAGAGAGGATGAAGAGAATTAAAAAAAAGTGACAAGAAATTGGTTGGATGCTTACCGCGAATGTGTTTCTTCTTCAGACTGGCCGATAACCCGGGGACTTTTGCGAGAGTAAAAATACTCAAACAAAAGTCCTCGATGCGAAAATTAGATCGCAAAGTGTTTGTAAAACAGTGATCACGGCGATGAACACCATTTTGGTAAACAGAGCGGGTCACGTGACGCAAGCGGCAGGCGGGGATAACAGAGAGCGAGACAAAAAAAGGGTACGGAGAGGGGCTGGGGGGGCAGGAGCGAGGGATTGCCTTTGAGCCGCGAGAGGCTGTGACTTCCGTGGCCCGGATCACGATAATCTCGCAATAAAACAACCCCGTGTTTTTTGCGATCTCACCTGGGCGGACCGAAGCCTGAATCCTTCACAAGATCTTTCATATCACTGCCACACACCCATTAATTGTTGGGATCGAAAACAAAACTTTCACTCCACGAAACCCTCCGACTATTCAATTCATATTGAACCTCCTATGAAGATTTTTATCATCCGCAGGATTACGCGATGAAAATCTTTTTCTCTGCTTTCTCTCGTTCTCTTTCTTCCTCTCCCGTACGCGACACTCTCGCAACCGATGTACTTGAACGATCGGTCTACCACTGGCACTCCAGCACTGTTGGACTGCCTGAGCCTGACAAGCTCTGACTGACTCGATTACAAAACATGAATTCGCGCATATACTCGGTTAGAGATAAGTTCTACGTTCTCGACCGACGGCTGAGTTCGCACAAACGGGTTATTGACAAAAGTAGGAGGGGGGCCGCGGGGCTACGACATATATAGATATAGAACAACACAAATAGCTATACGTGGAAATGTCAATTTTTTTTAATATGTTAAATTCAATATCATCATTATACTCCAGTTCATTATTTAAACAATTCTTGTTTCGTTTTTACAGTTTTAATTACCACATTTTAAAATGGCTTAGTAGTTTGAACTGTTGCCGCCCTGAGCGTGAAATTGTATTTCTCATACAAGGCAGAAGTCCACGTTCGGACAGGTTCGGTTAATTCCGTAGTTCTGAAAAAACATTTAAACCCATGTGATTCCCGTCCGGCAATTGAATAGTAAACGGTAAATACTTATAGTCGTATTTGACTGCGAAAAAAAAAAAAAGTTTTCTACTGAATTCAGACTGAATTACATTTCAAGGATAGGCAAATTCAGCTGTTATCAAAATTAACCGAAACTCTATAAGTCAGAAAACCGCCATAAATCAGTTCACGCCATTTAATTCTCTCTACCCTTCACACAATTACGAGACACAACATACACACTCACGACTCATGTTGAATAATTTGTTTGACTGTGACAGTAGTACTTCGAGAAATGCCTAACAAGTAGCGGCTTATTGTAATAAATTTTTACAAAACAAATAAAAGCATTTTTTTTTAAGAAAAACAGGAAGATCGTGATGAAAAGCAAGAGATCTGTGGAAATGTAAAAATCTCGTGACTGGAATCATCGAGTTTGAATACATTGGAGAAAAAAAATTAATATAAAGCCGGGTTGAGTTGAGCGTTGGGTGCATGGAATGTGACCGTTGAGTAGTATTTGGTAGTATGATATAAAACTGTTTTTGGCAACCGCCGGCGGAAAAGCATTTTTACGAGATATTGGAGGATTTTTTATTTATCGTAGGTTAGAAAAATCGTGAATGGTGAATAAAACAGTTCGAAATGTGTGATCTTATAGATCTTAAAAGTCCGGATGGAAAAAAAATACACGGTGCGAAATTAGCATCGCCTTTAATACCGATACCGCAAACCTCAGCCGAAAAAATTGGCGACTCGCTCAGTTCGGGAAAAACAGCTGAATTATTCGTTGAAAAACGCAACAGTCTCGACAATAATCCGTTTGACAATGTTCATCACAAAACGGTTGAATATGTGCGAAAACAGGAGGATCCTTTCGAAGCCGTGCTTCAAAAAGCACTCACATTCGAACAGCAGCGTAAGGAGGAAAACGTTACCCCGAAATCTCGCATTGCCGACTTCAAAGATGATTTCACGCCCAAAAAGCGAAAATACTCTGATATTCTCAAAATGAATAAAACCCTCGACTACTCTACAACAAATTTACAAATTAATAAAATCAGTGAAGGAAAAACTACTCTATCGGATATTCCGGAAATTATAAATGGAAAATCTGAAAAAATTGAAGTGTCAAATAAAGAAAAAGATCGTTTACAATATGTTCGGGAAATTCCATCTCTCTACGTCGAATCTCCAGGACTCGAGACCTCGATCCTCAATCAATCAGCCATGAATGACAGTCTGACTGAATCAAGTGGCAGTGCTGATGAAAATCTTCTCAAATCAATTGTGAATTGTAAATTAAACGAACGACTACGTTGTTCCTCAAAGGATCTTGATTTTTTGATAGTTGGCGATGAAATTCCCAAATTGTATCACCTCAGACGCTCCTTGTCGCAAGGTGATAAAACTTCGCCGAAAAAATTTCGCCAACAAAGATGTCACTCGATTATGGAAGGGCTCAAAGTTGGCGAGAAGAATGAGAATACGAGTTCCAACTCCGCTGTGCCCTCAATCATTTTTGATGACAGTATTAACAAAGCTTTCCTTGATAGTTCAGTTCACTATACTTCTCCATTCTCAGATCTGTCAAACATTTCGTCCATCACAAGAATTACTCCCGCTTCTTCCGCATTCAATTCTTCCAGTTCCTCATCCATGTTTTCCAACCGTACTGCCAATTGTGCTTTTATCGATAGCTATCCCAGTTCTAGAAGTTTAGGTGAAGAAAGTTCAAAAGAGAGAGACTTGGATCAGTTGATACTTGAGTACTCGAAACTGAAGACATGGTCTTCGGGATCAAGCATGATTGAGACTTCCTCATTGACAAACAGTATTACCGGTGGGTCAAAAAACACGGATAGAAAATCTGTTCATACTGAAGCCAAATTAATTGATGTTCCTGTTTTTATACCATCGTCTAAAGAAAGCTCTAATAGCTCCCAGAAAGAATCTTCATCGGGCACATCAACGGACTCTGTTTTCGCTGTGAGTACGGTTGTAAAAAAAAATTAATCATTGGTGCTCAATGAACATCTTTTTCATTTCGTCAATTGAATCCTGAATGCATGCGTCGTTCTAAGGAAAGAATAATTTCAACCGATTTAATAAACTGTTCTTCAATATATTTAATAAATGAGAAAATTTATGACTCCGAAAAAATTAAAACCAAAAAAATGCCAAAAAAACTACCGAATTCTGCTTTTCTTCTTGTTGAACGAGTTGACTTTTTTTAATAACCGGAGAAGTTTCATTCCCCAAAGTCGAATCTTCAGGGTGCAGTTTTTCTTTTACTGCTTCATTATTTTTGTATAGCTGTGAATTGAAATGTCTATGTTGCAAATTTATGTAATAAAGCCTGTGATCTGTAATTTTTTTTCAGGATAGCGATACGATCGAAAAGTCGATATTCAGCGAAGCAAAAACTTTGGCTAAAACTTTTGAAGAACTAGCAAGCAAAACGGAATCAAGTTAGTGGATTTTCATTTATGAGCGGTTTCATTTCTAAAGTTTGAAAACTGAAATTTCGACATGATTTAATCTCAATTTTGTGGGTTTTAGCCGTAAGCAGTGATGATTTAGTGAATAGTCGGCCAGATTGGAACTTCGATATGTTGCCTCCATCTGACGAGGATTTGCAGGTGGACGATTTGATAGAACTGAAAAAATCGCCTGGTAAAAGCGAAATTGAGAAACTGGAAGATAGAGGAAAGCAGGAAAAATCAGGATCCAGTTCGGAGTCAAAGTCGGAGGATAAAGATATGCTCAAAGATTTGGACACGAATTTCCGCGATCCAGATAACAAAATAATCGCTTCGAGTCTTTTATTGGATTTGGAGAAATTAGTGAAATCCGAGTCGAATTCGGAAGCGGCGAAACTCTTGAAGAGTTTGGAAAAAGCATTGGGCGTTAAGTGCGAGAGTAACGTCGATCTATTGGCTACTTGTCTCGGCTCTGAGAGAAATAATTTGGAAAAGAGTCCAAAAAAATGGGAGAACGTCGGTGGAACCGAAAATATCAAAGATGAAAATATCGAGAAGAGTCGAGAGGAAAATAACGAGATTGAAACGAGCGAAAGCTTCAAGCAATTGAGTTTGTCCGAGAACAACAATTTGAACTTCGATAAAGCTATAAATAAAAGTGATAAATCGCCTATACTGATCAGTGATAATCACGACAGTTTTTCCGAGGAACGAGAAGAGCAAAGTGTCCCTGAAAACACGTCCGGTAATTCGATCGAAGCGATTAAACAACAGAATCAAATAACAGACGATCAAAAGATGGCTGTGGAGATACTCGTTGGACTTGGCAAACTTTTGACCGGTCAAAACAAAGATCCTCAAACAATGAACTTGTTGAAAAATTTAGGTACCGCCCTTAACCTTGCTTCGTCTCATAACTCTGACCTCGATGTTCGAGAACAATCAACCAATAACGAAAACAAACGTGTTACAACCCCCGTTAAAAATCGCATCGGGACTCCACCTCGGAAATCTACGCCTAATTCCGTGTTTTCAAGATCCGTCAATCGTAGAAGTTTCGACTCGAACTCAAAGGTAATTCTACAAGCTTCCTGTCAAATGCAAGCTTCCAACAAAAATCATTGGCAGCCCCACTTACCTGGCAAACTTGAAAGAACAAAAACTCCTCCAAACTTCTGTCAAATTATTGAATTAATGAGTGACTTAATGAAGAAATATTTCGATGGATTTTTCTGAAACGATTCACGAATTATAGGAGAAAACGATGGGCGAGCGAACGATGAGACGAAGTATCTCCGTAACTCAAACACCAACGAGTACAACACCGAATATTCCACGACTTGCAAACGCGCCGTTGACCGCTGACAAATCAAAGGCTCATCTGAAGGATGCAAGGAAACGCTTCCCGAGTGATCCGAGTCCGAACGTCTCTTCAATAAATACTCGGAAATTGGTCAAAGGTTGTTATTTTATAAATCTTCAGGGTGTCTCACCACGGATATTCATCTTCGTGGACTCGAATGCAAGACCCTGTTTCGAGCGAAAGTCCAAAGCTTTTGATTTGACGATGTAGCAAAGTCCAGAGGGCTGATATTACGCTCCATGAGAATTGCTAAATTGTTTAAAAATTTTTTACAAATTTTTTTCTCTCCATAAGCTTAGTGCTGAGAGTTGAGCAAAACTATTCGGCGAGATTCGCACTCGGCCTCAAGGTATCCAAAGCCTTCCGTTAGAACAGCTCTCAGGACCGTATTCAAGGAGATTTAAAAAAGTGTTGAATGCTCGACAAAGACGAATGTCTCCCCGTTGCTTCTCAAAACCTCAAATATCATCATTTTTTCGCGTTGAATTCTTTCTCCTCGATACTGAGTACAATTTTTTTCTAGATGCACCGCTGAAGTCTGTAGCAATTTCGGAATTGGCGAGACAGGACAAGCCATCGTCGACGGTGGTTGCTAAAGTGAAAAACAGATTCAGAAAGAAACCAGACTCCGAAGTAGCGAGCAAAAAAGGTCCGATGAAGGCGATTATCCCATTTGGAAATATGCAGCGTCGAGGTAATCGTCAAAGCGTGTAAAAAAATGACTAGAATTGAAAGGGAAAATGAACAGGGAGCTGAGTGGGAATGATTCGTTGACAGTTGCATAATGAAATAAGCGCAATAACTTCCGAAATATGTTTTAAGGATCGTTGGCGAAACGGGAGTCACCGACAGCTGGATCGACCACTCCGCCAAAGCCCGTTCGCGAAACTTCGTCGAATTTCGGCGTGACAACCAGCACACCATTCGCCATTCCACACTTCACGTTGCCCGCTAAAAAATCGCCAAAATCGAAACCCATGGCTGCTTCGACGCCGGACGATGTTGCATCGAAACATCTGCGTCGCTCGACTTCTCAGATACCCCAGAGTCCGGGGAAAAACCAACTTTTTTGCAACATCTCGCCCGTCACCCCGAAAACGAGTCCGACCGGCGAAGACAATGCCGCTCACAACAATTCATCGGGGTAATATTTCGAACAGGAAAATTTATCGCGTTGACTCGGAGGGAACAGATTTTTATGAAAATTCTCGTTCCGAGGACATCGGGACAGTTAGCATTTAAAAAAAATCAAATTAAAAAATTTTAAAAAGCCCCAAATGACTCGGGAATTGAGTAGATTTTTCGTATTTTTATTTACAGTTCGAGAGCATGCAGGATAGGAACGCCCTCGAAATCTCGACAGAGCTCGCAGCTCCCCAGGTTGTCGCCCATGCTCGGAGCGAAAGCAACGTCGCCGAAATCGAATCGTGGGCAGAGACGTTCCGAGCCACTTCAATCGTTTTTGCCCAAAGGCTTGACCACGCCGAAATCGCCACGTGCGGGACACGCGGGTGATGGTGCAACGAGTCCTCTCAATACCAGCAACAAATCAGGATCCGCAGTGAAACCGTTCAACTTGGTAGGCTAGAAAATTCCCTGATAAACCAGAATTTCAATATTGACGTAGTGAAATCAACTCGGTAGATTTGCTTTCATTCTAAATTAAATCGAGTAGAGATTCGATGGAATTCATTTTCGCTCGGTTCCAAAATTCATACTAAAAATTAGCTCGAATGAAAATTTTCATTCACTCGAGTCGAATATAAAAATCTCGTTTCCTGAGCGTCGATGATTTATTCCGAATAATGACAACAGAACTTTCCTCCAGAAAGTTTCCCAGCGAAAAAATTAACGACTGTCTTGTAACGCGAGCATTTTTTCCCCAGATATCGAAGCTCAGCCGGCGCAGAGGAAGCGTAGCTGAGAAAGAAAACTACGCGCAATGAAAAGTCCTTGGAGAGGTCTTCGTAACCGCTTAAAATTCCTTCACTTTTTTGGTATTGCGACGACAAGTTTTTATACGAACAATTGTTTTAAATGAATTATATAAATAACCGAAAATCGCATTATATTAAGGCGCACCATTCCATTTGTTTAAAAATTTTTGTACTTAAGCATGAACGAGTGTCTGTTGGAGTGCGTGTAAAATAATCGATCGCAGTCCTCATTTCCAACCCTGTTGATTGAACACAAATCGAAACTTCACGATTCCATTTTGTACGTTTTCGTAATAAAATATTTTTTGCTATCAATTCATTTGAATCGTCGACGCGAAAAAAACCTCACAATTAAGGGTGAATGATACAAAAGTCGAAATAATTAGAAATTGATGAAATTTGGTGATAATGCTCTTCAACATCAAGTGCGAAAACACAAATTTTTTCAAAATTTTCTTCTGTTTAGTTATCGAGTAATTGCGCATTAAAGCAGATTTCTTATGCCTGGAATGTATACCTATATATATGGAAACGCTATGCTTATACACGTGAACTTTAGTGATCAATTACTCGATAACTGTACAGAAGAAAAATCTTAAAAAATTTGTATTGTCAAATTTGGCACTAAAGAATATGTTCACCAAATTTTATAAAATTCTGATCATTTTGAATTTTTTTTATGTTTTTAGCATGGTTTAGCATGGCAACATTGTATCGCCTGTGCAATATATCCTTAAGGTTGATGTGTTATCAGCTCGCAGAGAAAGTATCATTCGCGGCAATTTTGGAAGCGCCTGAATTCAAAATCAGCTGTGTAATGCGAAGTTGCGCGCGCAATTTACTCGCGTAATTGCAGCGCGCGAGAGGCGAGTGACGTATCAGTGCAGCATTCACGAACACATTTTTTTCTGTATGTTTGTCAGCGACTCCTGTGTCCTGTTGCACTGACGATCTTAAGACACGTACAATCTCGACAAAAAGTTATTTTATAGGAATGCACTTTTCCTGAAATTAGTCTAAATCGAGCTGTTTTTATATAGCACGCTGTGATCGTCGATTTTTCATATTCCGAAACTCAAAAATACATTAGTATTGTTCCAGAGGCGAGAAAAAACGTCAGTTTTCACAACACGGTGAGTACGACGGAGAATCGATAAATTTTATTTGCGTCATATGCCACTATTTCTCCGATTGCGTAAAATAATTTTTTTTTGTCTGCAATGTTGGGTTGAAAAATTTAATTGGAAAATAGAAAGCTGTTAGACGTCAGCAGACATCTGAACAAGGTGAAGAAATATCGATAAAAAATAGCTCAAAAATGCTCAAAACGGACACTGATTTTCAGTTATGCGTGATCTTTCGTGTCGAACAGCTGATGGAACACTGGTCAACGTAAAAAACGAATCAAAACATCATTTCGTTGTATTTGTATCTCGAGATAAGCGCATTTGATTTTTTTCAGCTCTACGATTTTGTTTGTAGGGAATGGAATTTTTTTCACTCGTTGCTTCTAATAGATATTACGAGAATTTTAAAAAATGCGAAAACAACGGCAAATCACATGATTTTCATAAGGAAATTTTTGGTTTCAAAAATTCGTCCGAAAATGGTTGGAGCAGCAAGCCGTTTAAGTAATTTTTGTCAAATCTATTGATTCGTTGAAGTGGGTCGATGATATGTAAATTAATCAAGTAATTGATCATTAGTTTCTCGAGTCGGATTCTCACTCAAAATAAGTATTTGCGATATTTCTTAGGCTACCATTTGTATCAGCAGTCTAATGGAGTTTTTGGTTGGGAATAAAAGTGTAAAGACGTTTGAGCGACGGTGGCGCCATTAGAACCGGCCTGGTAGCCGGAAGAAAAGCACACTGTCGGGTGGTGCGAAGGGGAACTAATACGCCCGGTTCGCGCGTGTCCGTGACCGTCGTGGCGTAGCAAACGCGCGCACACACACGAAGAAAACACGGCGGCGGCGGCGAGTTCAGTGTGGTGTTCGGCGGGTGTGGAGTGCGAACAGAGAGGAGAAGATCACGCGAAAACGCGCGTTTCGTTATGCCCGAAAGTCAGTCAGTCGCGTAGCTGGCGTGCCCGTTCCCAGCCGCACCCGCCGGGAGATCGTCCCTACGATCGCTCCGAAAATCCCTCAAAAAGTCCACTTCGCCGTACAAATACGAATAAGAATAAAGTATTGATGAAAGAAAAATCGTTGGAAAAGAGATCGTGCGCATCGTTGATTTTAATAAAACCGTAAGCAATCATTCAAATTACGAAAACGGGTGAAAAAGAGAAGAAATTAATCAAACTTTCGCCCGACAAAATAACGAAGAAGAGTAATCGTCAATGCGGGGAGGCGCATGTTTTACGTTGGATCATGGTAAGTGCGCGCCGGGCTTTGAGCGCCTACGATTATCACTATATTCATAACACAATTAATCATACATCTATATGCGTTTTCCGCACGTACACTTTTTTTTCATATTCTATATCGTTTCCTTTATTTCCCCTTTCGGAGTATTCGCACTTCAATGGAGTGAAAAATTTCGCAGGCGCGGACGCAAAGTATTCGTGTACGCATATACACACAAATATTCGTATATATATATTTGACATTAAGATCGTGCATTGGGGTGGGAAGAGAAAAAATTGAAAGAAATAAAAATATAAGTTTAACGCGACGGAGAGGTGGATCGCGCCCGCGAGAGATGAGCCAGAACATTTATATGTATAAATCCATATGAACGTACATATATATACGAGGCATGTCGCGCGCGGGGACAGAAAGAGTGAGAGAAGCGCGTCAACGTTGCGGCCGTATCAGAATCGCGTTGCCCACTGCACACATGCATACACATACACACATATAAAATACGCTCTATGCGCGCCTTGTCCACGGGGGCTGCTTGCTTATCGACATTTCTAGAGAAGAGCTCTTCGCCTTTTTCTTTTATATATTACTCACCGAAAATATTTTCCTCAAAAAATCAGCATGTACGCGTAATCAGTCGCTCTGCTCCTGTATATAGTTTACGGCGAAACCTATTAGACGCGTAACGCGTTGCATACAAGCGCGCATACATCGCGACGGGGGCAAGAAGGGGCGAGGGAGAGAAATGAGTCAAAAGTGTTGAAAAGAACGTCGTGAGATTGCGATGCGGTAGTTTTTTATTTCCATATGATTGAAGAGAGAGCTCTCGCGATTCGTGATCGCGTTTTCTTCGCGCGGCACACACAGGAGTGCACGCACACGCACGCCGTGCCGCGCCAGTAGCATGCAGCCGGCGTGTATACCGTCGCAGAAGCGCGCGCGCTCTGATCAGGCGGACCGAGACACCTCTTCGATGCTCGCGCGCGCGGTCCCCATTTTTCGCTCCCTATATACATATATACGTACGCTGTATAATTTCTCGCACACTCCCTCCCTCTCTCGTCGTCGCCCGGCTATATAAGCGAGAATACATTTTCCGCAAGTGTATGCGTGTGTGTTTCTCGTGTCACGGACATTTAATTATTATGTGCCCAGGAAAATATATGCGCGGTATGGCCCAACCTGCTCACGCATCACTCCCCTTTTCCTCCCCTGCAGCTTTTTGTATTGACAGATAAACGCGGCGCGAACACGAGAATCGAAGCCACCGAGCGAGCGGGCACGGGGCTCGGAGACGCGAGATAGATAAAGACGATGAAAAAGAGCATCTTTTGCGAAAGGAGGAGGAAAAAAAGAAGCGCGCTGTAGATGGCGACATGCGCGTCGCGCTACCGGCTAACCGCGTGTCGAACGTTATTTTTTTTCGTATTGCAAACGCGCACTCTCATATTTACGTACAGCCACAAGTGAGAATGGTTTTTCGGAAATTATCATACATATTGAGCACTCACTTTTTTGCTAGGGATAAAACGATAAATGTGTTGGTGAAGATTTTCTAAATGTCAAAACATCGAAAAGCACGAAAAACAGTTTTCGCTTGTTCTTCTCGCCTGATCGCGCTCGCTGATGGGATCGCCCGCTCATTCTCCGCAACTCTCGGTATTATTTGTGTTTCGGCCCCTTCCGCTGGCGTGTGACGCAACTGCGGGGCACAATGTGAAAAAGGAGAAAACACATCGCTATTTCAAAGATGACCGCGCGCGCGCGCCACACGGCGGCTACGAGCACGATTTTATTCGAGCTATCTATAGGTCCACACAAAGATAAAAATATACAAATAATTAGGCGTCCGTATGCGCGATGCTTTGTGTTTATGCACATGTATAAGTAGAGTGAAAAAAATCGGCGCCTCCAAACGGGAAACACGACAACGGCAGGCTGCGTCGAAGTTTGAAAACTCCACTTCGCAACGGTATTTTCCCACTGATTTTCGCAATGCTCGACGGTTAATTACAAATTATTCAACAAATACTCCCGGTGGACGTAAATAAATATCGACGACTATAAACTTGGAACGTGTATATTTGCCGAAAACTGACAAAAGAGAATGCACGACACAAAAGCTACAGTGTTTACCTAAGTAACCTCTTCAACGCGGCTTTGGCCCGGTTCGGTGGTGGGGGCAGCTCACACGGATGGGGGCGGGTCGTAATGGACGAGAGACGGCCGTGTCGCGTACTTGGAACATGCTATACGCGCTTCAACTTGTTTCGATCCCTTTCCGTAGCCTTATCTCGATATAACTGAACGATGAATCTGTTTTCATGATCTTTTTTTGTCTACGGACAATATAAAGTGCAATAGTTTGGTTATGTTTGTTCGTCATTCGATTTCTAGAGCTTTTTCGTATTGCGGACGCTTTGACTATATCGAGAAACTATTGAATAATTGAACATCGTTGCGTGGCTTCATTTTACTAAGAGGTTTGAAAATATTTTCAACGAAAAGTTACTGTTTGGTCGTATCGATTTTCATTCCGGGATCGAAAATTTGGAAGTGACGGGAAATATGAAAAAGGGGGAAGCGACACGTCATTGGCGTTGGAGGCCGCGAACGACGAATTCGTCTCCGATCTCGTTGAAGCGAAGGGCCAACATTATTCTAGCCGTGCGCGGAACTAAACACCGGCGATGTTGTACGACGCTGTCCTCGTCCCCGTAGCCGCAGAGTGCCGTGCGCGAGAGGAGACGCTTACAAGTTTCACACTACGAATACATGTATAAAGCGAGGTGCGTGGACACCACGACGCGCGCGAGCGAGAGACGAAGCGCGTGTCAAGCTGAAGCAACGAACGCTCCGGGTGGTGCAGCAGCACCAGCAACTTCGATCACGTACGAAAAGCGACTCGCGCGCGGCTACCGACGAGACTTGCGGGGCCGCAGCGACTAGTGTTATTGCGCCTCTCGCACGTCGCGCATCGAGTCACTCTCCGCTCCGTTCTATTCTCTCGAAATTTTTCGCTCCTTCATACTTTCGTGCTAATATTCAGCGCCACAAAAGTGAGAATTATCCGATAAATTATTTCTCCCATCGCTCTTCTCTCTCCTTCCCTCACTCGTACTCATTTCCGCCGTAACCATGTGCACCCGAACAATTTAACTGTACACGCGATCGAACATTTCCCGCCGCTTTACGCTCCTGTTCCTCTGGCCCCGGTGTGTATTGACGGAAAAAAGCGCGCTGTCGACAATTATCCTGCGGCGAACGCGGATATATAATCGATTTTCAAAACTTATTACGATACCAAGTGTTTTTGTTTCACGTTTGCGTCCGCATGTACGTAAATTTATGTTGTATACATACCGCGGAGTGCATGCATGCGACTTTTTGTATCTTTGGTGACGCGATCCGACGGAGTTGTCGGAATAGACGTAAAAAATAGTCTACGATCGAATTTCGAGAGTAGAAAGGAAAACTGTAAAGAATTTTTTAGAAAAAAATTCAGTATTAATTTTTCACTTGTTCAAATAAAGTTTGACTCTAAAATTTTTAGTGAATTCCCAAACTTTATATTATTCCGACTGTGAATGATGTATCGTCACGATTTTATATCGATGTATAGAGAATTGAGCGGTGCGCTCCGGTGGTGAGTACGCACGGACGACGCATCGAGTGGTGTTCGCACGAAGGAGCAGCGTAGACGAACGCGGCAGGAAAAATTCGGCGTACTTTTCTAGGCGTTGGGCTCTCGCGTCGAATCATTTCGTTGCGGCGCAGCGGTTGAAAGCAGAACAAAAAAAGTACAGCGCAACGCAAAATTTCGGTGTTGGGATAAAGAAAAAGCGAATAGCGGCAGTAGCAGTCTCTAGTGCGTCGGGGAAGGAATGCACCGAGTTCGTCTTCTCGATCGATGTCGTTTCCAAAACTTTCGAATGAATTTCGTAAATATTTAAGCAAATGAAGTTGATCGGATCGTATGCGTTCCGGAAAATGATCAGCTCGTGTAGAGGAAAAACTGAGAGACTGCAGCACGAAAACGTCCAAGTGGTTCGCGGACGATTCAATACGAATTCCGCGCAACGCCATCTGGCGTAAATTCTGTTGAAGGGAAAGAGGCGGCGACGGCGTGTGGGATTCACGCGGCGTTTTCTCCCGGGCTTCGGCCAGCTCCCTTGAATAAAAGGTGAAATAGAAAAGAAAATAAAAAGTCTACTACAACTCCGCGAGGGGGGAAAACGCCGAGAAAGAGAAGCGGCGAGGGAGAGAGAGGAGAAATCGAGATCGCTGAAAGCAATAATAAGTATACATATACATACGTATGTAAAGAGGGGGAAAAAAAAAGTACGAAATTTCAAGAGCGCCGGGAGGAAAGGGAGTCGACGGTTGGTGGTGAGGGGGGGGGGGGGGGGGGCGAGAAGGTGATTTGGTATTGTCGAATCCCCCGACGCTATAATGCAGCAACATCGAGTAGAACCGCAAATACTTCACGAGGACCAAATCCTCGAAGCGATCGATCAGCTTAGACGCCGTAAAGCACGTCCGGATGCGGATCGTATATGCAATTATCTACTTAGAAAATTTTCAGTAGACGCGCGTGACACGATTGCGGATTTGCATCGTTTGATAGAGGCCGAAAAGGTAATCCAGGTGGACTACAAGGGCAACACGAGTTACAGAAATGCCTCGAAGTGGTCACGCCTTCAATTGTACAAAAATCGTCCGGAGGGCTTTGTCAAAGAGAAATTAAATTCGTCGATGATAGCGGGGGCGGTAGCGGAGCTGGTGGTCGAAGAGCCTGATTATTTGGATCAGGGTGTACCGGCTTATAGGCTCGTAGAGCAGCTATTGGACGGAGTTTCGAACCCAACCTCTCGACGAATGGTCGAAGATTTTTTAAGCAAAGAAGTTGCGAGCGGTAACATTGCGAGATTGGCGAACGGTAATTATTCGCTGGTCGCTACGACGGATATAACGACGACGAGCTCGACGAGCGTGGTCGAAACTAACGCTGCGACGAGCACCGCGGATACTACGAGCTCCCCAATATCGATGAGTAACAGCAACAACGCGGCATTCTCGACATCGGCGCACCAACAAAACAATAATCACCACAGTAATAATAACAACAATAATAATCACCAAAGTAATAACTACAATAATATTAATAATAACAATAATAATATTGGAGAACGAGAAGAAGAAAGGACGAGGGATTCTGGGAACAATAGGTGTTCCGAGAATGGTAACTCAGGTAAATCGTCGTACAGTGTCGCGACTACTCAGATTATCGTTGCAACACCATCGTTAACAACAACAACAACCACGATTCCTATTGCAACATCCATTCGATCTCAAGTAACAAACTCTACAACGAGCTCCACAAGGAGGAAATCAAAGAGTCCCGAACTATCACGGAGATTCTACGATTTTGAGGATAACGAGGACGAAGTTATGGTTACGGATTCACGCTCGAACACACCACGCTCTTCTCAGGGCAACTCGAGCCCTGCCAGACAACTTATCAACGACGACGACAACAACGTCAATGATAACGGTCGAAGTAAAAATGTGAACAAGGAGGAATGTTACGAGATTACGATTATTGGCAAGGAGCCCGATTCACCGGAGGAATCGGTCACGAAAGACGATCTTGAAACACGCGAAGAAAACTCTATCAATTCTAACAACGATACGAGAATCAAAAAACAAGATACCAAACAAACCAAAGACCCTAATCATTCTAACCTCAAAAAAACATCCAAATCTGAACGAAAACAGAGACTACTCGTTCGATCTGAAGACCCCATGGACATTGAGATCAAATTCGAAGACTTCAGACGTGAGAGCAAAGACGACAGAGATAAACAACAGCAAAGAGATCTTGACAATGGACAACACAGCGACGAACGAGATGATGATGATTATGCTGGCCGAAGTTCTACCAATCCCTCTCCCACACCATCCAATACCACCGTCGCTGCCTTTCGCAGTGCACGCAGGAAGGTATGTTTTTCAAATCATTCTCAAAGTTCGTAATGTTACAATATTGATATTTCAACATTGCGTGTTGTTGAAATTCATTTAAACAGCTGGTTCCAAAGAATGTTGAATTCAATTTTAAATATAGAATTTTCGTTATTACTTTTTGACTGAGAGAAATTGGACAGCAAAAGTATGTTCGGAAGCTTAAAAAAATAACAGTGGAATAGCCTTGATCAACAAGTCCATTTTTATGTTCAAATATAGGATTGGCAAGGCGTAATGATTATGCAACACTGAAAATGAGAAATCTTGTTATTTCTTGATCTGGCTTTCCACAAATTATGATTCCCCACAAAAGTAAACCTCAAATATATCTCACCCTTAATTTTATTACAATTTTTGGCGATAGTTCACAAATTCTGGGTTTTCAATATTTTTTCCTTATGATTAAAGCATCACAAACTCAATGAGAAATTATACAAGTTGGAAAATCATTAACCGCTCTGAGCAACGAACCTTGATGAGTTTTCAACATTCCAAATTGGGAATCATTTATGTTTGAATAAAAATATCACTAACACAATGATTGTGTAATGTATTCAATTTGTATAATAATTGAATTGAATTCAAAGATTACAAAAAAAGTAATGTGAATACTTGCAGAATGGTCATTTGGTTCTTTAGAAATTTTTCTTCATATCATATCAGAATTAACAAATTTTTTTCATTTCACTTTCACAAGTTGATGTTTAATGAGATAATAATATTTAAAAATGAAAAAAAAGTGCAAAGGTCAAGAGCATAAATTAAAAGTGACAATTGAATAATAGATTTCTCCTCATTATTCGAAATTCTATATTTCTATCACAGAGAGCCAAGAAAGTGTTCGATCCATCCGACAATAATGTGGTGAAAAGGAAACGTGGACGGCCTGTATCGCAACATAAGATTCAGGCATCTCAGGAGTCACAAGATTCCAACAAATCTATAGCAAAAGAAGGTCCGAACAGACAATGCAGCCTTTGCGCTAAAGAGAAATCCGAAAGTCTCGTCGCTTGTCGCGATTGTACCGTGAGAGGTAAAAAAAGTTCTACGTAACATCTACGTCTCACAGTTTTCCCCATGCAACTATTGGAATAATAAAAAATGTTTTCTTTCCCTTAGCTCATCCGACTTGTATCTATCCGCCAGACGAACTGCTACAAAAATCTGGAAGTAGTTGGCAATGCGAGCGTTGCAAGAGCTGCACGGTGTGCTGTGAAACTTCGGATGTTGTAAGTCCATGAAGAATTCAATGAAAATCTACATTTTTTTTCACTATTAACCCTGAGGGGGTTTTTTACGGCCACGTTTGATATTGTGAGAGAAAGAAGAGTTGCATCTTGTTTCTGTCCAATATAATTTTTCTCGTATTAAAAATATTTGAGAAAAATAATTTTATAATCATCCAGTCAATTATCCGATCGTGATTTTTTGTATACGAATTTTTTTGACATCTGTCAGAAATGTAAAAAACTTTTTCTTTGCGCGTCCTGTAAATTTTGAACGATCATTTGTTTCACGCCTTAAATATGTTACGTACGAAACGTGAACGATCGATTTTCTTCAGAAGGCTTCGAGAAATAGCTTAAATTTCATCAGACCCTATCTAATTCGTTGAGTCATTGAAAACAAAAGTTCACGAACAATCGATCGAGGTATGCTCCGAAACTGGAAAAATATATAAGAGAATTGCTTGAAATTAGAGAATCTTTGTTAACCGTTTCGCTCTACAAAATGAGGATCGCACTTTTTTAACCTCGTTAAGAGGATGCAAGGTTGAACGGTTGACAAGTGTAATAAGAAAATTTTACTCAAGTTGAAGAATAATCAAACAAATTATGTAAAAACCCTCCTCGGTCACGTTCGGTTCAAACGACCTCGAAGTTTTCTTATTTTTTCACTTCAAAAATCTTTTTTACTCTGTTTGAACGATTCATTTCGTTTACGGTCTTCAGATTACTTTTGCTTCGGTTTTCCTCAGAACCACGACTGTACTGCGTAGGCTTGAATATTAATATTCAAGTAAATTGATACTGAATTATGCCTTGATTAGTATAATTTGATGTTTCATACAGGGTCCTCTAATAACGTGTAACGCCTGCGACGAAGCGTACCATTATTCGTGTCACGTGCCTCGCATACCTTCAGCAAAATCGAATTCGAAGTGGCAATGCAACGACTGTACGCAGAAGAATTACAAGGGTAACGTCGTACACAACTCGAATATATCAGTGAGTCGTCCAGAAACACCGTCGAATCCACCGGTGTTGCCGCCTGTCCTGAGTCCTCAAGTGTCGCCAAATCGAGCGTCGTCGGAACAAATGGATGACGAACCGGGAACGACCGACGGAATTGATCCGAATATACCCGATGCGTCGGATTGGACGTCCGAGCAAGTTTATCAATATTTTGCGAGACTCTTTCCGAAAGAAGCGGAAGTTTTCAGAGTCCAGGACATCGACGGACATTCGCTTTTGCTGATGAAACGGTCGGACGTGTTAAGCGGTTTGGATTTACTTCTTGGTCCAGCTCTAAAAATTTATCGACACGTTTTGAAACTTCAAATGCGTCGGGACGATCCCAGACTCTACTGGCTGTAAAAACCAAACGAAATAATTTGTTTCGTTTTCATTTCTTCCGAAACAGACTATGTAAATAACGCAATTCGCGACACGTAAAATCATTTTGACACAATGCATCGTTTTTTTGAGTATGAATAGTGAAGGAAAAAAGACAGCGGTACTCTGTTGATAATCGTTTTGCTCGTTTCTTTGAAAAGAGGCGATGCGCTTTAATTGTAAGAAGAAATACTATTTTCCATTTATGCCATTAAGAAAAACATCTGTAAATTTCACGAATCATTATATCGTTCATGAATTGTTGTCGAGGAATAATGAATATTATTATTTTTATGAAAACCGTCACATGCTCAATCAGCGACGTTGTTTCACTCGATCAAATTTGTCTCATTGGCTCTCGAAGCAACACGCTCTTTTTGCTTCAGCTATTTTTTTCTCCTCGTTTTTTCGATTGAAAAATTATGTTTTTGTAACCGCTTTTCGGTATGAATCGTGCCTGATAAATATTGCGATTAGGTGAAATGAATGACGGCCAATCGTGAAGTTGAAACACAACGAGAGATGAATCTTTTTATTTGTCTAAAATTCTACACCGTTTTGAAACTTATGTAATACACACTTCTACATATTAATGCTTTCACGCTTTATTATTTATTTTGTTTTTTACCAAACAAAAAACACGCGACTTTGGTTTTGAAGCGAGAATATCGAAATTTCTTTTTTTTTTTTTTAATTGTTTCCGCTAGTTTTCCGTTTTTCGTTTGTTGCTACACATCGATCGTTACAAATAGCAATTTCAGGGTAGCGGTGAACTCTGGTGAGTTTTGAGAATTGCTAAAATTTAGTGGGCTCAATTCTACAAATGAACCGATTTGTCGAATAAAGATAAACGCGGAGCTTAACGAGTCTTTGTGTATCCCATCCAGTCAAATATTAATATAGCAATGAAAATTTATATATTCAAAAATTGTTATTAATATTTATTATTATCAATGTTCGATCGAGATCGCAACGGTCGGAATAAAAAGCCGTACGAATATTAAACCCCGTTGTAAACTTCATTGTTAGAATAACCATACCTCCAAATGAGTCTTCTCGAACTTTCACATTTTTCCTAACGTATTCCTATCACAAAAACGAATTTGTCAGTATATCAGGACAAAATCATACCTAAAATGAGAATAACTTTCAAAGCTCGAACAATAAATCGACTTTTCGAACAGATATGTATGGCAAACGAGCCCATGAAACATCACAAATTCTGTGATAAAGTCAAATAACGAGCTTAAATATAAGCAATAGGTATAAACTCGTTATTTTCGTTCTAAATAATTATTATAAATTGTACATCTTTCTCCTGGAAATTTTCGTTGTCTTTCGACGGCGCTCTCGCAGTGAGAACCAAAGTAGAATTCGACGATTCGTCAGCATTGGCCATTCTGCAATTCTTCCTTGAGCAATACATTATTTTTCGATTTGCAAGAGTAAAACTGCTTAAAAAACTGCTCCAACGGTTTCCGACCAATCTGAGTAAAGCTCCTCAAAAAGAAAAGTCCATTGCATTTGATCATTGAACGAATGGCAACGTGTAAATGTAAACCGATACGTTTCCTTCTTATCCTAGTCCTGGAACTTTCGCGTTAACGATAATTGTTTAGATATTTGGTTTATCTTCCAACGTTAAAAATTAATGAAATAAAAAGTTGATTATAAGGGAATATCAATCTGAAAGTAAAGCACGAGTAAAAGTTAAGCAGACTCGAAGCGAAATCTCACTGATGAATTTTGCCACTTGCGAATTATCGCAGCGATTTTTCTTTCCTTTTTTTTTCCTCATATTTTCATAACTTTTAGGTACTTTAATCTGAATGCCCTTTTAGAAAATATTATATGTGTAGACGGTCAAGAAAATGTTTACTCGACTATTGCTTGAAGTTGACGTCGTTGACGTCCGCGATTTCGCTATATTTAGGAGGCGGCGTTTTGTGCAACGGCACCTCATCAGGAATAACAATAGTCAGCTTGGTTGTCAAATTTGATTTTTGAGGCAACGTTGATGCGGACGGTGTCGGGGACGATTCTTCTGTAACATCTCTGTCGGCTATGAAACGGAGCCATATTGCTGCGGTTGCACCAACTGCTATTGCCGAACCGAGAAGCCAACGAGGTATTCCTGTGTGACGCGATGCGCATTGCAACCAATCGGAATCGTTTATTGTCACCGATTGCTTCGTTTCTCCGTAGTAAACCGAAGAACCACCGTAATCTCCCATCGTCTGCAAAATATTACATAAAAGCTCATTTCTAATTGATTTGTAATGCTTTAAAAAAAAATTGTTTTTTTTTTCCTTCAATTCGTAGAGTTTTTGTGCATATTTTTTTTCGCTTTTTTATAAATTTTGACTTAATTTCAGCTTACTTATACCATGTATATTCAAACTCCGTTTCTCTGACCGAAATCGTCCAATTTAAGTATATCACGGATGATTTTCAAACTTAATGTTTCCAAATAGTTGTTCATCATCAAGGTACGGTCTGGATGGATACCGTGTTTTGTACAAAAACGAGAAACACGCTAATTGGAATAAATTTATAAGAGAGTGAAGCTGAAGAATTAGATTTCTTCCAAAACCATTACCATTTTTCTGCGAGACAATTATATACCAAATTCTTTGGCTAGCAATAATTATTGAAATATAGAAAAATTGAAAGGTCGCTATAAACCATGATCGGTAAGTAAAAAAGCTTTAAGATCTGTGGAAAAATGATCGAAGTAAGGAAACTCACATCAGCATCCTTCGGCACAGTCTTAATGAACGTCTGAGGCAGTTTGAAGCCCTCCGTGTCCCACCATCCAGGGAGGAGTTCTTTTCTCAGACCAGGATCAGTCATGACATCATTTTCTGGCATGTCCAAAGACATCAATAAAACGTTGGAGTCCTCTACGTAAAATACTGACAGGATAGACAACAAGTCAGCAAATTTTTGTGCAGCCATAAAATCACATCCTGATGTACATGCTGATCTGTCTTGCAAAACCTGGTAGGCTTCGGTACAAGCTGAAAGAAAGGACAGAAAATCATTTTTCATTCCAGTGCAATGAATTTTTTTAAGAATTTTCGTTGCGGGATCTCTCAATTTGGAAACGAACAATATTTCTGAAAAATTGTACTCTCATCGCTTTTCAAATTATCAAGGTAATCGAATCTCTAGTTATAATAAAAAAAATTCAGTTTCTTGTACACGCTTGATTTATTACAAAAGATACTGGTTGCTCTAAAACAAGGAATATTTAGAAATTTATTTTAATGACAGAATAGATATTTAACTCAATGGCAAAACAGAAATTGGCTTAATTTTTAGGGAACTAGGTGACTGACAAATGATTTTAACTCGTTTATAATAAAATTCAAAAACATGCTAACAAAATGAAATTCATAGATCAACTAATATGAATAAAATGAAACTAAAAATGTCACTTACAGACCTGAAAAATGATCTCAAAGTCAATGCAATGCATTTTTATTATCAAAGAAATATGCACATTTTGTTTCAATACTATTTTTCAGTTTCTTCATATTGATATAAAGATAGAATATTGCATTTGAATAATATACTATTGAATGATGAAAAAAATTGACTAATTGAACACACTACAAATTTTCAGAGCGCCTAATTTTTTTTTCCCTCGGAAATTGCATAAGGTACCAAGTTAAATCCCAGGGTTAATAAATGACATAATAAAATACTGACATCGAGTAGGTAGTTTAACGATGCACTTACATGATTCGCAAGCATCTTTGGAGCTGTTCAAGGTATTGACAGCGACAAGACCCTGACGAAGATCGACTAGATTGAAGAATCTGCATCCACGTTGACAGCAGGACTTCTCATACTCGTTCTACAAATAAATAAAACGCAATCACGAAAACTGTATTTCAATCGAGACAAAAACTTCACGATCGAACTACCAGTACGAACGAATGACCAGTATAAACGAACGATCAGAGTGAACGAACGTTCAGGATAAACAAACGTAGTTTTTTTTAATTACTATAAACACGTAAAAATAATATACTCACTGTAACAATAGTTTGTGGAGATTTTTCACACAACGCTACGCACGGATCTTCGCGACGAAAAAGCTCGAAAATGTCATCGCAAAGAGCATTATCGATGACAAAAATGAGGAACAAAGTTATTATTTTCTTGACTCCTAACATCGCGGAACTTGATGGGATTATAAACAACGAGGAAGACGACTCGCAAATTTGACAAGATTCATGAGAGACGAGCGACTGACAACGACAACGAAGTTTTCGAGAAAAAAAATAATCGATTTAGTCGCCGGCGAAAGGGCACACGGTTGGCTGAAAATTATATACAAAAGAATTAACCAATGGATCTCACCCGTTGCAATAGGGACCGTGCGTGAGCTATAGAGAGCAGCACTGCACTAGTCGATGAGTGCGCTCTCTCGTGTCTGAATATGCAATTTTCTTGATGATATTTTGACTGTATATCATTGAAAATAATTAATTTTTCGGAAAAAAATAATGATTAAAGTAATCAAATACAGTTTTTGTCCGATCAAAAATGATCGCATTCAAAGTCAAAATGACGTAAAAGGAAAAAAACTGTTTGAATCGAATGACGTTTTGTGCCCGTTTTCTCCAACGTTAATCTGAGTTTAAACTCGGTTCATCCTATCTCGAAACTATATGAAAAAAATTGAACTGAGTTTGAACCGCGTCGGAGAAAACAGAGGTTAATGGCCGTTTTCTCCGATGCGGTTCAAACTCAGTTCAATTTTTTTCATATAGTTTCGAGATAGGATGAACCGAGTTTAAACTCAGATTAACGTTGGAGAGCAGAGGAAAACAGAGGTTAATGGCCGTTTTCTCCGATGCGGTTCAAACTCAGTTCAATTTTTTTCATATAGTTTCGAGATAGGATGAACCGAGTTTAAACTCAGATTAACGTTGGAGAAAACGGGCATAAATGTCGTCGAAACAGAAAGTTTAGTGGATGAGTTGACAGTGTTTAACAAAATGAACTGTGTTGTGCCCTCTGGGAAATAATAAAATTTTACTGATACTAGCTTCAACGTCTCGGCGTCGAAATTGTGCATTAGAGCACTCTCGAATGTAACAATATTTTCTCGATCGAGACATGATAAAAATAATAATTTTATTTTGTTAAATAATATGCGAAAAGTAATAATTCCCATATGCGCCTGCTTCAAATTGCACCTGGGAAGTTTTGAAATTGGCCGCATAGTGACACTGTAGACGCTGCGCACGGTCCCTATTGACCTAGTCAAATGACCGCGTAATCGTGGTAAGTTCTTAAGATTGTTGCCCGATTGTTGCTAAAAAACTCCGATATACAGGCCTTCGTGAAAAATTTACTATTTTTTACATTTCCTAACAGCAGTAAACCCAGGTTTTTTCGTATTCTTTTTAAAGAAATTCATTGTTGAAGTTGGAGGGGATCCGAACGTTACTCCAGTGCACTCCATGCCAGGTGCACCAGTTGTGCATGATGCAAAAAAACGCATACCGTATTAGTAAAAAAAAAACAAATAATTATTCAATCGATTAATGAGATATCACAAATCACTTGAACAGCAAAAAGATCAGATTTATTTATCTATTCCAATGTGATGAAACCGTGATTTGACGTCACTTTGCACATAACAAAAGCACGACCAACAAAAAAATTAGCGCGGCGATTTGAATTTTGCTTTAAGCAAAAGTGATATGAAAGTAAATTACTTTTCAACATTTGTACAAAGTTTGTGGCAATGAACACGAACGAATCGTTTTTCTTTCGACAATTTGATGTCGTACTAATATTTTTGTTCAAAGTTATCGGCATTTATGAAAAAAACGCTGACACATAACCCTCAAAAACACGCGCTGATTATAAGGGCGGGTTGTTCCAACTTATATAGGTAAGCCTATCTGACAGTTATGCCCGTTTTCTCCAACGTTAATCTGAGCTTAAACTCGGTTCATCCTACCTCGAAACTATATGGAAAAAATTGAACTGAGTTTGAACCGCGTCAGAGAAAACGGCCATTTAAGGTCTACAAGTCAATGCTTTTACCCGCCAGACAAGCTCTAGAAGTTGGAACAACCCGCCCTAAAAAGTATATGAAACATGAAAAGAGTTATATATAGAACAACATGTCTTCATTATCTCAAAATATCAGGGGTAGCCGAGAAAAAGGTGTATTTAATTTTCGAAATTATTATCAACCCCCCTTGCCCCCTTGTTGAACTGATGTATCACCACCTTGGGATTATAATTATATAATTGAAATTTTTTTCTTCTACTCATTATTCGTACACATCTTTAATATTCATCGTTTATAAGTTGGTATTGCCGACGTCATCCAATGAATAAGCATAGAAGTCTGTTTTTTTCCCCCTCCCTTAAAAAAGATTTAGCAAGTTTAGCAACAACCTTAAGGTGTTTTAGCAGTCGGTACCGTGAAGTGAAGACGTCCGTCAGCGAGGATTTGTGGGTTATAATTGGATAAAAGTTTTTTTTATATATAAGTGTTGGTGAAAAAACGCAAAACTCATCAAAGATCAAAGAGCAATTTTTGATGTGCAAATTTTCGAATCGTTTGTTCGCGCTCAAAACGATTTGGGTGACGCGTACGGTGATATGTACGTTACTCCGGAATAATGAAGATGAGATAATAACATTATCGTTTAGTGCGATGTGTCGAGTGGACCGAAGCTGACGAGTCGTTTAATCAGATGACACCAGCACCCATCAACGAATTTGCAATTTTGAGAACGAAATTGTACATATATTGAGAAAAAACGAAACGGAACGAGGTGAATAAATATATCGGACGAAAACAGTGAATCAAATAAATTATTGGTGGAACAAGATCGCGCTCGATTTCGTCTTGCATGCGTCATTGACAGGTGGTAATGGGAAAATGTCGCAGGCGGATGTCCAATGGTGTGCTACGTGAAGAATCGTGAATCGGTAATTTTTCGATAATAATAAACTTCACCGCAGTATAAATGAACATAATAATATATTTCTATATACACATATATGTATATTTGAATATATTCATCCCGCCTGCTTCGAGCAAAATCTCCAAGTTTTTCATATAAAATCGGTTTTGATAAAACCGATCGGAAAAAACTCTATTTGCTGTAATGAGCGATTCGGAACAGCGGCAATTGCACGTGCCTTATCGAGAGTATCACAGCCAAAATAACACAAGCTCTGCTGTGGCACTTGTCGAAACGGATGCCCTCGTCGATCTTTCCATCGGCAACAAACAAACAACATTGCCATCACAAGTTTGTCCTCTCAACAACGAAGAACCCTCGGAACTGTTGCCTGACGTTGATTTTGTTCAAAATCCAAGTATTGACCAAGGCATAGTCATTGATTCGCCGGGTATTGACCGGGAGAGCCAGCCTCTCCTTGGTCGCCTCGAACTCGATGTTGCCTTCAATAGGTTTCCAGGTTTGTTCCCATAATAAATGTGCTTGATCTTTATTTCTATCAATTTCAACAGTTTTTTCAAGTCAGTCTTCTTTCGCTCAAAGTTTAATACTTTTTACTCGATATGATGCAATTTGAAATAACGATCTTTATTCCTATCAATTTCAACAGTTTTTTCAAGTCAGTCTTCTTTCACTCAAAGTTTAATACTTTTTACTTGATATGATGCAATTTGAAATAACGATCTTTGGTCCTAACCGCAAATATGATTTTTTGTACGTTTCAACATTGTTTGCTTAGTACATTTATTTTATTTCCACAGATGATCCACAATTCTCGGAACTCGTATGGCAGGCAGAATGTGCCATCGACGGTGGCATTTACCCAGAGAGAATATATCAAGGCTCCAGCGGAAGTTACTTTGTCAAGAATCCTGGAGGGGTGAGTGAAGCTCAAACCAAGAATTTGTGTGTTCTGTCAATGCAATGGATATCTATGCAATGAATAGCAAATAAAGCATATAAAACGGAAGAAACAAATTTTTTAATTCAATTGAAATATTAAAAACAGCTGAGCAGAAATAGAGCTTGGAGATTTTTGAACCTGAATCTCTGGTTGCGTATTACAAATGAACAACTTTTATCCTGATTATTCGATTGAATTGACGAATGGAAAAAGCAGTGAATGTGATAAATATTCAAATATCTCCAACAATTTCATTTCAGAAAATCATAGGGGTATTCAAGCCAAAGGATGAAGAGCCTTATGGAAGACTGAATCCAAAATGGACAAAGTGGATGCACAAATTGTGTTGTCCGTGTTGTTTTGGAAGAAGTTGCCTCATTCCGAATCAAGGATATCTGAGCGAAGCAGGAGCGAGCTTGGTCGATCGTAAACTGGGTCTCGGTGTAGTGCCAAACACGAGAGTCGTCAAGCTCGTCAGTCGAACCTTCAATTATCCTCGGATAGATCGTCAGAAAGCACGTATGAAACAAGCCATAATGGATCAATTTCCAACGGTCGGTTGTCAGTTCAAACGTCTTGGATTACCACCAAAAATCGGATCTTTTCAAATTTTTATGGACGGTTACAAGGATGCTGATTATTGGTTACGGCGATGGGAGAGTGATCCTTTGCCTGCAAAACTTTCACGAAATTTTCAGCTCTATTTTGAACGTCTCGTCATACTAGACTACATTATCAGAAATACAGATCGCGGTATGTATCTGTTGCAACAATATTTTATTACCAAATTATTCAAGATAGTTTTTTTTACATAAAGTTGTAGGAAAAGTTGATTCGAACCAACATTTTTGTTATTCACGATATCAGAATTTTTGTTCAACTACCTTCGTATCTAAACATGAATTCTCAACATTTTTTGCAAAATTCAATCCAATTAACAAAACAAATTTTCAGGTAACGACAATTGGCTCATCAAGTACGATCCAATCTTAACGAAGAATTCCCCGGAGGCAAGCGAAGTGAAAATCGCCGCGATAGATAACGGTCTCGCATTCCCTTTCAAACATCCGGACTCGTGGCGAGCTTATCCTTATCATTGGGCTTGGTTGAGTCAAGCCAAATTACCATTTAGCGAAGCAACCAGAGAACTCGTATTACCTCAGCTCTCTGATCAAAATTTCGTTCAAGATCTCTGTGATGATTTGTATCAATTATTCAAAGTAAGTGTGCAAGACCAAATATTTCTAATGACATTTCTCAATGGGTAGCAAAATATAACTCTCTCGCATTATTACCATTGCAGCAAGATAAAGGCTTCGATCGCCATAATTTTGACCGACAAATGAGCGTTATGCGTGGACAAATTTTAAATCTTCAACAGGCATTGAAAGACGCGAAGAGTCCTGTACAACTCGTTCAAATGCCTGCTGTTATTGTTGAAAAGTACGTACTTTTAGTCACACATTTTTCCATCAACGTACCATGGATTTCCAGTGAATTTTCCCCAAATATTCGAGAATCGATGTATTTCATTGTTCAGCAATTTTGTTCGCTGTAGTTTTCGAAATTTTTTATCCTAATCTCCATTCAAAAATTCCAGTAAAAGCATTCATAAAAATAATTTTAAAAAAACATAAAAATAAATTCTCATTTCATCAAATTGTGTACTAATTTTCAATGAACATGACATTTTGTTGCAGGGCCAAAGGGACTGGAACGCCAAAGCTATTTTCATTCTCGGATACCTTTACGCAGCGCTTCCAGAACAAAAGTCCCTTCTTTTCCTGGTGTTGATGATGAACAAGACGAAGAACCTCGATTACGTCCTCGGTCCCTTTCCCAATCCCTGTATATTATTTTCCCAGAGCTCGGCCGGTTCCAGTACCATGAATTATCTATTGCGTTAACATTAGATATTGCTTCATTTTACAAAATATATCGTTTCAATTGGGATATAAATATTATTCGTATAACGATATTGTATACATTAAATATATGTCAAGTTGCAAAATGTCTCGTACATTTGACGCTCTCTCTCTCTCTCTCTGCTTCGTTGATCAGTAGTATTTCAAGATTTGATTAATCCTCGATCATGTCATGCTTTCAATTTATGGGCGCATATATTTTTTCGTTTGTAAACCGTATCGAGTATAGTGTACAATTATAATTTACTGAAACCTACAGAGTTCTTTGTGTCTGAAATATTATCGTTAGATATGAAAATTCTTTATTTATAAACCCCTGCTCGTCTTGCGATGAATTTATTTTCTAAATCGAATTTTCATTGTACCTATTTTTAAATCTGTACTTATCCGTTACTATGGGATATTTTTGTATAAAAATTTCGAAATTTATCAATATAAAAGACTGAAGAAAATAGCGAAATTGAGATTGAAATATACATGCGTAGAATTTATCTGATGTGAACGAATTTCATATCTTTTTTTTTTTGAGAGTTTCTTCGACTTTATTTACGCGTATTGAAGAGGCCGATGACATTTTAAAATTTATAGTGACAATGATTGATTCCCCAAAAAATTCGATTTCAGGTTCGTTTATAGGATTATAAAAAGTAATTGCATTTTGATAAAACTTCGTCGATTATAAATGATTTCAAAATCGATGAGGCTGAAAAACGGTTAAATAAAAAGCGCGATCTGACAGTTTGTGGAAAAACAAAAAGCAAGAGGGACGGAGCAGCGCGGCTGGCTGCGACAGTTTTTCGTCGTTAATGTTCGACAACGAGTCATCCACTTTTTTCATCTTTTCTAATAATTTTTATTCAACGTGCCAAGGCTCGCGGTTCATAGTACCAGTTCGACGGTGATCGGGCTTCGGGAAAGCGAAAATGGAAGTGATTGAGATACCACAGAAGAGGAGACAGCAATTTCGTCCAACGACCAGTCCTGCATACGGGAAAAAAGTGAACTTTCTCGTCACTTGCATTTTAAAAACGCGTCTGCGTTTGCAAACGTGTGTCTCGAGCGGACAAATTTTATTCGAAATGAAATTTTCACACCTGAAGATCCCATGAAATCCAGAAAAAATTCAGTCACTTTTCAGATCCTATCAACATTGATTTACCAATGAGGCTAATGTTCAAAAATCATTGCCAAAGTGTTCAAATAAATCAAAACGTTTTACAAAATTTCCAATCATTTTGGTCTCATCGTGTGCAATTTACAGATTTTTACAACAAAATTCTTTCCACTTCAAAATTCCTATTGACAAAAATCCAGCTTCAGCATGTTCAGAAATATTCAGGCCAACAGCACACGAGAAAAAAATGTGATTTGCCTATTTCGAACCAGTTTTGAGTTTAAAAGTAAATGTTTCCTCAAATCATCCAATAAAAATATTCGGTAATAAGAGAATCGAGTTTGTCACTGAATTTTGTATCGTTCGAGTCCAACGAAATGATCTGAAAAACTCTCCAAAAATTCCAGTAATTCTCCAATTCTGTTACTAATTTACAGTTTGTAGTTTTTCAGTCTACACCAATGATTAGTGAAATAAAAAAATAGTGAATTACAAATGTTATTTTCGTTAATTTATTCGTTGGACTTCAACGTTGCAAACTTCAGCGTCGTGTAATTTGCTGGGATTTCAGAATACTAACAGCGCATGAAAAAGTTAATTCAACTTAGTCGGCCTTCACACCCGTGACATTTAACTGAAAGCATATTTTCTGCACAAGTACAGTGTACAGGAAGATACGTTCAGCCAGCTCGTGTCGAGTCTTATGCACCAGAGAGAACTTACTGTCCACCGACCAAACCCCTCGATGCAAACACGACGTACCATTTGTCGTATTTGAAACAAACTAATTTTGGTCGACCTGAGTCATGCCGGCCGAAACAGAGCATCGAAAGAATAACAGGAGGAAAATTTGAGGATGGAACGACGAGTAAAATGAGTTATCAACCCGTATGGGGGGTCGTGAGAGCGAAACCGATTTTACCTCGTCGAAGGTTCGTCACTGTTTCACGATTCCTTTTTTAATTCGTCATTCCATCTAGTCCAGTTGGTAGTTACTATTAAAATACGAAAACCTAAAAAAAAAAAAATGCACAGCATCGTAAATATACGATGCACATGATTTCGAATATGAATGAATTATGAATATTTTGAAAACAGGGCGTTTGAGCCTCGAGGTAAAATGGATTGTATATCGGAAGCCCGACAGGCTTACTCAGCGAAGACAATACGCGAAAGGCCCGAAATAATAATTCCTTGTGGAAATATTCGAACGTCTTCGGGAGCTCTCGACGCCTCAACGACATCCGGTTTATCCTATTTGAATCCAGGCTTCGTACACCGAACTCCGAGTTTCAAGCCCACGCTGCGTTATTCTCCGCCCAAAGAACCAACGGCCAAGGACACCACTTCAAAATTGAGTTATCAGCCACTTCCTGTCGCGAGAAGAGAGACTTACCCTTGGGCTATGAAGCCGGTTTACAAGTACACATTTTTTGCTGAAAAATGTAGCGCGTTTCGCTGTTTCTTTTTTCAAATAATCCATCAATGGCATTGGAATAAAAAACGTTATTTGCGTGTACGGATCGAAAAAGACCTCCGGAAGCGGCGATGGCTGCTCAAACCACTTACTCCAAGAGTTTCTTGGCGGACGGTCTCGTTCCCACCAGAGAAAAACCGTTTGCGCCAAGGCCTACGATGACCCTCTTGAGTGACGAAAAATTCGTAGGGAAAACGATTTACAGCGAGAGTTTTCTGCCCTGCGAATCAGAAGTGATCGTTCCAGTCGTTCCTACGGATAATATTGCTCTGTCCAACGATAAAATGGCCTGCGACACGACGAGCAAAGTGTGTGCCTCTCAACGATCACTCGAGCAATAATGTTCGTCGCTTCCACAATAATAAAAATTTGTCCGATCGCAGCTGAGTTATCAACCCGTCAAAATGGAAAAACGCCCAGCGATTCGTCCCACCACGAAAAGCACCCTTATGGATGGACCGATGCAAACGGAAACGACGAATCGACACGATTTCGTTCCAGTCAGCGTTCCACGACCGGAAGTCATCGTACCTTGTGATAATATTCGTACGCGAGACGACGTGCCCTTGGAAGGTCGAACAACAGCTGGACTCTCTTACATCGATCCTGGGCCTGCGGTACCAGTGCAGAGCTTCAAGCCTCGGGCTGAATATATGAAGTAAAAAATAATTTCTTTTTGTACTCGATTTTCGATCCACCTCAAATCCTTTCGACCTCCATCATTTTTTATATCGAAGTTAATCAGCCGATCTGAAATCAATCAAAAAAATTAATCGAATGAAAAATTATCAGCGAAAAGATCGTCGGATAAAACCTTCGTGAAATTTTCAACGATTTAAGATTAAGAATATTTACTCATTCGATTAGTCGACTTTAAAAGTTTGACTTATTTTCATACGACACCGTTTCAACGTTGCTTCGTTCGTTCCACTTTGCAGGCCAAGTGCAAAGATTGATTCGGAGACGGTAAACAAACTTTCGTACCAGTCCTGGGGTCCAGTACCCAAACAAGGCTCTTTGAAGCCTCGACGAGATGAGTATCAGTTGCCCAAGGAACGTATGGCATCGGACACGATCTATCACATGAGTTTTCCAATGCCTGGTTACTTCATCGAGGAAGATTGTGAACCGTCGGGCGACGCTCAGTCCGTAGATGTTTCATCGTCTACGGATGTGCCTAAAACTGATGACGCTTTTAGAAATTCTTAATCACTAAATTTTCATAATTTATACATAGAATTTGAACATTTTTATGGAATACAAGATTTTTAGTTACCGATCGTACGCAATCGTGTACAGCTTGACTCAAATTAATGGCTGTCATTGCCCATCGTCCGGTTGTCACTAGGACAGAAAAATCCTGAACAATTTTAAAAAGTGGGAAGCACGTTACAGGATTCGAAAATTTGATTTTATGCATTTTTTTACTCAACTGGACAGTCGTTTCAAGACTTGATAAATTCCATTCCGCGGAGAAACACATCAAGTTGCTACGATTTTGTCCTCGGAAATGTGATATTTTATGGATTATAGCAAAAACGATATTTTATTTAAAATACGACATTTGCTAAACATATTTATTAAATATATTTTCATTGGAAAAATATTGTTATCATTATTATCATTCGCTTATCATTCGCAGGCAAAAAAACATATCGATACCAGGTCAGTTTACAGACCTGATCATATTGAGATGTCTAGACTTTTCGAGCTCCTTTGCCGCAAGTTCATCCTCAATTCAAGTCATACACGCATCGAACCACAGGAAGATCAAGAATCTTTCGTTTTCGTCGAGTTTCCTCACATACAGTTTCGCACCTTAATCAATCGTAAAACTGTTTTCCATTCGACACAACAAAAAACCTTTTTTCGTTAGATTTTATATTTATTTAATTGCACGTAGTTACATACATGTGTTTTATGTGCTCGTGTTTTTTCACTTAGAATACATTAATAGCGTAACAATAATTAATCCATTATCGTAGTATACAATGTTAGATTTTATATAATATTATATTCGTTCTGCACAATATCGGGCGATGACGATACCGCCTCAATAACAAAATAAACTCTAATCTTTGATTATAAAAAGAAGTAGAAGAAACGAAAAAAACGTTAAAAAAAGGCATCGATGGACAATACGGAGGCGCTTAAGCCGCAGTTATAGGCCGGATCTTTCGTTTTTTATCATATTTATAATGATATATTTATATTTTTTTTCCCGGATCGCAAAATATAATAACGCTACGTACGTTATATACGCGATTACTCGCTAAAAAAAAAACGCCTCGGTTAATGATTCAATCAACACACATGCGAAGGCCGCCCAGATACATTCAGTATAGTGTGTGTGAATATATATATATATATATTTATATATATCTATCTATATGAGTGTACATATCTTTAATCTATATATTTTTATCGTATGGAGATATATCTAAAATTGATGTCATACGGACAAGCATATTGATGAGACACTCGTCTCGTTACTGCATCTTTCTTCGCGATGTCAATTCCGTTCCGCAAAAGCGGAACGGAATAATAATAATAATAATAATAATAATAATAATAATAATAATATAAAAAGCTGTCCGAATAGGAGATAACACGAGGTGGTTTCTCTTAGAATTGCACACGTGAAAACGCAACCTTGAAAATAGAAAGAGAGAGCAACAGAGCTTTGCATCTTAATAGGTTTTACAAATATTATTACACATTAATCGCCAATCGGATTTGGGCACCTTGCGCGTTAGTTGAAGAAAAAAATCAGCTCTGGATCATCATCGCTCAATTGAATTTGTCATAGTTTTTTCTGTCATAAAGTTACCGATGACGGGACTTTTTTTAACCTTTAGATTAATATCTCAGGACATAGTCGAATGCATACCTCAGGACAAGTCTCCGAGCAAGCAGGTGGTCCCTAAGGGACCAGTCCCGTCCTCTAAAGGTTAATAAATTTTTTCTATTCTTCATCATGCTTTGTACTTTAAGTAATTATAAAATATTTCATATTTTTTGAATTTGATAAAATATTAGTCGTGAGGTCCGAACAAGAATAGCTATTGAGATATAATTCTTAAAATTTCAATTGTTTGAACGAAAATCAGAGATTTTTTGATCTACCTTTTTGTATTTTCAAGTTAATGGAGCCCATTACCGTTGCTAATTATCACAATTGATGAATCGTAGTTTTAGTGCTTAAACTCTGGAGCTCGTTGATACAGACATTAGTCCATGTGTATATCGATAGATTAACCATAAATTCGCGCGATTTGAGCCTAACCAACGTGTACACACAAATTGTGCATGCATGACGGAAAGAGAAAGAAAGACACGCATTTATCGGATTTTAAGGCACATGATTACGGACTACTATGGCAGCCCTTTTTAACATTAGAGACATCTATAAATATCGAATCGAGGCACTTCATATTCGTTCTCATATCGTCTCACCTCTTTCACTCTCATACACCGAACATGGCAATGATCTTATCTACAAGTCGAACTCCCTCGGGCATACGCCACTTACATACACACGCGCGCAAGGAGATGCGCACATACACAGACACACATACACATTGTTGGAAGGAAATCTATCAACTATGACAAAACTTGGGTTTAATGAAGGAAAACGAATCTTAAGTTATTCTCAAAATTTGGTTGAGTCCATTTGTGTACAAAGAGACAATTTGTACTGCTTGAATTACCTTTCGATCGCGTACAGTAAAAATTGTAATATTTTTTTTCTCAAATTTCATGTTCAATTTCATTCCACCGTCAATAATTGTCCACTTTGATCACGCACCATTCAGTTTACATTTTTTTTGTTAAACTTAAAAAATCTGCGTTATGCCAAATAAATCTTTCGTTGAATTCTTTTGTTTTTTTTTTCACAATGAAAAAATATCGGCAATTTACTACTCACAATGGTACAAGCTCGTTATATTTTCCCCTACAAACCAACACATTTTCAGGTAATTTGACAGAATTCTTTCAACGCTTTTGTACTATGGACATTTGGGTTTTCCCCTTCCTTTTTTTTATCAATTTTTCCAACGGGTGAGACACGCAATGAATGGTGAGAATATTGAATAAAAATCACAAATAAATCATGTTCAAATCCACTAGGCTTAAATTATATAAAACAAAGAAATTTTGCATAAATATTTTCATTATTCTGTTATAATAAATCAACGTGTATAGATTTCCAAAGCCAGTAGATTTCATAAAAGATTCTTTCCTTTCGAGTTTACACGAGAATTATTCTCAACGTAGTCCACTGATTTGCAACCCTGTTGACATTTTTTTAGGTTGTATTCGTATGCATAGATTGGCGAATTTAGCTGTTCGATCCAACCGTTGTGCAATGAGTTTTATTTACCAATTCTCAAGTGTCGTTTCAGTTTGAGCATATTTTCGTGGCTTTTTATTCAATTGTTAGTGGCTATTATCGTCTGTGTTCCCATATTTTCAGGCAAATGATCTGAATTCGTGATAAAAGATGATTAAAATAATTAAGAAGCTCAAAAGACTTCTGGTAAAAAAATGAGATCTCGTGCAGTAATAAAATGTCAAAATTTCGAAATTACGTAGTTATTCAGAGATGACCACACTCCGTTGTTTTAGGAATGCACATTTTTAAGAATTAAAAGAAATAAGTCGTCGATGTTTGACATTTGTCAACTACATTTACCCGTAGAAACACGGATTGAAAAGTCACCCAAACAACTTTAAAAAAATACCGCTAATGCAAAGACTGCACTCCAAAAATGACGAATGGATCGCAAAGCCTAGCAAGGTCTATCACAATTCAATGTCAGAAGGATAAATTGAAAAAAAAAAAGTATAAATCGATTTCAATATTTTCCGTTGGTCAAAACGACGATGATTATATGTTTAGCGTGACTATCGAGAGATGTAGGTCTTAAAAAACTTTTGTATTTCATCATTTCTTTCTCACGCTATCGTCCCATCCAACTTTAACTAACAACGAGCGTAACATCAACAATAACAGGAGACATAACAACGGTCTACGGTGAATTCGTGTTAGGTTTTGTCCATCGATAGTTGTTAGGATGAAGAACACTGAAGTGTAGATTTGTTAGTATGTAAGGCTATCGCGCGAATTTTAACAGATAATGGTGAGAGATAACACAGAGAGAAAGACAAAGAGTGGACAAGGAAAAAGGAAAAGAGAGAGAGAGAGAGAGAGAGACATACCTATTGCGGTTTGGTGTTGTATGTCTGCATGAATTCGGAAAAGGGAAAAGTGTTGAACTGATCCAGGTTGAGATTATCATCGATCGAGGGAAGTTCACCTTGTGCCATCAATTCCACGTAGTCCATATCAGAATTCGTACGGCCAACTCCTGTGCCTTGACCGAGACCCGGAGCGTAGCTACCACAAAACAAAACACAACCCCAATCACTGGCAATCCTCAAAGCAACAGACAATCAAGAGGTCTAACAAAATAAGAAAAATAATTTAAAAAAATAATTATCAGTAGCCACTCGTGAGCGTTAAATAAACCACAAAATTAGAATAACTCATGAAAATCATCATTTGAAAAGAATCATATTTACAAAAGTAATCATTAATTTACAATGGAGACGAGAACGAGACATGGATAATGTGTGTGACGATAAGAGATAAATCGAAAGGTGAAAAAGACGAATGACCGAACAACAGCCGATACAACGAAGCGCCAAAGTGTCCGATAGTGATAATTAACCATTTTTTCAACCCCCACTTTTCAGGCAATCAATTAACGTGTCCCGAGCCTTTGTACCGTTAGCACATTTTCTTACGTCAGACCAGTGAACATTATCGAGATTGGACTCTCTCTTTTTTTCTGTTTTCGACATATATACATGTGAACTTATCGGAAATTCTATGGGTGTTTACGTATGTACATAGCCATCTCTCGTTTCTCGTTGAGAATCGATCAGTGATTGCCAGTTATTAATTAGGATTCAAATCGATTGATTGGAGTTGCGTTTTGTATTACAAATTCAAGAAGCTCGACAACTTTACTGCGTTTCCTTCTGGTTGTACCGGCTTGCTTGCTCTCTCTCTCTCTCTCTCTGTCTCTTTTTCTCCCTTTCATTCCTGTTCTCTGCTCATCGAAACATTCGTACATCGTATACTTTATAATGCCTTTTTTCGTCGTCTCCACTTTTTTAATCGTTTAATCATCAAACATTCGAGTTTAAGAGTACGTTTCTCCTCTTCGAGTAGAAAAATTTCGATTTTTAGGCCAAAATCAATTTTCGGAGGCACCTCTGTAGACATTCCAAAGGATTATTCAACAAATTTGGGCACAATTGTCATCGTTAAATTCTCGTAACGATATAATTATTTTTCAAAATATGTGGGAATATCGAATTCCAATGACAAAGAAATATTTTATGACTTGACGAATGAACAGGAATAAATATTGTAAAAGGTGAGTAGCAAAAAATTTGAAAAAACACTTGGACAGAATCGATTGTGTGCATTTATTTGTGAGCGATTCAATGACTCGTGGAAAACTACAGCGTTGAGAAAAATCGAGATCACAAAAAGCAAGCGCACCTTGCCGAAAATTTGATTCAGCAAAAACATCAACCTTTTTCTTCGATGGAAGAACGAATTTTCTTTTTCCGAGTCACGTCATTTCATTTGAATCTACTTATCACATGCACTCTGTAACAATTGCACAAATTCTTTTACAAAAATCAATTTGGATGGAATCAGCAGTAAAAAAAAATTAGATCGAATGAACGAAATACGAAGTTCGAAGAGAGCGCGAAATTATTGGGCATCTTCGAAAATTGACGTGAACAAATTTATGGTCGTATACAGCGACCTTTGATTAATGTTAACGACAGCATATTCTCGATTTTATTTCGCAAGCGTTCAAACACTCTTCGAGCGACCAAAGTACACTTATCTTATTATATAATTATGTAAACATGTAAATATACATATGTGTATTTGTAAATATTTGTATAAACAAAAAATAAAAGTATCGTTAATGGTGCACGATTAAATAATAAACAAATACCGATTCGCGCGTCCAAAACGGATTATTCTTCCATTCAATAAAGCAATGTATGAAAAAGTGTATAAAACGCCGATAAACGCGATAAAAAAATAAATCGCCTCTGTCGTTCGAAACATACAAAAAGAAAATCCTGACGAAGACGACGATTTCCTTATGGGTAAAAGATACGTAATAACGTAAAAGAGAATACTGATGGCCGTTTAATGTTCCTCATTATTTTTCAAACGAATGCTGAGACAAAAATTCAAGGGAGCTTTCCTTGTCTCTCGACGCTTTTCTCAATTCTTTCTTGTCGATCTATCGAAGCTTAGCTCATTCCTGATTACATCCAAGAGACTGACCTTGAAGCGACCGAGGGCGTGTCCCGAGTTACCGAAGGGTCGGGACTGTGAGCTTGAAACATCGTGGACGGAGTTGCCGGGTAACTTCCACCTTGGCCACCCTGGCTGCTTCTTCCTATACCGACTACCGAAGAGTGCGACGGAGTTTGACCACCAACGCTTCCGCCACCCCATCCAGGAACGTGAGTCACGAGCAGTGGTTTCACGTATCCATTATTCGACATTGGCTGTCGCTCTGTAATGAATATATTATTTATTGAATTCAGTCAACATAAAACATTGAAGCGATCATTCAATGTCGCGATCGCTTAAAATTTGCAGCAAGTTTCTCTCCGATACAGTTGAGTTTTCCAAAAATAATAAAGATTCGCGTTGTTCTTCTTTCAACAGAAAAAAACGTATTTTTCTCGGAATTTAAAACTTTGCCGAAAGAACTAAAAACTGTTTTTTAGATATTTTTCTAATGTTTAGACAACCGAGAAAATGGCTCGAGTACACCGTTCCAGAATGATCTGCCGAAGAATTATTTAAGGAGGGTGGATCACGAAATTAAAATAATCAAAATTTTATAAAATTTGGTGATAACATTCTTTGGCATCAAGTATACAAATACAATTTTTTTACCACATGGTTATCGAATAATTGAGCGTTAAGTCGAAATTCTTATCCACGAGATATAACTGTATATATGTAAACTCTATGCTTATACACGTGAATTTTAGTGTTCAATTACTCCAGAGCTATGTGGTAGAAAAATCTAAAAAAATGTATATTGTCTTATATATTTTTAAAGAATACATTTACCAAATTTTATTAAATTCTTGTCATTTTGAAATTCTTAATATTTTTAACATGGTTTAGCATGGCAGCATTGTATCGTCGCGATCCACCCTCCTTAATCTGAATTCACAGGAAACAAATGCATCTTTCTACATTCGTGCCATCGCGAACCATAAAATAGCACAGTATCAACATACAGAAAGCAGAACATGCACGAGCTCTTCATAAAAATCACAAATTAATGAACTGAACGTTGATTGTTCTTAGTCGTTCAAACTCTGTATTAGTTATTGCAAGCCGATTTTATATCGATGGTCAGAAATTTGAATTAATATGATCACTGAAATTCTGGGGATCATTGAATGAATATAGTCATACTCTATGATTATGCGTCACTGTGGATCATTTATAGGAATTTCATTTCGTTCGTAGGTGGATTGAGTGAAAATGCACAAACCGTCAAATGGCGTGTAGTATTTGGAGAAAGCTTGATCTTTGGAGACATCCGGATACAAGTAGAGAAGGTGTTGGAGATCGGATATTCGATCGGCTAAACTTCGTATCGTGAAATCTTTGCTCGTGAACGGTTGAAGCATGAAGACTTCGGTTTGATCTGAAAGGTCAATTTCATATTACTGAGATATTATTTTTGAACGGTGGGAGAAGCGACTCGAGTGAATTGTTACCTCCGACCCAGGCAATCGTAACACCTCCGAGTTCAGAGTCAGAGAATCGCATGAGGAAAGTGCCAAATGCGCAGGTGCCGAGCATTTCTTCGGCCTGTCTCTTTCGAACGAAACCTAATATATTGCCGTCCATCCACGGTCCTTTGAGGTGTTCGCGAGTGAGTTTCATCACGGCGTAGAACCATTCCCAAAAAGTGAAATTTCTCTCGGGTAATGGCTCTTTGCAGAATTGTGCCCAGCTGAGCAAAACATTGGAATAATCTTGTTCAGCGGGATTATTAGCGACGGAGTTGGGTGCGGCAACGCTTGAATTGCCAGTCGCTCCACCGGCAATGCTCGGACAAGCATTTCCACCGCAACCAGCACGGAAAGCCTTTTCTGCGAGGAATCGTAAGTTATCTTCGACGAGGGCGCGTCCGGTTGCCGAGCGGAATTTAACATTGAGAGCTTCGGCGACCTGAGACCAGGGTACTTTGTCAGGTACGGCGAATGGAACTCTGCCCGGTTCGGCAAAAGCGTTGTCCCACGTGACGGTGGCCCAGGCGTGGGGCTCTTGGTTTCCATGGACTATAACGACGACGGGCAAGCTCAGGGTCCACACTTGAAAGACTAATTCGCCTCCGCCGACGTTGAATTGCGATTGGAAGAAGAGGGAAAATTTTTCGTCCATTACGGACTCGGTGCCTTTTTTCTCTGTGCGTTTGATTTTCTTCAACTGCATATTACGAAAACTCACGGACAATTGTCTGGTGGCTTGATGATATTCCATCGTGCCTGTGTTGTTGAGAATTTCCCCGCTCGCCTCGCCTCTCTTTGCCATTTTGTCGCTCTTCAACAAAGCATTTGCCTGCGTTTCGCTTATTATCGTGACTTTTACCTGAGGCGGAGTCATGTGTACGTTCAACTTTCCACCCACTAACAAACGAACCGTACTTGTAAAACGTGTGTTCGTTTTCATAACCTGCGGTGGCTGCTTCTCGATGATAAATGTACTTGTGACCAACGAACTGAGCAATTGAGTTATTTGTAAATTAAGATTTGGCAAAATATCTGGTACACCGTGCGGATCGAATGCCAATTTTTGTTTCAAATGTTCCGCCTCTTTGATTTGCTGCCGATTCAACCATATCAATTCCGCCAAACTTTCGCACCACTCTTGAATCGAATCGAGATTACTATTGAACGGAGCTCCGTTTCCCGCCAATTGTTGATCTCGCTTCCATCTTATTAACTCGTCGTCGAGTACTCGTGATTGCAAAGTATTCAGTTGAGCTATGGTTTCCTTTAATTTGTCTGCTAACGTCAGTCGCAGTTGCATCAAACTTGCTATTTTGTGGTTCAAAAGTTGCTCTTGCTGCTCCTTTTGTCTGAAATTCATTTATTGCGTTACTTTGTGACCTGAAACCTTTGTAAGTCGATCTGTCGATCTCATTTTAAACTAACAAGGAGCATCTAAATACCTGCGGATTTTTTTCTCAGCGTCTTGACTCTGCTGACTTTGTTGCTGGGTCGCGAGATGCTGCAGATGAGCATTCAGTTTGGTACACTCATGATAACTTATGGCGAACGCTTCTTGCTCCTGTGCCATTTTTCGTAAATCCTCACTAGTTTCCTGTGTCCGACGCCTCAGTGCTTCAACCTGTTGTGCTATTTCAGCTACTGCATCTCCCACCATCAAACCCACTCTTCCGTGTGCCATACTCATCAAAGCACCTTCCAAATTTTCCACCTGTGCCACAAGCTTCATTTCCGTTCCCAGGCAATGCCTGATTATCCTGAATAAAGTACCAGGATTTTGACTGTAGCGTTGCTGTAACCCGAACAACAACAAAATTGGAGCCTCTCAACATTTTTTTTGTAACTGATAATAAAAATACTTGAAGAATTTCATCTGAATCCAATTATTTTACAATAATTACCCTGAAAGTTTTAGCTGCTTCAATAAGTTTGAGTTTAGTGAGGAACAAGTCTTCAGTGTTGAGTGAGGCTGCTTTTGTTTCAAGTTCTTGAATTAGCGCCAGAACAAGATTCATTATGTATTGTTCATACTGAGGATTATCTGGTTCAATGTCAGTCCTGGGAACAGAGACGTGATATTTAATTGCCATGAAATAAAAATGATTCAAGGTCGGTGACAGTGGAACACCACATACCACATTTTTTCCTCTATCCATGATGACAAAAAGTGTCGAACTTCGATTGGAAAGTGTTCTCCATAAACGGAACGTACTTGTTGCAAAGCCTCTTGAGGCAATTGTTGAGCTTTGGCCCAAAGCGACATTTTTGCAGGATCAAAATTTATTGCTGTTCCAAGTCCTAATGGAAGATAACGAAGGTTATGTTTAACGAAGAGAAAGTCGGAGATTTCGCGCCACAATTTAGTCGCGTATTCGTCATAAACAAAACATAACCACAACTTTCGTGATCTCGAACTAGACGAAACGTTTTCTAGATTTGCAAGGATAACTGTTGCAGACAAAAAATTGGTAACAAGCCGCAGTTATTGAAATCAGAATAAAAAATCCATTCCAAAGATCACATATACACACATATATTCTATTTACCGCGATGTACAACGACGAAATAATCTGATGCGCCATACGAGAGTGCACTTCGTTGATCAAATCTCGAAGAATTTTCTCGCCGATCGAGGTACAAATAAAAACGAACGGATGAGAAATCCTTACAACCGAAATAACTTTCGCATATATTTATTATGAATATAAAACGATGTTAATTAATATGTCCACTGTGCTTCATAAACCGTTTGCGTTTCCTCGTGCGAAGAGGAGACTTTTTTCGTAAGGTGCTCTCACAAGTAACAGGACATGAGAAGTACATATACGCGAAAATGAATAAGGAACGTGAAATACAGCTCCGCCATTTGGTACGTTTCTGCAAAGTCCACTGTGTGCGTTGTGCTAATGAATTTGTATTTAATCGTAACATGCCAAAGGAAATGAGCCTTCAATTTGGAGGTAAATAGTTTTAAATCAAAGAACTTCAAAGTTTTTATATTAGTAGAGGAAAAACTCAATGCTGTTATCGAGACAAAATCTTCGAAACCTCTTTTCAAAAATAGCCATTTGCCAAACTAAAGTACATAATTACTATTGCACATATAAATCATGAGTTTAGAATTGTTTATTTTTCCTAATATGTACTTATTATTACGTAGTTACACTTTATATATTATTATGCCGCGTTGAATGAAATATGAAACAAATATCGGTACATGGTTTTCACTACATTAGCCGGAATCGCCGGAATCATTTTTTTTCACTTGTTCATACCGGAATGCTATTTTTCGATTCGTATGTTTGTGTTCCGTATTCCTGCTTCGTGCAGTTCAATTCCGCATTTCTTAATTTTTTTCCCTCCTTTTTCTCCTCTTGTGTATGCACCTTAAGTGCGTGTACTTTTTATAGCAAAGCATATAATATACAAAGCGTAAGAAATATATGTGTATACGCACCTGAAGAATTTCTTAACGCGCCCTATCGGGCCTGCTGATGTGTTCGCCGCTTTCGAAGCTGATCTCCAATTTTTCTAATTATTTATCAGATCGAACTTGCAAAGACGAAGCGTTGCAGTTGGCCAATTGAGAATGACTAATTAATTGATAAGAACGAGTATTGATATTTAGTGGAGATGATTCTAATTTTGTAGTTGAGCTCGTCCAGGGATTATCCATGGAAAAAGTGTCCTGCATTATTTGAATGTAGGTGGCGTTCACGCTTACGCTTTCCTGTACCAAGGTAGTAATTATAAACTAAACTACGGAGGGTGCAAGCAAAAGCTCACATTAAACAATACGTGTCCGCGCATCGGTACGTATAATACTCGCACACATTACGAACTACTGAAAAAAAACGAATGAGGATTGAAAAAAATATCTATAGAATGAGAGTATTTCAAGGCCTTACGTAAATTCTCGATTTTTAACACGGATGATATGATCGCATAATGTGATGATGAGAGGGAAAACGATTAAACTTTATCCAGAGCGAGTAAGCTGCCGTTCTCGTACTTCGCGAGAATAAGTAGAGGGGGGGGGGGGGGGGGGGAGAACGAAAAACGAAAGCGCGTCCTGTAGTTCGGCGAGAATATAATCTGTAACTTTGCGACTCTGTCAGTTCGGTTACGGATAACTCAGCAACGAATCATGTTTGAACTTTAAAATTTTGAATGATTTTTCACAGATATTGTTTTCCCAAACTCATGCAAGAATACATTTTTTTGGTCAATTGCAATTTTTTTTTTTTAAATTAAGTCATTATTACAATCAAAGGCAAAAAGCTCGCGAGTGATAATTCTTTTTCGATGTTTATTCCCGGTTTGACATTGATGTTTTTTTCCAACTGGAGTATAATCTGCCGGTTCGTAGTTTCGCAATCCGTGTTAAAATTCCCGATTTATTACCGGTGTATTAGATTGCCGATTTTATATATGAAAAGGATAGACTCGCGATTCGCGCTCCGTGAACGCGATCGTGACGTCCTCACGACAGGTTCACGGGGCTCACACAACTGAGCGACAGAGGCGCGAGTACCGATGCATCAACTCCGATACCAACTGGACGCCGTTTTGTGAAAAACGATGTACCACACTCGAGGAATTCCAAGAATTTTATACATGTGTGCGAACGAAAAGGAAACGGGATGGATCACGTGATGTTTAAACGCGAAAAGGCGCATGCGCATGCGTTTATAAATACACAAAAGATAGATAGGATCTCAGCCTAATGCGATTTCAGGAAAAACTCGTTCCTCCTAGGCTCAACTAGGTTATTCTTTATCGGCCAAACCTACGACCCTACGATTGGATTCGGCCAAGAAGTGCATAAATACATATAAATATACATTATAAGAAACAAAGTTAGAAGTGATAATTCCCCAACAAAGATTTTTCATTTACGTTTTTATACATAAATGTATATTCAACTCTGGAAGTGTACAGGCATTTTCAAGTGGCAGGGATAGGATGGACAAAAGGAGATTAAAACAGTAACATTTTTTTCGCATCTGCTGATCAAGATTTTACGTTATAAGGATATAAATTCAGAAGAAACTTTCGGTCTTATTTTGTTGTGTTTGGTCATTTTTCAAGGGAACTTCGACCGACTGTCGGGCCGTGGACATTTGTGCACCCTCCAAGCGTCTTTGCATAATACCTGGAAATTGTCGTCTTCAAAATATGTAGTTTTTTGACAAAAAAATTTCTCTATATAACTATTTTATTATCACTCTGTAAAACGAACTTTTTTACACGCTTATTCAATTACTGATTCCATGATGAATTTTGAATTTCAGTCAATAAAAATTCTTCTTAGCACCCGAGAGTTGGTCTTTCGCGTTGATTAGAGAAATTCAGTAGAGCCTTCGAAAGGTCGTTTTTCGAGTTTCTTAGTCGTGACAATACTAATGATAATAATAAGAATTATAATAATTTCATGAAATATTATGTACATAAGATTTTATTGAATTGAAAATATCGGATTTTAAATAACAGACAACGGAGACTGAGAAATATTTCATTTTCCCAAAAAGCTCATCATCGGATCTTCCTCTCGTGGTCGTTTCATTTGATAAGCCTCAATTTCCTCAGCGGACGGTTCTTTCGCATGATACATGCTGTTGTAAGGGCGCTTTCTTTCGTCCAGTTTTAAAATCCTTTCTGCCTCTCTCTGGTTCTCCGCCTCCTTCTCCAGAGCTTTTTTCAATTTATCCTCTTCCTCGTCTTTTTTGGCAGCACTCTTTCTCCTGTCGCGTCGTTTTTCCTTTTGCTTACGTCGTTTCTTCTTCCTCGAACTTGATTTTCTTTCGGTTTTTGATTTCGTTTCCCGCTCGTCTTCCGACGACGAATCGCTCGCGGATTCGTGACTCGAGATCGTCCTTCCTCTTTCGTCATCGTTTCCATCAGCTCTGAACATCGACGATTCTTCCGCGTGAGACTTTGCTGGTGAGACCGATCGTGTTTTCGAACTCGATGCTGCTGCTTCGCCGGAGCCTGGGACGCCCGACGTCGAGGCTGCCGATGCCTCCAGCGCCCGCTTTCCCGCTTCGCCCGTACAGTACGAATTTTTCACGAACGAGTGACAACACCGATATCCCCATTGGAATGATTCCCAGTACGAACCCCACACCGACGTGTGGTTGTTCAGAATAACGTCCTCCTCGTATTTCGATCTGATTACTTGACGCTCCTGTCCCTTGATTATCTGCAAACAAATAATTCGTCAACATTTTTTACACACGCAATCAGATCGAATAGAAAAACTTGTAAAAATTTGAAAAACCTTGGAAAAATGATTTTAGTTTGTGGAGTCCATTTATCGAATTATAAATTCACGAACAACGCAATCGTTTCATTGATTGTTTTTTTATGACTCTAATTAAAATACAAATCTGAAACGATAGTTTTTATGAGGTAGGAATAATTTGACTGGACGTGAGGATTAATGTTTCGCAGGTTTGACGTTGACGGGATGTTTTAGACACCGCGAACCGGTTCCCTTACACACCTTTCCGCATCTCGAGTATTCGACGTAATTTTCAGTCTGAGCCAGCAAAAGCGAAGGATCCGGTGTTTGAAGGTGCTGCTCACCTCCATAACGATCGATAACGCTGCTTCGAACTTTGTCCTTGAGTTCGTCTCGTTTCGAGTCGTAGGCTTGTTTGAGTAATTCGAGTTTCGTAGGCTCCGCGAGCAAATGAACGTCGACACCTTTCTCATGAGCATCCCAAGCGAATAGTTGAGCAGTTGCGTGTTCTTGGGTATCGCCGGAAAATCGTACGAAATTTTCACCCTTGTAATCGACTCTGTTAATAAAAAGAAAAACAAGTTTATTAATTCTGCGGTATGGCAAGAGAATATGGAGTCGATTTCTTCACGAAATTATTATGACGACAATATTTTTATTACTTTCAATCAGAAAAAAAAATACTGAATTCAACTAGGATTCGTGAATTGGCAGTGGAAGTGACTCCATGGACTAGATTCCAGGATTACAAGTTTTTCGAGCTAACTTTTAAGAGTTGTGAATATTTTGTTGAAATGATTTCAAGTCCTCAAAGCTATTATTTTCACAATTTTGATCTACTTACTCTCTTTCAGTTCCGACATAAGGATTGTCACGCATAGATCTCGTTTTAGGATCATAATACGCCGAGTTCGGATCTAAATTCCTCAAATACTTTGCGGTATCTTCACGGATTCGCAAATTTCTGACGGTGATACGCTGTTTTGAATCAACTTTAGTACCAGGCATGTCAACTTCGTCGACGTATTTATCCTCATCTTTATCGGAGTCTTGTTCATCGTTCTCTTCGGCATTCAGTTTGTCCGCTCTCATTTGTCTCTTAGCTTCTTCTATTTTTTGGTATTCTTCGACTATGGCTCTGTGTTCAGATGGATCATAACCAGCCCACCTGTCCCTTTTGCCATCGTAATCGATTGACAAATCAGGCTGTATATATTCGTCAGGAGCAATGTTTGTGTTTGTGAAACGTGCTCCGACTTTTCTCGGTCTCTCCATGCAGTCTTTCCTCTTGTGAGTTATTGCTCCACAATTTTCACAAGCTCCTGGGCGATATTTCTTTGCCGTACGAGACGGATCCACTCCTCGCTTGTACCATTCATCCAATCGACTAAACTCGCGTTGCTTTTCTGGCTGTGGTCGCTGATGCTTCAGTGTTGGGCCCTGTAGAAATATATATAACACAACGTTTTTATTCGTTGATCAAGAAATCAAATAGACCAGCATGGACTTTGCTTTGATACTTTTATGACAAGAATAGTTCATGAAGTAGAGAACTTAGAAGATATTCTGTATCCAATGAAAATCTTATTTTTTTGGAATTATCAAATTTTGTTAACAGATTCAAACTTTCATTTCCCAGAAGCTTAGCACCAATGTAAGAAATGATTTTGGAGAAATTTTTTTGAAGATTTTAATAATAGTAATAAAAGTTTATATTTATTTAGTATATTCATGGCAAAGTTTTCAAAAAAATGTATTATTTCACCCACCGATGCTCCAAAGTACCATGGTGTGGTACTTATGTATTGCGGAATGTGGGGATTAATGTCTTTTCCTTCTTCATCCACAGCAGCTGGAGCTGTACCAGCTTTTCTCGCCTCCTCGAGCTCTTTAGCTTTCCGCCAATCTTCCCTGCTCTTTTTCCTCGGTTCATCCTCAAAAGTACTTTTTTTCTTGAGAATCTCCGAAACAGGAACGTTTGCAAGAGGGTTAGCCATCCTGGGTTTCGTTATAAAGACCCTAGCTTGGCGTAACGTTGACTCCTTGATATTTAAACTACCTATTTACTATTTCTCGTACAATGACGATAAAAAAAACACACATATAAATTGTTTATTGCAGGATTAACAAATCCTTATGCTGCTCGTCGTGACGTTTTTTATTCACCAACTATAGTATGATAGTATATAGTTTAACCTAACCCCCCACACTACACACACCCACCCATCACCCACCTTTCCATCCATGCAACACACACGCAAGCAACGCAAGCTCGTATAACGCTTCTGGTGGCTGGGAGTCAAACTTCGCTTATATCTCCCAAATGATTGGGCCAATAGGCGGCTGATCTATCTCTATGTGCGCTGTGCCACCATACTACGCCGATACCAACCGATACTATAAATGCGCATTAAAATGGCGGGACGCTGTTTTTGTTGTGGTTTGCTACGACTGTGAGAATAATCTGCGCATGGTTGAATTTAACGCAAACTTTGCCGGTACTTAAATATTCGTATATCATCGCCAGTCACATTAAGGAGATAAAACTGTAAAAGCATTAGTGTGATTGGTTTTATATAATCGAGTTTAATATAACCGACAACTTTGTGAATTTCGACATTTTTTTTTAATGTCATTTCTCACATTTCATTTTGCAACGCTGGGCAATTAAAAAATTAGTATTTCCATGCTTGAAAAGTTTTTGGTGTTTCAAAGACAAGAAGTTTTGTCATACTTCTCTACAGTATATTTGTCTTTTTTCACTCCTCTGTTTACAAATTCCTAACTTTTTCAAGAAAACTCCTTTCAGACTACTTTTCATTTATTAATTCTCTAACAAAAAAAATTGAATTTTTTGTTCTTTGGATAGCACATACATAACGATGTTACGAAAACCAATACGAACGTACGAGAAAAAAAGGGGCAACTTCCCTTCTCATCCTGCAAGCAGTATGAATACAATTTTTCGTGAGGAAATACCACCAGTTCCCGCAAATAAAAAATTGACAGATGAGTTGAACTCCAACACCGATGCGAGTCTTGATTATGACCCGTTTGAAACAACTTTCGATCGACTAGCCAAGGATATAATGTAAGTTCATTTTTTTGCAGCCTTTATCTCGGTAAAACATATTTCCTTTTTTGCATGAAATTTTGTGTTTTGTAGAGAGCATCCAGTCCCTCAAGATATTACACCAGATGATGATTATAAGGACAGCAGTGATGATGCGGTATCGACAAAATCTAGTTTATCCAATGTCAGTGACGATCCTCTTCTTAAAGAACCGCTTTCAGATCTTATGGCACAATCTCAAGGCAAAAGAATGAAGAAACTTCGTAACAATAAGCGACAACAACTTGGTCCAGCAAAAACTAACGTATCATCAGGAGGCGTGACCAAAACTGTAAGACCACGAGTGAGAGCAAAACAAAAAACCAAGTTCAAAGACGAAAATATGGAGCCCAATATAGAGTTGTTTGAAACTCAAAATAATGAGGAAACAAAAGAAGATGTTCGTAAAAAAAGATCATTTACGAAATCAAATATTGTCAATGATGCCACAACTTCCGTCCACGTTTCGATAAAACCTCATAAAATACCGAAGCATACGAAATCCTTCAAAAGATGCTTCGTTAATCTTGAACGTTTGGATTTGCCTTTTGACAATTCATCAAATTCTCATAGCCAAAAGAATGATCAGACGAAAAAAATCTGCTCAGATAATAATATCTCTGGAGGCAGTCAAGATGTCGATAATTCTGAATCGTCAAAAAACTCCCAGAAACGAAACATAAAATTGTCAAAAGAACTTGCTGTATTGCTCTCGAAAGAGTTGCATGCTGACAACCAGGGATCTGTAGATTCCGTGAATTTTAGTATAGACACTGTAAAAGAAACACACACAAAGCATTTGGAAAGCTCTGTTGAGTCGTTGCTGAGTGAGCCTTTGAATTATAACGAGCAATCAGTGGATCCAAGTGATTTTGGAGAGCCTTCGAATCTATCTGAGCTTCAGGAAAGTAAAGAAGAGGAACGAGTAACGAAAGTTGCTAAAAAAAAAAAGTTAGTTGTAACGGATGAAGCGTTGATGATCAACAAGAAACTGGTCAATTCCATCCATTCTGGGACAACCTCGGAGACTTCTGAACCAAAAAAAAAAAAGCGGAAACGAAAAATGAAAGTTGTTAAAAAACCTGCTGCGCAATCACTAAAGGAGGATTCTACGGATAAGGAGAATTCGGTTGATTCGATAAGTATTCAGGGAACGTTGGACGATTATAATTCCCTCGAAGTGGGAAAGAATCAAGGAGAAAATAAAAAAGAAAATAATTCAATTGTATTGTTGCAACCGACCTCGGAGAGTATAGATTCAGTCGACTTCGATGTATCTTCAGAAAACATGGAATCTCTTGGTGTCCGGAAGAGCAAAAGAACGAAACTTTTCAAAAAACCTGTTGTATCCTTATCGAGATTGAGCGTTCCCAAAAAAGTGGTGAGTCATTTTTCCAGTAGTACACCGATCGTTCCTAGGATGCCAGCGGGTAAATCGTCGCTGCGTTTATCACCGATTAAAAGCAGCTTGAACGAGGATTCAGAAGAGCCTTCTGACTGGGAGGCTCGAGGTTCAGCCCCAAAATCTAATGTTAAAATGGCTGATTCGCCTTTGACTAAATCTGCAAGTCCTCTGGCCATAACATCGAACAAAGGTAGCAATTCGGTATTGGGCAACCGTCGTCCTATAATTTTGAGTGCGACACCTGATCCTGACCCTTCGACAGTGATGTTCAATGATACGGAAGTTTCAGAAGCTGTTGCATTGAAATCCGGCAGTTCCTCTAGAATTGGTCTAGACAGCCCATCGATATCATTTGCAATGAAACATCTCGTTTCCGACAAAACCGATGAATCTTTCTGTTTTTCGAGCAATGTTTCTTCTCGCACATCATCAGTTCGCAACGAGAATAGCATAAGAACCTCAACCAACGATCCTTCCATGGATTGTATTGACGAACAAGCAAATACTTCGAAGGAACCAAGCCTTGGTGATAAATCTCAAGATAGCGACGACGATTGGACGACGATTTCAGGATCATTGAATACCTCAAGCGATAAAAGCCTCTCTGGAACCCACAAAAATTTTGAACAGTTAAGCTCCGGGGAAAATAGTTCCTGTGCTGACATGACAGAGTTCATAGAGGCCAACGAAACTCCAAACGGCCAAACTGTATCATATGATAACGAATCCTTCACCGAAGTTTCTCAACTTTCTGTAGCAGAAACGACAAATACTTCGGAAAAAATGAGTCACAAGGATCAACAAAAAGATCATCGAGCTCTTCAAGCAGTCGTTCTGCTGCCTCGTTTGACGAGAAGCAAAATCAGCAAAATGCAGAACCCTCGTAACTCTCTCGAAGAAAAAGTAGCGGGATCGATGGAATCTTCGGCTCGAGTTGAGAAGCCAGAAAATTCAGTGGTTAGCGATAGCATCGCGGACTTGACAATTGTCAGCGAAGCGCCGTCCGAAAAATCGAAACCTGAACCACTGAATGACTTGGATGAATCACCCTTTGAAATGGAAAGTTTGACGATCGACTACAGCAGCGAAAATGAGACTGAAAAATCATTGGGACGCGAAACTCCTGGCGAAAATTCAAACGTTTCCTCGAGGCTGTCGATTTCGAATCAAGAACTTTCCGTGCAGAGTCCGACGAATGCTTCATCAAAGGAGAGGAATGAAGATAATTCTAAGGAATTATCAAGAGAGGAAGAAAAAACAGAAGCTCTGGAATCGAAAGATCGAAGTGGAGATGAAGGCGTACAAAAAACGAGTGAAAATAATACGTCGCTCAACGACGAAGCATCAATGCAGCCGGTCGTTTTACTATCTCGATTGAATGATTCTTCCAGAATTACAAGAAGACGAAATAAATATTGCAATTGGAACTTGAATTTGAGCGCGATATCGGAGATAAAGATCGAAAATAATCCGACAGAGGAATCTGTAATTGAAGAAGTCGTGAGTGCGCCAAAAGTACACAACATTCGAGAAAAACTTTCGCAAGCAACGACAGTCAGTGTGAGAAGCGAAAATTCACAAACGCTCCATGAAATCTCACACCAAACTAATGAATCCTACAATATGTCGCTTGCACTGAATCACCAGGATGGATCCTTAAAAGAAGACAAAGTCGTTTATCTGAAACCTAGCAAATCATGGGCAAGATCCTTGTCGATTTTGAATCACGTTCACAGTCAAGATGATCTGGAATTTCTTGCTGTCGGGAAAGGCAAAAAATGGAGACAGAGCGTTCAAAATATTTTGGAAATGCAACAACAAGGTACACAATATTTGAAATATGTACATTTTCAATAAATTAATATAAATTATCGTGCGATGGATCGAAATTTTCAGAATTTTGTAACTCAATAATCCGTACTCCAAAAGTTACAAGAAATTTTCTAGATTTTTCCATTTCAGAATGATAAAAAAGTGAAGAATGGGTAGTGCAAGAATCTATAATTCCTTAAAAAAGTTTTGGGACAAAAAATTCACCGGACATTTTCTGAAATTTATAAAAAATATCAAAGTTATAAAAAAATTTCGAATTGTAAAGTTTGTAAAAAGCTTTACTGAATTTTGAAAATAGAATTGCGGTGGGACGAGTCAAAGCACACTAGGAGTTGAAAAAATAGAGATCTGTCATTTTGCGACTTAAGTTTGGAATGTGACGCGTTGGCGTTGATAACACAAAGACAGTAGAATGGATTTTAATGACGTGTAATTAAACAAAATTTTTCGTGCTTGAAACTTAACCCCAATACCGGTTTTAAAATTATTCCAATCATTTTTTTTACGAATCGTTCATTCGTACCATTGCTCGTTTCAATTATTTATTTTTACATATTTTTTTATATTTCATATTCGTTCGGTTTTGTGAAATTGTGAATAAATTGTGTCAAATAAAAATGATTTGAAATGGATAAAATAAAATTCTGAAAACTCAACTAAATTTATATGGAATCTTGTTGGTAAATGGGTGAGGCGTGTTTCAGTCTAGGAAAACTGATAATTTTGTTTTCCAATTCTTTTCCCTTATTTGTTTACTTATGCGAATTTTTATCGTTTCAGGACTTATTCAAAGTTGCATCAAGAAAAATGAGGACAGCAAGGAATTACCCTTGTTTACCGGATTACGGAATAGCACAGCATGGATCCCAGGGTCCAGTCAACCCGACACAAGCCGCTTATTCGGTATCTCGAGCCCTGGACGGTTTATCCGTCGCGTTTCGATCCGCGTCGTGCCCGACTGTAAGAGTTTTGACCACATTAAAGACACTTCGTTCCTCGAAGCATACGGCATCAACCCGGTTGAAAATAAACAAACGACAACGCAGAGGAGTTCGTTGATAGGTGAGCAAAAAGTTCAGTTAATTTTTTACATTTTTTAGGGATGAAACTAAGAAAGAAACGTTTTGCTTATTATTTTACAACTTAATAATTACAGATAAACGAATAAATCTTGATGTCATTCCAAAAACTCTCTGCAGCACAAAACCTCGAGACGTTGTTCTTGCCCAGTGTGGACAAAAATCAAGTCTGCCTTTTGAAGAATGTTATCCACAGTCGTCAGTATTTGAATCACGATTGTATCATTTATTTTTTCTTCGTTTACACAGTTCAATATATTTCATTCGTCACCAGGTTCCTTGAAAACTGCCGAAAAATTGGTGAAGGGGTTTACGGCGAGGTGTTCCTGTACAGCAAAGATGGAGAAAAGAACGTCATAAAAATTATTCCTATCGAGGGTGACATGATAATAAACAGTGAACGACAAAAAAAGTTTGATGAAATTCTTTCGGAAATTGTTATCGCCAAGTAATGAAATTCGATTTCTGAAAATCTAAAACGTTTTCGTTCTATTCATTAGAGTATAAGCAACAATATTAAAAATCGTTTTTTTTTCTTCAGAGAACTTCACAATCTGAGGTTTGCTAACAAATCCAATACAAACTGTTTCGTTGAAGTAAAGAAAATAAGATGCGTTAAGGGAAAATATCCGAAGACCCTTATCGACTTGTGGAAAACTTTCGACGAAGAGATCAATTCTGAAAATGATTGTCCATCAATTTTCGAAGAAAATCAACTGTACATAGTTCTGGAGTTGGGCCACGGTGGTGAAGATCTCGAAGCTTACGTCTTTCAAAATTCAACAGAGGCGTGTGCTCTTTTTATTCAGGTAAATATAAACGTAATAATAGACGTATTAAATTCCCATTCATTTTCAATGTGCAACGAAAAAATGTCCTTAAGGTCCTATGAAAAAAAAACAAAACTTTTCGGTGATCCATACGAGGGATCAAAAGAAAATTTACAAAATTGAATGTCATATTTGGTTCGTAGAATAACGAAACAATTCTTCCTGATTATGGAATTTCGAATCGCTGAAAAGTTTTACTCATCAATCATTTTATTTGTAACTTTTAGACCGCTTTGGCACTCGCTGTTGCTGAGGAGACTCTAGAGTTCGAGCATCGTGATCTTCACTGGGGAAATTTGCTAATATCACGAACCGACGAACCCCAAATTGATTTCAAACTTGACAATAAACCGTTTAGTGTATCAAGCAAAGGTGTTAAAGTTTCGGTGATTGATTTCACTTTATCACGAATGTCTTATCAAGGATGCAGCATTTTCAACGACCTCTCTATGGACGAAGATTTGTTCGTGGCTCAGGGCGAATATCAGTTCGAAATTTACAGGCTTATGAGATACAAATTGGAGTAAGTCAATCAACCACTGCTAATAAAATTTTCTCGACGACATTAATGTTTGCAACTTGGAGTTTCAACTTAAATTCCTTTTTTTTCATTACGGCTTGGAAAAAAAGCATCAAGTACAGCTACCGTCGCTATTCTATGATGCGAACATTAAAGGCGTCGTTTTCCATTGGTTTTCGGTGGTTCCACATGAAATAATTTTCTTTAACATTTCACAGAAATAATTGGCAACGATTTGAGCCTTACACGAACATTCTTTGGCTTCATTACATACTCGACAAGATGATAACAGCCGTAAGATACCGAAGGAAGAATACCAAAGTGCACAAAAATGGAATTTTGGAGCTTCAACTATTGAAAGACAAGATTCTCGACTTTGACAGTGCTGTAGATTTCGTAACAAACTGTGATAAAGTAAAACGACTGCAGGCAAGTCGCACAAGCCTTTCGACAGTTCGATCTGCAACTTGAGACCTTCCCTTGACAGCATTTAATGTTTTGAAATATGACCACTTATACTAGAAAATTCATATCCAAACTTCATAAAAATATAACTGATCTATTGAAACGTCTCCGAGTGTCAAGTCTGATGCAGTATTGCTTTATAGTAATGCGTAATCACGACCTTGTTTTATTGAAGAGTTTAACTAAAGATAATAAATTTATATCACGTTTCTAAAAAAAAGTTTGTTTTTTAGTCCACAAACCAATAACATCGTTCATTTATTTGAATTAAAAATGTTCTTCTTGGTAAAGAGCACATTGCCATTCGTGATTAACTCTGTATGGTCTCACATCCAAATGATTTTGAACTAGAACTCCGGATAGTAACATTCGATTGATAATCTGAAATGAGAGCAAAAAACATTGATTTTTATCAAAATAAAATCTGGAAACATTCGCTAACAGGGTTCGGAAAAAAAACTTCGACGGCGAGTTGACAGAATAGTTTGAATCAAGTTGTCAATTGCTATATCTACGGGGCCAATAGCCAAAAAACCGTTGTCTTGAAAATTTCCAAAATTTTCATTCGTTTTTTCAATATTTAGCGAGGTGACAGGTCAAAAGACCCTGAGACAAAATATCCCGTGCTAAAATATCCTAAGGAAAAATATTCTCGGACAAAATATCCTCGGATCAAAATATCCTCTGGTCAAAATATCCTGGTATTATAAAATATCATGAGACAAATAATCCTCAGGTCAAAATATCTTGGTATAAAATATACTGGGACAAAACATCCAGGAGTCAAAATATCCTAATGACGTAATATCCTCGATTTGGAAATATCCTACACTTGTAAGACCGAATGTCTTGGATATTTTTATCTCTGTTAATCAAGAAAATTTTTATTATTATTAACGAAACTATGTTGGAACTTCAACTCTCCTTGAACTCTCCGTGCGTGCGCGCGCGCGCGCGTGTGTGTGTGTTTGTCTGTATGTGTGTGTGTTCTACTTCCCTGCGTGCCCGCAAATTATGGAGGGTATTGTGTCTCAAGATATTTAGTTCCGGGGATATTTTGACTCCCAGATATTGTGTCTCGAGATATTTCGTCCCGGGGATATTTTGACTTCCGGATATTGTGTCTCGGGATATTTCGTCCCGGGGATATTGCGTCCCAGGATATTTTGACCGGGATATTTTGTCCTGGGACCTTTTGTCACGTAACCATTTAGCGATAAAATTCTCTCTCTCATCTGTAGTTTATAAAATCTCTTACCTTTGAAGATTCGTAACCGACGCAATTTCCAAATAACTTTAAGCTCCTAATGCAAGGACTCTTCTTCAGGGTATTGAGAATATCACTGATTCCGAAGTCGTCTATGCGGTTGTACGAGATATCAAGATGCTTGATTTTCGAAAATGGTAATCCCTGGCTCAAAGCTCTGAAGAAATAATTTTTCAATTAATGAAAAACTAATATTTCTTCACTCGTTTCCTTAACCAGTTGATCTTTTTTTCGTACTTTTACGACCCTTTCCTATCGCTATTTTATACCGTTGGTCTTTTTAAAATAATTCTTATTTGTGTTCAAGAAAATTCAATTATTTTTGCTCACCTCGCTCCTGCACTCGTTATAATATTATGAGCTAATACCAGCCTAGAAATTGCTGGCTTTTTCGCCAACCATTCGGCGATAAATTCGACCCCAAAATCACCGATATTGTTGCCACTCAAATCCAGGAGTAAAAGAGTTCTGTTCAATTTTCCATCTACAAACATCAGCTCGATATCGTGGCAGGTAAATCCGAACTTTTGGATATGCAAATTTTGCAGACATTTGTTGGTCTGAACCAAAAGAAAATGAATGTTCAAATAAAACCTCGCTCTTGGTGTATCCATAAAGATGAAAAAATGAAGATAGACGATGAAGAATAATGAAAATCAAATTGGAATAAGACAAAGGTGAAACGCAGTTTTCAGAGTCGTATTTTTTTCTGAGATTTATTTGATTAATAATTGATTACTTTGAGCATGGAGCCAATGAGAGTGGCAAAATGAGCACTATCGAAATAGTACATGCATCCTGGATGGGGGCTACTGATGTTCAAAGTCTTAAGAGTTGCGTTGTGCAGATCCTGATCGTGTCTCAGAATTGTAGTAAAGTAAACCAGACTCGAAGCAGTTTGATCGACCTCAGCCACATTCAGTTCACGAAGCCATCGATTTTTCGAAAGCATTAATGCCAATTGTTTCGAACTCTAAATTCCTCGAAGAATTATTATTGGAACACTTCCAGTTCCATGTTGATAAATTATCGATATTTTCATGATTATTCAGTATTTCACCTCCACACCAAATTTGTTCCCATTCAACCACAGAACTTCCAGTTTCAAGTTGTCCCCAGATTCACATAAGTGTGCTACCCCCTTGGTTCTTATTTCGTTGTTTTGTAGATTGAGTCTTACGATTTGTTCGTGAGCCTAACAAATCATTCAATCCTGTGTGAATAAGTTTTTGAAAATCTCACAAATTTTTTATCATTACCGTGAGGTAGTTGATTATATCGATGAAACCATCACAGTGAATATCATTGAAAGATAAATCAAGGTCAACAATTGCTGGATTTTCTCGCAGAAAAATTAGTAAGTTTTGAATATCCTGGTCTTCCAGACGTTTTCTGAAATTTATTCAGTTTCATTGTATCCCCGAATTTACTGACGTTTCTTTTTTGTTTATCTGATAATAATCACGAACCCGTATCGAAGAAAAACGTCTTTGCCATTCAATGAAAGTGTTCTCGTTGCCTCAGATATCTCATTAACAAAGTCCAGAAAGTTGATATTTGTCATCGAATTTATTTTTCCCGGTGACTCAGCTGGCACAATATTCGAGTCATCATCTTCGATGCCGACTCGAGGTTGATCGATCAACTTTTTTATCTCGATAATATAGTTACAATACTTGTCAACGGTGACTTTAAAAGGTGAGTTTTCATCTCCAATTGACACGTTCTCTTCCATGCCTTTTTGGGGACGGATCAACTGCACCGTCTTTTGAACTCATTTCTCTTGTTTTTTTTCATTAATGTCAAGTTTCAAAATGATAGGAATTGCTCGCATCGAAATGCAGGATTTTGGTGTCCCTGTGAAAAAAGCCGAACCGGAAGTGGTCCCTATGAATATCATGTTCGAAGGTTTTTTTTCGATTTACATTAATTTATATGGATTCGAGCTCGCTTTTTTAATTCCTTACAGATTTTTGGAATTGGAATGAAATGTAGCAATGAATTTTTCACTGACCATTAACCTTTAATGTTCTCCTCTCCATCAATGCACTGGTCAAGATCAGCCAAGAAAAATGATTGCATTGAAAAAAATGAAAAAAATTTGGTGCTAACGACTCGTTGCTAAAAAATATTCGTGGGTTTCGCAGCGTACTGTCGAATGGATCCTATTTCGGATGCCAAGAAAGTAAAACTGTTACCGCTTTCTCAGCTCAACATATGGTTAACTTCGGCCAGAATTCTCGACATGACTCGTGTAACAACCACGGACACGGGATTGATGTTTTTCAAATTTCGCAAACGAGCGATATCATACGAAGAGTTTCACGCCTTTCTAAAAGATTTGACGTCGACGAAGAAGCTGGACCTCGAAGACACGAAGAAGAAAATGCAAACATGTGGAATCCCCGCACATCCAAGAGACTTCAAAGTCAAAGAGGACAAGAAAAAATTGAGCTCGTAGAATGACTACCGAAAATTCTCTATGTACAAGCTTTATTTCGATATTTATACACTCGCGACAATTTTGAATTACAATTTCTCCAATCACGATTTCACTGATATTTTCAAATAACGAATTACGAGAATGACTATCATTTTAAAATCATACAACACTTTTGCTCCATTTGGGATTAGCAAACACAAATTCCATTCCCAATTTTCATATTTCGTATTCTCTAATAGTTTTCTGTTGATTTCTTTGGCTTAAAAGTTTAACAATTTTCCTTTTGTTTTTCGAAACCAAGTTGTGAGACAACGGACAAAATTTTCGCTGATCTTCAACGATGCGATCTTAACCAATATCGAATTTTCGATCCGAGAGCACAATCGTTGTGCTCACTTACTTTCGTTCGTTTTATGTTATCAGACCATCACCATAATAGCGATACAATTTTTTCGTGCATCGAAAAGTGAGTGAAGGGAAAATAATGGATTAACGTAATATTTCGATTGATTTGTTTCACGATTTGAATTAATGATCGGAAAAACCGCTGAATTACCGAGAACAACGTTGAACAAGATCGACGGACTTTTCAAAAAATATAATACACGTTCGTAAAACTTTAACATTGAAGGCACTCGATTAGCGTGATAATAAAAAAAAAACAAAAAAAAAAAAACGAAATAATTTGACATAACATGACGTAGCGCAAGATCGTAAAGTTGCGAGCAATACGTTGATGAAATTATTTCAGCGCTTTTTCGAGAGTATAAAAAATATAGTTTATAACAATTGTCTTCTTTCTTCGCTTTTCTCGTTCGAACAATACTTTCTGAAACTCGCGATTATATCGCGATGTTGTTTCTCATCCTTATCTTTTGCAACTCACGTCGAATGGTCTTCGGACGCGTCTGAATTTCCGCGACTATAAACACACATACTACCATATGATTGCGAAGAAATTCTAATGGAGCATTCCTGACTCATTAATATCGAATTGAATAACACTTCATGCATTTTTCTGCAACCATTTGAAACACTCCCTCACGTTTCCAAGGGACACCCGACCAAGGAAGCTCGCAATCAGTTGATATTCCGGCATCGTTCGTCGACCGCAGGAACGCGTCGATAACGATCTGTGGAAATTCTGGTGAGATCCACTCGCTCGACGATCGTCCGTGTTTCCGCTGTAGTACAACGCTTCCGGCTCTTGCATCGAGTAAACATTTCGACCTTCACATAGAACTTTCGTTGTCAAAGAAAGCAACCATTGGAGAATCTAGAACATAAAGCATTTTTAAGTTAGTTCAAGAGCTTCTTCACTGTGCGATAAGAGAGAACGATCCTAGTGTAGTTCAAACAAACACAAAGCAGGCTTTCGAAACGCAGATTTTCTCAGAATCAATGGTACAAAAAACAAAAACCAAAATTCTACATATTTGAATTTTTTAACTTACTTCATTACTGGAAGGAATTTGAGTTTTGTTACGCAGCCAGGAGCTTGGTGCCCAAAGATAGAGTTGCATTATCGTTGCAGCCATTTCCGGCGAGAGCCGCTATTGGGAGAAACACATTTTTCTCAAGATAGGAAATTAAAAAAATTCATAACAGCGGAAATTCGGATAATTACCTTATGAAGGTTTTGGCTCAATATATTTTTAACAAGCGTGACTATCACAGGAGGTACGTCGTCGGGCAACGAAGGTAAAGCGTCTTCCGTGTAGCTGTGATTTTTCAACGACGATCCTTCGTTGTTGACAACGTAAAACGGATTTTTCATGCCGAATATTTCGTAAGCGATTGTTCCAACGGTCCAGAGATCGGCTTTCGTGTAATTGATACTAGTGAAAGGTCCAGGCTCTGCATTCACGATTTCCGGAGCCATGAGAGCTGCGTTTCCACCTTTGTCAAGATCATGGCTGTTGTACGGTAGATATAGACCGTGAACTTTGTCGGCGAGGCAACAACCGAAATCTGTTATCACGAGAGACGGACAATTGTCCGATACTTCCGAAATATCGAGTAGAATATTATCGCTTTTTAAGTCCCTGAAAGAAAAAAATTATTACAAAGAGTTACATTGAAGAACCTAAATTAGGGCGTGCATTATTTTTTGCTTCGTATCGAGGAATTTATTTGAAGTTTTTTTTTATCAATTGTTTGCATAAACGAGTAGATTTTTCAAAATAAAAATCGTAATTACAGAATTGCCTCCAAGTGAAAAAAATCATTTGAAAATGGAATAATCCTTTGACATTTTAGACAAAAATTGCGCAAAAAATTCTGAATTTTGAATAAAACACCTCGAATGCGTCAATAAAAAATTCGGTTTTCGCAATCAATAATGGCGGTATTGGAAAAAAGATTATTTGTCGTCTGTAATTCTGCGAACTTTGATATCGTGTTGAAATTACATCAGCATATCAATTTTCTTTATTGATATGAAATACAATCGCGACAGTGATATGAAAACAAAAAAAGTCATATACAAATAACACTCACCTATGTGCGATACCGTGAAGATTCATGTGTGCTATTCCCTCTAATAATTGTGCGAGTAAAAGAATCGACTCTCGAATATTAACATTGCGATCGATCATGTACTGCTTCAAGGTGACATCGTACCTGGAAAACGATTCAACTTGTTTACCAATCTTTCGAGAAGCGCCTCAGTTGTCTCTTTCACATTGTTATTGCAGTAATAACATTGACTTTCGTCATATCGTTTTTGTTCTCACAGAACGAGCTTTGTTTTCGAAACAAAAGAAACTGTTCATTGTGCAGGGGTATTAAAGCGTTTCAAGCAGTTCGAATACACCTGGGAAAAATGTTTGGATGATTGTTCTCATTTTATTATGATTATGAGATACTGAAAATTTACCGAATCTAAGAGTTTTATGCGCCGTTTTCTTTTCAAATTACTATCCAGGAAGAATTTTGTAAATGAAACATTTTAGACAGTCATGAATGAATCTATCAACACTTTTCGTTTCCTACGGAACATTCGAGTTCCAAAAAATTAGCACAATCTACCCATATTCGATGATCAGTGAAATCGGTTTGTTTATTTCATCGGAAAAAACGACTGCAATATGCAAGGAACAATAATCTATTCGACTACTCAAGATGGACTGAGCCATATTCTTTCTGCTATTTTTATTTGTAGTGCCTCTAATTATTCGGCGTAATTTAGATTTTCACCGTTCTACAGATTCCCTGTGCAATTTTAAACAGTGAAAAACATTATGTGCGTACACCTGCTTCCCCATCTCGTTTTCATGTCTGTCATATGTTGTGTGAAGCGTTGCCCCAATTACCTTTTCATAAGAAGGAAAAGACTCATATTTCGTCCTGATCCTTGGGGATTGAGTCGAGCTGGAAGAGCATCAGGATACATCCTCGTTGAGCCTGGTAGAAAAGGTACCCGATCAGCGAAAACGTAATACATGGCGACAATGTTGGGATGCGGTGGCAGAGGTCGCATGTTTTCAGCCATTCGCAGCTCCCAGTCAGCGAGTTCTTCGTTGCGATTATATTTTCTAGCTGGTACGGTCTCGCGATACATTGCTCGAAGAATCGACGAAGCGTTAGATTCTGCGTCGTAATTGAACATCATTTTTATAGCCAATGGAAAACTCGAAGTGTCTTGAGTGTTGCTTTCTATTTTAACGACGTCTTTGTCTATTGAATCTGAAGAATCTTTCATCCGAGCAGCATAAACAACGGCGGAACATCCTTTGGCTATTGGTGGCCCGATGACGAAATCCTTGAGACTTGCAGCCTCGTCGTTGATCAGTGTCGTTTCGTAGTTTCCATCGTTCTGTGGCTTGTTCCAATGTATTTTTGAAACAGCATCCTGCACGTTTAACGATTGACGAAGATAATGAAATAGGAAATAAAAACCACGGACACCGACTGGTTGTTATTTTCATTATACTTGGACATAAAATTCATACTCTGATTTCCCAGCAAACTCCTTCTAGTTCATCATCCTTGGTCAATATCCCCGTGCCTGACGCCAATGACACACCAACGAGAGCGAAAAAAGGTGCCGAATCTCCAAACAACAAACGACTCGCTGCTTTCCGACGTAAGTCTGCCGCCAAGCTGTTGGTCACTCTCTTCAATACATTGTCAACAAAGAGTTTGCGAGCCTGAGATCCCAGGAACCCAAGGTGCCTGCCAGTGGCACCGACATCACTGACGATTTTAGGCACAAGGCCCTGGGACTTTCCTGTGTAATCAAAACAGAAAACAAATTTAATTCGGCTTATACTTTCTTTCCTTTTAATTCGTATTTTCTAATGCAAATTATTCGCAAATCAAAACATTATTTTATTGATATTGATATTGACTGGATAAAGTATGTCAATTATTGTATTTCAAATCACATAATTAGTTAGTTATTTTTCTGGTTCCAAATTTAGCTCAAATATTTCCAATTCAACTTCTCAAAAAATTGACCAACTTTTTGTACTTTAGATCTTGGAGAAAAACTTTAATTCTATTCTAATTTCACAAAAGGAATTTTCTTGCAAGTTTTCTGTGTGACCTTCTATGGTAAAATTTGAAGATTATCCATGTAAGCAGATTTGCTACCAAATTTCTAAGTAATAACAATTTCAAATTTTTCTCTATAAAATGAGTTCTTCGATATATTATCAACTCAGTTCAGAAAATTGGTCAAGGGATACACACAATTTTTGTCATCTGCATTTGATCAAGTTCTTATGAAGATTACGAAATTCTTGACTTCAAGCTTGATAATTAAACTTTTTTTAATAATCAGATTCTTTGGGAATTTCTTTCAGCAAACACTTCAACCGCACACCTCCCTTCTGACATTATTCCCCTAACTTTTGCGTAGAGATTTAAAAAAAGGTAGCCAAAAAATATCTGCAGAAAATCTGTCTAGCAAGCGTGAAAAAATTATTAAAGGTTCGCTAAGGAAATTAAAAATAATTGTTCATTTACAGACTTCTGCCCGGAAGTCATTTGCGTAAGCCTCGAAAAATTGTTGGTATTGTTTATGAATAAAAATTAATGAAGGTCTTGAAATTGCTGTCTAACTCGAATTCTGCTTGTATAATTTGTGACGATTCATTTTTCACCTGGGGAACGTTTTTAAATAATCGTAAACGCAGGCCTGTGAAATTTTATTCATGACTGTACAATGGACACATCTGATTTAAAGAATAATTGATTATGTGATATTTTTCATGATATATGGTATACGAAAAATCTGTGAATACCATATTAACCATCTAGATATTTGCTATGCCTAACTCTGTAGCTTTGCCTAACTTTGGAATCAGAATATTATAATTTTTTCAACTTGTGTAAAAAAGATGATTAACAATAAAACCAAGCTGTGATGTTTCTATTATCTCAATGTATGTGGAATTGAGAAAAATATGATCTTGGTTCATAAAAAAATTGGGATTCCATGAACATTCGTTTTGCAGTGAGTTATCGGCAGGATTCATATTCAAATCAACCTTGAGATATAAAAAAAATAGTAATAACTGAATTATGCTCTTCATCGCAGACCTATACCTTCGTTAGTATGAGAGCGCAATAATCAAATTTAACGTCAGAGTTGTAAATGAAAATAGTTTTCTCCTTTTGAAACAAGAATAAATAAAAATTTAGCAGCGCAACACAAATGTTCATTCTACTCAGCTAATTCTACTCAGTAATGAGCCAGATATAAATTTCTGGACTAAAAGTAATCTCGTGTGGCAAATATATCTTACAGATGTTTGTGTATTTTATGAATACTCATTTTTGTTGGTGTTGGATTTTTTTTCAGAGTAATTCGAAATTAAGAGACGTGGTAACATGATTTCTAGAAAAAAATTCAACCCACGCTAAAATCAATGAAAAAATGACTGCCGACGACAACTCACCTACTTCCACAACGTGTATCTTGTTGAGATGTCCTCTTGAGTAGCAGCTCGAATAGTAATTTTCGGGATTCCGTAACGAGCGTAAAAGAACCCGACCATTTTGCACGATACGTCGAGCCGCTGTCCTAATCGACATGTCTCCGGGCTCGTGGGCAGCTAGTGCCCACCGGGCAAGCCCAGATTCCCAGAAGAAGAGCTTCACGATTGACAATGTGTATGACCGTTGGTGAAAAAGGAAAACAATGAGGAAGATAAGTAAAAAATAAGCGCAGGCGAACGAGAACGAACGCGACCCTCCTGTGTTGAAACGACGACTACTCGCGTACTGCGCAACAGCATCGGTGAGCTGCTGCTTTAGTGTCTTGCCCTATCTCTTTGCGGACTGTACATGTTATATCGTCATTGTCGTATATAGCGTTGGCACGTCAGACCGACTGGTTTGAAAAAACACGCACAGCTGAGACGAGGTTAGCGAATTGGCAAGGAAATGAAAAAGAAAAAAAACTGACGTATCAAAAACAAAGATACATAAGATCCCGCGTTTACTGACAGTTGGTAAGCTTGTTATGCTGCAGAGAAACTTTCCGCTATAAATTTTCACAGATTTTACTCCTCTGGAATCATTCAAGTGCTTTCGACCTTTTTTTGATCCACAATAGAGTCTATATCCAAGTAAATGATCATTAAGGTAGCACGGATTCTTTTCTATAATAGATTATTGGACCAAAATAACAATTTGCTGTAAAATTCATTAGATAAATCTAGATTCATTATGTTATACGTCCACGAGAGGACATTCATATATTCAATTGGTTAATCCAAGCCTTACTCAAGTCGGCTGATAAGAAAGCTGAGTCTCGCGTCTCAGGAACTTTCGACAAAGAAATTTGATACAAATTCCGCGTACACAAATTCAATACAATATTTTAGTGGAAGGATATTAAAGTTCTCTTCTGAAATCTTTTCACAAAGGTTATAACCCATGTCTACTTGTTCAGTTATCTTAAACGAAGCTATATGTACTTACAGAGCTGGGATGGACCGACAGTCGCAAAAAATACGTCCATTGGTGACCAATTTTCGGGCGGGAGCCGCGCGGGAGGCACTTTTTTGTGAATTTCGTCACATAATAAGAACGGCTACGTGCAACACTCTGGAGAAGAGGGGAGGTGTCTCGCGGAAACGGTGAGTAAGGAGAAGGAAAACATTTATTTGTAAATATTTGTTAAATACAATTCGTTCAGAACAACTCGTGAAAAACGCAATTCGGTAAATCACGATAACCCTGAAGCCGATTTACGACTCGTCTTCGCGATGATCGTGAATTCGTTTATCATTGAAGATCCAAAACACTCCTTAAAATTTCTTGTAGAGAATTTTTATTCAATGATTTGTCATGCAATTTATTGTGTTTCGACATATTTTCTGCAAATCAAGGAATCGTTAAATACGAGGTTATGTTGAAATAAGAAGAAAGAGTGTAGAGTTTGCTGTCGTAGTTCCCCGTACAAAATAAAGTTTTATTACATCGAAGATAACATTACAAAAATATGATATAATTGACGACCTTGAAATCTATCTTGTATGGCATATAAGATTGACGAATTATTCTGTCATTTCAGACATTTTTTAAATAATATATCGAATTATAACAGTCGTATGACAATACTAAACGGAAAAAAAATTTCACAATTTATTTCTACAACTCCGTTGAATATATTTTAATCAAGAAAGTATATTTCGTGTATCTATTAACAAACGATGTTTTTTAAACTTTCGTCATAGTTGATGGTTGCCTGTATTGGTACATCTTGTTGTGAATTCAACAACGCAAAATAACAGCTGTTTTTTTTTTTTATTGAAAATTATCTACGGTTTTGGTGACGCCTTATTTGAAGAGACAATTATAAATAAATTTATTATGAAAAAAAAAAAAATTTCACTCGATACAGTCAATCGAATCGCAAGTATGGAAGTGGAGAGCTAAATGGAAGTGAAAAAAGTTGTCTAGATTGTTGTTTTTTTTTTTTTTCCGAAAACTGTCAGAGTAATTATGCCAATGTTTTCAGTAAAAATTGCAAGTTTATTAAATTACGGCAATAATTTAAAAATAGTATGTACTCCACGGGAGTGAAATTAGACTACTTCAAACCGCATGCTTGTCAATTGATCTTAGGAGGTAAAATTGAATATAAATTAATTTATTTGGTATACTATTTTTTCGTTTCCTGAAATACTCATGATTAATCCTCTTCATTGTAAGCTATTTTTTTACGATTACAATATTGGATTATTCTCTTTCTATTAACACTCCGTGGTCACCAGGGGTCAAAATGACCCAAAGAGCAACTTTAATGTAGAATTTCTGAATTATTGGCGCCCGAGGAAACTGTGCTTAAATCATTGCCAGAGTTTTGACAGTTTGAAAATTGGATAAAAATGTTTTCCCATGATATTCTTATTCGGAAAGGTTCAAAGGAATGTCCTGAACTTTTACATGTCGTTTGGAACGATACTGGCCAAGGCGGCAAGCGTTTAAACATTGCTGGGGTATTTCGACCCCGTGTAACCAGTGCGTTTTTCCTAGAATGTGTCACCACGGAGAGTTCTTTACATTTATTCGTCGTATTCTAATTTCATTTTGACTTACTACAACTGTCATCTTGTATCTTAACTTTCATTAGTAATTACATTGAAAACTATAATCGGCACCTTCGAATAGCTGCGACTTCGGAAAAAGGAGACTTCTTGGGGGACTCCGGCCACGTATCACCGTCGCCCGGATTTCAATTCTACATGCCTACCGTGTTTTTGTCATCAATACATTTAATTTTAAAATTTTGCGCGTGAATTATGTTATGTTATGGAAACGTCATAGTGCGCTTTTGTTAATTGGGTCAATTACACGGAAGTTGGGGATTGAAATCAGGGAGTCGATAGTCAAGTAGAGCCGTCGGAGAATGTTTCTAAAACTTCATTAAACGCTTTGCCCAACTCTTTTCGATTCAGAACTTCTGTCATTATTGTCCAGTGGTTTCCGGGGACTGGTATGAAATGAATAGAGGTATCAGAGCCGATCTCAGCCCACTCATCGATTACCCTGTCTTTTGATATGATGTCGTGACTTGCATCAACCCCACTTTGCGGATGATATACTTCGGTTGAATAAAATTCATATATAGTTAAAGGGGAAAAAAGAGGCTCGTAAGAACTTATAGTTTCTGCGAAAGAGTTGAGACGTTTCCACGCTGACATAACAAAATCATGGGGAAGATTTATGCCTAATAGGTGCAATTTTTCAGGGGTGCAAATCAAATTATAGAAATCGTCCGCGTTCGATTTTTTACAAAGGTCAAGAATTTCGTTAGAAATTGGCTGATCTGTGTGCATAGCGAGATAATCATAAAAGAGGTGAGTGGTCGATAGATTTCGTAATGAATGGGGAGGGGCTACGTCGATCAATCCAACAAACTCCACGGTTTCATCGATACCCAGCAAGAATTCTGCAATTGCATAAGCCAGCACTCCGCCCGCAGAATAGCCAGCTATACGATAAGGGCCTTTCGGTTGTACACTTTTCATAAGAGTTATCATTTTTTCGGTCAGCACTTGAATAGAGCATGAGAGCGCTTCACCATTGCATGGCCAAGGTAATGCATAGACTGGATACTTTGTGTGAATATGACGAGCGAGCGAAAAAGCGTAAGAATGATCTCCTAATACGGTGGGCACGAAAAATAGAGGCAGTTGCGATCCCGTAGAACGGACTGGAATAGCTCGCGGACGTTCATCGCCTATGGACGATGATGTTATCCGACAAGCGAAATCAGCTAATATCGGATGTTCAAAAAGTTCATTGAGGGAACAGGGTAAACTGCAACTCAACGCACGTTGAATCATTTTGATGGCAAGTATCGAGTGACCGCCTAGAGCGAAAAATGAGTCGCGACGACTGACTTTTTCAACACCGAGTACTTCACACCAAATTTCGGCCATAGCGACTTCGACGGGTCCAACGGGCGCTTGAAAAGGGTAATTTCGGCACGCAGTATCAACTAGCATCGACAATGCTTGGTGGTCTAGTTTGCCGTTTGGTGTGAGTGGGAAAGAGTCGATTTTTATAAAGTCAATGGGAACCATATATTCAGGTAGGTAATTACGCAAGTGTTGTCTTAATTTGTCAGGTTCGATTTCATCAGCGATAATATAAGCCACTAAGGATGCGTCAGGATCTCCGACTGCTAACACTACAGATTCATGGACAGATGGATATTCAGCTAATCTTGATTCAATTTCGCCAGGTTCTGTGCGGAAGCCGCGTATTTTTATCTGTTTATCGTTTCGACCGAGGAATACAAGATTCCCGTCCGATAGATAACGTGCCAAATCACCTGTTTTGTACATTCGAGCATCACGGTCATCGACGAATGGATCGGGGACGAACCGCTCGGCGGAAAGATCAGGAAGATTTATGTATCCACGAGCTACTCCGTGACCTCCAATACAAATCTCACCATCCGCTCCCAAAGGTACCAGCTGATCGTATTGATCAATCAAATAGATTTTTGTATTTGCTATTGGACGGCCTATGGGTATCGAACTATTTTTCGTGATTGGATGTTCGATTTCGTGGACCACACAGCCGACAGTGGTTTCCGTAGGTCCGTACTCGTTAAAAATACGTGTTTTTGGAGAATACTCAAGCCAGCGTTCGAGCACTGTGTTATTTGGAACTTCACCCCCTAATACCAATGTGTGGATATGCTGTCCTGTATTTTCAATACTCGACACTTCTTGCAACAGCGCAAGATGAGAAGGAGTAACCTTCACTGGAGCTAATTTGTTAGAATTGAGAATAGTTTGATACCAAGCAGTAGGATCTGTATCACTCAGGGGCAGATGCAATATTCGACCACTTAACAAAGTGGGAAAAATAGCAGTGAGAGTCAAGTCAAAAGCAACGGATGATGCCATTATAGACCCTTCACCCTGAGAGCTTTCGTAACGTTGGATAGCATATAAAGAATAGTTAACAATCGATCGATGCTCTATCATTACTCCTTTTGGCCTACCGGTCGAACCAGAAGTGTAGATAATATAGGCTAGATGGCGTGAAGTCAAATCAGGAATTACTGGATTGCTTTCTGGTTTAGAGAATTTTGGATTGGGATCGAGAACAGAACGTCCACGCACAGCATCTGCCATTGTCTTGCGCCCAACACCATCGGCCAGAATGATGATTGGATCGGCATCGTTTAAAATATTCGCAAGCCGCTCATACGGATAACTCAAATCGAGTGGTACGTAAGACGCACCCGCTTTCAAGACGGCTAAAATACTTACAATCATGGCCGGTGATCGCTCCATGCATATTGCTACTCGTCCGCTCAGTTTCACATCAAGTTCAATTAATCGCTTACACAATTTGTTAGCTCTCATGTTCAACTGTTCGTAACTGAATACAACGTCACCACAAACGATAGCTGTAGCATTTGGCATGCGATCCACTTGTTGCTCAAACAAATGATGTATACACGCTCCTTCCGAATATGAGGTTTCCGTAGCGTTCCACGTACGAAGCAAAAGTTCACGCTCACTCTGTGGCATAATTTCCAACTTCCGAATTGCTAAATTCGGTGTGTGTTGGAGAGCTTCGGCAAGACTGATGAGTGCTTGTTCCATATATCCACAGATACGTTCAGGCTCAAGTGGTAGTTGGACTTGTGCGGTCACTCCGAGCGACGTTGAAAAATCTTCCATGGACACTGTGAAAGGATAATTGGTACTCTCTTGAGCATCGAGAACCTCGATATCTACGCCAAGTATGTTTTTCCTTTCAGTATTATGACGGTAGTTAAACAGCGCACTCGTTAGTGGTATCCCGGTTGGCACTCCGCTACATTGTTGCGCGAGAGCTAACGAAGCATGCTCATGTTCTAGCAGTTCAGCCATCCGGAGATGCGTATTTCGTACAATTTCTACAACATTGTCTTTTTCCAAGTCGACTCGGAATGGTAGGGTATTGATGAACAAACCCATTGAACGTTCTGAACCCTTACCAGTCCCCAAACGCCCGAATAGTACCGTCACAAACACTACTCGCGTTTGACCGCTAGTGCGTGAAAGGACTTGTGCCCACGCTACGTAACATAAACACGCTAGGCTTACATTCAAACGGGCCGCCTGTGCACGGAGTTGTTGATTCAATTCTGTTGACAGCATCCGATGAGCTTCTGCAATGTGTCCGCCATTTCGAACATTTGCTAATCCAAACGGTAAAGTCGGTTCCGTAATATCAGCCAACAACCGGTGGAAATAAAGTTTGTGAAACTCGCAGTTACTTCCTAACCGAGTTTGCGCAATGAAATTTCGAAATGGCTCGACCGGAGGTAGTGTATCTTCTCGATGTTCGAGAAAAGCTTGTATCTCTTCATGCATCAGATCGAATGTGGTATGATCTCCGATCAAGTGATGGAAAATAATCAGTAAAATCCAACGGTTCTTACTTTTGTCTTCAGTGATTACGAATTTGATGAGTGGTGCGTGGTTCAAGTTTATCCGATATTGACGAGGATCGAATCGTTGCCTCAATTGTTCAGCAATTGGTCCGTTTTTCGCATCGAGCGTTAATTCAGTAACCGATAGTGTCACGTATCGAAAAACTACTTGAGCTGGAGTAGATATTCCTTCCCACACGAAGGCTGTGCGGAGAATGTCATTGCGGTTGACAACTTGTTGAAAAGCATCTACGTAACGATTCAATGTGACACGCTCGGAGAAAGCCATCTGGCTGGATATTAAATACAGATCGCCATTAGTGGATAGTAAATGATGGAAAAGAATGCCTTCTTGCAGCGGAGATAATGAATAGATATCTTGAATGTTAGCGATTCCATCAGGTACGAGTGCAATTATTTTATTGATATCACTCTGCGTAAGATTTATTAATGGCAGTAGGTCCGGAGTTATAGAAGCGGCTTCGGGTTCTATTCGACATGACGGTATTAAAGCTCTATCGGATCGTGTGAGAGTCCTGGCTAATGTAGCTAGGATAGGAGTTCGGAAGATATCGCGAATTTCCAAATTCCAGCCGCGTTTTCGTAGTCGCTGAATTATTTGAACAGCAAGCAAGGAATGCCCACCGAGAGCAAAGAATGAGTCGTACCGGCTGATTTGTTCGACATTCAACGTTTCGCGCCAAACTTCAGCCAGCATTGTTTCGATGGGGTCGACAGGCGCCTCAAAAGCAGTATGATCGGATACATCAGTATCTGGAGCAGGTAAAGCGCGATAATCTAGCTTGCCATTCGGCATAAGAGGTAAAGCGTCAATTTTCTTGATAACATTTGGAATCATGTAATGGGGTAGATGATGTCCCAAGTACTCGTATAACTCAGTAGGGTTGATGATCTCATCGGCAACTACATACGCGATTAAACGCTGTTCTGGATCTTTTTGTGCAACTACTACCGCTTCGCGTATTGGAGCATACATTACGAGTTTGGCCTCGATTTCTCCAGGTTCAATGCGAATGCCACGAATTTTTATTTGGCGGTCAGTACGTCCACAGAATACCAAGTTTCCATCCGGTAGGTAACGAGCCAGATCACCAGTTTTATACATCCGGGTGCTTGGATCTTGGGCGAACGGATCGAGGCAGAATTTTTCCGCAGAAAGTTCAGCACGTTTCAGGTAACCACGAGCCACTCCGACACCCGCTATACAAATTTCGCCCATAGCTCCCAATGGTACAAGTTGCTCGTGTTGATCCAACAAATATATTTTGGTGTTTGATATCGGTCGACCAATTGGTACGTAGTTGTCGATAAAATGTGGCGGACAACTCCAATGTATTACATCGATGGTAGCTTCGGTTGGACCGTAAAGATTGACCACTCGAACGTGAGGAAGTTGATCTTGGCAATGTTTAATCGTAACGGGAGCAAGTTCTTCACCACTGCAACATATGAGTCTCAAATCCTTACAGACATCCAAAGATCTTTCTTTGAGCATTGCATTCAACATTGACGGCACAAAGTGTAGAGCAGTTACTCGTTCGTCTGCTATGATTTGGGCCAGGGCAGCCAAATCTCGATGGACTCCGGGTGCAGCAATGATCATGGTTGCACCGCTATTGAGTGTCCAAAAAATTTCGGCGAACGCAACGTCGAAGGTGATAGGAGTTTTTTGGAGGACGCGATCTTGTAATGTCAAAGGGAAAGCGCGTTGCATCCATTGGATACGATTAGTGAGTCCTTGATGTTCGATCTCAACGCCTTTGGGCAACCCTGTGGAACCGGAAGTGAACATTACATACGCCAGATGTCGTGAGGTCAAACCGGATACGGTTAAATTGACCTCGGGCTCTTCGAAATCATCATTGGGATTAAGTACGGTTCGCGCGTCCAACGCATGAGCCAATATTTTCCGTCCAACTGTGTCTGTTAATACAATTGTAGGTTGTGCATCGGCAAGAATCTGTACGAGTCGTTCACCTGGGTCGTTTGGTTCTAGTGGAACACACGCAGCGCCTGCTTTCAAGATCGATAAGAGACCTACGATCATCGCCGGCGAACGGTCAACGCATATCGCTACGAGGGAATTCCGTTTTATACCATACTTTACCAGCTGATATGCGAGTTGATTCGCTCGAAGGTTCACTTCCGCATAAGAAAGTTGATGACTTCCGAAAATAATGGCTGATCCCGTAGGTGTGTGTTTAACCTGCTCCTCGAACAGTTGATGAATGCAGTGCTGATCCGCATAAGGCGTTTGAGTTTCGTTCCAAGTTTCCAGAAGAAGGTCACGCTCATCCTGAGGAATAATTTCAAGCTTTTGAATTGCGAGATTGGGCGTGAATTCGAGAGCCTCGGCCAGACTAATGAGTACTTGCTCCATGTACCCACAGATGCGTTCGGGCTGAACTGGAAGTTGAACTTGAGCTGTTACTCCGAGTGCTGTACCGAAATCCTCAACTGATAATGTAAGCGGGTAGTTAGAGCGTTCCTGAGCATCAATGAATGCAGCGTCTCCGGAATCAACTTTCGTGTTAAGTATATGATGACGATAGTTCAGTAGTGCATTTGTTAACGGCGTGCCAGCGACGACTCCACTGCACCGCTGCGCTAACACTAATGATGCGTGCTCATGTTCTAACAATTCAGCTAATCTGAGATGTGTAGATTGGATAGTTTGCGTCACGTCGGTTTCATCCAAATCTACTCGAATTGGCAAAGTGTTGATGAATAGTCCCATTGCCCGATCGAACCTCGTGTTTGCCTGCATACGCCCAGATAGTACAGTATTAAATACAACTGGGGATCGGCCGCTGATTCGTGACAAAACTTGTCCGTAAGCCACATGACACAGGCTCGCCAGGCTTACGTTCAAGTATTTGGCCTGAGTGCGCAACTTGTGCTCTAGTTCGGTTGGTAACATTCGATGTGAGGCAGTAATTTGTAAACCATTTTGTTGTAAATCGGTAAGACCATATGGAAGTGTTGGCTCTGTAACCGAGGCTAGCATTTGCTTGAAAAATTTTTCGTGAATTACATCGTTATTACTTGAACGAGTTTGTGCAATAAGATTTCGGAAGGGTTCGGCCGGTGGAAGAGTATTACCGAGACCATCGAGAAATGTTTGTATTTCGCCTCGCATAATATCCAATGTCATGTGATCACCTATCAAGTGATGAAATACGAATAGCAGAATCCAACGATTTTCAATTTCATCATATGTAATGAAGGCTCGGATTAAAGGTGGTTGAGCCAAATCCATCTTATATTGGCCTGGGATAAAGCGGCGATTGAGTTGTTCAGAAATCGATCCATCGTTTCGATCAAGCACCAGCTCTGTAATCGTGAGAGGAGCGTCACGCCAAACGACTTGAGCTGGAACTGATAACCCTTGCCAAATAAACGCTGTACGTAGAATGTCATGTCGGTTTACGACCTGCTGGGCCGCACTCAGGTAGCGATCAAGTGTAACACGCTCCTTGAAAACTATTTGAGTGGAAGCGAGATATGGATCGCAGTCGGTGGTCAGCAGGTGATGGAAAAGAATGCCATCTTGAAGTGGCGATAGAGCATATATATCCTGAAGATTGGCAATGCCACCAGGTATGTATGAGATGATACGGTTAATATCATCTTGGGTGACGTCGATTAACGGAAGTATTTCAGGTGTCACGGTTTCGGTCTTTTCCGTTATTACATTCGGCGGTATTGAATGATTCGTCTGTTGTTTGAGGGAAGCAGCAAGTGTAGCCAAAACCGGAGTTTGAAACAAATCACGCACGGTAAAGCTCAAACCTTGAGCGCGGAGTCGTGCGATAGCTTTAACCGCAAGTAGAGAATAGCCACCAAGGGCAAAGAAGGAATCATATCTGCTGATTGTTTGTACGCCGAGTACTTCCCGCCAGATATTTGCCAAAATAATTTCAAACCTTCCAATGGGTTCTTCGTAGACGACATGGGGAAGTGCATGATCATCAGGCAAGGGCAGAGCGTGTCGATCGAGTTTACCCGACGATGTTACAGGGAAAACTGAAAGTTTGATGAAATAAGTGGGAATCATAAAATCGGGCAAATGAATGCTCAAATATTCCCGCAATGCAATCGGCGTTATCTCATCAGCAGTGACGTAAGCTGCGAGTCGTTTGCTTGGTTCGTCGATTGAGATCACTAATGCTTCACGTACAGCCGGATGTTCCACGAGTTTCGTCTCAATCTCACCGAGTTCGATTCGAACACCGCGTATTTTAATCTGATGATCCTTCCGACCAAGGCACATTAAGTTTCCATCGGGAAGATAATAGGCTAAATCCCCAGTTTTGTACATCCGAGCGTTCGGGTCACAACTGAACGGATCTTGAAAAAACAGCTCGGCAGTCAGATCAGGGCGATTTAGATACCCACGGGCAACGCCATCACCGCCAATATAAAGTTCTCCTACCGCTCCAACTGGTACGAGTTGACGATACGAATCTAGAATATATATTTTTGTATTCGATATCGGGCGGCCAATCGGAGCTATTTGCCCGGTGTAACGTGAATGGCACTGCCATAGTATGGAACAGACAGTGATTTCGGTGAGACCGTAACCATTGTAAATGTTTCTTACATCAAGGAGCTTCAGAAATGATAAGGTTGAAAGCATTTCACCCTCTAAAATAACCGTCTTGGAGGTATCATTTTGCAATTTATCTTTCCAGGCAAGAATAACGGATGGTGGTAGAGCTGCGTGAGTGATAGCGTTCTCTTGTACGTATGTCAATAGTCGTGCTTCATCCCAGCGTATGATGTCTGGCAATAAATATATACTTGCACCGCTGTTGCAAGCCATCACGATTTCGAATAAATGAGCATCGAAGCCGCAAGATGCAAACAGCAGTAGTCGGCTAGAAGAGCAAGACTTGAAACGTACGACTAGATCTTCCGCCAAATTCACTAGGCTCCAATGTTCAACCATAACTCCTTTGGGTACCCCAGTAGAACCAGAAGTATAAATGATATATGCGAGATGACGGGAGGTAAGTCCAGGGACGGTTGGGTTAGCTTCACTGTAATGGGTGAACGTTCCGTTTGGGTCAATGACGATTCGTGAGAGGACTGATTCGCCCAAGACGGAACGTCCTGTATCATCTGCCAATACAATTATTGGATCAGCATCAATGAGCATATCAGTTAAGCGTTTGCTCTTATAAGTGGGATCAAGAGGTACGTAGGTCGCACCCGCTTTCAAAATGGCTAAAAAACCAACGATTAACGTCGGAGAACGTTCCAGGCAAATAGCTATTCGCGACTCTGGCTTCACTTGATGTTCGAGTAGCCGATGAGCTAGTTTGTTAGCTCGTGAATTCAACTGAGAATAACTTAATGTTTCACCTTCGAAGAAAATGGCCGTAGCGTTTGGGGTGCGTTCGACCTGTCGTTCGAAAAGCTGGTGTATGCAATGATCCTTGCAATACATCATCTCGGTATTGTTCCAATCCATTATTAAGAGTTTACGTTCAATAGAATCAAGAATCTCTATCATAGCTACAGGACTATTCTCATTCACGTTTGTTGAGAATACTTTCAGCATCGTGCGGAAATACTTGGCTTGTCGTTCTATAGTCTTTTTGTTAAATAACGCAGTAGAAAAAGCCAGTGTGCCTACGATTCGATCGTTTGTTTCCGTTAGACTCAGCTCAAGATCAAACTTCACGACGTCATAAGTAGATTTTTCCAAAGTAACATCGAGGTCCGGCCATGTCCACGTACGTTTTTCTTCATTTTGCCATGCAAACAATACCTGAAAAATTGGAGTAGAGTCCAACCGTCGGGGGGGCTTTACAATCTCTACGACTTCCTCGAATGGTAAATCTTGATGATCAAATGCCTGGACAGTCGCAGTCTTCACCCTCATTAGCAGTTCCTTGATACTTGGCTGATCGCGAAGATCCACACGGATAGCCTGCATATTTACGAAAAATCCGATCAAAGACTCAACTTGAAGATGTCCTCGATTCGCGTTAGGCACTCCTATAATAATGTCATCTTGTCCGGACAATCGAGAGAGCACGGCAGCCCATGCACTTAGCAGTGTCATGAATAGAGTTACATCGTTTTGTTGACTTAAGCGCTTTAGATGTAATGTCAAATCAAAGTCTAGTTCGATTGGCACATAATCTCCGGCAAATGATTGTACAGTTGGCCGAGATTCGTCAGTCGGCAGATTCAACCATACGGGAGCATCCGCCAATGCGGTTCGCCAGTAGTTACGCTGCCTTCGCAGTCGTTCATCGTTCAGCCATTCACGTTGCCAGGCAGCATAGTCAGGATACTGAATCGTGAGTGGGGACAGCGAATTAGTCTGATGATATCGGTAAGACTTGTACAAGCACTTGAGTTCTTCCGTGAGCACCCCTATGGACCAACCATCAGAAACGATATGATGCTGAGTGATCAAAAGTTTATGGACGTCATCGCTAAGCCGGATGAGCTTCGCCCTGATAAGAGGTCCACTTTCCAAATCAAATTCATATTGAGCTTCCTGTATGCATAGAGTTTCGAATTGCGTAGCACCTTTGCAATTCGCTGTCTGTAGTGGAATGCCCTGTTGCGGATTAAGCAAGTGAATCTTGGGTTGACCGCCCACGCTGACAAAAACTGAGCGCAGTGCTTCATGACGAGCCCAAAGGGCGTTTAATGCTTGCTGCAAAGCACCTTCATCTAGTGTTCCTTCTAAACAGAATACTAGAGGGATATGATAGGCATGGCTAGCTCCAGCATGTTGAGCGAGAAACCATAGTCGTTGCTGAGCGAACGACAGCGGTATATCATCTACACGCTGTATCGGTCTGATGATAGGATCCACAGAAGAGTTTCGCCGTGATTCAATCACTGCGGCTAGAGCTGACAAAGTGGGGGTTGTGAAAAGTGTGGCTAAAGATAAATCGGTGCTCAGTCGAGATGCAATACGACTGCAGAGTTGTACGGCGAGTAAAGAATGGCCACCGAGAGCAAAAAATGAGTCATGGCGACTGATCCTTTCAATGCCAAGAAGTTCACTCCAAATCTCAACAATAGAACTTTCTAATGCCCCAATCGGTGCTTCGTAGGAGGCATGAACATATGCATCAGGACCAGGAGTAGGTAGAGCTCTTCGATCGATTTTGCCATTGGACGTTAGCGGCATTTTATCAAGTCGTACAAACGCTGTTGGCACCATATAATCGGGTAGAAATATTTTTAAATATTCTCGCAGCGCGCCAGGGTTAACTTCATCGGCAATGACATACGCGAACAAAGACTTTTCTGGGTCATCGTTGGCGATTACAACTGCTTCATGAACGGTTGAATGTGCGTTCAATCTCGCCTCGATCTCGCCCAGCTCAAGACGAAAACCGCGAATTTTCACTTGGTGATCATTGCGACCGAGAAACATTAAATTTCCATCGCACTGATAACGAGCCAAGTCGCCAGTTTTATACATCCGACAATTCGGTTTGTTTACAAATGGATCTGAAAGGAAACGTTTTTCAGTGAGCTCCTCAAGATTGAGATAGCCACGAGCAATGCCATCACCACCGATATAGATTTCACCAACGGATCCTAATGGCACGGGCTGCCCATGATCATCCAATAAATAAATTCGTGTGTTGGAAATAGGCCGACCGATTGGAACAGAACCCCGTTCATCAATAACACTTTTTATTTGAAAAGTCGTTGCTATCGTTGTTGATTCTGTTGGTCCGTATGCATTGATCAGGTTTTTAGGAGGTGCGGTAGATAAAACAGCATTGACCAAATGTGCATCCAAAACATCAGCACCAACAAGAAGGGTATCTAGATTTGAGAACGCATCTGGATGCGAGCTCGTAATCTGGTTGAAAAGACTTGGAGTAAGTAAAAGAATGTTGACGCGTTTCGATTTTATTGCATAGCAAAATTTATCCACATTGAGAACGGTTTCGCGGTCAAGGATAACGAGAGTTGCACCTGAAAGAAGTGCTCCCCAAATCTCGAACGTACTTGCATCGAATGCGGTGTTAGCGACGCAGCCAATTCTATCTCCGTTTTCAATTTTCGCATAGCCGTTGTTTATAATAAGTCGGGATATGCCTTTATGCGTGACCAAGACACCTTTCGGGGTCCCAGTTGAACCAGAAGTGTACATGACATAGGCCACATCGAGGCTGGATCCTGCCGTGAGAGAATTCAACGGTGTCATTGCTTTCAATTCTGTTTTGTTTAAATCGATCGTTGCTATATCCAAGGTGGTATCATTCATATTCGTTATTAATAAACGCGCTGAACAGTCATTAATTATCCATGTGTGACGTTCGGAGGGAGCATGAGGATCGAGCGGTACATAGATAGCATTGGCCTTGAGAATCGCCAACTGGGCTATGATCAACTCTTCCGATCGATCGAATAATATAACAACGTGATCGTGCGGCATAACGCCGTGCTTCAGGAGGTGGTGGGCCAGTGAATCCGCGTAAATGTTTAAGTCTGCATAACTGATCTCTCGTTGATCGAAAATTATAGCTGTCGCGTCTGGTGTTTGCAAAGCTTGCTGTTCAAAAATTCGATTTACACGTAATTGGTCTGGATAACTTGTTCGTGTATCGTTCCACGTCTGCAACAATAGTTCTCGCTCAGAAAAGTCAAGAATATCGATCTTGTTGATCGGATTTAATGCGTCCAACACCATTGTCTTCAGGAATGTTTTCAAATAGTTCGCTTGACGCTCAACGCTATCTTTATCGAACAATGCCGTCGAATACACCAGACCACCTACAATTTTGTTGTCGATTTCCGTTAGATTTAATTCTAGATCGAATTTAGCGACCACATAAGGAGAGTTTATGATTTCAACATTAAGATTTGACCATCGTGCTTTTACCGGAATGTGATTTTGCCATGCAAATATAACTTGGAATATCGGTGTGCAATCCAATCGTCTAGGTGGTTGAACGATTTCTACTACTTGTTCGAAAGGCAAATCTTGGTTAGCCTGAGCATCAACCACAGTCGTCTGTACCCGCGAGAGTAATTCTGCTACACTTGGCTCTCCGCGCAAATCAATTCGCATAGCCAATGTGTTCACAAAGAATCCTATTAAACGCTCAATTTCATGCTGCCCCCGATTAGCACTAGGAGCTCCGATAACAATTTGATCTTGAGCCGATAGCCGTGAAAGTACTGCTGCCCATGCGCTTAATAGCGTCATAAACATTGTCGTACCATAAAGCTGATTCATGTCTCTGAGTCTCACTGTTAGTTCGTCATCCAACTCAATAGGTACAACATCTCCAGCGAACGACTGCTGATCCGGACGGAGTCGGTCAGTGGGAAGATTCAATCGAACCGGAGCATCCTCCAGAGCACTTTTCCAGTAATCACTTTGCTGTTGCAGCCGCTCACCCGTCAACCATTGACGTTGCCAAAAGGCATAATCCGGATATTGGACCGTAAGCGGAAGCAAAGGATTCAATAAGTCATTTTCATAAGCTCGATATAGTACCTGAAGTTCATGTAAAAGTACGTCAAATGACCAACCGTCAGAAACGATATGATGTTGGGTCAGTGAAAGTACATGGGACTCGTCAGGTAACCGTATGAGTAACGCGCGAATGAGCGGTCCGTTAGTCAGATTGAATGGAGATCGTATTGCTTCATTACAAACTTCAACAAGTTGGGTTTGATCCTTTAGCTCTACCACGCTTAATGCAATACCCTGTCCGGAGTCAAGTATATGAACCCTCGGTTGCCCGTCAACACTCACAAATACAGACCGCAATGCTTCGTGACGATCCCAGATGGTATTTAGCGCCTGCTGGAGTGCGCACATATCGAGCGCTCCTTCGAGGCGCAACAAAAGTGGAACATGATAAGCTTCACTTACACCTTCAAGCCGAGTGAGAAACCATAGACGTTGTTGAGCGAACGACAAAGGTAAGGCCTTAGTTCGGGGTATAACAGTAATAGACGGGCGCAGCGCAGAGCCTACATTCTGCCGACTCTGAATCGCTTCAGCCATTCTAATCAAAGTCGGGTTAGCGAACAAGATATCCAGTGGCATTTCAATTCCGAGACGAGCAATTCGCATGTTAAGACGCACTGCCAGCAAAGAATGGCCGCCAAGAAAGAAAAAGGAATCATGACGACTTACTCGTGCAACACCGAGGAGATCACACCACATATCGGCCAGGGCTGTCTCTATTGCACCTTCCGGGGCCTCGTAAAATGAATGAGCAAATGCCCTATCATCTGGTGTGGGCAGAGCTCGGTTATCGAGCTTGCCAGTGATTGTCAATGGGAATTTGTCGAGTCGTACAAATGCGCTTGGAATCATGTAATCCGGTAGTTTTGCAGTGAGGAATTCATGGAGTTCTTTTGCGGAAACTTCGTGCGTGACCACTACGTAAGCGACCAATTGCTTTTCAGTATCTCCAAACGCGATGACCACTGTTTGTTGTACACTTGGATGCTCCATTAATACAACTTCGATTTCACCCAGCTCGATACGAAAACCACGTATTTTGACCTGTTTGTCATTACGACCGAGTATCATGAGATTTCCGTCAGGCAAATATCGGGCCCAATCACCCGTTTTATACATTCGAGCTTTGGGTTTATTTGAGTAAGGATCTGGGAGGAAACGATCAGCAGTGAGGTCCGGGAGATTCAGGTAGCCGCATGAAAGTCCGTCACCACCGATGTATATTTCTCCAACGGCCCCTTTCGGTACTAATTGCCCATATGTATCCAACAAATATATTCGCACATTCGAGATTGGGCGGCCTACCGGAACGGAACCTTTTTCATCGACCATTCCTCCGATACGGTAGGTCGTTGCAAAAGTAGTTGTTTCGGTTACTCCGTATGCATTAAGGACCTTTTTTGGAGACTGATGAGTGAGCATTGCATCAATCCCATGAAAATACATCGTATCACCACCTACAATCAATATATCCAATTGTGGGAATACAGTAGTTAGTGCATCGATAGACTGATTGAGAAGGCAAACTGTAAGCCAAAGAACATTGATTCGCTCCGCTAGTAAGGTGAAACAGAATAACTGTGAATCCAAAACGCTTCTCCGATCGATGATCACCAACGTTGCGCCATTAAGCAACGATCCCCAGACCTCGAATGTGCTTGCATCGAATGCCGGATTAGCCGCAAAGGCTATTCGATCGTTCTGCTTAATCTCAGCATAGCCGTTGTTCAGAGTTAGTCGCGCGATTCCCTGATGAGGCACCAAAACACCTTTGGGAGTTCCTGTTGTGCCGGATGTATACATCACATAAGCAGTATCAAGGCTTGAGCCTTGCGTAAGCAGATTTCCCGATGACATTATTTCGATATCGATTTGGTTTAGCTGTAATACTGGTATTTCAAACGATACATTCTCGATGTTTGTAATCAGAAGCTGTGCTGAACAGTCCTTCACCATCCAACGGTGACGATTCGATGGAGCTCCGGGATCTAGCGGTACATATATGGCCCCAGCTTTAGCGATTGCCAATTGGGCAATGACTAACTCGATAGAACGCTCGAATAGTGTAGCAATGAAGTCGCCATGCGTTACCCCAAGGTCCTTGAGTTTGTGTGCAAGCTGATTCGCTCGTATATTCAACTGATAATAGCTAATTTCTTCATTCTTATGGACGACAGCAATCGCATGAGGAGCGTTAAGCACCTGTTGTTCAAATAGTTTGTGGACGCAAGTGTCTTTGGGATAAGGCGAATCAGTATCGTTCCAAGTTTCTATCAAAAGTTGCCGCTCGTATGGAGGCAACATGTTAAGCTGTGCTGCGGGTGTATCATTCTTAGCTACTGTCGCCCATGCAAGCTCTCGTAAGTGATTAGATATGCGGTCGATACAATCAAGGTCGAGACGTTGACTATCGTAAATCCATCTGAATCGTCCATGCGAATCGACTTGCAATGTCATAAGCGCACCATCTGCTTCTTTCTCTTCCTCAAATGTCGATGAATCTATTGCTGATATGACGATTCGCCAAGGTTTAGCACTGTTTAGCGCTGGTATCGCTCGGAGTACAGGATAACGGGACACTAAATCCTTTGGGTAACTCTTTTTTTTATTGATGAGTATGATTTCTTGTTCGATGCGGTCAATGATTTCTGGGAACGAACTACCCAAATCAATATTGCATTCCATCGGCACTATCTCAGCTACAATTTGCGGACTTTGTATCAGGCCTTGTACCGGTACGCGCCTCCAGCCGAGCTGAAATTGAGATTGTCTTATGAGTCGCGCTACATAAATTACGAATACCCCGAGAATCGATGATCGCGGGTTACTCGCACACGAGTGAAGGGGTTCACGCCAGGTTCCAGTCATCCATTGGCATGTATCAATTTCCGCTAATGATTCGTATGGTAAGTGAATTGGCCGTATCCTTTGTAGTCGATCGTGCCAAAAGTTTTCGAACGGGGCAAGTCTTTCAAGTGTCTTCCTAACATTCTCAGCTTGTTCTGCAGTCAGCTTTGCTAGCTGAGTTCCTGGTTTGAGCTTAAAATCCTGAGCAAGGATTTCGGGATCAACTGGTCTACCTTCCAGAGTTGAAAACTCGTTGACCCAAACGTCGTTCGTGCTCGTAGTTATACACCATCCCTCTGGGCTGACGTTAATCAAAGTCCCCGGCGTCATACATGATTTTTGTTTGAGAATTTGAATCCGCTTTATTTGAACAGTGTTTGTACCCAATGTGAGTTTCGGACGCGTCAGTGGGTTCGAATACAACTCGCCGAAGTCTAGTCCACGCACAATTGCTGACAATGTTTCCGCCGAGTGCTTCCAATCGAGGTATGCACCTGCTTCGGGTCGCCGCGTACGGCGATAGAAACTCCGTTCAGAAATATCCTGCGGCCATGGGGATAGGCTACCTTGCTCTAATTGAATGACTAATTCACGAAAGCCCTCTCGGGCAGCCTGATAGCACTTGAGGTTCAATGACAGCGCTGTATCTTGTAATTCGATGCTTACTGGTTTTTGTATGGCTATTTGTCCGGCATCAACGACGGCTGTGATAGTGTGCCAAGATACCGCGTATCGTGTTTCTTGGGTCATAAGAGCCCATGAAGTCGCATGAGTACCTGCGAAACGAGGCAAAGGACTATCATGGTAGTTGAACGCTCCTTCGCGCACGCGTTCAAAGATCGATGGAGATAAAATTATTGGATTGACAACCGAAAACAACCAATCAACCGGTCCTTCCTTGAGCTCTTCTTCGAGTACTGCAATTGAATCCACCTGATGAACATCTTCTTGGGCTGCCCAAGCTTGGAAAGCTTTATCCGTTGCCAGGACTGACCGCACTTCATGACCTGCAGCACGAACATGCTCAGCGCAAAAAATTGCCAGAGTCGTACTACCGACAACAACGCACGATTTTGCGGACCTGCTAGACTTCTCGCACATCGCTTTAGATTCGATAATCTGTTGTTCGATGAATTTCCGCAAAAAATTCTTAAAAGCTGACTTCCTGATCTTATGTGCATCTTGTTAAGATCCTTTGCATTCTGCTTCCACGATGTCAAGCAGAGGAATAGTTTTTCAGCCTTAAAAAATATTGAGAGCATTCTTAGATTAACATATAGTTGGTAGTCGAAACAGTGTAGTTTCATAAAATTTTGGATTTTATTCATGTTTTTGGATGAGAAATCAAACTACTCAACAAATTCAATTCACTTTATTTCTAATCGGATTTTTTGATACGGTAAAGCTAAAGTACTTCTCTGTACTAGACATGGCATCAACATTTTTTATAAAAATTTAAATTTCTTTAATGCTTAAACAGAAACGTGAATTTATCACTGTACTCATTGTAAGTAAAGTTAATTAATAAATTATTATGAAAGTGGGTTGTTTTTTTATTGAATGAAAGTATTTTCTCTTGTTTTAACAACATCCAGGTTAACATGGTAAATCACTGTTTTGATAATGAAACGATTTTCAGTTTCATTGTACTTGAAAAAAAGCATTATACTTCAGATTGTTATGAATTAACCGTTCATCTGAAAACTTGAAATATAACACCATGTTTGAATTTTCATTTGTGTAAAAACTTAATTTCAAAATCTTTTATAGCTACAAATATACTGTTGATAATGATCATGCAAAAAACTTAGTGTGATTGGTGCATATTTTTTTTCCATTTTATTTATAAATATTAGAGTAATGCAAAAAAACGATACTTTTTTTCTCGGAGCTCCAACCGAAGTCTTTAGTACATCAAAAAAATTAATTTTCTCAAAATTTCTGATTTAATAAAAAAAATGTTAGATAGTGACAAAAAAATGCTGTGTAAAAAACTTTACACAGATTTAAAAAAGTTAATAATTTTTTACTCGATGTAACTATCTGCTTTTTCGTATATTCTCTAACTTTCAGTGATGAGACTTGACAAAAATTATGTGTATTACAAAAATATTGAAAAAAAACATTCGGAAATCATGTACTTTGAACTTAATAAATGTCTTACTGAAAGAATCATCATTTTTCTTACTCCGTGTCCTAAAAGTGTATTTCACACTAAAAAGCCTAGGTGCACTCATCATTTTCATTTTTTTCGTGACTAGAGATAGCGAAAACTACTTTTCCACTGATCCAAAAATTATAAAAGAATCAACAAAATAAAACAACATAAAATAGAACAGGACTAAAAAAGAAAAAAGAAAATAGTTCTATAAAAAAATAGGACATTGCAAAATATCCATCCACAAATTTATGCTTTGTGTTTTTTGTGGGTCTCGTATAAAGTCAATCAAATGAAATCCATGATAATTATAATCTTGACAGGAACTTATCGGTTCCTTTGATAAGTTAGCCAATACCACCAAAAAAAATTATCATCATTTCACCCTTTTTTTGCTACGCGCGTTCTTCGTGTTGATTTTTTTTTTGTAATTAGCGATGTCGAATAATCTCTTACGCCTGACTTCATAAAATTTCGACAATAGTTGTTGAACGAGGAAATACAATATTACAAAATATCTCTTTTTTTTCTCTGGTTTCGTATGTCGTTGGTCGCAATAGAACGTATTACTGTATACATGATTTTATAGAAATGTTACATGACTGTAATCGCGACTGAAACCGTTTCCTCAACAGCCTAGCAATCGTTAAAACATAAAAAAATTCTTTTTGACCTTAAACCAGTTGAATTGATTTTAGAACGGAATAAACGATGATTTCGAATTCGCGTTAAGCTCTTGTACAGAAGGAATCCCCTCATAAAAAAATTTAGAAAAATTACTTACAATTCGTCATTTTTGTTGAGTATTATTTCATCATCGAACAAAGACAAGGATAAAAAACGGAAGAAAATTAACTTCGCTCTAGTGAGCCCCATAACAATTGTGACTATCGTGAACAGTCTAAAAATAAAAAGTATATTTTGGCCAAAAAGACGAACTATGTCGGGTGAAATAACGAAATCTCACTCGACGCAGGATACTTGCTGCGGTTTTATCACAAAGAGAATCGTTTCTACAGCTGGTAAAAATAAATGAAACCGACATTGATGATTAATGCACGGAAAAAACGTATTCGTTTTGTATAGTGAGGAATATATTAAAACGCTATCGCTCCGGTAAAGAGTCTCTGGCAGCAACTTGTCATATCTTATAAATGTACTTGTCTCAGAGTCGCTGCCGCGACTCTAGATTTTTCAAGAATTTTCAAAGTATTCAGGCACCGATTACAAACTACATAGTTTTTTTGAATTTTGCAATTTTTCGTCCCTATAATTCTAAACAGCTTTATGTGTTAGCAAAAAGTGATGCACGTGAGAACTATATTTCGTATTGTTTTCGAGTTTTATTCATCATGCCAGACTGGCAGTTACTGATAAGTTTAAATATAATAAAAATCACAAATTTTGACTGTCAGCATAGTAAATTCTATGATAAATACACGAATATACACCGAATACGTGTGACATTTGACCATACACATAGATTTTTTTCAGGCTTGCCCAAGCATACTTTACAATATAAACATTTGTAGTGACTGAGAAGATTTTTTACTATGCTTACAAAGAAAAACATTCTTGAGTTTTTTGAATAAAATGTATGGACATTGGTTTTTTTTTTTACTATGGTGGATAGAACAATTCTTATTACTGCTTTTCGAATTAATGCTGCAATATTCCTAGTACTTTCCTCTAGAATTTTCGGCCTCGTTTTCTCCGTGTGAGTTCTTTGTGACAAGTGTGCAGTTCGATCGATATTTTGGCTAGATATTTCGCAAATCAATTAATTTCAATAAGGATCTGGCTCGCTGTGATAAAATTGCAGCGAAATTTCTTCATTTCTTCACTACAAGAAAACTTCGTTGGTAAAGCACACATTACGATTATTCACCACCGCGACACTCACCTATCAAGGCTTCGATTTGAAATTGTAATTGAAAACTTAATTGACTATTGTTTATTGGAATTTTATTATTTTTCGAGAGAAAATGTCCTTGGCACGCCAATATTTTCTTCAAAGGCCAGCAACCGACTAAATTCGAAAAATATTCGCACAGCGGTGATCTCAGATTCGAAGCTGGCTCTCTCCCACGACAGCTATGTAAAAAAGTGGGAGAAATTCTCCACCTAGCCGCTTAACCATCACTTTTTCGGTAGAAGAATTAGTATTGGAAAGTAAAGTATGCCAAGGCATATGGAAAGCACATATTCGCCGTGTGGGTGTAAACACAACACACAAAATGTGGACAGACGTATGTGGTTCAGAAGTGTGAACAGTTTAGTCCGAATCAATGTGATAGAGCCTCCCTCTTTTGCTGTACTACGCATTTTATCACGAAGTCTGCTTGTGAGATCATCGTGGAGAAATAAAGTATAAAAAAATAAGCGTCACTTACAGTCACGACCAACTGAAACGGAAGAATCTTTTGCGGCATTTTGTGTACAGATTGATCGATTTAAAAATCTTTATATGATGATTCTCAGAAAATTTTGTTACAGCTAACGATTAAACTTGATCTCGTCAGGGTCAAAGGTTAATTAAGGAAGTTGAGGCTGTACAGTCATTTTTTTTACCCAAAAGTTATGACCTGTACCTTTCAAAAGTTAGGCCAGTTTACAGTTTGGCAATGTTGCATACACTTTAAAGAAAAGTTGGGAAAAAAAAGACGAAAAACCGGTGAAAGCTCAGTCAAAAACACGAACAGTGACGATCCTAGCCTCAAAAAACTGCACGGGAAACAGATTATTAATAATATAATCTCAGCAAATCTCCTAATAAATCTGAAAAAATTGACATTATTCGGCAAGCCTTGCTCATGTTGCCCAAAAAATTTCATATTTTTAGCATTATTTTTAACGGAGATATCACTGAATGTGTCTTGACTTCCATAAGATTACATGTTATTTGGCCCAAATTGTTATTGTTTTTTCTCAGCAATAACGCTCCTAAACTGTCTGAAAATTTAACTGATTTTTTTTTACACTTCACTTTATAAGATGCAATCGGTTTAAAAGCGATGACATCATTTTCATTCTAATGCCTCAACTTCCTTAACCGTTTAAAATTGGCACATTCTGCTATCGAAAAAAAGCACTCCACTATTTTCTGTACGACAACCCGGACGATGTCGAGCTATAAATCTGGTTATCTCTGGAGGGCACTGAAACGTTTTGGTCGGTTGTTCAATAAGTACGATTGAGTTTTTGAGTTATCATTGGAAAATGACCTTCATGGGCTCTCGGTCCAGGCATGTGTCACAGGGATCAGCGGAGTGGAGTTTTCAATTGAAAAGATACTTTTCTGAGGTCATATCGAATTTTCCAAAACTCACTGCGTAGCTAGTTATCATGTTATTTAAGAAACTCCGTTGCGGACCGGTCTCTTTGCAACCGATTAAGGATGCACAGGCGCGAGAGCTGTTTTTAGATACCATTCTAATTTTTTTACGTCTTACAATTCAACATTTCTTTTCTATGCCTGTGAAATTTCAAGACCCTTTATCGACTGTTTGACTGAAATATTAACAGTCGAAAAGTACAGAAATTAACGTGTCGCCTATGGCCACAAAGCCTATTTTTCTTACTGTCCCCTTCAATCATCTTCAACTCAAAATTTCATATTTTTCTTAATTAGACGTCAAAGACTAAAACCATTATTTATGTGAATTGAATCGCGCGGAATCTAATGGTACGTTAAGGAAGTTGAAGCAATATATATAGGACATCATACGAAAAATACATTAGATTTTATTATTCCAAATTAATGAATTTAAAATTTACGTGAATCTTCTTGAATAGCGCTTAATTATGTGTGAAAAATTTGGAAAGGTTTCACCGTCTGGTAATCGAGATTGTTGATAATGACAAGGTTAAACATGGGCTCTTATGGAAGCTTTCAAAAAATTGCAAACTTCAACAATAAATATGTCAATTTCACGACGGTGAATCATCGGCATATCCCGCCAGAAGTTCAATACTGTCTGAAGCTTGCTGTTTAAAAAATTTTAATGTGCAAAGTTGGAAAATAGTTTTAACATAAGATACGCTTCAACCTCCTTAAAAAAGGGGGGTCTTAAAATTTTGCAGGCCCATGCGTCCCTTGTCATATACAGGGCAACCTATGTCGTATTGTCAATGGAAGTGACAGCTGTACTTTTCAGAATTATCTTGCAAAGCGTAACTTTTTATTTATTTTTACAAGGATTCATTTACGTTTAATAATTCAATTCATTAATAACTATTGAATAACTATTGAAAGAATGTCCAATTCGAAGAATTTTCGAGAAATCGAGTCGAGCAAAACGATCTCGACAAAATGTCAAATATGGTTTGAATTCCAAGCTGTCATTTTGACAGGACGAATGATTTTTCCGAATGAATGTAGCCCCACAATCGTCGTGGTTCAAGAACCAATCGGAATCGCGGAAAAGCGATGACAATGAAGAGCTAATTCACGCGTCACAAGCTTTACTTACAAAAAGGGATAAATGTTTATCTCTGATCTAATCTGTCAACTGACTACGTTCAACGTTGTCAAACGTTGCCTTTTCGCAATGTACTATCTAATCATGTGAAAGACTCGGAATGAAATATGTTCTGCAATGAGCTCAACTTCAGTATTATTCACGATTAAAAAATGAAGATAACGTTTTTTTTACTAATATTCTGCTGTCCACGGATAACCGAGGTAATTGCTTAAAAAAAATATAGGAAACCTGCCAACTGAGTAATACGACGTGCACGTACATCCTTAAAACACGTTTATTTGAGAGCTGATAAAATTTGCTAAAAATGAGCAGATTTTTCTTGACGAGTCGATCGACCTTCACGCAAGATCTCGAAGATTGTAGTGTTCATTTCAATTGCCCATGACTGTATTTGACCTTCAAAGACTCAACAGCTAAATCAATAACTCCTGAAATGAAAAAAAAAACATTACCAATTGAGCCTTCTGCAGAAATGGTATTCTCCGAAATCCCGTATCTGCTCGATAGTATAAAGCTCGATGCACGTATCGCGCTGATGTTTATGAAAGTTTGTTTAAAAAAAAATCACTTTTTCAGGATTACAGCGTTTTTACGGTATCGGTAGAATGACTCATTCCCGGTTGGCGGCACAAGGTCCAATCCTTTATCATTTATACTCGAGAACTATTTTGTGAAAAGTGGGTGAAAAAAATTTCAATTTTTTCACGAATTTCCGAGTGATAAGGGAATAATTCTTTTTCACTTGCAATTAAAGTATCAAGGGCACAGTTGAAGAGCTTGGATGATGATACATCGTTTTGTATGGAATCAAAAAAGAAAAATCCTTTCGACTTTTGGGAGAAATTTGGAATCTCTAATCCGTGGAGTTTTTTTTTAGATATTGGGGATTCAGAATACGCCACGATCATTGGAGAGCTCAAATAATAAGACGAGTTAAAATTCTCGGTTCGAAAATACACTCGCAGTTCCCATTTTGCTAATCAGCTCAAACCCATTCCTGATTTTTTTAGGATTGCTTGAGAAGAGTTTAAAAATGATCTGAAAAGATCAATTTAGTGATGGAAAATATCTGATGGAAAACTAGAGCAGCCTGAATGTCGTCTACTTGAAAAGTTGTTGCCTCCGAAGTACTCTAAATATGGGAGTTTCATAAAAAATTTTAATGTGAAATCTGATTTTAGTGTGAAATATTGAAGGAAAAAAATCTCGGATTACACGTACGATAATTATTCCCATAACTAGATAATGTGAAAAAAAATAATTCGTAGAAATTGCAAAATTTTTCACAGACGTCAGACTACAGTATTTTGAAGATAAATTTTGAGGATTTTCTTTTTTTTGTAACCTTCTTTCGTAGAAAAAATCGGCAGCAGAAAGGCTGATTCATGCAAACTCGCAGACTGCACTCAAAAATTAGTGGAGCTGGCCGTATATTTATGAAGATTATATTTTGTATGCCTATAAGCATATAGCTAAACCGGTATAAAAGTTCCATCTAAACGTATAGTCAGTATATCGGAATATAGGGCCGCATAGAGGCTCGGGAACGAGTACATATCGTCTGCTGGTCGCATCCCAGCGTCCAAGGTTTACGAGGTTTCGTAAAATTTAAAACAAGCGCTCTTTTCGTCTTGCGACAATCACTGCGAAATGATTGCAACTGCAACGTTCAAACTGGCAAAACACTATGTTTATTTTTAATGATTCAAATTATTTATTCCAACGCTACAGAGATTTTGTCGGTAAAAAAAACAATTGTTATTGAAACATATGAATCACGATGTCATGCACTATGGTTCCTGTGTGAAAACGTAGCATTCAAGCTCTGTTGATAAAAATTAAAAAATTGACTCAATGTCGTTATCAAAGTACTAATTAACTTGTTGTTATCAACAGTTTGAATACTGGCCTAGCGTATATTCGCTTTGGAAAACATCGAAAGAAAAATTTGTATAGTTTTGCAATTTTTAATGTTGTTTTTACAGTGAAATTCTTTTTGATGTGAATAGCGTACGTTATTCATGCATGAACATTTTCTTTATTGAATATTCTACGAGCGATTATTTTCATGTGAAAACTGCTATATATTTTGATCTGCTATGATGTATGAATGACATCGATGTACCAAAACACGATAACGAACAAATTGATAAGGATTTTTTCTGTATACCAGCGAATACAATACTGTAAACTGGAGTAGTCGAAACGTGGTCGGAACTCGGATTTTTTCTCTGAATCTGCGTAGACCGAGTTTGCGAACCTACATAACCTCAAAAAATTGTTTAAAAACGAACGGAAAACAAAAATTGTCAGATCACGGGCGGGAGTGATATTATATCCTTGGCATCTAATTCCAATGAACTTCAAACTCTCTAAATACTGAATTCTAAATTTGTGTTACGATACACCGCAACAAATAAAACATTTAACCCCCTCACCCCTCCGTATATTTACATAACTCTTACGAGCTGGAACATCTGATTGGTTAGTGATCAAGTTTATATTAGGGGAATGATTATATCTTCCACGTCGTTCCAGTGAGACCCGACTAAGATTGAAGAACACGTCACGTGGAAGTTATTAATATTAAACGGGCAGAGAATTTCAAACATATTCCGTTTGGTAATAGCGGTTCGACGTTAATATTCATCATCAGTCCAATATTTGCATCAGCACAAAAATGGTATCGGGAAAAAATCGTTTTAAAGCACAATAATTTTTCATTAAGTATATATTATGTTATTGTAATCTTTTTGTCTCAGATAAAAATTATAACTCAAAATTTAGGGTCCCTCAGAGGAAAAACATTCTCGAAATTCTCTATCCGCCCAATGTCAGCTCAAGCTCCTAATCCGAGCGAGCAACATGATGAAGTATTGTTTGAAGAGGTAAATATGAATGTACTTGCTACAAATTTTTAACAGTGCAAATCTGTACGTACACAAATCATCATCCAAATTTGTTTTGCAGGTGGGAGACAAAGGGCTCATAATACTAAACCGTCCTAAGGCTTTGAATGCATTAAACCTATCGATGGTTCATAAAATTCAACCGAAATTGAAACAATGGGAGAGTTCGAAGAGTGCCATAGTTCTGAAAGGATCAGGTGACAAAGCATTCTGCGCCGGTGGTGATGTCAAGTCACTTGTCCTTGCTTTAAGTGAACCTGGAGGAGCAATTCTTGGTCAAACATTTTTCAGGAATGAATACAGGTATGTTTTGGACTTTGATACATCTTTTTCTCTTGATGATAAAATTAATAATTTGATAATGTATGAAGTTATTGGAGAATTGCATCATGAAATTTCTATTATCCAATTCGATTGGTGCTAACGTTTTGTCTTTCAAAGTTGGTTCCCCATTCAAAAATTTTGTATTGATTCATGATATACAAAGAAGTTATGGTATGAGATTCTAGCATCGTATCTACTGGTTTTTTTTTATGTTTGCTTCTGTGATAACCACTGCAGTTTCAAGGTCTTTTACTTAGAGTGTTATGAAAAAAATTCTGGAGTATCCAGAAAACAGATAATTCTGCCGTAGTATTTTTTGGCCATTACAGTTCTGATTTCATGAATTGAAAAGATCAATCTATTCACAAAATTGTAATAAAAAATGAAATAAAAATTTTCAATGCATCAACAACGATCAACCCTTGTCCTTCTTTGACCGCCTCCTACGTGTATTTAACTGGAGTGGTAAAATAGTGACTTTTTCAGTTTGGATTATTCTTTAGGAACATATAAAAAACCCGTAGTAGCTATTATTCATGGAATCGTGATGGGTGGTGGTGTTGGGTTGTCGGTCCATGGTAAATATCGAGTAGCCACAGAAAACACACTATTCGCAATGCCAGAGACAGCGATAGGGTTGTGCCCGGATGTTGGGGCCACTTATTTCTTACCACGTCTACAGGGAAAACTTGGTCTTTATTTGGGCCTTACAGGATACAGATTGAAAGGTTGTATTATTATCAATCATAATAGATCAGTCGTACAGTTGTAATGAAAAAAACAGCCATTGATAAAACGACTATTTCAAACTTCTATATAAAAATCACAATATTTTTGAAGAACCTTATTAAAGCAAATTTTTAAGATGGATTCTTTCGTCCTTTTATACCCCTAAAATAGCTGCATTTGATGACTTTTCTAGGAACCGATGTACTCCATGCTGGAATTGCCACGCATTACGTTCCTGCCGAAAAAATAAGTGCTTTGACAGAATCTCTCTTAGCTCCTGGATCCCGGGACGTTGATCAAATTCTTGATGAATATCGGTCGAAAGATTTGAATAAAAAATTCTCCCTTGACGCGCACATGGGTCAGATAAATGAGTGTTTTGGAGCGAATACTGTAGAAGAAATTATTAATAGGTAATAAAACAGAACAGCTTGAATAACAAATTCTCATTGATAACGTGCAATCTCAAAGTAATTCTGGAATCGTTAATAGTTTCTATTGTTGTGTTCATTCTTTGAATCTTCTAATCATAGATTGACGTTATTTAATGTTTTTTCATACCTATCAAAATTTTACGTTAATCAAATTATCTCCGAATAAGACAAGTTAAAAAAAATGTAGCGCAATAAAGTTTCAATATTCGAATTGCAGATTGAAAAAGGATCGCACAGATTGGTCTGAACGAACACTCGAATTGCTCTCGAAAATGTCGCCAACAGCGATGAAAGTTGCTAAACTAGCAATCGAAAAAGGAGAGAAGTTGAGCTTTGGAGATTGTTTGAAGATGGAATACAGGTTGTCGTGTTCAGCTCTTACTCGTGAAGGCGATTTTTACGAGGGTGTAAGAGCTCTTTTGATCGACAAGGACCAGAAACCTATTTGGAATCCAAAATCTCTTGAAGATGTAACGGACGAACACGTTGCTAAATTTTTTACGCAAACTCCCGGCGACGGAGATTTGGAATTTTAAATTTTACAACTTCGGTATATGAAAGAAATATGCGTTTATAAGATGGAATAAATTGACAAACGGTTTATTAGCAATAAAACGAATTTTTTATTTATGTAAAACGAATCAAAAAAATAATTTCAATAACTTCTTACGGTAACACAACGTTCATCTTGTTTTCATTTTTGTCATAATCTACATGGCCAAAAATAGATCGTTGGTCTATACTTGTTCGGGCAAAGGGAATGTTTAAAACAACCAATAATCTTGTTTCTTGAGTTAATCGTGAAGCACGAGATGATGCTGTGCGACAAAAGCTTATAATAATAAGTCCGCTTTACCAAGGATTATTGTTATTTCAAAAAATTAAGATTTGTAAAATATATTGCTTTAGAATCTCGATGTGACGGAAATATCACACAAGAGGATCCTGCAGAATAAATCATCGTTAGAAAGTAAAATGTAATGTAAGTGAAGTCCCATTCAAATTTCGTACTTTCCAGAGTATTTTTTTCATTTCAACAATATTTTGCCCAATTGCGTGAACTCGAAGCCGGTTAATCTTATAAGACGGGCGTTTTGAATCGTGTTTCAGAGTAATTAACTAAACAAAATGAAAAAATTTGAATATCAAGCACTTTTTTCCAAATACATATCATTCATTTTTTAATGTATAAGGAAACAATCCTATCCTTGGCTACCTAAAAAACAACATCCGAAATGAAGAAACAAGCGTCGATAAAACGTTGCGTGTTCTTAACGAATCATTTTTATTTCGTGATTTTTATTTATCAAAATTTTTTTAATCCCTTCTGTGTATACGTCGTCGCAGTGTCTTGAAGCAATGTTATACATGAGATTATCAACAGAACTTTCGGCAACCCAGTTTATTTTTTTCTTTCCGTCCGGAATTACTGTTCTCGATGATACGAATCCTATATGGATGTTAATGTCAAAACAGTCATTCCTATTGGACATCAGATTCAAGATACCTCTTTTGTATTTACGAACGAGCGATTTTTCGACCACTCGATAATATCCTCGCGTACGAAAATGAACCGCATCGACGAAAATTATTAGACAATTTGTCGATCGTCGAAAAAGGTGTATGTATATGTATTTATATTGTTTTGTTGTTGTTGATGTTGTTTTTGAACTTTTTTGTTTAATGTTAATTACGTGGGTTCAGTCAATGTACTGGGCGAGCCAGCGGAAGCCTTCCCCGTAACCTTGTCTCTTCAAAACTGAGCACATGAACAATTCGAGAGGGCGACCGGGAATATCTGCACGAGGAATATTTCCCTGAAAATAATTATGTTGCGATTTTAATTGTTCCTTCATTACCTCGAATCCTTCACTTGAATTTATAGAATCATACCTTTCCGGTCGTTTGTCCATGAAGTTTGAAGCACTGTCTAAGTTCGTCCTCGGACGCTGCACCTGGCTTATCAATTTTATTGCCTAAGATGAGTACGGGAGAGGAACTTAGTTGCTCATCCGAGAATAGGGCATCTAACTCGGCTTTCGATTCTCCTAATCGGCTTCTGTCGCTAGCGTCAACCAAAAATACTATAGCATCTACAGCTGGAAAATAATCCTTCCAAACTCTTCGTGCTGAAACCAATACAATATTTATAGTTTCATTATATTCGTCTACATTTTTCAAATCTATTTTTCTTTTCCACGCATTCTATTTCTCACACTCAAAACATTGTGTACAATTTCTTTAAATTGAAATAATAATTTGGAATCAAATTCTCAATAAATTTAGTTGTGCTTTTAATGCAAAAAAGAACTAATCAAGTTCACTGAACAAGAGAAAAAAACTGAGAATGTGCTACACATATTCAAAGAAATGTTTCAATGCTTGTTTCATTAAATTGAAATTTAATCATTGTTGCAGGTCAAATATGATGTCGTTGATTTTTGGCTGGTCAAAAAATGAATAAAATTATCAAAAAACTCCCATACTACACACGACCACAAACGAAATTTCTTTCACGTTAATGACTTTCACAAATACTTATTATTTGTATGAACTTTCAATTAGTATAACGAACTGAATATACGATTTCCGAAATTTGCAATATTTCTAATCAGTTTTACGTACCTTGCGTATGACCACCAAGGTCAAACGTCGTGAAACTAATATTACCGATGGACAGCTCTTCCGATGCTACAAACAAAATTAAAAAGAATATTTTTTGTATGTTTTTTTGGTTTTTTTTTTCTTTTATAACATGTCTTTGTGGGCTTTGGCAACAGTGAGTCGAGGTTCCAGCAATTCAATGAATATTCTAGAGAATGATTAATCATGATTCGTCACGTTCATAGGTCAGATATACAAAGTATTTAACAAAGAAAATAAACATAACAGTCTCTGCAATTGTATTATTTCCACTTTTGGAACGTCAAAATATCAAAGAGCTGGATAGTACATTTTATTTTATATAGTTATTGGAATAACTTTGCGTAAAAAGTCAGTATCACAGAAAAATTTGCAGAGCTTATAATGATACTAGCCAACAGTCTGTGATTTTTATGTTCAGTATTCACAACCTACTCAAGCGAATTTGAACATAAACTAAAATTAGCAAGTTACTATTTTGGTTAAATCATTTATTGTATCAAAAAAACAAAAAACATTAATTTCAGTTCTTCAATGACGTAAGATTATATTCATTCACATGAAATATTTTTGACTGATGATCAAGATGTATTTAACGTAAACCATTACAATCAACGGCACCGCATGAAAATGCCAGATCAAGTATTTGAATCCAACATGTCAAATAAGTATAATGGTCGATACCTAATCTCAGACTCTGTGAACTGGAATGAATAAAATCAATTATAACGTGGTACTCAGACGAAAACAAGCTAAAAGTGGACATTGTTGTAATTCACTGGAACAATGATTCTTTTTTCGGTAATTATGCAGTTTGGTTACTTTTCCGAAAATCAATGGAATTTTTTTTTCTTCTTCTCGAAGTTATCGATTGGACTATAGTAAGTGATATTTCGTCGGGGGAGGCTAACATTTTCCATAAAAACCATGAGTTATGGAGTTTTGAAGTAACTAATCGAAGCCGTCCATGCTAAAAAAAAATTTCTTTCGTTGATTTTCGGAAAAGTAATCAAACTACATAATTACCCTTTTTTCTAAAGACTCAAAATTTTGTTTCCAATGAATGGATACAGTTACAAGTTGCAATTTATTATTAATATTTCTTTAAGATACCACAGACTAAAGTAGCAAGTACAATCCGACAGTGGAAAAATTAGAAAAAAAAAGCGCAGCTTATTGTGTCTTAACGTTACAAGCTACATACTTTTCTATTTAATTGTTTACATGCCTGTTTCAAATTCAGTAGAAATAAGTAGTTTACTTGTATAAGTTTGTTTGAAATTTGGCACAATTGATAGAAAATGAGGGTGCATATTGATTATTGCTGGAAGCACAGCCTAGGGAATAAAAAAAATGTGTCCAACGAGTCTGGAAATTGGTAACCAAATTAAGGAAAATTAGCAAAGGTTAATTACTTGGATGCAGTGTAGGGACATGTTGTGCCAATCGGTCGTCCTTCAACATATGAAGAAGAGTCGTTTTGCCAGCATTGTCCAGGCCGAGAAACAATAGCTTTCCATTCTTCTTCCACAAGCCTGAAAATGAAGAGATTAAAGCATTGTTCTGTGCGTTGGAAGAGAATTTGCACTCCAACATGACTGACACAGGTTTCATGGAACTACAGCTGTGTGTAACAACGAATGTTTACTTGAATTTGGCATACCAGAAATATCAATTTTGGGACAACATACGGTTCGAGTGAAATCTGAACTCAGTTTGTTTTGCGATTCTTCAGAAAAGTTATGAAAATCAAACAAGTTTAGAGTAATTTGATACTCGCATCTTGATGCATCAAAGTGACAAAGAAAATTTTTTAATTTTTTCACTTGGAGATGATAGTTTCTTGAAATTGTTGTCTATTCATTTTCAATTGTCATTTAACGGTGCAATATTGAAAAATGATGAAATACTGACCTAGGAAGTCCAGGACTCCAGATAACCATTGAAATAAGAACATGTTTCACTGCTGGAAGATGTGTCGTTCAAACGGGCGCGTAATTGTCTTGATACTTTGATGACTCTGCAAAAATATGTGGCCTGAGTAAATCGTCAAGTGTTGATGACAACGAGGTATTTTTTAATAATTTTTTGTTTTGTTTTCTTTGTTTTTTTTTATACACACGGAAGGAAAAGGAGTTAATACGCGAGTTGTACCGGAGAAACGAAGTGGGGCGCGATTGTAAATCGAATCAATGGGGCATGCAGCTGAGAGACGAGAGTTCCGAGGGAAACGAGAAAAGAACGAAATGATCGAACCAAAAGACATGGAAGCAATGAACGCTAAAGTAAATCTACGACAGGAGAATACACGCGAAAATATACTTTTCTGTCTTCTTATTTCTACGGTCCGAGATACGTAAATCGAAAAACGTAGTTGGCGCTCTCTCGTTATATTCAATGCTTCGAAAATAACAGCTTCAATGTTCACTGATGCACCAACACACCAAAGATTCGAGTAATCACGGTCGAGCACAAAGTCAAGTCAACGCGCGTGCAATATCACGTTAATAAGCATGTAGGCAAAGATCGTTCGACGTTTTTAACATACCCGTTATACGTATATATTAGAAACAAAAAAAACAGATGGCTAAGTCAGAAAGAATAGACGGAAGAAGGGAAATACTTGTTCCCCCCTCCTAGTTGAAATGTCACCTCCCTGTGCAGCTCAGTTAGTTGGCAGTTGGCACTGGTGACGTCTACTTCCGTCAGCCATATTGGCTCATTTCGCAATCGGGCAAGCGCGAAATTTTCAAATATTGCTTCATTGCAATTTTGGTCGAAAGTTTATTTTTGAATGTATTTGTGTCATTCGAGAGTGCATGAAGATGCAATCAATTGCAATAAATTAATTTCATTCTTTACGAAACGATTCATCATAGAGTTTTATATATCTTATAATAAGAAAGTAATTGAAGTTTCCATAAATGTTTGACGCTACATATATATATATATAAATAATGAGTGCGAATGAATATGCATTCACTATAATTTTGTATATACATATACTTTTTACGAGACTCTGTATATATATATATATATATATATACATATAACAAAAATACGATCGTCTCGACTGATATGGCAGAAATTGACTGCATACCGCATTGCCGCATGCATATGTGTCTGGCTGGAAGAAAATGGACGTGATTGATAGATCGTAAGGATCGTAAGGTGATAATCCCTGCAAAATATATATTTAAAAGAAAAGCCAGTAGAATCGGCCTTTCGAGTTCGCTCAGTTCGAATTGACCAAAAATGGTCGAAGTAACTGAAAATGGTGTTCATAAAAGCGCTATTAAATTAGTGAACGATCTTAATTATGGGTAAGATTAACCTCAAATTTAGAGTCGACCATCAACAAATTGATCATCTTTGATTAATTCCTAATTTTTTTACATAAAAAAAACAACAGAAAAATTAGCGGAACTTATCATATTGTTGTTGCCACTGTATCGATGCTGAAAGAAATAATCACGAGTTGTGAATGGGGCACAGCCAAGTGAGTTGAAAATTTTTTCTATTCTTTACCCATCTTCCAAAATTTACTGCTCAGCAATAATTTTGATTTTATTTGATCTCATTTCTACTTGAACAATAATTTAGAAAACTTATGGAATTGATAACTCTCAATGGCAAGTATGTCATTGATGCAATTCCTTTGGAAGCTTGCGTCGGCAATATGGTACGCAGAATATTGCAAATTATTCGAGAAGAATATACACTGGAATTAAAAAATAAACCGGAAGAAGCTGATCCACAGGAATCTCTTCACAAAATTTTGACTTCAGGCGGTGATCAAGACATTGACTTTAATATTTCAGTGCCAGATTTGAAATCGGCTTTGGTTGAGCATGTCAATGAATTTGAAGTCGAATTGGAAACATGGTAAACTTTTTAATGAAAGATCCAAGAAATATGAGAATTTACTGTAATTCATTAAATCTTTAGAAGCTTTGATACTTCATTACAAGCCGGAGTCAGGTTATTATCAATTTGGATTGCCAAAAAATTCATTTGTGATAAAATATATTTCTAGTTGCACAACATTTTAATGAGAAATTTCATCCCCTGTTGCAAATTTTGAGGTTACAATAAATGATGATCTTTTGAATGTTAACAAGTAGTCAAATCAGGGTATAGAGCTTTCCTATATCATTTGCTGTACCATATCAAAGCAATTTCAAGGATAAAATGCGTTCTCTCATATTCACAGAATAGTGAAATCTATAGAGCTAAATTCTCAATCAAATTATCAAAGCTTCTGGTTGTAAAATACGAGGCCCAGTATAAATGAAAAACGAAGTTTTTTGTTTTGCAATGAAGCCAAATCCAACGTTGCACTTTATATCCTTTTCACAGCTCTGGAAATATAACAGAACAAGCATCAGAACATATTCACTCTAATGAGATTGTAATGACTCTTGGGAAATCTAAGTTGGTGGAGGATTTCTTTAAAGAAGCAGCTGAAACTCGAGCCTTCGAAGTGATAGTGGCGGAAGGAGGACCATTTTTAAGTGTATGTATTTACTTAGTTGATAGCACTGATATGCAGATGAATAGTAACGACAAAAAGGGGAATTTATAAAAAAAATAATAATTTGCAATATATTTGCTAACTCAATGATATTGAACTATTTGAAAATCATGTATTCTTCTCAGGGTCAAGAAATGGCGGTCAATTTGGCAAAGGCAAAAATAAAAACAACTCTTATTTCGGACGTTGCAATATTTGCCATGATGTCGCGTGTCAATAAAGTTATCATTGGCACCCACACAGTGATGGCTAATGGAGGGCTCAAAGCACTCACAGGATCGCACACAGTTGCCCAAGCTGCTAAACACTACTCTGTCCCAGTGATGGTATTACTACCACTTTATAAATTGTCACCACTTTATTTATGCTCGTACGATCAAGATGGATTCAATAGACACGCGGCGCCGACTCAGGGAGTTATAGACGGTGCGAATGCGCCGCTTATGGAAAAAATACAGGCATACAATCCAGTTTTTGATTACGTTCCACCAGAACTCGTCACGCTATTTATTTCTAATACGTACGTTAAGAAACATGTATTCACTTGGGACTTGATTCACTGTCGACAACAGTGAAATTCTTTTCGAAAATTATGCTTATTTTATTTTCATTTATTTTTCAGAGGTGGGAACGCACCATCGTACATTTATCGATTGCTGAGTGAACTGTATCATCCGGACGATTACGAATTATGATACGAATTCGGTGCAACTCACAACTGTATACAATATAAATTAATTGGATACCAATCGCGACTATGAAACTTTTTACCGCTTGTATAATCTATGATTTATCATGTGGAATCTGGATACCATTTTATTGTCATTAAATTATTTTCCCAGAGTTGAAATATATTCAATTTCTTTTGAAAAGAGCTTTTTCCGATCCTTTGAATTAATCGATTGAAAAGATCCATCATCTACAATTTTACAATCTCTGATAAGCACAACGATGAAAAATGTTTCATTTATATAATTTTATTTTCGCTTATGCGTCGCGATTCGAGCTTCAATGAATGTGATCAAGTGAAGTGAAGTTTTAAACTTACGTTGTTCAACGTAATAAAACCGGATTTCGTGAATTACTAAAATCAATAAAAAATACCTCATTGAAAATTAGTACATTTGTCACTCTATCCCCCTTTTAGCTCCATAACGGCTTTTAAGTTTTATTTTTTTCACATTAAATAACAATTGAGTTTTACAAATCACATCAATTGTGACAATGACGTGATTTCAGTTTTGTACATATTTACAATACTTAGGTATAAATACAGCCTTGCTTTGATGTTTTATCCTCAATCTTCATACATAAGGATTCCAATTGCTGCCATCTTCAGGCTGGAGAGAATTTGTCACCAGCAATATCATGTCAACTATCCACCAAACTCCCAAACCGCCCAGCGATAATAATTTCCCTACTGCTGTTCCTGTCTGTCCAAGACAAAAACGATCCATCCCCAGAAAACCGAGCAAAATACTGTAGAGCAATGTGGTGGCAAAATAATGTCCACTGTATCTGATACAGGGAACACCTTCTTTAAAGAATGTTCTTGGTCCAAAGCATTCTATATCCGGCAAAACTGTACAAGACACTTCTGTTTTTTCCACATCTTCGTAGCGGGAGCCTCCAAACTAAAAAATATTGATCAATAATCCTTTGTTTCAAAATTAATTGAAAATTTTTCAAGTTAGATGAAGGATTTTCTAAAATTAAAAACAGTATCGAAAATAAATGACCCATTTAAATATGAGTGACGCAATTTCATCAATACTTTTTGCTAATCCACAATCTAATAAAAGTGATTGATTCAACTACTTGTTTCAAAATTGGAAGTAAATTACACTCTATTTTTGAATATTAAATTTATAAACTTGGTGAAATATTCCAATTGGCAATAAAAAAAAAATAAAAAAATTTAAAATTTTTATCTGACATGGTGGTATATTTTAAGATTGAATGAATATAAATGTACCTTGACACATCCAAAGCCGGCTTCATCTTTGGCAGTTTTGTTTCCTTTATGATCAATTGGTTCTTCGCATTCTATAAACTCCTTAGGCCTAGAAAAAACAATCACCTTTTCAAACTACATTTTAAAATGAGATATTTTTCTAAAATTAAAAACAGTAGGAGACTAAAGAAACATTGGTACTCGCTTCATTATCAAAATTTTGCCAACTAAGACCTATATTGTTATACTATGAATTTAATTGATTTTTAAACTTACAAATATTTGCACATAACCAATGGGCCTTCGGGTCTGTATTCTTGCCGTGATTCTTCACTTTTGTTGACAGCATTGAGCATCATACATTCTGCAGTCATCCAGCAACAAATACTGAGAATTATTAAGAGCCTTATCTTCATCTTTATCGAATTCAGAGTCTCAATGTGTATGTTTGTTTGATTTTCAATGCTAGAAAACGAGTCCAAAAGCAGTTCAGTTATAATTTTTTCGTTCGGCGTTTATTCTAATTCTCCTGCCAACAATAACACGACACTGGAGTCTGGAGAGATTGAGAGAAGTACTGGAACTGGAAATATATATAGAATGAGATAACACAACAAAAAAACCATTTTCGTATAATAACAAAAAATATGTCATAAAATGTTCATGTAGAAGTCCTTCATACATCCAACAGAGGCGCTTCAGTCGGATTATGACTGTAACGAAGTGCCGTATGCCGTAGCGTGGCGTCTACGGATTCGCAGTTTGCCGGTGTATTATTATTATTTGTGCTCGATTATTATCACTGATTCTCGACTGTTTTTGTTCACCAAATTTTGATTAAAAACATTTCTACGTAGAGTCAGTTAAGGAAAAAAGACAATCGAAAGAAAAAAATAGCACAATGAATAATACAACTATTACTGATCAGTCCCTAATGGACAAGTCAATGCGTAGTGTATTTGGTGAGTTTTCGTACTGTTTCGACGTTTCGCAATTTTGGAGTATCATTTGTGTTGACATTCCAATCTTTGTGCTTTACAGTTGGAAACATTCCGTATGAGGCTACAGAGGAAAATTTAAAAGACATATTCAGTGAAGTCGGTCCAGTTTTGTCATTCAAGTACGATGAATATTTTAAAAAACTATTTTGTATGGAAATCCCATCCTAACCTCCAACTCCAATTTACTTACTCCAACCATGTAAATAGTGTTCAGGATTTACATATTTATACAAAAATTCTCGTTCCACGATTTCTATGTTAATTTGAAAAATTATAAAATAGCTTTTTTTTTAACAGAAATCTATTAATCTACATTGAAATATCAAATGATGTATCATAATTGTAGCAAAATCTTTTCAACACACACATTTTTTGTTTTCAAACCCATTTATATTTTTATAATAGGTTGAGATGCATCAGCAGCCTAATACTAATAAACAAAACTACCAGTACAAGTCCTGCCACATTTTTATCTCCTCGAATATAATGGGTTCGAGCTTTCCTGTTCTTTTGAACCATGCTTATAAAATGATGTATTGAATAGTAAATCTAGATTGTAGAGAGTACTTTTCACTTTTCTTTTTTTCCATCGGTCCTTGTTATTGATAAATTCGTTTAGAGCTCTTGAACTTTTTGTTGATCCTGACACTGTTGAAGTTTATTTTACACCTTTCGGCTTGAGGGGATCATTTGTCGGATTAACACGTGAGCAAAAAGCAAAACATCTCTGTACTTACATTGGTCCCTATATCAAAAGATTGCTCAGTCATTGTCGAAGCAGTTTGCTCAAAAAGCTTTCCAAGCATAGTCACATTACAGTGAACAAAAACAACAAAAATGGAATGTAAAAATAGAAGAATACAGAAGTCATCTTAATAAATTGTAATTGCAAATGGTATTGATGATTACGGATTAAGAAAAAAATGTGATGTTGAGCTGAGCAAGAATATTTGAATCATTGAAAGAATCTTATGTTCAAACTATATTTCCATTTTCATACAGAAATCCAATAGAGAAAGTTCACAGGATGATAAGATTTTGGTCATTTTAAAGTGCTCACGGAAATTGTAATCAGGCATTCCCATTGATAACCTGCTCACTTAGAGACAGTTGAATGAATCAAAATTGACTCAATAACCCTCATTGACTATCTTAAAAATCTTTATATTGAATATGATTAATTGATGATACAGATTGGTTTTCGATCGGGAAACCGGCAAACCAAAAGGCTATGGATTCTGCGAGTACAAGGATCAGGAAACGGCTCTCAGTGCCATGCGAAATCTCAATGGATATGAAATCGGTGGCAGAACTCTTCGTGTCGACAATGCTTGTACTGAGAAAAGTCGAATGGAAATGCAAAGTCTTTTGCAAGGGCAGAACACAGAAAATCCATACGGGGAAGTCGTGCAGGCTGATAAAGCTCCAGAAGCTATAAGCAAGGCAGTAGCTTCATTGCCACCAGAGCAAATGTTTGCATTGATGAAACAAATGAAACTTTGCGTTCAAAATAATCCGAACGAGGCTCGACAAATGTTACTGCAAAATCCTCAGCTCGCTTATGCATTGCTTCAGGCTCAAGTCGTTATGAGAATTGTAGATCCTCACACTGCAGTGAGCATGCTACATAAAGCAAATCCAATACCTGGTCTCCTGGTGCCATCTGAAAAGCCGACCACTCATGGATTGCCAACTCGAATCGAAGAGCCTTGGACTGCAGCTAGACCAACTGCAACAAATGTCCCACCTCCACCTATATTTGCTGGTACACTCTTTAGTTCACAGAGTATAGAGAATTTTGCGAAACTTAATTTTTTTTTTTCCATTATCAGTCATCAATTGCCTACCACTTTGGACGATAATGGATATTCTTTTTATCACGAATAATTTCATCTGAACGCAGAAACATTATGTTATCAATTGACTTGACACGAATTTTTTTTTAGTTCTTGTATTTCGTGATCGATTGCATTCCGGTTAGATGTTAGAAAAGTATCATGCTTATTCCTGTTGAGGAAAAGAACATCTCTAATTGCAAATAGATGGATGTGTCAGTTTTAAAGATTGACTTTATTTTCACTGATTATTAATAAAATCAGTTGATGCAGTTTTTATCTATATGCTGAACCTTATCACTCCTTTTGAAATTAATCAAAATTTATTAAATAGGTCAAGACGTGGATCTCCGAACACTAGACAGACAAATGGACCCGCGATTAGCGAGGATGGATCAAGATCTTCGAGGTCCTCCTCCAATACAGCCTGCAGCAGTTAGCGTTCCACCCCCAGTTCCACCTGTTGTTGGAACTGCTGGTCCTTTTAACTTGCCTGAAAAGTTGGTATCTCGTAATCTTTGTTCCGTCGGTTGAGGGTGAAGTTTTATTAAAATTTTCTATGCTCTTCTTTACAGCACTCTTCCTGTGGAAGGATCTGAGAGGTCTCGCAATTAATAACTGTATGATTGCCATGAATAATCGATTTTCACTAATTATTTATTTTCCAATTTTTTTTAGCTTCGCTCGGGATCCACGTTCCGATAGATTTGCCAGAGATCCAAGAGATCCCCGTGAATCGAGGGCTGCCGTTGATCCAAGAATGAACAAAGCAGCTGGTGTGTATTTCAGTATTTTAAAAACTCCCACTTAACGAGTCATTTTTTTCAACAATATTTTATTTCATATCTTGACGAAATTTCCGATATTTTGTTGGCGTGTTTTTTTCAAGTGGACCTCACTAACTCGAGACTGAAACTCATTGAAGTATCTCTTATTATGACATTTTTATTTAGTTCATTTCGATCTAATCAAGTTTTCTTCGTATCCTATTATCAACAAAAAAAATCAAGAGTTTTATTATCATGGATGGTTTAATTGGAAAAAAACAAAAAAATTGTAGCACCAGCTTCAGTGCCTCCAGTATCAGCACCACGACCTGTAGCTCCACCGGCTGTACCGGCCGCAGCGGCGAGTACTGGAAGTGCGGCAACAACCGCGAGTGTCTTAGCTGCGTCAAACAGTACAGCGACTTCGAGACTAATGGCAGGAATGTCACCAGCCGGTAGCATTCCAAGCGGCGCGTCTGATCAGGAAAAGGTACGCATAAGAAAAACGAATACGATTGTTTTAGAGCAATGATGATGAGCGTTTTAACCAATTTGTTTATTGGGTTTACAAAACGTCGAGAGTTGAACGTTTAATCTTATAGACGCTTATAAAATTGTGACACGTTGAATAGCTTACGGTAAACCGTTACAAAATAATTTCTCGATTTTGTCAAATAAAAAAATAGTCATTATTTGGATAAAAGAAGAAACTTAATTTATGTCGTTATAATGTCATTGAAATATTGTTCTCAACAGGCCGCTCTCATAATGCAAGTATTGCAGTTATCAGACGAACAGATAGCCATGTTACCACCGGAACAACGCCAGAGTATATTAGTCCTAAAAGAACAAATAGCCAAAAGCACACAGCGCTAATGGTAAGCTTCGTTTTCGTAAAATAAGTGCTACGAACAGAAAGTGAATTTTTAATTCAAAGCTCGATGCTGCTTACCCTTGTCAGCTTATTTTGAATTTGATCAAATAAAGAAAAAAAAAAAAAATACTGAAATCGTTGAGTAAAATATTCAATGGCATGTTTTAATTGAGATAATTCAAATGAAATCTATGAGACCAGCTTCTGCGACCGATAGGTATACGAACTAGGTATACGGGAACGAATCGTGTTTCTCGGTGATTCAAGCCCACAAGTTTGTTTCTTGGACGTACAGACCTTCATCGATAATTGGTTGATAAGTGAGAACAGTACAATCTTCATTATTGTACATTTGAATTTTATAGAATTCGTCGTATCGGGCCTAGAAATGTTAAAGTTCAATGAAATTCACAGTTTTGGAGTCTCATAGTTGAGTTTTGCTTTCCTTTTCATCTATACTGACCTCGATTTTAATGTAGAACGTTCGGGGATTCTTGCTTTCAGTATACTGTTCTGATTCAAAAAACTCTTTTATTCTGAGGAGGCTTTCATTGGGATCAATCGTTGGATTAATGAATACATTCCATAAGCCGCAGTGCATTAACATGCAAGGAGCTTCGTGCCATTCATCTTTTAAAACGCGAATGCTGCAAAAAGATGTATCATTGTGTAAAGTATTAACGTTTCGATTGTCTTGTTTTCAAGGATGCAGATGCCAAAGCCTGCATAAGAAAAATGGAGGAGGTTCCAAGCTGAACACGTTAAGCGAAGGGAATTATGATTTAGCGAATAATTTTTCGGTACTCTGTTCGTTTGATATTTTACACTGGAAGAAGGAAAATAAAAAAAGTTGAAAATCTGTATAATCTACAACTCAAGAAATACACTTTTTTAATGGAGGTAGTAGTGGATGATATTGCTTTAAAGTAGCGATCATTATTGAGAAATGAGATGTTATACGTACTCCTCAGATTTCACGCAGGAACTGTTACCATAATCGATAAAATAAACGTTCAGCGTATGTCCTAACTCATAAGGTTGCGATTCGTTCGAAACCACTTTTGACCGATACCATTTGCCATCCATGAATTTAGCACAACATAATTGACCTGTTGGATATAAATATAAACATGGAATCCCCGGATCGGTAGATTGGTAGACGCGAGTACAATAACCAAATTCAAAGTTATCAATGGAAATTTTTACCTGAATAGAAGGACTTCAAAAGCGGTTGGTCCTCGGCATGAATTTGCATTTCGGCCATTATTTTTTCGTAATGCTGCCGTTGTTGTGTCAATATCTGAATATAAAGAAAGTACGTTGTAATTATGTGAGAACATAACTCCGAAAACATTCCACTGGCTAATGCTTCTTAGTTATCGAATCAAAATAATGTTTGATATTAAATTTTAATAAGCGGAAATTATATTTTTCAATCAAGTATGCATCAAGGAATAAAAATGCGATCTGCGAATTTGTTGTGATTGATAATATTTTTCATGTCACCAGTCATCCATGTACCTTTGAACTGTTGTTGCCTACAATATGTAGCGTGAACTGATCAAGACCGACAAGAGATATTTCTGCTTTCACCAGAGTGACATCCTCAGGAATTATAATGGATTTGGTTTGATTGTTATTCGCTTCGAAAGAATGGTTATGCGGAGTCGAGGTAATGATTTCATCCCCCGTGAGCCCACCAGTACTCGGAAGAGAAATAGCATCGAGTACATCAAGATCTTTCATCACTTGCCCGTTTATACTGATTTCGTCCGAGATGTGAGTACAGCACATTGTCCCGGATATGATGTCTTCATGGAAGGGGTTTGTACATTTGATATTATTTTCAGCCTCTTCGAAATCTTTATTGCGGAGGAACGTGTTTTCCAAATCGCGTATTGTCTGTAGAGTATTTGATTTCGGAGATTTCGAACGATCGATTTCGATACAAGTGATCTCCTTGCATTCGTTTTCACAGTGATTTTCAATTTCATCACCTCCTTCGATGTTTTCGTCATTACAATTATCGATTGTATCTGTTGCACGGCTCTCTCCGTCATTTTCAATTTCTCTACCGTTGTCATTCGTTGTTTTCTCGATCTCATCAGGCCTATTTTTTTCGACTGCTTCGTATTCTTCGTCCTCAGTAGAATCATCCTTTACGTGGTGAATGATTTTTTGCTCCTTGATAAGCTCGTACTCGTTATTCTCGATATAACCATCGACTACGACATCAACGTCGTTCTCTGCTTCGTCGACAGTCGTGTCGGCAGTGTCATCGTTGGTCTTGTCACTAGCTTCTTCACTTGTCAATTTAGCGGATCCGGTATCCATTAGGACATTCATTTTCAAGTCATCGCACAAAAATGTTATTAAATCACATTTTTTCGGATTCTTCATCAAGAGTGACACCTAAAAAAAATAGATTTTAGATTGTCGCATTTTTTCCTATGGTTTTATAGCTACATCTTACCTCTAGGTGGTCTGGTTTACGTTCTCTCACGAAGATATCGCAGATTTGATCAACTAAGATCCCGTGGATTCGGTCCAAATCGATGGTAGGCCATTTTCCATCCTCTGTATTCTACAATATCGGGTATGCGTAAATTATAAACGTGTTTTTGTAACAAAAAAAAATGAAAAATAAAAACCATTGAGATAAAAATTAATTCATCTGAAATAAATCTATCTACTAATAATATCAAAACATATTTAACGTTTCCCCGAATCAGGAATAGCTTTTCTCACAGAATACATACTGGCACTAATCCGAAGATAAAACAGTGTGTGCCTTGTCGCGGAATGTCAAGAAGTGCCAAAGTTTTCCGAAGAGTTCCGTTTTCGCAAATTTCGATATTTCCATAATCAATGAACTCAACCTTAAATAGAAATCGTCATTTTACTCATCGAGTATTTCGCCTTTCAACAAAATAATAGAAAAAGTTCGGACCATCGTGGAATTAATCCGTTTTGAGATAGAATTTATATTCCTGTAAAACATAAGTTTACCTTGGTCACCCCATTTTCCAATACCTCACGAACTTGGCCTCTGTACCATTTTTTATTCGAGTGATACTGAGCGATGCAAAGGTCACCCTCTTCCCACACAAGATCCGGAGGAGTTACTACCGTATTCCTGTATTTCTCGTCGAGGGTTCTTTCGATGTAAGATAAATGGTTGCGACCTGAGAAATATAGAAAAATTGATTACCAATATGAAACAGAAATAAAAGAATGCCACCGTTTGGCAATGTGCTAAATTCATATGAGAAAGATAAATGGCCGGCATATCATCACTACCGGTTAACTTCATGATTGAATAAAACTGATATAAAATAAGACTAAATCCAAAATTTCCGTACTTTGTTGTATAGAATGAATATAGAAGCGACAATCGTCGTCTAAATTTGTGACCATAGCTTCAAATTGAGCGTCCTCGATTGGGATAGCTGGGAGCCATTGTGTTGCCGTCTGCTCGACTTTTTCGTCAGGTAAGAACTTGAACTTGTTATTCGACAATGAATCTTCCTCAGAACAAAGTGTTGTTTCATCCTCTTCTACGCTGAAACCATTCTCGCACAAGTTCAATTCATCGTCGGAATTGATTGTTTGTGGAGAATCGATATCGTTACAATGCTCCTTCTTTTGAAACGTTCCATTTATTTTCCTGTTCTTATTCATTGGTTTTTCTTGTTTGGTCGAAATTTGACGCTTCAACTCGACCGCGAGAACTTTCGCATTGCTCTCATATCTGAAATTTGACATTCGTCGAGGCAATCAGGCAATACAGCTTAGCTATGATTTAAAAATATTTTTCGATTATATTTTTGACGAAAAAAAATCGTCAAACATGTACATATTCATAATATGTATTTACTGTTTAATCGGTAGAGCCATGCCCTCGTGAACCAACATTTTGTTGATAGAGTTTATTTCTATTCTTCCAGGAGCCAAAGGTCCTTCGATTTTTACTTGCTCGACCCAAAGTTCGACTTCGAGATGGTCCTTTTCCAAATTACCCTATAAAACAAATATCAAATCCTATTTAATTTGAACTATTTGAAAATAAATCCGTTCAATTAAAGCGAGTTTGTAAAGTTAAACCTACTAGTGTGGAAATGAAGAATTTGCAATTTTGGTTTTCCGCTATCAAATTTTGAAGCTTGTCACAGGAAGCTGAAATCCACCCGGAAGAGCCACCGCAAGGATTCAAACCAGCTAATTTAACTTTGATAGCGTAACACGGTGTATCCCAAAATTGGAGTGCCAATGGTTGTAAATCGGCGACTGGAATATTTTCTGTGTGAGTTAAGTCATACAGAAAAACCTGAGCTTCTTTGGGATTGTTAAATCCGACGATTTTTCCACGACAGAACATTCGGTCGGATGCTGAATAAACAGCACACTGATGACCGATTTTCCATTCATCATCATTTGAATGTCCTTCGTTTAGCGAGTAGAATCTTTGCATATCCGTGATCAATTTCGAGTAGCGTTTGTCGTTTTCCGGATCAGCAACGTAAATTTCATCAGGCGATTTAACTCTCAAGATCTTTACTCGTAACTTGAACGGATCATTCGTTTCTTGGCAAAGACGATTCAACGTCTTTTCCACCGTAGCTTGTTTCTGCTTTTTTTTCTTTACTGTTCGGTTATTACGCACCTTCGCTTTACTCTTTTTCATAACCGGTGGAGCAAGGGGTGCCTCTACTACTCCTGATGATCTGCGAGTAACCCATTATGAATATTAACCATTTGAAAATGAACAAAAATGATATCGTGATTAAGCATTTAACCTATTTCATGATTAACAAGAAGGTAAATTCGGGATGAAAAACTGATTGTATTGTTTGAAAAATTGTCTTTCCTTGAAAATATACGAAGCTTATAGAATTTCCTTCGAAAAACCATCTATTGCAATATCGATTGTAATAATTTGTTGGTATACTGCATTTATTTTAACAGGAAGTAGGAAGTAGACTTTGCTAGATTGCATCTAAAAAAATTATACCTTGGTCCTACAGAAATTGCGAGACCTTTTGAAACTAGCAACGCCGCTATATTGATGCCGGACGAAGTCGTTAAATTCACAGTAGTAACGTCCGCAGTTTTTTCGTATGCGAATACTCGAACATAAGGGTTCTCGAAATGTTCTGACATGAGTTCCTTACAGCTTTGGCTCCACTCTCCATCCACAGGGTTGATGTCTGCCAGAGTTGTTTTGATCGCCTGTCAATTGTTCGTTTTTCAATTAAATACATTGACAAAGTTCGGAATAGAAAATTTATCGGACAGTTCTCAAAATTGGAAACAAGGATGTACATCCGTTTATTTGTGACTAAGATTTCATTGTAAATAGAGTGATTTACTGGGGAAAAAACATCAAGAGTTTTCTAAGAACATTCTATCCACGTATATTATGAAGTCAATATGATTGGCGAGAATTGCATTGCTCACCTGAGCTGTAGATGCCATGAACTTTTCATGCAATGTTCGAATCTTGTCGAAATTGACAGTGATAGTCCTACCAAAATCGACGAGGGTAACTGTGACCATTCGTGATTCAGTTGTTTCCTTACTGATGACCGCCCGATACCAAGTGCCGTCGGTATCTTCTGCAGCACATGTCAATCCTGTAATGAATATAATATATTTGAGAGACGAAATTATTATTAACTAAGCGATTTTTTTTCTTCAAAATTCCGAATTTTTACCGATTTCAGGAACGTGAATGATACCATCGTCCGATTTGATTTTGTCTTTGTAATACGCGTTTATGTCGATCATCATTTTCTGGAGGTAAACGAAATTTTCATCTATCTGTAAACAAAAGTTTGCTATATAATGACGAGCAATAAAAAAATTTATTTCTACCTATGAGATCGTCGATCTGGCAACTTTCCGCGTCTCAACAAAGAGTTAATCTTCTTTGATAGAGAGTTTCTTACTTTCTGCACATATATACAATCCGGTGATTCCATGTGGGTGACTTTAACGTTATGGAAGTAGTTAATTGCCAGTTCTTCAAGGAAATATCTGCGGACTGCATATGGAGTGCTCCTCTGGAAGTATTTAATGAGAATGAAAATAAAAATTCATACGATTTGGCTCAGACGAATTGACCATTTTTTCTATACACATAATTTCCAATAGATGCTGCCATCATGACAGTTTTTCTATTACTTTTCGTAGTACTTGTACGATTAAAAAAATTGAAATTGGCAGTTACTTTTGTAAAACGGAAGAACCTGATGATTGCAAGTGCAAAAATTGTTTTCATTTTTCATACCTGTTCAGTTCTGTATCTTGCAGCAGAAAAAATAAATCATTACGAATTTTTGAGCACGAAAAAATAGAAGGGGTGTGGCAATTCAATAATGGAGCCCACGTGCGTATTTTCATACTCAGCGATCGGGTGATTAGAGTGGACTGAAGGCGTAGAATTCTAGTTGGTTATGTATCCACAGAAGATAATAGGGTAATAATTCAAGACACGCATAACGGAGATAAACAAAGAATGTCGTCGTTCTATCGAAAAATACGAAGTTTCAAAAATTGCATTCATTAATCGTGTGTATGAATGCGACTGAATAGGCTCAACAAAAATGATAATTGGACGAAGTTTTCAACGATTTTTCAAGTTTGATTCATCGTTTTTCTTTTAATATTATTCTACGGTCCAACACTTGCAAAGTCGATGGCAAATGCCATAGATGGGAAGTTAAGATTCGAAAACTTACCAGCAATTGATGGGAACTGTGGAAGACACCCAGGCCTATGAAAATGAGAGCGTCGCGAATCGAAGATGTGTAAGAACCAGCGATACGTTTTGAATTTTCCACTAGGAGATCGACGTAATAAATGTTGCCCTTTGAATTTTCGACGTGCATCTTCACAGTTTCGTTGAACGCCCTAAAGATATGGGAGACCATATGATAGTGATTTCTATAATGAAATATTGAAACTTTGAATGAATAAAAAGTTTCGAAAAAACGCTACGACTTACTGATATTTGGAAATTGCTTCACAGGCCTCATTCGACCATTGACCGTTTTTTGGCATGATGTTGTACAGAGCGCAGTGCATTACCATTGGTCCCATCGACGTAAGATGCTCGGGAATACATCGCAACTGTTGCTTGGGCACGTTGTGCTCGACACTTCCTTTATCAATATTGAAAACTTCGTACCTTTCAGATTTTTCGGGAAATGTTACTCGACCCCGGTACCATCTATTGGTAACCTGATGCTTCACGGCGTACAAACCATCTGCAGCAAATTCATTGGTTATTTTTACACAGAATCTCAATGCAATTTAATCTTATTCATCTCATTTTGACGTTTCGATGACATTTAAGGTTGACCTATCGCAATAGCTAGTCAAGAGACACTTTATTATTTTTAAAACTTTAAATTAACAATAGATGATGGATTTATATATTATTTTATTAGTATTACAAAAGTCCATAATTTTTCAGGTGTGTGTCGTGGTCATTCTTATTTGACTTACATCGTCCAATCAGCCATATTCCTAATACATATGGCAACGTTGTCTCCTTTGCTTACCATTTACTATCCCTTTACGCGAGTCTTCAAACAAATTTATTTTTCCTAGCATTCTGTTTCTCGGATAAGGACCCTCAATTCGACTATTCAATGAATACAGTTTGACAGTTCACATACTCGAATCCGTTCCGTGTTATTCGAGGTTATGCAGCAATGCCACATTTACGCAACCAGAGCGGTAGTAGCAGAAGACAAAGACACACCACGTAATTACTCGACTAAATCGAAGATTTTTATTTTATTCGTTTGGCAAACTTCGTTTTTTTTTATTGAAAAATGATCCTTATCATTTTTTCAACATTTGAGAATTCTTTTTTAAAACATATCTAATCGGAAAAATTAGTTATTCATGGCTCAAGTCTCTGTTGGAGCGCGGTCTTCATAAGCTGTGTGTTAAATTTCGAAATTTTCTCGATTATTTATTGTTATAACTAGTCAATGATGCGCTCAAAAATTTTGCAGGCATTTTTCTGTGCACTTTAACTATGAAATAAAAAAATATCACGTTTGTATCTAATAATTAAGTTTGCGATAGGTCAACCTTAATTAATTCTTTTGTTGCGTAATATAAAGATTGTTTCTTGGGTACAGTTTACTTTAAACATTCTATGCGTCTTTGTTTGTTGCATTAATGACTTCAACGTCTCATATCTAAATTCGCGTTTCATTCTCCTCCCTAAAAAATATCATCTTACTTTGTTCCACTTCACGAGGTACTTGGTGATTTTTGTTTGCATAATTATTGAGCATCTCCTCCAGTTCGAAGATTTTGTTAAGATGGGATACCTTGCAGACGTAAAAGCTCGAAGGGTTTTCCACGTTACAGATTTTCACGGGAATAAGAGTGTCTGGAAAGAAGAAAAAAAATGTACAATTAAACGAAAACGAGTCGACATTTTTCTAGCAATGCTGGTAGCGGGGTAACGAAATTTCAGATTAAAATAATTGTCTCACCGCCGTTTCGAATCTCGGCTTCGGTTTCGTTTAGAATTTCGGAGCGCTGGGAATACACCGAACGGCACGATGAAGCTTTTCTCATCGTTGATAATTCCGAACACATAGAATTATCTAAAGAAGTTAAAAGTTTAAAAAACGAATAACGTTTTTAATGTAATAATCAAATTCTATTATTCGATGCAAAAAAGTAAGCATCGAAAGCAGGTTTTCTTACCGTGCGGTCTTTTCACGAGGGGCTCGATTTTGTAATCTTCCGGCAAATTGTCCTCTGTCTGTAAACAGTAGCCTGAAATTTCCGGGATTACAAGCTTGCAATGATTTTCGAGGGCCGATTTAATTGATTGGTCAGGATGAAATCTGTTACGAAAAACAAAATCATTTTCATTGATTCTCATGGTGAATAGGAACATTAGCGAACTTTGGTGCAAATGGTTATGCAAGTAAAATTTGACATACGTTATGTTGCTGTTGTCTATAATTGGATCTTGAACAAGATAACAGTGTGCTTCATTCGCGAGTTTTAACATCTTCGTTACAACGTCTTTCAGATTTATTCGTTCCGACAAATTGTTCGCGTTTAACGTCATCTGTGGGAGAATAAATTAGTGGTGCTGTAATTTTGACCCTTCGAAATCGGAACTGCAAAAGCTTCGGTGGATTTTTAATTCAAACGATTGTTACGTAGAATTTTCATGATTCATGTTTCCCTTTCCGATCGGAATATGTGCTTTTACATACTCTGTGGGCGTTTTTTTTTGCCACGAGCTTAACGAATTTCGAGCAAAAGGGCCAACTAGTACACATTCAAGTATATTTATAGGTGCTAATAATTTCATGAGTTCTTTCGATTAGTGATAAACTCGGGAGGAATGCTTACGGTTAACGCAGCCTGGAGTTTATTTTCCTGAGCATCGAGACGCTTTTTAAGGTCCTCGAGGTTTTTCGTTAAATTGTCACGTTGCTCGTATAATTTGTCGATTAAACGTTTTTCGATATTCTGTAAGAGGCCATGGAGGTGTACGAAGTGTTCGTTGATGGCTTTTTCGATATTTCCATTTTTATGTAGATCCTGTGCGCTTGTCCGGACTTCTCGAATTTTCTGAAACATTAAAAACAATTATTTGTTAACGAACGTCGGTGATCAATAAGGGCAAAAAAAATTGCAACAATGTAATAGTAAACGGAATAAGAAATATGGCTTAGACATGCTATTTATCATTGGGCTAAGACTGAAAATTGTTTACACATTTTATATGCGTGCGAACACGATAATTCGCGATACGTCGACTGCGTCATGAAGGAATCTAAATGGTCATACGTCGAGTGAAAATATCGATTATGATACTCATCATATATTGTCGCAGGTCGACGGATCAAGAGCATAAATATTGGAAGCAAATGGCCCATTCTGTAAATAACGGAGAGAGGCATATGATTTTTTGTCCACAGGCTCCGGCAGCGTTAAGCATCGATTGGCGTATGTTTGTATCGAGCTTGAATACGAGCGCGATGCTGGTATAAACGTTGGAGAATATTTCAAATAGCTTCCTTGGGTAGGATTACAGGTTTGAAAACATGAAGCACGACGGGGTATTTACGACCTCGAAAATATTTCCATTGAGAATGCCTTGTGTTAATGATGAAAAGTGTTTGATAGTTTAAAATGCAAAAGGTAGGAATAGGAGTGGGAGGCTCATTCTTTGGTCTCGTCTCATTCGAGTATAAGAGATACTCTTTGTGGCACGATACGCCTGGTGAGAGGCCATGGATCCTGCAGCGAGGTAAACGGGGCCAGCGAAGCAGCCTCTCATCCTTTAGAGTGGCATCGGAGAGAGACCAGACGAGGGAGAAAGAGAGAGAAGAAGAGAAAGCGATGGAGTGACGGAGCGAGAGAGAAGACCGCGATTGCGATCGAGCCGTGCAGAGAGTAAAAGTGAGTCAACGTGAGGTAGAGAGCTGCTCGTCGCCAGTCGTTTGTGTTGTTGCAGCACAACTAGTTAGGCCAAAAGCCAGCCTCGGAGTGTCTTGGCTGCCACGGCAGCGAGTTGATTGGAATGGCAGGGATAAAACGAAGCGGCAACGGCAAGAGGTGGCCTCCGTCGTCATATCGGTGTTGGACGATCGCTATGACGGCGTTTATGCTCAGTCTTTCTCGTTGTAACGAGCCGGTATCACGCGCTAACTCTTTCCGTTACGATCACCGATCCTACCAATCGTTCAACATTCGTTCAAACGAGTCGTTTCTTTTCGTGATCCTTAAGCAGGCGCCTCGTATCACGATGACTAGTTCGAACCAACTTCCCACTTTTAGTTTCTAGTCGACGCTTTTCGGTTGCCGGCTGCCTCCGAGCAACTTCGTCGCTTCATTTTTTTCCCGGTAAATTCATGTGAAAACAATTCAGATACTTTGCTTCGTTAGCGATAGGACGAGATGAGGGCGAGGTTTCTTCAATCGGTGCTCGTCGTTGTGAGCGCCAAGATACTCTTGCCAGTTACCGGTGAGTATGAAACGCAAGTTCAGCAAGTTCATTTATATGCATGCGTACGACATGCAACCCTCAACCTCTGTACGGTTGTTCAACAAGAAAATCGATTGAAAGAAAAGAAGATCGACGGAAAGTTGGACTTTATTTGTTGAATCTTGGAAAGACTTTATGTGGAACACCATATTTTGCAAATTTTCGAACTGCTTTCCTAAAAAACTACGCACTTCGCCCTTTTACGGACTGGGACAAGGGGAGGGGTTGAAAACGTAAACATACTCGCTCCGTCAATACCACAGGATTTCCTGACTACCGGCACGATATAATCGTCGGGACAAACTGCATAGACGACCAATCGACCGGTATAATTATCGTTAGAGAAAGTTATAAAACCTCGTAACAGATGAAATCATTGTGGGAAGGCTTCAAGAATCTCGAAGAGAATTAATGATAACCGAATTCCCGAATTCGAACTCGGGCAGAAGTATTCGATCGTGAGAAAACGAGTTTTATGGTCTCGTGCGGAAATTTTTATGAAACGAGTTTCCTTAATATTTTATTGCTCCAATCGATTTCGCGGCACGTCGATGATCAACGGGACCAGCGTTGTACGCAGAAGTTATTGTCTCAAGTCAAGAAATCACGGACTCCGCAACATCCGATCGAATTGTTTTTCAATTCTCCATCGCTTAGTCGATTATGTGGACGAGCTTCAGCCGAATAATAATTATATCTGGAGTAAATTTCGTAAAACGAGGTTCTCAAAAAAGCATGATTTTTCATGAATTTTCAAGGCTTCCCGATCGCAAATTCTTTCTCTTTTCTTTGTACAGATCGATGCTGATCCCCGTCTTTTGATAATTTTTCTTTCGCTTATTCGGTTATTATGCGCGCAAGGTTGAATAGTCCTCCTTACGATGCTTCCTTTTCTTTAGTGTGGAGGAAGAGCCGCTGAGCTCAAGTCTGGACTAAGCAGAAGCTGAGTCGTTGGCCCTGATTTTGTTCTTCCGTTATTTTCGACGTTGATTTTTCAATCTCGTCGTATCATTCGTCCAGAGCGATTGATTCGAGCAGATTTATCAAAATCTAGAATCAAGATCGAGAGCTGAATGGATGGTGAGCTATAAAAATGTTTTTGATCCCGGGGCGACAACGTCGGAAGATTTCATCGACGTGGAAGCGCGAGCACTCTTCCAGGCGATATTAAACCGTCTGCACAACATCTAAGCAGCCGCGAAAACATGTTTTTTTCGAGTCCTTAACGAAGTACCCTCGGTACGTAGTGAGTCAGAGAGTTTTAGTCTTCAATATGGGTAACGTAGTATATATTTCGGCAACACCGTAGCCCCTGGGTTAGTGTACGTGCTCACGTACAAGTACAAGCATTGAGTCTACGTATAGTCGCGTATAGGAAACCCAACTTCTGCGTGTTTCGTTTTTCATCAGTGGGTAAAGAAATCCGAAGTGTGTACGGGAAAAGAAACATCCCTAACCTCAAAGAAGACTTCAAAAATGATTAAATTGACGGTGTCTTCTTTTCATATTTTCTATTTCTTATTGTTTCCAAAAATAATTGATGCATGAAACACACAAAATGTTCGTTACAAATGTATAATATTTCTTTAGCAATACTGTGTTTGTGTTTCTATCGTTGACTCAATTTGCGCATGTTCGGACAGTTTCGAAAGTGCTGCTGTAACTTACATTCGAATGAAGCGCCATAACCTACAATTCTGCGGTGTTGCCACATTTGCGTGTTGCTCAAAAACCTTGTCTTATTTCCAGTCATTTCTTAGAACACAAGCAAGCTTTGCATATTTTCCAAAAAGAAAAATGTTCATTGGACATTCGTTTATATCTTCTCCAAATTTTATCAAAATCTGTTTGTTAACTTCAACGTTATAAATTAAAAAGTGCGTCTGAATCACAGATTCACATAAGACTCCATGTTAACTGCTTCAAATTAAATCGTAGATATCTCTTTTCAAAGTCAACCAAAGGTCACAAAATTTTAACTGACTCATTTTTCGAAAGATTTTGACATCTTTACAAATTTTTATAATATTCTGTTTGTTAATTGATTTACCGAGGGTACTTCCTTAAAGATAGTACAGAAAATATGAATGAGGAATATAAAAAAATGGTAAGTTAAGTGGAATTTATTGAATTGAGTGGTAGCGACGTGGATTATGAGTATGACTGGTGTGGACAGCCGACAGGATATCAGACAGAACAGAGCCGTTTATAATCTCCGTTTATCCACGGTAAATTAGCCGGGAGGGCAGCTGCTGCCTCTCGTCTTGAAAGGAAGCGTCTTTGGGGGTGATCGGGAATCCGATAGCGTAGCGGTAGCGCGCGTACAGGGGGTAGTGTTAATTATGCTGAGGCAAAGGTTGAGACATAGTCAAAGGAGGATTTGCTCGTGTTCCCGGGGCACGATATCGAGCTATCCTTTCCTGTATCTTCCGGTTATCCGTCGGAATACGGGATTGGACTGGAAACGGTTTCGTAATAGCGTCGATATAGTACGAGGTGATGAGGAGAGGCAGAGGTGGAAGAGCGTTGCGACGTTTATAGTTAGTAAAGGGGCTGTTACCGGTGGTTGTTAGAGGCGGGGATGATCTTTCACTCGGATGTGATCATCCCTGGTGCAGATTTTCGCAGAAATCTCTATATTCGAGCCCGGATATAATCCTTTCTCTGGTGGTGCTCCGTTTGTCCGCCTCTTTAAGCGCGTTATCGAAGGTAGGAGAGTGTTCTTATCGCCGAGGAGACACCGCTGGGAATAGCGCACTCGAACATAATATTATGTACAAAATATGGCGTGGTGGGGTGCAACCGTGATTCGAGAGAGACGCACTCGTCGTATACGAAAATCGGGAACGATAGACATAAGCGCAATTTACGGCGTAGAAGCGCAGCACAACCGTTGCTGGATCATCGCGCTCTACGGGTCTTTGATCCTCTCACTGCTCTCAGAATCCCTTCGCCTGCTTCGAGTTAATTGAATACCACCGACCAGCGTTGACGTAGTCGGCTATGGCGAGTTTAGCAAATCGCTGCGCGTTGCACCGGAGATACCATGATCTACAGAGCCCATGTATCTACTGTATACGCTATAATCTGCTGGTATAGTCGACCGTTTGGACACGTTCGTCTTAACATCGTGTAATTAACGGCTTATCACAGATCAATCGAATTGTATCGGTTAACAGGTGAAATATCCGCTCGCGGGCTCTAATGTTCTATAGCCTTCTCAAAATAGCTTGTAATTGGAAAATACAGAAATCCCCCTTCTAAAATGTGTAATTAGGCGTCGAGTACCGATCAATGCGAACGTTTGATTGTCCTGCGATTCTCAAGCGTAGGTTAAGTGCGGAGAAAAAACATCCGAGTGCAAACGAGCTCGATAGAAACTTGATTGCACTCGGGAATTTGGAAAACGAAGCTCTTACAATCGAATTAATGTTACGATACATGCGGCCAATGGGGCGAAACAAAAAAATAGGTCGTCGAGGGACGTAAGAATCGCGGTGTAGAATTAGTGTAGCAGAGAATTTTTCCACGAAAGCCCCGCACCCAGATGTTCTCTTAATTTAACTTTTAAAACGCACTCGCGCACGGAGAAACTGATATTGCATTGGGAAGCAATTTTCATTTAATTTATATGAGAATATGAGAAATTTGAACAAGAGTTTTCCAGCAGAGTTATACGTCGAATCGTTGAGAGTGCATATGGAACGCGAAAAAAACTCGAGTGTAAACGCGATGACCGAGTGTGCACCGTTGGAATAACGTTGAACGATTATGCTGAATCAGAGAAGTAGGCGGTCTTGCACATATCACTGACCGTATACTTCATTATTGTAGAATCTTTGATCGAAAAGCTCGCGCACCGTGATGGTTTTAGAAATCGCACCCTTCGGCGTTCGGGCTAATTGAATCTGCGGGCTATGAGAGAGACGGAAAGAGCAAGAGAAAGAGAGAGAATGAGCTGAGCTTGCAAAGCGTATACATGGATTTAACGTTGTCCAATACAGCGTTGGCGCTTTACCCATCCACCAAGCGCAACGGGCGTAACCCGAACGATATCTGCATTCGTTTAGCTCGGGGCATTTCTGCATGCGTACCGTGGGGGTATGCTATATAACCGACAGAAACAGAGAAAGGGAGAGGTAGAAAGGGGAGGAGGGCATTTGCAAACACTTGCAAACATGTGGCGGACGAACCCGGAGCTCGTTATAAACGTAGTATCGCGTGGAAGAAGCAACACAGAGTTCTCTATGCGAGCGTTTGCATAGAACCTATTTGCGGTGATGCTCACCCTGTCGATTCACCATGTACTCTCTTTCCAACGTGACCGTTCGCTCTTTTCACAGCGGGCGAACTATGAATTCTCTCCTGAACACCAGAAACAAAACACATCGGTGTCGATCGAGGGATGCGAGGACCCCGAGCGTTGGAGAAAACAGGAAAAAATCTGCTGAGTGAATAATGAAAATTGAACGGATGACGCACATTTTTACTTCAATCGTGCACTCTCTCCTGCCCTCCTCGCCGCCGGATGCTTTGACCGAAGCCAAAGGTTAACAATCGGTTGAATCATTCCGCGATGCCAAAGACAGAGCCTCTCCGTACACTGCTGCTGCGTGTCTCCTTCTCTCCTTCACAAAATATCTCTTTGCTCTCCCTCTATGCGCTGCGATCTTGTTCATGCTACATTATTCAATCGATCGAGAGCGAGGTCGACGAGCATACCTTGAATCATAATTATTCATCGTTTGCCTCCCCTCCCCCCCCCCCCCGGCCCCCGCGAACATCTCGATTCCGAGGCTCAATCATTGAAGAATTTCAATGTACGGAGTCCTTATACAAGTGGAACTAGATCAATGTACAAATGAAAGAAAAACGAAAGAGGAAAAAAGAGAGTTAGAGATGAAGATGGAGAGGCAGCGAGGGACCTCGTGGCCCTGCGAGCTCCCCTCAATGGAGATTTTTCCTCACAATCCACTAAGCTCCATTCTCGAAATTTCAAATGTTAAGGGATGAAGATCGTCTCGAGTAACGAACATCGAGAAACATCATCACCCGAGGACTTAGCCTAATGAAACTTTGAGCCCGACACATAACCGTTTTCCATTTTATTTCATTCTTCTGTCTTTTCCATTCTTCGCCTTTAACATTGATGAAACGGAATTCCGTCATCCGCTCTCATCTAGAAAGCTCGAAATCGAGAGCTTTTTTCATCGGTCATCGTTCCAGCGGCAGAAGCAATATCTACCTGACCCCTGCACTTCCTCCATCCCCCGCCCCACCCTCCCTCCCTCCCTCCTTCCCCATCATATCCCTTCTCTAGTTTCGTCACGATTAATTTACCGTCGCGATAAAATCTCGTTATTGGGAAATAACGGAAACGCGTCGCGCACGCGTCGCGCTTCCAGGCTTTTCGAGGTACACACGAATCTGTGAACCAGGACAAAAGAGTGCAGTGGAATGAAGTAGAGTGGCATAAAGCACGCGATCCAATCGGAGTTGAGGGAAAGTGGGTGGGAGGAGAATCCTCTAGCGTACACTCAAAATATGTTTATATATATGTGTGTGAACGTATTTTTTGAACTGAGCCATGAGCGGAGCAGGAAAAAATATGAGCACATACGCGTACGCTCGAACAAGTTATCTCTGACACTTTTCGTCCGCAAATTGTGACGTAGAGCAGAGTATTTTTTAGGGGAAAGCTTGTCCAACTTGTTCGAGCGTTCTGTTTTCACGGACTCTCATACCGAAATTGTTCAACATTTGTCAATTCTGATGGGATAAAATTATACTCCGGACGCTCGTGTGTTTTCCTACATCTGTAATACTTATTCCTCTAAATTTGAGGTGGCAACACTAAATATTCGGGGCTCTCGGGACCGACACTTTTTCCCACGCATCCGATACGAACATCCTGGTTGTCTACAAAACCATTCTCTCGTCGTTTTTCACTGCTATCGATTTTTAGCAAGATTTCGGAGACCATCTCAGTTTCGCAGAGCTTGGGACGGAAAACTTCTCTGGCCATTCGTTTCCCCACAGAAAACTCAAGCTTCATCGAAGCTACTTAACCCCCTTTGGTTTCAGGCATGAGAACTCAAAGATTCGCTGTCAAAGCAAATGCACGAAATTCGGTCTACCAACATTCGTTGTTTCCTGCTTTCGAACTAATTTAATCGCCGTACCAATTCAACGTTACATCGAAATCTTGCAGCTGGTGATCCGCAGAGCTCGCTCAATAGCAGGTAGTTGGAAGTCGCGAGGGTGAAATTCCGAGTTACGTAAGCTCGGGAGGTGTGAGTGACACAAGAGCATATATCGCATAAGGAGACGAGATTAGCCGGAACGGAAATGGAGCTCCGGGTGTTGAGGCGCGTGTAGCCAGCACAACAATTCCTAGTCCCCGTAAGTCGTAGCCTCGTTAAATGTCCGTGAGTTTTGAGGCAGGCGCCCATGTTGGTTCTCGCTACAAATGCGGCTACGTCCAAATTAGTCGGTGAAAAGATAAACGTGTATGCCTGTAAGGAGCACGGACGGGTGCGTGTTCCGTAAACTTGAGGCGGACTCTCACGAGGCAGGTTAGTAGAGCTCTTTCCACGAGTTAACTCCCGCGGCGTTGCGGGCCAAGTTTTTCATCAACTTTATAAAGAATCGATTCGGAGTGCGAGCCGCCATGTTGGTGCAGATTGCAAAGGAAATCATGGAGGAAGGATGATCGCGGTGTGCGTCGATCAAGTTGAGCGAAAAACTGCGAGCTGAAACCTCGTCGAGGGAGGGCTCCGGGTGCGCCGCGAGAGCTCGACGTCGAGCGTATTATAAGTGGTTAGGTGTTGACGCCTGGTAAATCATGCTACAGAAGTTGAGTAGTCTCGAGCCTGCAAGATTCCAGTGGAAAAGAGGTCGCGAGCGTCACGGCATTCGCCGTTATTGTGGCACCGGCGAGATCCCAGCTCATGACAATACGGAGAGTCCGGTGGTGAAATCGGAGGCGTGGATGGAGTTATGAATTAGGTATCGTGCTCTCTCGCGAGCGCGCTCACTGCTCGGCCGACACTGCAGCCTGTGACGAATGTATAGGAATACCCTGAGCGTGCCAATGCGAACAAGAAAGCGTGAGGGAGCGCGGGAATTTATCCGTCTTCGGTCCGCCTGCGTTTCTAAGCGTTACACGACGCTTCGTAGCCGCAGGGTTTATTGTGGACGAAGAATCGAGTCGGAGTATTGTATTTTTATGCGCCTCGTGTGTTTTTACGTAGCCTCACATATTATTCGGTAATGTTAACAATGGATTGCAATCTTCGTATATACTTGGTTCAAAAAAAACGAGAAAAATTACGTTTGTGTCAAAAACGAGGTTGTTCGATCGATCGATCGCTCTCGCGATTACGTACGTTCGGATCGAAGTCTTTTTCAAGGGCTTCCCTTTCGCTCGGTACACAATGCCCGTACTCCGGACAGCAGTCTGCGACTGTTCACGCCCTTCGATAAACGTGGGATCATGCTTAATATTATTTTTAAACGCTGATCCAGAGACAGGAGTTATTCGTGAGGATAATGAATTGTGGTTTGCGCTGGTGGATCGAACACTTGAACAATTATATAACGGTTTATTGAAATATTTATTAAGCGTCGACGTGGATCACAGGGAAGATGACGACGCTGAAGTTTGCAACGTTGGAGTCCAACGAAATGAAGGAAAAAACATTTGTAATTCACTAATTATTTTTCATTTCACGAAATATCGGTGCAGCTTGAAAAACTACAAATTTCAAATTCGGTAGGTAACAAAATTGGAGAATTACTGCAGTCATTAGGGGTTTCTTTACATCATTTCGTTGGACTCCAACGTTGCAAACTTCAGCGTCATGGGAAGATGCGGGTACGCGTGTTTTTAACGGTATAATCGTAACTTGGCCATAATCGCAAGAAACGGAAATTAAAGTAGTTCGGCCGTTCTATGACTAGTCAAGTTTGCAACTACTTTATTTTGATTAATCTCAAGTCTAAATTATTTATAAATTAACAAACATATTAAGAATATTTTCATCACAAGAATGTAATAAAATGCTTCGACAATATCATGAAAGATAAAATTTATAGTTCAACTTGACTGATTGATGATTGGGTCAGTACCGGTGACACTTGAAATACACGTAACCTAGGAAACTTTTTATTGTGCGAAAGAAAGTTTACATCGGTGTAATGTAAGGCACCGAGAAAAAGGAAAGGTCGATTCGTTAAAAAAAAGCGAAGCTACTAGACGAATGAAAGCACGTGAGTCGGTCTCAAAAATAAATTTGATGAAGTTCCCGCGATTCTCGAATTCGCCCGAAGTTCAATCAGCTGTTACCAGCAGTCCAACGTAATGACTGACGTCCGCTTTCGGGACGTCAAAAACTAAAGTTTTTTCATGTTTTCTTTCTTAAAAGCCGTGATAAGGTCATGTTTTTATTAAAGACACGGAATCTGTGACAAATTTTCTTCACGATATAAACTTTTCCGAAGCTCGAACACCGTACAATTTTTTCACAATTAATATTGTTGTGAGTTCTCCCATAAGGTACCGTGTTAAAAACTCAAAATTGTAAATGAAATAATTCAAAATTTTCGCCCCGTAAGAGGCCCTGGAACTGTGCTTATCGTCATCAGGGAACCTTGAACCATAATTTACCGCAAAAACGTGGGCCTTCACCGTACTTTATCGAACGGCCGAATTACTTTAAGTCGATTTAGTTGATATCAAACCGAGATCGAGCAGCGCGAGATTATCGTTACTGGTTGATTCTCAGAGGATTATTGAATATACGAATAAGACGCGTGCATGTCTCGGTCCGAGGAAAGCGCAACAAGCCGAAGGCAAATTCGGGGGTACGAAATCGCGCTTGTTTTGGCGTACGTAAAAATTATGATCATTCGTAAGATAAATTAACAAAGAACAAGCATTTGAGGATTTTTTAAATGGCTTTAAATCCTAAAAAAACTTAATGAAACCCGAAGGAAAGTTACGTCGAGGCCGCACGTTGACGTAATACGATTATTGTAGAAGCGTTTACTTATGGTATTAAGCGATAATAGAATGAGTCATTGGATTATTAAGTTTGGGGTTTCTTCGCTCGAAAAATGATATTGTAAAGTTAAGACGTTTCGAGAGCGCCAGAGAGAAAGAGAGGGAGGGAAGCTGACTGAAACTATCGCGAGGTTAATTCATGGCACGTTATGTAGCACGCACCATATCGAAATTGCAACCCCTTGTACGAGCCCGGAGAGCGTCTCATCTGTGTATAAACCGATAACTCGATGTACGTTCTTTGAACCCGAGGCGCGTTTCCAGTAGCGCACACTCTTTGCGTGGAGTTCGGATGAGAGTTTTGCAGCCTCTCGTATACACATGACAAATTCGCGATGACGCACGAGCCCAATCGAAAGTTTGGGAGAAGTGCAACTCTGAAGAGAAAGCCCAATGTCCCACCCCAGTACACGAGAGTCTCTGAAGGTGTGTCTCGCACCATACTCATGGGACAGAGGTTGAGAAAACAAGCAGAGGTCGTCCTCTACAGTAAAGCAACCTTCCTCGACTCACGCTCATATGAGATAGAATTCGCTTCCCCATATTCGCACGCCTGCGACAGTTAATTGCGTTTACCAACATCTCTCAGGAGCGATTGGCAACCACCGGCAAGACCCCCGCTCCTCTCTCTCTCTCGCCATTCTCTCGCTCCTCTGCTCTTATACATCGCGTTCGCTTCGCCTTTTTCTAGCACGCGTTTACCTCAACTCGTTGTCGTAGTTGCTTATAACCTCGTTCTCCAAGATGCGAAACGTGCTACGAAAGGAACCGCCGGTCGTTCGGGCTTATATTTTGAGGAAGACCGAAGAACGTGAAGGATTCGGAGCAAACCTTGGAACATAGCCTCCCCCGTCGTACACAGGCTGCACTCCCGAATCAGTCTCACAAGTTTCCACCAAGAGAATCGAGAGATTTCGTACCACGTTTCACGTTTTCTATCATCCATCGTCGCAAGTTTATCGCTCTCTTTCACTACGGATCCCAGCACTCCTCCCCCCCCGCCCCTCTTTCGCCGCATTTTCAGGCACACTCACTACTCCGTATACAAATATGAATTCAGTTTACTATATTATGTGAAATAAACTAATCGGCAGGAGAGAGCGTAACTTTATGAATGTGCGCAGTATGCATTTGGACCAATTGATGTGAACTTGTTCATTAAATTCCATGATTTCTAATTGAATTTACGTACGTTTCTCTAATTCACATGCAGCTCATATTTTTACCGACTTAGGCTCCATTAGGTATGTTCCTGCCCACAGAATTACCGTTTAAAGCGTCATATTCAGCGCGATGCGCGTAACTGTACGTTCGATTTTGCCTTTCTCATGTTTCAATCCATCCTATAAATTCCACATTCGAATGTTCATTTGCTACCGCTATTTTCTGCGTGTGTGAGCACACGTTACGCACACATTAAACACAGTTTTTGATTCGTGTACACGCCCCCCTTCCCCAAACACATTGTACCCCGAGCCTCGTGGTAAACTGACAGTCTTAACGATTATTGAATTTCCGGTTGGTTGCGCGTGACTCATACCTGGAGCACGTTCGCCTTTTCCCAAACTTATTTACTCAAACGGTTCACAGTTTCGTTTTTGACATTTTTTTCTCTGTCCTTCAACTTGTCACTAAGGTCTTTGAAGGATCGCAGGATTATTCGCTGATCAATGACCGTTGTCGGGAATTCGATCGCCACTGTGGAGAAACTCTTGCAGCGAGCAATTCATTTTTCTTATTGAAGTCTCTTCGTGTTCGAAGCGCTGGGGTCGGCTCAATATTCACGAATTCGATAACAAATTTACACGTTTCAGATATTGTTCGATCTACGAGAAGAATGAGCGACGTGGAGAACGGAACAATCCTGCCTCATACATGCGCACCGTGACTTTCGTTACAAGCCTAATCGTTCACATTTGTCCATATTACAATCCAAAACAAGAATGTCTATGGCACCGGGACCGCGCCCAGCCACTTTTTGCCTCAGGTCATTTATTATTGCACTCAAACAGTGAGTAATCGATCGCGGGCGGTACGAGCTTGCTTTCGTTCTGTGAGTTGAGTGCAATTAATACTCGAAGGTTGCTCGCAGCTGCAATTGGTCCAACCGCATCCTTCGGACATTGCATTTCGGCAATGTCCGAAGGCATTGCCGAAAAAATAAACGAAATTAATCTTCCCCGGTGTTGAGGTAAGAGGCTAATTCCAGATCGAGACGGTGGGTGGCGAAGAACGCAGAATCACTGATCATGGACTAAAACACCGAGTTCTTTTCTGTCGGAATTCATGGGCGATAAATCCTCAATCATTGTTCATGAGGTCAGGGAGCGAGATTGAAAATGGTCTAACATTAAATCAAACAATCAAAATTGTGGTTGAAACAAATTCTAAGCTGTGCCGACCACCTTTAAGGAGGGTGGCTACGTTCGTCAAATTGATAATAAATTGATCAAATTTGGTGATAATGTTCTTCAACATCAAGTGCGAAGACACGATTTTTTTCAAAATTTTCTTCTGCTTAGTTATCGAGTAATTACGGATTAAAGCAGATTTCTTATGCCCGGAATGTATACCTATATATATGGAAACGCTATGCTTATACACTTGAACTTTAGTGATCAATTACTCGATAACTGTACAGAAGAAAAATCTTAAAAAATTTGTACTGTCAAATTTGGCCCTAAAGAATACGTTCACCAAATTTTATTAAATTCTTATCATTTTGAAATTTTTAATGTATTTAACATGGTTTAGCATGGCAACATTGTATCGTCGGTAGCCATATTATTACCGGCGTTTCCATACATATAGGTATAACATTCCGGGCATAAGAAATCTGCTTTAATCCGTAATTACTCGATAACTAAGCAGAAAAAAATTTAAAAAATTGTGTCTTCGCACTTGATGTTGAAGAACATTATCACCAAATTTGATCAATTTCTTATGAATTTAACGAACGTAGCCACCCTCCTTAACAAAACATTCGAATGAATTTCTCTTCAATATTCATTTACGCCTTTCCAACGCAAAGTGTCGACTGTGAAAAGGGGATCGAGGTCAGGGACAAACGGAGAACTTTAAAAATAACGGACATTTGTTTCTTTATTCCTTCAATTTTTTATATTCACGAAAAAAAATTGCATTTCGAAATTTTTTCGTTTTATTATCTTTATTTTTAAAAAAATTTTTTTTTTAATTTATTATATCTTCATTCTTTTTTTTATACTTCTACATAATGAAGAACCTCAAAAAAAGTTGTCAAGGTGAATAGAATTGGAATTGCAGTATAAAAAAAAAAATTTCACAAATTTTCAAGCGTTGCATACCAAAAATTTTTTTTTTAAGAATGAAAAAATGATCGTTATTTCTCGGTGTTGGAGATTATGAAATAGAAACGGCTTCTCAAACTTCTGTAAAGAACAATATTTCCTTAGGTGCCGCGCTTGGTCACAGTCTCCTCTACGCAATATCTTGCGAGATATATTACGGTCCGTAAGTCGTCGTTTACAATTTCATTCGGCCTCAAAAGCGTAAAAATGGGAGTAGCTATCGGAGAATTTTCAATGTAAACCGGCGAGGCTTCCGAATTCGAGTCTACGGATGTAGAAAAATTCGAATTCAATCTACAATCTTTAGACAGTTCGGGATTGGCTGGTCATATTCTGTGGTGAGAAATTTGATAAAAAATTCCGAAAGGATGGAATTCGAGTTTATAACAGTGCGGAAGGGCTTGCGCTGGCTTTAATTCCTTTTAATAAAACTTGACGTGGCTGCGGCGGGTTTCGATGGCTAGCGAGTGTTTTCTTGTGGCAGATTTCTCTGAGAGATGATTGATGTTCAGAGTCCCGGTGAATTATCGCTTCGTTCTTTCATCTCGTACTGTTCTTGGATTCAATTTGTTTCGAAAAGTTAACAACCATTTGTGGAAATGAATAAACAATTCGCCGGCAATTCAGCCGGACGGGGTAATGACGATAAAAGTTGATGGGATATCATTAAAATGTGTGTACGAAGAGCCGTTGACAGTGCGCGTGCATCATTTCGATACTGGAATATTTATCTATAAAAAAATTCCCGGAAAATTATCGGAATATCGTCGCGTTGGAATTTATCGAATATTCCGACATTTTTTAATCTTCATAATCAACGTGTCAATGGATTGTCGAGCATGAAAAAACTATTCGAGAAGGCACACACTGACAAACGCATTTCACTTTTGGGCTGCTCCCAACGCATTATTAATTTGTATAACCGGCGTAAATTGACGGGAAAATAAACGCAGCTCTGCAATATAAAATTTATTGGTTGGGCGTACAGGACACGAGGAGAAAGTTTCGTCAAGTGGCGGGTATTTGAGTGGTGCTGGGGGGGGAGATGAAAAAAGGTGAAGATAAAAATGGAAAATGATAATTGAATATGGTCAAATATGGTGTATTGATACGTAGAAAAATTGGTCGCCGAGTTTTTCGTGGAGGGATTTTCGTGAGAGAATTTGGGGGATTGGGATATCGTGCGGAGGAGAAACGAGGCTGGAATTGAACGATCTCTGTTTGGCCGAGCGTACAATACCATAAAACTATGATCCGTATAGAGCCGTAAAGTTTGAGCAGGAAGGCAGAAGAGGGCATATGAAGCGCGGAGTTTCGGCCAGAGAGTCGAATTTTATCACCCGGGATCGTTTGAGGAAAAACATAGAGGGATGAGGAGGATGAGGGATGATCGGATGGAAGCGCGGGGGTTGCTCTTTTTTATCTCCCTCTTTGCGCGGCTCTCTCCTTCTCCGAGTCTCTCTCCCTCTGGTCGTTGCTTGGCGGTGATGGTATCATCGATATTCGTCCAAAAAGGGGGGGGGGGACAAGGGAGGGGTGTAAGGCGAGAGTAACGTTGCTCGGGTTTGTGCGAGAGCGCGAAGCGCCCGAGGCCGTAAAGGCAAAACTTTGCATCGGCGAATAGCTACAGAGTATAAATGCGTATAGGTATACAGAGGAGAGGCTCGGAAAACTGGCCGGGCTAGAAAATCTGCCGACAGCAAACTCTTTTTCATCCCTCCTCGTGCCTTCCTCTATACCTATCTATTTACTCGAGCAGTCCTTGCGTTTACTACACTTTTCACGGTGATGCCTCCGCCACATTCTCCTTCGCTCATCAGGTTTGAAGAAGAGAGAGAGAGAGAGAGAGAGAGAAAAAAAAAGGGTAAATAAACGGCGGGCGGGTACGCGGTAGCGAAAACGGGGAGGCACAGCGTCGGAGCGAAAGCCAGAAGGAGAGCGAGTCTCAGGATAGGAACGCTTGCCACCAACCCTCTTGGCTTATACATTCGTATATACACGTATATACGCATATATACATAATATACGAGGATGCGGTATATCTTGCTTCGTTTTACGTTGGGTTTTATTGTATTAAGTGAAATTGCAACGGTGCACCATAAAGGCACTGAGGTTTTACGAGTAAAACTGGGAGCCAGAGGGAACGCGCGCGTATTCGCGCAACGTAGCTGCTGGAGATAGCGGAGGTACTACTATTTTGCCCGGGCTCAGTGCGCGCGAAGATCGCGAGAAACGGGTTATACCCTTAGTTCGGATGTAGTATAGCAAAACAGAGAAAACATGAGACGAAGAGAAGAACGGATGACTGAGATGCAGGGACATGGGAGAGGTGGCGGAGGGGGCGGGGGAGGGGGAGGGGGGGGTGAGAGGAAAAGTAGGAGAAGAAGGCTGAAGAAGGGAACGCGCCACCCCGGTAGACTCCTGGGTACGAGAGGGTACGGAGAGAACGAGCTTCGCTGTACTCTGTCCGGTAATACGTTGGAAAAGGAGAGGAGGGTGCACACCATGAGTATATACGAGAGAGACCCGGGCCAACTCGCTGGGTAATCCCGGGGAACGCGACCCGACGATATACACGGAAAATGTGGAGAGGCCAGGAGCAGGATAAAATAGAGAAGAGGTGTTCCACTCAAAACTCCGTGCAGCGTAAAAGCGTGAGTGAACGAGACTTTCAGGGATCGGGTTGTTCTTTCTCTCTACCCCTCGGGGCCCTGGCTCGTGCCGGCGTTAAAATCCAAATGTTCACGGCGACAGGAGCTTGGGTTTTAAAGCCTAGTGAAACTTGTCCCTATCAGTGAAAAGTAAGAGGGGCTACGCAGCCCAAATTCTATCCCTTCTCTTCTCTCAAGCTTTTTTCCATCCCCTCTGCCCTCCCCCTGGCCACGAATTCCGCCATCCTCTTGCCATTCCCCCATTCCTCTCAGTTTCCTTCTCATTCGCTTTTAACCCTCTCGCCGTTGTGCTATTCTTGTGCAATCCTCGCGGCTATATTGACGCAAATAAAATTTATCCGCGTGATGCCTTGAATTCTGGCAGCATCCACTCCCTGCAGGGATAAATGAGTTCTGGCTCTTCTTCCAAGTATGCGTCGTATTCTTCAACGCTCTACTCTCCCCCTCCCTGATTGGCAGTATAAGCGAATTCGAAGAGACCCCTACGCTTTCTAAATTCCACAGAAATACTTATTCATACGAATTCCGACTTTGATGCACCCTCCCTGACCAATGTGTCTCGACTGATAAATCATTTCATGTCGACGTGAAAATACTCCCGAACGTCTGTTAGCTTTGCTTCCAAGATAATTCATCTCCGAACGGGGTCTCCACATACTCGAGCTCGTCGACAAAGTGGTTTTTATTCATTTTCAAATATTTGGCAGAATAACAACCGTCCTCTTTACGGTTCTACTCAAAAACAACGCTGCTCCAAACAGCCCTACTCTCACATTTTCAAAATTAATACGACGCAATATTTCTTCTCTTTTGGCATTAATAATCTGTGTTATCCGCCTAGACATGTCAAAGAGAAGAGACGTTATTTATACATAAAAAAAAAAGTTATACATGAAATATAAATCTTCAGAGTGGAAATGTTATCGAGTAGATTTATAAGAGTCGAGTTATGTCACAGCAAGTCAACAATTCTATTTTCAGTAAATGTATTCAACAACAATAGCTGCTAGTTAACAACTTTGTCGGTAGTCATTCTTAATAACAACTCCGCTCCTTAAGAAGGGTGGCTAAACATGTTAAATACATTAAAAATTTCAAAATGATAAGAATTTAATAAAATTTGGTGAACATATTCTTTAGTGCCAAATTTGACAATACAAATTCTTAAAGATTTTTCTTCTGTACAGTTATCGAGTAATTACTCGATAATTCTCGATAATTATCGAGTAATTACTCGATAACTAAGCAGAAGAAAATTTTGAAAAAAATTGTGTCTTCGCACTTGATGTTGAAGAACATCATCACCAAATTTGATCAATTTCTTATCATTTTTTGACGAATGTAGCCACCCTCCTTAATAACTGCGGATCTACGTAGAGAACGTCTATCCTCCTTAACATGTCTACTCCGGTGTGGTATTTAATTCCCAATATCTCTACTCAGGATGATTTCAGAACATATCTCATGATGAGTAAAGATATTGTAGATCATGGATTATACATGAGTAGACATAGAGTTGTTATGAATTTCAGAGTAAAGATTTTAGAAGCAGAGTTGCTTCTAATCTTTCCTACCAAATACTCGTAACTTCAAAAAATTTGCTTTTTCATACTATATAAAAAAACAAAATTGGCATATAATTTGGAGTTGGAAAAACGTTGGATTCGTACAGTGTCTTGGGCACAAAAAATTCCAACGACAGTACGCATAAGCACGAAAACTCGCGCGAGTATTCGACAACGCTCCAAATCGACAAAATGCAGTGTTTTATGATGGCATAATAAGATTGTCTTGGTTTAGCTACGCCAATAGCCAAACGTCTCGTTTGAAGACGGCAGACAAGCGAGACTGAGAAACGATGGCTCAATCTCATTTGCCAATTACTTTGATCTCCGAACAGATTTAAGACGTCGTACATAAACCGTTTTACAGTGGTAAGTAAGCTCGTGCTGCTTTGTGTTTGTGAACAGCGACAAATCAGCGCTGGCAACCACAATGCGGAACCGAGTTCTTCGCTTTCATCTGAACTCCTGATTATCTTCTCTTCAGGAAACTGAATAGAAGTGGCGACGCAAAACACAAGCCCGAGTCAACGAAAGAAACGACCCGAGCGCGCTCCATGGAAACGTGTATGACGAAAGAAAAAATTGAATCAAGACGCAACGACGAAACCCGGTTTTTCTAGGAATCCGGAGCGTATCTCGTCTTAGAACCGCTTCATTGAATTATCAACGAAAACCTCTCTGAGACGTTCCTTCATTTATTTATTTCTAACTGAAGAGTCGAGGATGAACGAGGACTCGCCAGGGGCAGCTTTGAACTGGTCTACTGATGACGAATCCCACGATGTTATGGCCATCGAAACCCAAAATGCGTTCCGGTGCACTTTTGTATAAATCACGAAATATTTTAGTCTTGAAACCAGTTTTAGCGAACTCCATTCACTACACTTTTGTAGGCACTATTAATTTCTTTTTTCACACTGAAAATTTACGGTAAAATCAAACAAGCGAGTGACCATTTAACAGGTCAAATTCCCCTCGAAATGTGCAATTCGCTCAATTAGTTTTCGATCTTTCTGCAGAATGCCAACAATCTGTTTCGGGACCAATCGAAAGACGCACTAATTTTTGAGCGAGCTCTCCGGATCATGAAACATTGCTTTGAGAATATTTCGCCTCTTGTTAAATTTTCATTTCTGTAAACTGTGATTTGTGTTATTGGCAATTAAAACGAATTATATGAAAAATTACAATAAAAAAGTGGTTCGCGATCTACCAAAAATTTCCGTCCAACAGAGTGCATTCGATCGAATGGATTTTTTTAAATCGGATACTGTTAAAACCGTGAATAAAACGCGATGGATTCGAAGGGTGATATTTGAAAATATTTCGTTGTTTTAAATCGGGCGTGTCGACTGTTTTTCATCAATTCGTAGAGGCTAATTCGATGCGCCTAGTGAATTGAGGAGTTAATGGAAGATGGAATATAGTGATATGAATGTTGAAAATATAATACGATCCCCTCAAAAGCGTCGTTAGGTGCGATGGTGGTCACACAGGAGACGGGGCTTCCGCAGAGTGATTGTGGCAGTGATGCAGTGCGAGCAAGTTCAGTTGGTGTCAGGCTGTGCATGTGGTCGAAAAATAGGCGTGAAATAATAAAAAATCAAAATAATGGAAGGTCTCGACAGCTCGGGATAAAAGCTATGGTGGCATTACACCCCCATTCCCGTTATCGACAATCCATCACAGCAAATCATTCCGAACAACTCGAAGTGCTGGATAATTGAGAATTCGCCCAAGGGCCTGTTCGACAGAGACGTTATTCTTGGTGTAAAATATCAAATGGAGATAAATCAAATGAACGAATTACCTGAAGAACCGAAGTTTACGTTTAAGTGAAAGAAAGAAAGAAAAAATCGTTCGTCAATGTATTAAACCGCGTTAGAGTCAACTCGACAGCACTGTTGTCACTTTCTCTCTCATTTTACACTGTTTCCTCTTGAAAAATTGATTTAAAAACCGGGGAATTTCTGCAGAGATTTCAAGGATCATAATACTGCAAAAAAAAAAAAAAAATTGTCAGGCAACGAAGTTATGAGCTCAGAGAGTCTGAAAAATTGATGATCGTTGCCACTTACGTTATCGATCGAGTGAATTGCACTTTCATGGTTCTCCTATCATCCGATTCACCATATACACTCGAAGCACAACGTTATACAACGTCGTTTACGAATCTCGAACTTTCCAATTTATTTTACAAGTTATAGGAAAAAAGGCAAGATTTCGACGCACTCGATTCTTCAATGATTATGTTGCTTGCTCATTCATGTTACATCATCGGCCAATGTCGACCATCAGGTAATTCGAGAAGAGCAAATTCCATTCTACCCCGTTGACTGTTTGGTTTCCAAGAAAAGAATATAAAAAGTACCGTTATGACGAATATTCCACTGGAAAATATCTCACAAGCTCAAAAGCTCTAGCTCAACTGCTCAATGATGGGAGAATGAATGAATTCGAGGAAAAAATTTAGCTAGATATTTTCTACGTGTTCGCTAATCCGAAAATGTAGATGATTATAATGAGACATTTATCGCAACGATTACGCGCTCCCTATTTATACCTCGTTCGAACAGTAGATCCGATTCATTATGCTAAATGATGTACGGTTGGTAAACACTTTATGTGAGATTAGAGGAATTCAATAATTAGCGCGGAAGAGATATTTGGCGAATGTACACTGCGGTTCTGTAGTAGCGAGGGGCGAAGAGTAGCCAAAATTGTGATGGACCGATATCATCAACGCGAATATTGAACGCCGAATAGAGGATGTAAATGGTATCGTTTTGAATTCTTTGTACACACACAGGAATTTTGTGATCACTCGTTATTTCGTTGTTCCGAATTGCCTGGAATTTTTATTGAATTGTTATGTGGAATTTGTACAATATGTTTGTTCGGAATATGCGGATATGATTTCGTTTTGAATGTAGAAACAAACGTACGGAGCGATTGAAACTTCTCCCCATACCCAAAGGTATCGATACGTTTTCAAACAAGCCACACTATTAGATTCTTTCATCGTCACAGGAGCTTGATTTTATATTCAAAGGGGATATGTCCTTCGCATTTGTGTCTCGTCCCAGACTCTGTTGTTAACTACACTTCCGGTTTTGAGACTATTTTCGAAAGATTTGGACCAACCTTTCGAATCTGAACATTCTTTCAATTGAGCTTCTCCTTTCAAGTGACAAATTCATCAGACTGGATATCAGCCATTATCGATTTCAACGTCCTTTGAAACATCATCAATAGCTTAACCCTCTCGGACCGTATGTTGCTTCTACACGCGCTTCCAGGCCCTAGAAAACTGCATCGCTCAGTAAGGTCAGGGTTCCAACAGCCTAGTTTCATCAAGTTAGGTTAGATTGTATCATAGATACTCCTACACCAAGAGATTAACTATTTTAACGACGCTGAAGTTTCCAACGTTGGAGTCCAACGAAATGAACGAAAAAAACGTTTGTAATTCACCAATTTTTTATTTCACGAATCGTTGGTGCAGCTTGAAAAACTACGAATCGCAAATTTGGCAGGGAACAAAATAGGAGAAATACTGGAATTATTGGAGAGCTTTTTCGATCATTTCGTTGGACTCCAACGTTGGAAACTTCAGCCTCATCTATTTTAACCTCTCAAAGGGAAGCCAATATGACGCATTTAAGGTGTTGGGCGCTAGATTCATTCGTAAATTTTGCATTCGTAAAAATCGCACTCCTCGCTCTTAGTAAAATTTTAGCACTTTTGTAGGATCACACCCGAGCTCAGACTTCGCGTTACAGCATCAAATAAATTAGTCGTAACACTGTACTACGGAGAAACGGAATTTACTGCTCGAGCATTGTGCACACTGTCTTGACGCAGACATTTATCTTCGTGAATTTTTGAGGTATGAAAGTAAGGGGGAATGCGCGCGGAGCGGGATTCCACTGCAAATTGTAAATCGCTGACGGACAGCTGGATAAGCGAGATCTCCATAAACATTCGCATCAGCAGGTGGAACATATTTTTGAGGCTCAAGTATTTGTTTGAAGCTCGCTCTGTATCGTCAGTATATCTTTGTATGCTCTCGTCGAGTCGAACAGTCAAGTATAACTCTATGGTGCGAATTCACCGCTCCCCCGAATCCCGCCGAGCCCAATGTGGATCGGGAGAGTTCGTGGTCAGCGAGAGCGATGAATGCTAACGAGCTTGATGGTTTGAAAAGCCGTATTAAGGCACTCACGTGGTATTACCAATTAGAAGTACAGGTGAACGAACTCTCCATTTACAGGACTCGTACATGAATTGCCTGTGAATATAATCCCTTATAATTTCAGCGTTTTACATTCGTTTCGCGATGTATCGCTGAGTTTATAATTCAAAATTTTTAGAAACTGTGTATATACCCGAGAAATATATTTCACAGTAAAAGCAAATGGATTTTGATGGTGCTTAATTATTGCCAAGAGGAACCGAAATGTTTCGTTAAAACACACTTTTTTTCTGTGTTTTAATGGTCACACTGAACTAACGTCGAATATAAAATCTTGTCGAAATATTGTTCATTCGGATACTGTCAATAAATCAAATTTACGTCGATTCAACGAAAAATGGTGGAGAACAAAATTATGGAAGGAAAGTTCCTTAATAGCAGGAAAAGTGAACAAATACAGCATAAAAATTCGTGAAAAATTCAAATTTTTGGGAACGAAGAGAAACGATGAAACTGTTGCGTCTCACACGCTGAATAGAGATTCGTAAAACCAAGATTTAAATGATCTATTATTTAATATAGATATTAATTATTAATTAATTTAGTGCTGGCTCAGATCAAAGGATCAGTCTTCGATCTGAGTGAGCGACGGATGGGGTTCCATCATGCGGACTGTCCACTGCGTGGCGACCACATGCATGGCTCATAAATTTACTTTTTATTGTGTTGTGTATTCTTTTAAATCTTAAGAAATATGAATTTGCTGCGTATTCCGGAAAGTCATATTTCCGATGACGAAAACCAAATGGCTTCCACTTGGAGGACCAACTTTCTTCCCATTTTTTACTAAAAGATGTTTAAACTTTTCATAATTCTTCCTCCTTCGGTTGAAGCAGTTATTTGCTGGGCAAGAGGGAGTCAGTTAAAAATTGAATCTCAAAGAAGACGGACATTCTCGACTCGACAATTGAGTCCTGAATTGAGGTTGATGACGTAAAAGTCTGATTGTAACATTTTGCAGATTTCTAAGTCACCAATTCCTTCTATCAATAAAAGTAAAAATTGATAGATTTGTCGACTCTTCATCTGGGATTTACGACCCCAACTAAAAGGTTCAGCTGCAAAAATGAAGTATTTCACCGCACAGAAATAATATTTTTACATAAATAAAATCGCAATAATTGCTCCTTTTCATCATACTCGTTAGCAATCGATGAAAACGATCGCTGCATCCGCTCGGTTTAAGTAAATAAACAATTTTTTTCTAGTCAAGCAAGTTCGTTCTGATAACAAAATTTTCTCAAAGTATCATACTATTAACTTCTTTCTGTTTGGGTTTTGGTTGCATGAAACGACGGACCGAGTCAAATTTCAGTCTCTCCGATAAAGAGGAAGAAGAAAATTTTCGGAGTCCAGAGACGGAGACTCCGGAATCGGAGACTGAAAAGGCATTCGAAACATCGTTGCGATTTAGTCGTAATGGCAGATTCCTGCGGAGTGTGCGACTCCCGGAAAACATGAAGCCTCGTTGGATCTGGTGGGCAAGAATCTCCCACGAGAAATTTGAGAAAATTCAGTCGGTGATTGAAGTGGCAGGCGAGCTTCGGAGTTAGTTGGAAGGCAACGTTCGGTTTGTGGAAAGGAGCGAGGAGCGGGGGTGCGGGGATGAACGGGAAGGAAGCTGGGGCGGTCCGAGGAGCGTCTCTATTCCCGTAGTGACATCTCGTATAATTTGGAGTATGATATTAGGTCTCGTTGTTGCGCGACAATCTCGATTCAGAGGGGCGGCAGATGAAGCGCATAAGGCGGATGTTGGCGACGATAAGTAAAAGCTGTTGGCAGGTTGGGGAGTTGTGGCTTACCACATATCTTGCGAAATAGTAACCTAAAGCGGAAAGTTACGATGTGAGAGTGGCGAGGACGAGTTGACGAGAAGAGACTGATGATCGAAAGTCTCCTGGAAGAAGAGAAGGGGCATGGGCGAGGAATGAGAGTGGGAGGAAGGAAGGAAGGAAATGGAGGAAGAGAATAGCGAAGAGGGATTAGAGGAAGAAAGCAGGGATGAGAAGCGACGAAGAAGAGAGAATGGAACGCTAGACAAAGGTGAAGTAGTGGGAGAGGGAAACAGGAGGCACGGGATGGAACCAACATTTGTATGCATTGCACGCTGTATTACAGTATATCAACTCAATTCGTCTTGCTCCCTTCTTTTCCAGTGTTTCCGAACTCCCCTTGTTCTCTCGATCGACGTTCTCCGTCACCGTTGTTTCCACCCCGATTTCTCTGTCTTACTTATCTCGGTTTCTACCTCCGGAATCTTCCTCGTTTGCGCGTCGCCGTCGCCTCGTCTCTCTCCCAACGCGCACACAGTTTCTCTATTCATGTTTAAGCTCGCATTGCTACGCGCGGATTACGCTTGTCCATGTGGTTACCATGATTACTGTTTTCCTATGGTGCGAAGGAGACTTCTACGTGCGCACATGCCTTCATTCGTACGTTCCCAAAGGTATAACGCCGACGAAGTGAGGATCCGGAAAGTGGGATGTGAGACTCGCCTGTGCTGGAGGGTCGCGGGGGGCCAGGAAAGAGACAAAACACGAATACAAACACACACACGCACACTCTCGTACGAATCTACTCACACCGAATCGTGCTGACTTTACTCCTCCGAAAATGGACTTTGTCGAGAATTCGGTTCGTCGCTACGAATTATATCAGGGATACGGCTCCGGACATTCTATCCCATATTCCTAGGAATTTCCATTTGCTTTGCGAAGCTAATCCTCCGTTTAACCCGTTGTCAGTCGCGCTCGGAACTTCCCCCCTCGCGCTGTTTTTCAGGCTCGTCATTTCCTTTTCCCTCTCGCTTCTTGCAATACCATCAATTACTGTTGCAGGTTGGAAAGACTGGAAAGGTTTGTGAGTCCGCACGTTAAAAACAAAAATCATTTTCGAGGCTACCTTTATGGAATAAACCACTCGAAATTACACGGTTGAAAAAATCTTCCATCGGGCAAACAACGTTCGTTGTGCAAAAGTAGCGTGACCGCTGCGACGAGTTACAACCATTCTGGATGAGCACTTCACACGTGTTTGCTTTGAAGGCTCGTTCTCGTTCACGAGATTTCTCGCTGTGGTACACCAAAAGGCGAGAGTCAACGGCTCGATCTCGAGTACCGAAGTAAATAGTTGACGCGATTTTTTGCACGGTCAAAGACTCCAATACTCCCGAACAGGATGATTTTCTCATTGTTTTGGCCATTACTGCTGCTTCAATGGGTCTTCCAATCAATTTTTTTTATTCATTTTGAATTATTTTGTATATTCTGTATATTTGTATATTTGTATATAGGCAAGATACAATTTTCTGTTTTTCAATAATTCCTCATAGCAAAAAACATTTTTTGCACAATGTTTGCTCAGCACCTGATTTTCGTACGTCACTTTTTTTATCCCCTTTATTTTACTGTAAAAAAAAGGTTTCAATCTTTTATAACTGCTATAACTGTTTTATCTTTTATAACGGACGAACTTTTCAATCAATTTGGATGATTCGACAGGGAGTGAAATTCTCGCATTTTCCTACTCGTTCGCACAGCAGTCATCGAGCTCGGGACTGCTGCAGGATTGCGCGATCTCCTTCAAAGCCCCTGCCGATGCTGAGTCATCGATCGAACTGCCCAGACGTTCGATGATCGACGTGTACAGATAGCAGCAACACGTATTTATTCGCGGGCAAATTTTGATGGGCATAGAGCTCAGGTAACCATGATGGATAACGTAGTAATGGAGAGACAACGAGGTTTTGCGGTGGTTGTGTTTTACAGCGTACAGTTGCTGGGGACACGGTTGCTGATACGCACAGCGTGCTGTGAGTGCCATTGTGCTGTTCGCATTGTCACAGCTGAAACGTCGTCGTCATTCTCCTTTTCATTTTTATCCTCTTCACTTCTCGTCTCCCACATTTTGTTGAAGACAGTTTCTATGCTACATGCGCTATAATTTGCATCTCTCTTTCTCCTATCTTTTGCATCCACGGTGTTCGCGTACTATACACGGCTACTCATATGGGACGTGCATTAGAAGACGAAACTATAAGAAAGATACGCATCTCGTGTGCGACGACAATTTGCAGGGAACACAAACACACACACACACACACACACACACACACACACACACACACACACACACACACACACACACACAGACACAAATTTCATGCACTTCTACGAGTTCTATGACAAAGCATCCGAGATTTTTAAACTCGGAGAACTGCGTAAAGCGCAGGTAGATCACGCCTCTGAGCTAGGACGAAATCAAAGGGAGATAATAATAATAACAACGATATTGATACTCGAACCACTCGACTGATCGAATCGATTGGCAGTTCGAATAAGGGCCGAGACAACAATAAAAATCCTTCACAGATCACTCCCTTCTATAAATCATATTGACACTGAGAGCCTCCCACCTTTTTTTAATTTATTTTTTTATTTCCAACGATTACCTCGCGAGTGCGAAATTGCTACACTCGATATGTACCCGGTGAAGTTCTCTCGATACTTTGAGCACGAGTGGATTCAGCGAAGACGGGTCAGGGGTTGAAGAAATCTCAGCCCGAACTGCTTCAGCTACTATCTAGGCAAGTACGCGAAGCTTCTCTTGAGAGGTTATTCACTTTATCTTGAAATTCTCAGCCATTCCTCTCAGTTCTTCCCTTCTTGTAGCTACGATATGTTCGCGATTTTTCCTACATTATCGAGACTCCGCTTTCCTCGTTTTTCTCTTCTCAAGTCACTTTTACATCGCACGAGATTGCCACGTACCAATGAAATTCGTTGCTTTATTTATTCGTTCAAGAAAAACGGGCGCTGTCCTATCACAACGCGCGTTGTACGCCATATTAAAGTTTCGTTAAACTTCAATCCTTTGTTCCGTTAAAAAATATTCCAAATCTCAGATACGAACGAGAAAAGTGCCAGGATGAAAGAAGCTTCAGGGTCTCCTTCTCGTATTGACAGTTGCAATAGTCAATTTCAATGCACATTATCACGAGAGCCTTTTACCGAGAGCGCCGCGTCATCCTGTTTCCGGAAATTGCTTCTTCAATGTCAGTAGAACCACAGCCATTTAGCGAATAATTAGCAGTTTGAAGCATATGACAAAAAATATTCATTTTTTATAATCGTTGTGCTGACACATTTTCAGTATTTTTACGCACAAGTTTTTCACGTTCAGCTGTTCGCGGCGACGTCGCTCTCCGGTCGAACTAGTTGTGGAAACTACGGGGGTGGAAAATACCGGGAAAAAATACATTTTTATTTCTCGATATTCGTAAGCCGTTAGAAAAAGATTTTTCCACGAATTATTTTAATTGGGAAAACAACCATAAAAATCACACTATTTTTACACGATTCTCTAGTTTCATCGAGCGACCGAGAACATTTGTACGCAATTCCTTCATTATTTCTTTCTCGAAATACATAATTCAAGAAGAAAGATTCCAGAAGGCAATGGACGGCTGAAAATGGTAAAAAACATTCAAAAAATTGATAAACAGCATGACGAAGATTTGCAAAAAGTAATGCGCTGATGTCGTGAATGTTCAACAGCCGAATGTGAATATTTGGAGGAAATTTTTGTAAAAAATCGAGCGTGTGCATAGTTTCTGTGCATATTTCGGGAATTATGACGCTCCAGCTCTTTGAAAAAGCCAAATTTTTGGCTGTTTCTACTTCTTCAAGGTGCTCAAGTCGTCAATAAAGAGAGTTCAGCAAGTTGTTCAAGAATCTTGAATCGTCGTTTCCATTCTAATTCCCATTCTGTTCTACTTTTCTTCATAATAAATAGTCTCACGGTCATGTTCGTGCTGGATTTTTTTCACAAAAATTGCTGGTACATTGAAACGTAGGAGCCGATAAGCAAATATTCGGGGAATCCGCCATTGCAGAAAGCTTCGTAAGCCTCGTGTGATCCAGCACATGTCTCGTGCCTCGACTTTATCTTGTTTCTCACCTGTTGGAGCGAGAGATTTACCCCCTGGGTAATTTGAAACGTTCGCTTGCTGACCTTGCGTTACATAATTCCGACTCGGTCATGAATTCTACCGCATTTGCTCATCGCTGCTAACTGCAACGGATTTTCCCTGCGTCCTTGATCGGAATGCGTCACCTGTCATTGAATGAACGTTTACAGTCCTGAATTCTCGATCTTCAACGATTGCCAGTAACGCGTTTTATGTCCGAATTTGGACTTGTGAATAAATCGAAATATGAAGAAATCATAATTTTGTGTATGAATTCATTTTTCGAGTGCTCGCACACAACTTTGCCACACAAAATAACTCGAATCGAAAATAATTCGAAAATAATCGAGTCACAGTAAATTTTTAACTATTCAGGAGTCAAAAGAATGAAGCAAAACGATGCACGACCTTCCTCGATTTATGTACCGCTATCATTCCGAATTCTCTTGAACATTTAGCTTTCGATAAATCCACTCGAGCTGTACGGGGTCTTATGGAGCGGAGAGGGAACGTATTCGAGGGTGACATCCCTGGATTCCACCAATGATTAAATCTGTGTCGTTTACCTGTTGCTCGGAGCCGACGGAGGGTCGTTTGTGCATACGCCTCTTGGGATTGTTCGTCTACATGTTGAATCTTCGAGAAATCGTGTGCAAAAGTTCAATCAAGGTCAAAAGACAAACTTTCAATGTCGCAATCACTTTCGAAATTTCTAACTAATTGAGATGAAAAAGGCAAGAGCATGCGATGAAAGCCTCGAGACGAAAAATCGTGGAGCTCGGAATTCCATTTCAAAGATGAACTTTCGCATAAAAAATTTTGCAATTCGTATTTCGTCGATTTTTATCATTGCAGGATTTTCGAGTTCCGCGACATTGAGTCGGTGGAAAAGAGCTCGATTCAACATATTTTCGTTATTTGTCGAATTCGTTAAAACTCGAAGTTTATATTTCCATGTTGAATTGGAATTCATACGCGCATAATGAACGCCGCTATACGCCGTTCGCGAGTTCGCTGCGCGGGTGTGACAATTTTTTAATCAATGTGAACGCACGTTTGGGTCGAATCTCATCAGCGATGCGTAAAATCGAAGGAGAAAAAGGCGCGTTACCGTTATCGCTATTTTTTCTCGTAATTGTTTGTCGAATTATAAGTGCGAATGTAAATATCCGGTGGTTGAACTAAAATCGACAATGAACATTACAGTCGAGTGGTTCCGAATTAGCGAGTATCGCATTTGTAGGGTCAACATATAATTGAAAATACATCCTAATGCGTATGAGCGTAGTGGGATCGAAGAGCGTTGATAAATGAATAAATTTACAGAGGCTGCGATTGATATTAACGTCGATACCGTCACGAATATTATCAGTATTTTGTGAAAATCAAAATGTAGGGCAGAGCTGGAAGACAGAAAAGAGATGAAAATATGTTATAGATAAATATGTATGGATATAACAACAACGAACGCTTTTTGCTCGTACCGAACAGCAGACACAAAGCGATTATTTCCCACGATTTAAACGGGCGTTATTTCCCTACGCTTTAGCGACACAATTTTTCATTTTCTCTCTTACTTTCCGGCTCTCGCTCACCGGCCGGGAGGGATGCTCCCGGGTAGTACATCCACATTCGCTCGTGACCACTACAAGCCCCCCTCCCGTCACATTATCGTTATTGACGACGATTTTGGGGATGACCTTTTCTTCTATGCGCTCATCATATATTCCATCGAGATGTATTGCCCTCCTATATCCCCATGTTTATTAATGCATGCAAATATTCACAGCGATATAATATTTAATCAGTTTGCATCGATAAGTGTGTCGCTGCCCATCATATTTGGAATACCAGACGAGCAAAAACCGAAAAGTTCTTTGGGGAGAATTCGTTCCTAGGATTCGGAACATAAGTTTCTTTATTGCGATACGATGATGGATTATCAAAGGATTTAGTGAATATTTAGTACAATTTTTTCACGATTAATATTATTGTCAGTTCTCCCATAGGGTACCGTGTTAAAAACTCAAAATTGTAAATGAAATAAATCAATATTTTGCCCTGTAAAAGGCCTCGGAACTGCGTGCTTATCGTTATCAGGGGACCTTAAACTATCGTTTACCACACAAGGAGAAATGTTTTAATATTATCTTTTAGAAAATGTGGCAGCTCGCCACGAATCCGATTGAATACTGATCTATGACATGGCAGAGCCATAAAAATAAACGGACCTGACGTAGCCCGTGAGCCATGAGCAAAACGAATTAACGTATGAAAATCGAAAGAAAAAAAACTGAATTCGACGAATTCCGAAAAAACGCGAATTCGTTGTCAGAGCTGAACAGTTTTGACGTAATAAAATTTGAGAAGTTTTTAAAATAAAAAAAAAAAAAGAAATCTTTATCAGTATTTTTAGACCAACCAAATAAACGTAAATTATTCAAAGTTTCTTTGTATCGGATGGATGAAGTTTTTTGTGCGAGGAGCTCAATTCTCCCAAAGTTTCAAAATATATTTGTGTCAACTTGTCGTAAAGTCTTGAAATACTTTCTTTTATCGCGATCAACGTGAAGATATTTATCGAAATATATTTTGGGCTACACAGAAATTGCGATTTGATTATGCGATGTACCATTTATAGGATCCCTCCCGGAGTTCGTCTAGCAGGAAATTTGCAGGAGGCTGGTGTCAGAAGAGAGTATCTGCGTATTTGCGCTTGAGAACAAGGAGAGTACTCCCGAAAGACACGATTCGGAAGATAATGTAGCGAGCTATATATAGAAGAAAAGTGGATAGACAGATAGATCCTTCCGTACATAGACAAAGTTCACGATTCCTGTCCCGCATCACGTATGAGAAACAACCGAGGGACCGCTCCGTCGTCCACGTGTCACTGGAGGAATGATCCAATCCGTCGTTGAATCTACGAGGAATCCAATCGTTCCTGAAGCTGTATCGCTCCGACGTGATATCTCGTGACGGATTAGATCTGCGTATGTCGTTTGAATTATGATCAAATTTGTAATTTCGAACTTTTATTATCGAGCCGCTGCTGCTTTGAATATCGAGAAGATACAAGAAAATAAGAAAAGCTTATTAGAAGTTGCTTCTTACGTTTATCGAATTAAAATCGAGTTTCGTTTTTCCGAGAGAGAGGAAAAAAAAAAACAGCTTGCGATTATCGCTATTAGTTTTTCTGCATAGGAAACCTCAGAAAGGCGATTCGGCTAATATTTATGTAACGATCGTGTACGAGCGACGGGACCGTTCATTAAAGAGATAAAGGGAACTTTTTAATCCTGTAAGCCGTTGAAGAATTTTCGTACGATAAGATCCTCCCGTGGTATAATCGTTTGATTATAATCAAGCTAATCGTTCTGGAATATGCTGCTTCCCGAATGAGAAAACTTCACGTGGCGAGGGCACAGGACACCGAGCACTCGAGACAGTACAAAGTTAAACGGTACAAGTTTCGGACATTATGAGGAGACATTGATGGCGAGGCTGTCCGTCGTTTACCCTGCAAGGAAGTGTGAGACCGGAAGCGTAAGCCCGTTTCAGCCGACAGTGATGGCGCGATTGCTACACATTTATGACTGACAATGAGTCCAAGCTCGAGGTGACTTTTCTTCGGCTGTATCGAGCACCAATTTTCTCTCCATTTCAGCTAGAGCCTCAAAACTGTTTTTGTGGAATATTCTACTTCGATTTTGAAACATAGAAAACCATGTTATTTTATATCCTGCTAGAAAATGTGAGAAACGAAAATTCGTTGAGGATTCATTGAGCGTCGTTACATTCACGCTGCGGCAAATTTCTTGTCCACGATTCCCCACGGATCTGCTTATTCAACGGTTCCGCGGTACACCGGAAAACACGTGGATGTAAGTTTGTCGCGAGGGAGCGAGGATAGTTGCGCTTACAAGGAGCAAGACTCCGAGCTGAAACTTTCCTAAAATGATTAGAGTCTCAGGGCGGAGCAACAAGTTAATCTTAATGAGATTTCCGAGTCCCCAACGAAATATAATGCGGTTGAAGAAGCGCCCTGGAAAAACTCGAATTCATGCATGTAAGCGGCGAATAATCGTATCGTCGCTCTCCCCGGCATACGCGAAGGCATTTTCGTTAGTTGCGCCGATTGGGGATGAGGCAAACGAAAGGGGGGAAGAGGACACATTAGCGTTGGCCTTTGTGCCGCTGGTATTCACATGCGATATTAAGAGTTGCTGATGAGATGCCTCAAGTGATAGAGGCTCAAGGTAATTGTAGTGGGGGTACAGAGTCCAAAGCTGGGATGAGTATCTCCTCATCTCATAGGTCTATGGTTGTTCTCAACGCATATACACACACATACTTTGCTTATGCCCGGTATATCTCGGTTGAACTTGCTCCGGACCGGACTCGTTCCCCTCTTCGTATAGAATAAAACTGCTAGCTGACAGAGACTGAAAAGAGAAGAGAGGTACTCTGTAGCGGCAGTCGCTGCTCCGAGTTTTCTCATCAAAGGAGAACTAATTACGTACGTATTCTGTTATATTGCGGGTGAGGCAGGGGAGCCGTTGGGGGGAATGAGGAGAGACGCTCGTGGAATAGGTGCACGCGATTGAGCTCTGGTTCTCTCCTCGGTCATAGTATCGTATCCGATGGTAAATGCGCCGTTTTTTATCACCGGCGATATCGAGATAAAGGGAGGGGTGGGGGGGGGGGGGGGGGGGAGGGAGATCGCGCAGTATAAAGTAGGGAAAATGTTGCAATTTTCAATGCTCGAGATGCTGTAGAATGATAAAAGAGCAAATGGAAGGAAACCGAAGTATAAACGCGCGACGACGAGAATAAGGGGGGAAGAAGATCGAGAGGTTGCTCTGGAGCAATGGTAGCAGCACCACCGTTGGCAGCAGCAGGGTACTGCTGGTAGGATATGAGGATGCGTGCTTGTCGCTGTTCCGCTGGTGAAAAGGCTGGGAGCGAATGCTTAAAGGGGGAGGGCGGGGGAGCGGTGAGACGAGAAACGAGAGACGGCGAGTACGAGGAGGCAGCAAGCTAGGCGATGAAATTCCAGACAAAGGTAAACAGACGGCGAAACGAAGTGAGAATCGCGAGCGAGATCGAGAAACGGTACGACTCTTTCTTTGGCCGACTGCAGAGAGCTACGAGCAGCAGCTCTTCACGAGTCGGTGCGAGGGTGGAAATACTATGGCGCTATCCGGAAATACGAGCTTCGTTAAATAATTAATCGATTCGTTGGCGCAAGCCATCGGAACGAAATGGAACACCTTTTGCTGCTGCTCTTCGCTCCGACTCCTCTTGATGGTGGCTTTTGCCCTCTGATAGAAGTTCCGCCAGAAAACGTTTCTCGCGAGTTCTGGCATCTGAACGAAATCTCACTCGCTATCTCCAGAGCTGAGTCTTTGCTTTGTTAACTTTACACCGTGCCCTCATCCCTCTTTCACTCTTTCACTCCCCCCCCCCCCCTTGGGCTCCACCCAGCCACCCGCCCGCCACTCTCTTTCTTCCCAGCGACGTCATCCCCTGCGTTCCCGACGGATCGATGAGGGTGAGCTCCAGGGGTACGAGAGCGCACCCGTGTTACCTCTTGCCCGTCTCTCTCAAATCATTTATTCTCCTCACTTCACACGCACTACAAATTGTCCAAGCGTAACTTCAGATCTAGCGGAATAACAATTGATGGTCAATTGAAAGATCAAACGAGCCCGCCGAAGGCGGGCGAGGCTCGACCACAATTATGTGTAGAGCCTCGCTCTCGAGATCACGAAAATAATCGAGTATCAATAACGATGTAGTTACCCTCGTAGTACGCTAGATGTCACAACGTTTGGAGTTCAAAAAATAAATTAAGGAGAGCCCTTACCATTTCCCCTCTCTCTCCATCTCTTACATACTTCATATCTTTTCGTTGTGCGCTAGAATAAAGACGTGTAAGACAAAAAGGTGGCCTATACAGCCTCAAAGGACAATAAAGAAGCTGAGGCGTTGTCTCGGATAAAAAATAAAGAAACAGAGTGGGAGTTGGCAGATTTTGCATTTACAGAAATTACAAAAAAATTGGGAAAAGTGGACGTAGATTTGTTTGCTTCCGGCCAAAACTCAAAACGTAAAAGATTCATTTCATGGCTTCCATGCGTTGAAGCACAAGAAATTAGCTCTCTCATCTTGGAGTATTGGTACAAATTAAATGAGACAGAGCCTCTGGAGCTATCGTGGTACCAGACTGGCCCAATCAACCATGGTGAAAGGGCGAACTACCGGAGAAATAATGTCTAATCATACAAAATTGAATACAGAATATATTTCTGGGTTTTAAGTTGCGTTGACTGAGACTGACAAAAAGAGATGCAAAAATTTGTGGATAAGAAATTTCCTATAATTTTCTTCCACTGATTTGGTCTTTTGTTGTTTTTTCTTTAATATCAAAATTTTTTCGTCTTTGTCTTTTATCGTGGTTCGAATATGTTTTTTAAGTTCAAGCCGATAAATAAGCAATTGGAACTAACAATAATATCTTATCTTTCTACCAAGTTTCTACCAAGTCAGAAAACGTTATTTTTAAAAAGAATTTTTCGTTTTCGAGCGTTGGAATTCGAAGGACCAGCAGCATCTTGTACGAATAAAAACTAAATTCCATTACTTCAGTCTACCAGAAACGTTAATCTCACTGGTAAGCCGGTCTCTCCAACCGGAGTGGTGAAGGGATTACAGAACCGAGAATAAATTGATATTTTCGAGGAGTATGTGTACTGGCACAGACAATCATCGATAATGGCTGAAAGCCTGACGAATGTTTATCTCGTTTTATCGTAGATGCATCTCGATAGTTGAAACATCGAACAATAATATATTAATCTGTTTTAGATGGTACGGAGAGGATCGAACAAGCTGATCCTGGATCAAGGAGTAATACTAACAGTAGTACTAATGGTGGCAATAATCATGGCTCCGACCGCTATCAGCATAATCATCAACAGCAGCAGTACAATAATCATAACAAAGTATCAAAGCGCGCTAAACCACTGGATCCGTCGGAGTATGATTACTATTACGAGGATGAGGATGTTGACGAGAGGAACAATCCAACGAACGAGGGTCCTGTAGTACCACCAGGATTTCTCAGTCCATCGGTACGGGAATATCTCGATCTCGGTAAATCGATACCCGGTAAGTAAACATGATCAGTGACAGGATCAAACACAACATGCATTCGAAACCGAAGATAAAATGTTAAAACCCCGTCGACGAGGAGCGAGCAGCTTGAAATAGTACAGATGTGTCGCCGCTGCATACGGTTCTACTTGGATCTCATTCGTTTGAATTTGTTGCTCTTCGTACTCTTTTGCTATATACTACATTTTATCCTGTATTCGGATCCCTCCTGGTTTGTACAGTCCGGTCGGTGTGTATGTACCGTCAATAGCGTGACTATTGTTAAACGAGAGCGAGTAGAGAGATGAATTGAGACGAAAACCCGAGGGATTTGAGATTCGTGTACAGGGGAAGAGAGGTCGACACCGTCTCACGACTGACATTTATACTCGAGCGTTTTTATTTATTTTTATATTACTTTCTTCCTCTGCACGAATGTATATTTTAGTCTATTCACCTTTTTCCCCTCCCGATTTCTTATCCCTGATAAAAAGTTGGTGTGTACTTGCGCGCAGCCTCTGCATCTTTGGCGAGATCGTTCGCCTCGGAAAAGCGAGAGTCTGTGCACATAAACTCGAAATATGTGCGTCAAAGAACTTGTCTCGGTGCGTACTTCGAATGTTACAGAGCGCAGTAACCTGCTCTCAGAGTCTTGGATGCAGTGCTTTATAAAACGATCGTCTATATTTGTATCGCAGCGCGTCTGTGTGGAGAACGTTCGCATGTCAACGAAACTCATTCTTTGTAAAAGTACTCTTTCAAAATTCGAGCTGAAGGATTCGCCGTTGCGTGGGCAAAGGCAACCATCTGCGTCAGGAAAAAGTCAGCGCGGAAAATCTCCTCCGCCGATAATAAAAAACGGAGGATGTTAAGTTAGATTGAATCGAGATGGATTTCAAATGTCACGAGCGATATTGAGGAAAACTTAAGTACTCGCAGCTTCCGTTTCGAAGTCTGAAACGACGAAGCAGAGCGGCAAACACGCATTGCGCAAATCAAGCACGCCGTGACGAATATCCTTTTGCCACACTCCCTTTGTGTCATCCGAACATGGGAAATGCGTGCATGCACCGAGACTCGGGATCCTTGTTCCTCGGTGGTTCGAGAAGGCGAAGATGTTGAGCGAGCTAATAATTCGTGTGAAAAGAAGCTTCTCAGCTAACAGTTTTCCAAACTGCATGGAATCGCAGGAGCTCAAAGTTTCAAAGTATTTCACTTCATGAATGTACTTTCATAAAGTTTCAATAAAACCACAGCTATCGATTAAATCGCATCAGTCTATAGTGACTTGTGCGCAGCGAGAGCTCAGTCTTACAAAATACGGGGAGAGACTATTGGACCGTTTTAAATTCAACGGTAACGTTCCAGCCTGGAAGAATCGAATTCGAATTTTGTTCCCGCTTCATTTTTCACGCAATCTTTCACAACCTCGTGCCACCACCAGTAGACCATCCGCCGTGATAATTCTTTTGTGTTTTTATCGGTGAAACCCACCCCCGCAATCCACTAGGTAACAGCGAACGGCTTCTTACCCAAGTTTTCACGGAGTCTTCCCCCTCTTCTATTATCTCCTCCGAATTCTTCCTTTTCTCTTTTAACTGGCCTCTTCTCAAAAGCAATATTCTTTTAAAATTTGTATTAAAGGCTTACGTCCGGGAAAATAGTCGGAGCGAGGAGAAATCATTGGTTTGATATAAAGGCGAAAAGGATTTAATGAGCTCGATTAAACCGAGAAAGTAGTACGAGCAATTCTCGTTATTAGATGTAAAATTATTGGAGAATGAAACCGACATCGTGAGATTGCGTGTACAGAAGAATTCGTGTCTTGTTATATGCATATTTGTTAAAAGGGATTGCCCACGACTGGTGGAATAGCAATTCATTGATTTCATATTCGCATGTAAGTGTAAGCGTGTACAGAGGGAATTAACGACGAGAGCTCCGGTGGAGTAAAAATGAATAGCAATAATTGAGCGACGTGATAACAGTGACACGGCTACGAACACTCGAGGAGTTGTCCAAATTTTCATCATAATCGAATGACAAGTGCATCGAGTTGATGCGGAACGTGCGCGTACGATGATGGCGAGTGCGCGATGACGAGGGCCCTGTCTACGTCCAACAATGTATGCAAATTCGCTAAATTATTTTCGATTCAATTTTTATTGTACCATTGCCGCGCGCGGGCTCTGCGAACCCTCATTTTATTTGATTTTTTCACAAACGAACGCCGCCACTGCTGCTCGGATGTTGGCGATGTCGTTGATGAGGAGAGCATAACGCGTCTGCGTTAAAATTACGAATGTAGGTGCTGGTACAAGCGTGCGAGCTCAACGAAACCCGAAGAAAAATGAAATATGAAGGAAATAAAATTCTGCACGAGTCGTGCGCCCCCCCCCCCCCCGCCCCGCCCCTGGCACCGGTTCGTTATCACGTTCAACTGGAAACAAAATTCCACCTATGGACACACACACACACACACACACACACACACACACACACACACACACACACACGCCTCGAGGAATCCTTGTTTTTCTAAAATGCCATTGTTAGCAGCTAATTAGATTGGAAGTAGACGTTTCGTGTGCCACTTCATCATTCTATTTCAATTGTCCACCTTTCGAACCTCCAAGCACACCGAATACGACACCAATTATTTCATAGTAACAGACCAAAAAATCATCATTTACAACTCCCTTTTGGCAATACGTGCAAACCTCTTTTTACCATTATTACCTGTGGAGCTATCACATCGAATTCTTTCTACCAGCAAGTGTCCTTTTCACGAGAATATTTCAAACCGCGTCAACGGAAACTAGAGAAAAATTTTCTAACTCAATGTCTCCGTCAATTACGCACGAAGGTTACTTAGATTTTTCTAACGTCTCTAAACAACTGGGAAAACAAATTATTTTCTTCGTTATTGTTGTTTCACGAAGTTGAGAAAACTTTTTCAATTAAACTTCTGCAATGATACATTCATTCATCTCGTTCGAATGAGTTCTTAATGAGAGGCTCTTGTTTTCAACGTATTTCGATGCAAAAGCAGCGTTTTGTTATAATTGAACAAGCGCAATTGGGAAGAAAAGTGCAAGCAGAATTTAGCAAGGACAATTTCTTCGTGTTAAGAGTCCTTTCAACGATCTAATGTGAAAAAAGGTTAGCAGGACACTGCTGCAGTGCTGTCGAAAATCAATAGTAACGCCAAACTCTTTATGTTAATCTGAGAGAGATTGAGAGAGAAGTATATTAAGTCAGCTCGGGTTTGGCGAGCCGGATCTCTCGCGTTTTCGTGAAAATGAAGTACCGCAGATAAAATCGTGGTAACCCTGGTTTACGGAAGATTGCTCGCTTTTTTCGCGCGTCTTACTCGCCATGTTCATCGCGCTATTTTCTAACTGGAGAGAACTGCTTCTGCCAGTATGCAGAATATTCATACTCTTCACGCCCAAGAGCACCGGAAAATTTTCCTTCGTGCCTACATTCTATTCTGTAGCAAATAGTGCAGCACGAAAGAACATTCAGAGAAAAACAGCCAGCAGAGAATCACGCTTTTAATTCGTGCAACTAATTTTCCTTCGCATAGTTTCCAACGTTTGTTCTACGCTGTGCATATCTATGAATGTGTTCTCTCGAGCTCGTCCTTTTTTCCAGTTTATTCCTCACATTTAACACGTCATATTTGCATCTGTACATCTTCATATATCTACTATACGTAGACGAACAAACTGCTTCTATGGAGACTGCATGTCAAAAGTTTGTTGTCGCGTTTGAAACATTTGTTGCGACGACCATCTTGATCTATTCCTGTAGCGAGGGTCGACGAACGTCTGCAAAATACAGGAATAATTTTCATATTGTAACTCATGTAATCAGCGTGAAAATTCTTAGGACGCCTCAGATGAAAATATGCTCCGTTCCGTGAATCGTTGTTTTGTTATTTTCTATGCAGCTTGAGGAAGGACACCTGAACGATGCGAGTGCCGAGGTAAAGTTTGGCTCTTCGCCTTCTCCATTCGATCCCAATCTTCCAATCGGTCTTCTCTCTATCGTGGTTCCAACGTTTCGAAGAATATTGAATCAGCGACTCCTAGGAGAGTCTCCTTACCGAGTTTCTTTCTCGAGCTTGCTCTCTGTTCCATCATTGGCAAGCCCTCGAGTAAACTCCGCATCGGAGAATTCATTCTCCGTCAGTCATTTGAGTTCGTTCGTCTCCTTCGCTACATGCGATTTTATGCACACAGTAAACGGGGAGGTAGCCCGGGCTTTTAGGTTTCGGGGTACTTCAGTGTGGAAGTACGTGAGGGAGGAAGGAAGAAAGAGGAAATGGACGAGAGGACGACGTACACACGCGGCGGCGGGTTAGCGAGTGGCGTCGACCCCGTTCGGTTCGCCCGGCTGACTTTATGACGATGGCTGCATGGAAACATAAAAGTCAGGGCGGGGAGACGACCAAGGGATAGAGGTATTGAATGGTAGAAGGAGAAGCTCTTATAATAGCGCGGATGAGAGAGGAGGAAAAAATTGGGACAGGCAAACGACCGAGTCTAGGCTACCGACGCATTTTATCCTTCATTTACCAGACAGAAGGATAGATTTCCTCTAGTTATACGATGAAAAGTACACATTTACTGGTACCTACACGGGGATGAAGGAGTGTGCGTTCGGAGCGGGCTTACTGCACACTTTTTTCGCTGAGGCTCTGTGTGTGTACGAGTGTAATGGAGAACAAAGCGAATCTCTCTCGTTCTCCCTGATTTAGCCGTCACTATATTTGCCCACGAGAGGATCTTGATTTTTCCGGTGAGTTTTCTCATTTCGCTCTCCTTTCTTCTTCCCTCCGCGTCGAGCGCTCGTTTCTCTTCTTTCCCTTTAACCGAGGAATAATTCAAGTGTTACGCTCATAATTAGTTCGAACATTGAGCCTTCCTTATAACATGGATATTTAACAAATAGTTCATGGAACGAGGTGGAAGCGCAGTGGAAATCAAACAATCATCATCGAACGGTATAACCATTGCAATTAATATTATTCAAATCCGCGTGTCGACAAGAGAATTAACTCGCGCTTATAGTGTCTCCTCGCAGAGAAAGCTCGTTCAAACTGCACCCAGTTGTCTTTTCGTAAAGCGCTTTCTCATACGCTTCTTTTAGGAATGCCAGCATATTGTAGGATACGATGCTATCTCGACGATCGTCGCAACATCACGCCACCGCACATTCTATCGCATAGTATTGGGTTAGGTGTTTTGGGGGATCCGAGAACGGACTCAGCGTCGGGAAACATCTCTATTCTCTCTCCAACGGTGCGGTATTTTCGGGCTAAACGAAGCTCGAGAAACCTGCCCCGCGCGTTCAGAGCAAGTATTCATTGTAGATGCTATAAGCCTGAGATAATGATGTTGCTCCGTGAATACGCTTTTCTGTGAGTTCCTTAACTCACATAGTCATAGTTAGCTATTTTACGTGGTCGTTTTTGGTTCTCCCATCCAACCTCGACGAACACTGGTTTGTCACTACTTCCACTGCGCATTCATCCGTCCCAGCACACTCTCTCGATGTGAAGCTGTGCACGAGAATATTGCTGTGCGCTGTGTGCTCCAACAGAGGAGAATTATTAGCAACCCGAGTTGAAACGTTATTCCTTGTAGGAAATACGATCCGAGATTGCGGATGTATCGGAATGATGAAATTTGCGAAATTCAGTCCGCTTCGAAATTCCTTTAGGCACCGTGTGCGATAAAACAGATGGAAAACTGGGACTCACTCAGTCGGAACTGATAATGAGGCTCCGACGAATGCCGAATGAAAAAACTTGTAGTTTTTGTTTCCAAGAAATGGAATTTTGCACCAGTTTCAATCGCAGACTCTGTTTTACGTCCTCCTGTCTCAACCTCTTCGTAGATTCAAGTTTTTTCTTCGGATTCACATTCTTGTTCCCATCACCATCGGACAACGTCGACGTTACGTATGCAGAAGGGCTCGGCTTGGCGTAAGCTCCAGAGGGATATCGTACATGCTCGATCTAATGTGCTCCCTAACCAAGCTCTCGAGTCTACTTTCCGGAGAATCTAACACGTACTTGTCGCATCTACTAGGATTCTCAAGCATTACTGCTCTTCGTCTTCTACGTATGTACATTAATCATACGTGCAGCGTCTAGGTTTCACGTTTTGCGAAATGTGGCTCGGTGTATTAAGGGGTTTCTGTAAAAGGGCGAGGCTGTGAACCGGTTGATTGGAAGTGAATTTTTGTCTCAATGGAATTCCGCGTGCTTATTCTGCGTTCGAAAACTGGGATGAGGCATGTGACCATTTTGAAATCTACTCTTTAGGTTCATGAAACGCGGTTGAAGAAAACTCATCTGAAGCGATGACTCTCATTCCAAATCTGTTTAGGCAGACGCAGATATTTTTATTCACGAACTTCGTCAGACTTATGAACGTCTTATTGAAGGGGGAATTGCAGCCAACTGGACTTGAAGCATTTTCGGACGGATTGTGATTTTAGCTTTGAGGCTGCTTTTACGGCGATTGTTCTTACCGAGGTTTGTGGCTTCCGGATGCATGTGTGCAGTGTTCCGGTGCGTTGCTGACGTTTCGTGCAACGTTACAGTTTGCATCATCAGGACTAGTAACTCCGATAACGGAGCTTCTCGTCTCCGGTAGTCCTTACAGAAGCGCAGCCAATGAATTGTAATTATTTACCGAATTGTTGTCCTTTGTCGTTCCTAGGTTAGCAGACACGTAATTTCGAGCGCGGAAGAACCCTTCGACAAGTTTGAATATCTCAAAGGATGCTACTGCAATGCGTGCGGTAGCAAAAAATTATTATTTTGCGTATTAGAAAAATGTTCAGAAAGTAGAACTCAACGATAGTCTAAAGTGAGGCTTATGAAGTTACGTAGATTTCAGAGCAGAAGAAGATAAAGGTAACAACGTTCTGCTACGTCGAAGAGAACAATTTACAGAGCAGATATATGTTAAGAGAGTCAGACGCACGCGATTGCTGTGTAAAATTTTAAGTATCTCGTTAGTGATGAACGTGGCACGTCTGTCGAGCCTCGTTATTATTCATCGCTCGACTGCGATAGACTTCTCGTTCTATGGCATATATTTAACGCGTGTCGATGATTTGCTAGTAAGAGTGAGAAAAAAAGTATCGCTGGGGATGTGGGCAAGTTTTATTTCCTCATTTTTTCTCTTTCTTCGAGTATACCCATTGATGTGACTTGAAATGACTTTTTTTCCAACTTTTATTATTTCCGCGTGCTGCTTTGAGGATTTTTATGAACTCATCTCGCCACATATAACCCTGCTTTTCTCAACGGATCTAGTTCCTAATTTCAATATTTCGAGTTTAAGAGAGCCTCTGAGAGGATTTTCGCTCATTTTTGCTACGTTTCTATGGCTCATTTACACAAGGACCGAAGAAAACTGTCGAAAACCGATGAGCATTGGAAACCTAGAAAATCTGCTTGTCGAACGGCAATTGAAGCGCGATCCCGTGCGTGGCCGAGCGGTCACCTACTCAAGTATTGGTTTCGCCTGGGGCTCAACTTTGAAGTTCGTCTAAACCTATACGCATTGGCCAAGCACCCACCGCTGGTGGTAAACTCAAAATAATCGAATGGGAAATGTAACAGTTAAATTTTCCAATGAAGCAGCTATTTTTGGATTATTTTGACCCGTTTTCGAATTTCTAAATGCTTCAAAAATTCGTGAGCTTATTTAACTACAGTTATGATTTTGGTTTCCAGGTCGACCAGGAACCGATTATCCGGTATTGGGAAAAGTGCCATACACGAATTTTTACTGTGACGATCAACCGTATCCAGGATTTTTTGCTGACGTTGAAACTCGTTGTCAGGCTTGGCACTATTGTGACATAGACGGAAGACAAGCAACATTTCTTTGTCCGAACGGAACGCAATTCAGCCAAGCGGTATTCGTCTGTGATTGGTGGTTCAACGTGAGATGCGAGCTGAGCCCAAAACTTTATGCAATAAACAGCAGACTCTACCAGAAGCCTACGGAGAGTCCAACGCGCCCTCACCGCTTGATCACGAAGGAACTTTTGGAAAACATATTCGTCCGAAGGAAATGATTAAAAAATCACTTCCGTTCAGAGCACAAATATCTCGATCACTCGATTCTTTCGTGTTCGCGATCGAAGGAAGCGGTGAAACAGAGTTGACAGATTTGTCATGAAGGGAGCTCGTCTAAGGAACTCCTCGTGTGAGGTGACAATCGAATTTGAAGATCCTCATTTTTTTCGCTCCGGCATTTGCCAAAGTTTGGCACGATCAAAGTCGTCTTAATTTAAGAACTTCCTGAGTGTGCTACGGTCTCGCATTTCAGCTGTAACTAATGCTCTCGAAAACGAAACTTTGTCACGGTATTAGGCTAGACTTTGTATAGTTTATGTTACGATGTAAATGCGAGAGATTTCGTTGCTGCTCAACTTGTCTCTAATGCGACTATTCCAACACCCAATAAGCTCGAGGCGTGAGTGAAAACGCAACTGATCAATACTGCTGTATATTATGAATAAGAAATAAAGTATAAAGGTCTACCATTTTTACAAGAAATGATATAAGTGCATAGAAAAATCAGGAAAATCAAAAGTGAACCCTCGACCTCTGGCAACCAAATACTTATCGCGTCTAAAGACTAATCTCGTAAGCTTCCCAATTAACAAGTAAATAAACGACGGTCACTGTTTCGAAAGCATAATATCTAATTTCAAGTTAGTGATCAGATGCTGTTACTCAGCTCGGGTTTCCAATATCGGCGACAGCCGACGTCAACTACTTGAAAAAAGACAGACACGAGCAAGTGGTAGGATCGTTAAGCTGCGTTCAATGAATCATTCAAGAGCAACTGAATTACGATGCAATTTATTGTAATTTCATTATTCCTACTTTTGCGAATTTTAACGAGTCTTAAATCCGACCTCTTGCCTTCCATCGCTCAAATTCAAAGCTTTCCTGTCCAATACAATGTTCTTGTTTCTTTGAGACCTCTCCGCTCTTTCTTGACGCAATACTGAGTCTCGCAGTCACGCGGAGGCCAACGAAAAGAGTGTAAAACTCAGTTAATGCGTTGTGATTGCATTCATGCAAGCGTGTATCGGACTCATCTGTAGCCACTGAGTTCTGAAGATCACTGGGGGGTTTTTTTTTTATCACAATCGCATATCCATCGCTATCTGTACGATTCGATATATATTTCATTAAGCTTGAGACGAATATTCACAGAATGTCCCGGATGAAAGAACATCGAATTCAGATAATTGGTGTTAGCTGCGTTCGAAATCTCATGGACGGAAGCGGTCCTTTTTTTCTGAACTCCACATAGTAACGACGGATCTCCGCACGCATTACTTGGAAGTCGAAAAATGTAGAAATTCAAGATACCGCAGTATCTTGAAATACGCTTGTCAAGCGGATAATTCAAAACTAATTTAATCGTTCCGAAACTCACCCGGAAATATAATTCCAAGAGATGTCTAACTTTTATCAAGTTCTTAACGTGGCCTCGTGATTTTTCTCTCCCTTCTTCACAGATATATTTCTCAAGTATTCAAGTTCCTTGCTGAGGAAAATTCACTGCCGTCGTTCCATGTTTAAATTGAGATAAAAAAGCGTATAGCGATAAATATGAGAAGTTGTATAGCTCATTGGTTTCTTACCTCTGGGCCCATCTGTGTTTTCGAAAGTAATATCCTGTGACGAGCTTTGTCAGGAGCACAAGTGCGGAGAGAGAAAAATAAACAATCATGGAATTTCTTGAAGGGGGGGGGGGGGATAGTACTAAGAAATATATGTTTTCTCGCAAAAATATACAATTGGCATTGCCATAGGAGAGAAAACAAGTTCCCGACTCAGGTGCTTTTCACCCTGTCCACCTGGATTCCTTTATTTTCAAATAGTCTCGGCTCATTTGTTGCCGCCGGTGCTACTGCCGCTGGATATCCGCGATTTTTTCTTTTCATTTGGCATTTCAGAGATAAGGACAAAAGCGAAAGGCGTTTATCCAAAATGGCCATAAACACGGGGCGAGGTTGCACTACAAACAAGAAGGGGGGGGCCTTTCGCGATACGTATCGGTAAATCGAGGAGCCGAATAACACGTCTACCCTTGCTTCCCGTCATTTTTCTCCTTGTTTATTCTTCCTTCTGAAGGAGAAGCCGGCTACGTTCTCGGTGTACACAATAGCAACAACCTCTGGGACCTCAGTGTTCGGGGTGACACAGCGAATGAGACGTGGAAAACGAGGAAAAAGTTAAGAAAACGTTGAAGAGGGTGAGGGGCTTGCTAGCTCACAAGTGGAATTCGGATAAGTGTCCGCAGCGAAGAGAGGCACGTGGTGAAAAGGAAAGAGAGTGTGTATTGCTGCCCAAGAAATCCATCGAAGAAAGCAGATAATCAGGTGGATTTGAGGAGAAGTTGCCCTCGCCAGAAGTCTAAGGTAAGGTTTTGGCACCACCACCACCACCACCACCCATCACCACCCGTGGGCCACTTTCGAAAATCCAATCTCACGGGCCATTCTTACCTCGGCTAGACACTGCCAGAGTACACGGTGTACATAGTAATAGAGCAATGCAGCGAGGGTAAAACTAGCTCGAAAACCTCGAGAGTCTCTTCACGCGTCGACGTTTTAGGTCAAGTAAGAGAGGAGTTTCGACGAGGTTTGGCCAATTGCATTTTTTCCTGATCATCGGGTATAGTTCCAAGTTTATGCGTATAGCGGTATCGAGAAGCCATTATCTTCTGATAACCTGGAAAGGTTTTTGAATGAGAAGAAAAAACTGAATCAAAAGGAACAGGAATCTTTCGTGCCTTGTTCGCAATGTTGCATCGTACGTCATATTTCCAATGTTTCGTTCAAGCCAGTTTTGAGCTGAATTCATTTAGTAAAATCTTCAAAAGCATGCCCATTGGTCAGAAGATTTTTTCGTAGTAGTCCATGATACCAAAAAGTGGAGGGCGATCATCCTAGTTCTTCGCTGCTCCTTAACCAAACAGTGCTGGAAGGCGTTTTTAGGATGGAATCTCTAAGGATACATATTAGACCTTCTTGGAAGTCAATATGCACACGGTGTGTTTTAGAGCGGGCACGTTTTACCAAGTATGTGTGTGAACGAGCGGGCGGCGGGAGGATGCGCGCGGGCGCAAACCGGAAGAGACATATAGATGGAAGAGGGAGAGAGCATTCGCAGGGGAGACTCGTAGGCGAGAATAGAGCTAGGACGGGGATGATAGCCGGATGGAAAGGGTAAAGAGTAACCTGATGGCGAACGGAGTGCGCCCGCGCCCGCTGCTCCCGACTGGTCCTATATTCCCGCTCGACGCGTTTAATTACCGGACCTGTATATCGCACACCGGGTAGACTCTAATATACACATATACGCGATAGGAATACGTATGTATATACAAATCCAGTTATTTATATGTATATATATATAGAAAGAGGTATAAGCGAGAGAACTGGTCGTGGGAGAACATATACGCGGGTTGGATCCCTTTTCTCCTCGGTGTAAAGAGCACCGTTCCATCTCTCGTGCTTGAACAGTGCTCACACCCTCTCGGGGTCTCGGTCCTTTAAGGGTGCACTGCGAATTGAGCCGTAAAACCGGGTGAGCTCCTTTGGATATAACGGACGGAGCAGCTATGACACCGAGCACGAGCACCAGCAGCCGGGCGGCAGCGAACGAAAGAGAGTAGACAGACAAAGCAGCGTAGGAAGAGGTGGTTGGGGGGTGTGCGCCGTCACCTACCTTGGAACCTCCCTGTCTTGTACAGTGCAACCGCCGGTGGTGCTGGTAGCAAAAGCGGCGTTTACGAGCGACTTAAAGTTTGAGTCCGTATATAGAGTAACTCACCCTCACCCCCTTACTGACACGCTCGTTCACATGCCCGGGCGAGTATCCCTTCTCGAAGAAGGTGAAAGGGGAGGGCTTGTGGTCCTGTTTTATGGGTCTTCGAGCACATAGGTAGGTGCACCTTCCCTCGCCATGGCGTCACACTATAATACACGAGAAAAGTGGCGTTACTACTGCTACTAGTGCTACTGCTTGGTGTACCTTCTTTCCTGGTCTTTCTCACTCGTCTTCCCTCCACCAGTCGAGCCGAGTTATACTATAGCTTCAGAGGTATATAGGAGTTGGAAAGTAATCTTCTTAGTTGGTACTCCAACCGACAGACAGCGACTGTGGTTCTACGGAAGGAACGAGCGGGATAGAAACGTTGCGAGATATACGAGCTATTACCCATTCACGTATATGAATGTATACACACCTATAGACGAAGATTCCACCTAGAGGACAGAGATACAGCCCGAATGTGGTCGTACTTGCCGAAGAGGGAGAAATTGAGTGGGTGAGGAAAGATGAGAGCGAGGCTTCATACCGAGAATGCAAACTGTTCGGCGAGCAAGCGTTACGTACAAAAACGGTTTGTTGCTTTCTATACACCCACACACACCCCTTGCCACTGCTGTACATCCGTATCAAATTTTCCTTCTTCTTCATTCCGTCTAAATAATTCCCTTTGATTTGAAGGAATTGCCGGTCTTTTACCTTCCCTCGTCCCTCATACCCCGCGCCATTCTCCTTTGACTCTGGGTATTTCATCGAGCTGGATACATGCTGTTCTAATTTCTTGCATAACTCATCATACGTTGAGGAGACCTACGCGTATATACCGACTGATAAATACATCACCGACAAAAATAAGAATGGAGCAATATCCTCGGGACCAACCCTCATCGTACTGTTCTGCGCCGGAGTGCTCGCTGCCGCATGCCTTCCCAAAACGTATTTCATTAGAGTGTTATGGGGATTATAAGCGTATTTCCCCGTTGAGTATTTCAAGGGAATTGCAGGTGCAGTGAATTAGTACTGTGGAATAAATCATTACAGTGGTTACCGTGACGGTTTCCGGGCAATGTCAAAAGTTGTGGAGTCTCAGGAATCGTTTAAAGCAACGCGGACGCATCGATACACACCACTGCGAAATAAGAGTAGTGATGTAGCCCGTTGTATGAGCCACAGAGTGCAATAGTTTTCTTCACTAAGCACACCGCGCTACTCTCGACTACTGTGAACGGTTTACCGTTCGCAACCCCTGCCTTACGGGCACGTCTCGCAGCAGACAACGGTCAATCAATGGACTTCAAGCGCACGCTCTGCTGCTGTTCCACGTTGTTGGGGGAGGCAGTGGGCTGCGTTTCGCTCGAGAGCTACAGCGAGCAGAGATAGCCCAACAGATCTTTCAGTGATGGACAGCGCGGAGCCTCAGGGGCTTTAAAAACGCCGGAATAATTTTAACCCACTCCCTATCAGTCCGCCGCCCATCTTCACCTGCCGTTGAACGCGTGCTCCTGGACCCATGCACCTCAATTCCCTTCCAAGTTTTTGGGGCTTTGTTTACGTGCTTGAAAATAATTCGTTGCACCAGCCCCGTTTATCCTGCGGTTGAGGCCAACGAATTATGTGAAAACGTACCACCAAATTATTATCCGTGTGGACCTTCCTGTGTACAACCTGTTTCAAGAGCTATGAACTTTCCACTCGCTATATTTAAACCTACACAGCATTTGTTTCCAAACATTATTTTCAGTAACGAAAACTTGACGTCTCTAGCAAGCACACGACATCAAAGCGATCAGCACTGATATTATTTCTCTTTAAAAGTGTTTGAACGAGCCCCACCCGTTTCAATTTTAAATTGTTGCATATCACAACACGTCGTCTGCAATGACCAAAATAACTGGCAAAATCACTCTTTTCCTTCGGGCCAGTAGTGAAAAATTGATTTTTCGAAACCGAAACAAAACATCCTAAAGTTCGATATTCCATTGGCTAATCGATTCGCTAGTCCCAATGATAGTCGCATACTCACAATTTGATAACCGAACTTAAAACTAATAATTCGTTGACGTAATTTGAAAGTTTAACCAAAAACGTAAGTGGTACCATTGTTTCATACAAAACAATTCAGGTACAATGAAATTTCATGATTTAATTTAACTAATCTGCCCATTTTTCCTTCTCCAGAACGGATTTGGTTAAATCAAAACATCTTTTCCCTAGTCCACGATCCCGCGACACGTTAAAATAACATCAAATCAAAATGACTCGCGACGAAATAACAAAAAAAAATACACACAACGGAAGTAACAGAACAAAAATCACATACGTTAAAAAAAACACGAAACAAAAGTAATAAAGACCATCCATATCGTGGTACAATATATTGTTAATCGTCTAATAAATATTGCATGCATTAAGGAAGTTCACGTGACTCTAATGTAAGTCGAAAATTTCAACTCTTTAAGAGTGTAAATTTGGAAAGATGGTAGAAATGTACACCGTTCATCTATTTCCAAAATTATTATCAGAATCAATCAACCCGAAACAATTAACGAGAATCACATTTTTCGAAGGGTTTTACATAGGCTCTTATGGCATGTAAATTCTGTAGACAACTCTCCGAAGCTAGATCCTCAATCGCAACACCTACTTTTCTTTCAATCCGTTTTAAGGTCGAAAAAGGTATATAACTGGAATATCAGCGGCTGATAAAATTTTGTAGAGGTGCGTGTTGCCAATACCACTCTTGATAACGTTTGATTAAAATAAAAACAGCTGTATCGTAACTTGCATTCATATTGCCATTCGAAATCAGTTGGGCAAAATGATAGAATCTACTTGCCGGTTAAAATCTTTGAGTTTATCGTATAAGTTGATCTTGTTGATGAACTCGGTTCGACAGCTGATGTGCTTACTCGATGTCTTCAGAAACGTTCTATACATTTAATGTCGAACGTGCTAGCCAATCCACTTCGTGACTGTTTAAAGGCATTTCGAAAACTCAATAGACTTTTGCAAGAATCGAACCATAGATCGCTTTTGTCAATAATTCCATATAAAAAATCCGACGTCCACTCAAATCTGAGGGAACTAAATCAATAGTGTGAGAAATAATTGCTCGAATAAATTGATAATATTAGAAGAAAATAATTAATTGTAAATAAATCACGCATGAATTTTAATAGTTCTAAAAGCCCAGTAATGCAAACAACTCATATCGCCCTGTCTAACCTCTTTTACAAAATGTGCCTTTAAATTGTCTTTCACTCGTTTTTACAGAGAATTGATAAGATTTTTTAAGATCTCGTAGTATCTTGTTTTGTTTTCGATACACGTACGTAAACATGTCAATAGAAAAGCGCTGTTGCCACATGTTGCTTGATGATTTTACTACGAAAGTATTTCAAAGCTATCGATTAAATATTTATCAATCTCAACAAATAAAGTTGCACATAATTTTAATAATTGAAAAAATATATTTTAATCGTTATTTTGATCAAGAGAGCAAAAAAGTTCAGTTGCTTTTTTGAATCACGTTATAACATCTTGATATTACCAAACTTTCATTTCGATGTAGGCCATTTTTTATTTCATCTTTCTTTTTCAATTACGTGATAGATCGCTCGATAATTGTATCGATTCGATTATGATCGATTATTGATCGTGATACATTTCAAGAGTACAACACTTTTATTCGATATTATTCAATGTTTATTTACTCTTATTGATTTGATGATGATAATAATGGAAATGATGTTAAATTGAAAACATGATCATTTAAAAATGTTATTTCGGCGATGTGTTATTTTGACATAAAGTTGTTTTCGAATGTACAGCAATCTCATAAAAAAGAAAGTCTGAGCATATTATTTGTGGCTGATGAACCAGAAAACCTTCGAGTTGTCAAATAATCCCTCCTCGCGTCGTATGGATTTTGCGATTCATATTTTTATATTTCACTTCTTCCCAGTGTACGATTTTCCATCCCGGGAAACAACGTACCTATATTATATAACGGTTTCCCCTGCAGGGTTTTTCCCATTTCAGTTCAATATTCTTGGTCATTTCCATGTTAATTTTCAACGAGTTTTTATGACGAATACCCCGGAGCACAGGCGTCAGGGAAATAGACTCTAGAAGGGACACGTTCAAAACGACATGTGTTGACTGATGGAAGAGGGAGAACACGCATGGAGTACATGCTCGATCGAACGACGATGAGAACGCTTTTTACTTTTTTTTTTGGGGCTTGCAAAATTTCCGCTCTTCCCTGTTTTCTTATACAACAGCCTTCATTTTTACAGAATTTTCAACTAATTGCATCCGAGTACGATAGAAAAAACAAAATTGAAATGAATCAACGCTCCACCATTTTCTATCAACTCTTTATTTACGAGGCAATATTTATTTTACTGCCTCTGACGGCATTAATCATTGTCGGGATAGAGAACTTAATATTCTAGTATATCAATGCTCCTCAACTTCAAGTATTTGATGGAACAAAGAATACTCGAGAACTATGAAGAGCTGACACGGTACAGTTTTACTAAGTTTCTTCCCGTGGGAAGCAGACAATAGTTCGAGACTGTTTAAACTCCTCCGCAGCTCTGTGTAACTCGTTACAGCCGAGTTTCACTTACTGGTGCGAGTTAACATTTCGATGATAATTCAACAACGAAAAATGACGAGCTCTATTTCTACTACGTCAGCCGAAAATTCCAAATCAACGAATGACTTCTCCAGATATTTTTGTGCAATTTCAATAACTGTTAAGGCGGTTAAATTTCCATTTTTTTAAACTCCGTTTTATTCAGGATAAAAGTAAAAGTTACTACCTAAATTAGAATGCGTTCATTTGAAATTCAAAACTTCCTGAACGTTCTTCGTTCGAGAAACCTGGCCTTACATAAATTAATTTCAGCTCATCAGATCCTAAATATATTTCTTTTGTATACGGTCCGGCCAAATGACGAAACTGAGCTAATCAATCATGACTCACTAAGCCTGGCACTTGGCTATCCTTTCTTAAAAAAGACATTTTAATATATCAAAATGTGAAACCTCTATTCGTTGCTATGGCCGAATTGTTGCCAAGCATCATCATTAGTTGCCGCCGAGTACATGAGAGACGTCATAATAAAAACAGGTGCGTAGTGCCCGCGTTGTTATAGTGTTATGAAAAAATTGATGGACGCTGTCAGCACATGATGATTCCAGGTGAGAAGAGTGTTTGTGTATTCTTCAACGTTGATCAGTATTTCAGAAGATGTTAGCTCACAAAAGTGAATTGAATCCAGAAAGAAATATTCGTGCTGAAGGGCACTGATATTCATCATCACTTACAGACGCCAGGTTTTTTTTTATCGAACCCTACGATCAGTAGATTTTTAGTCGAAAAAAATGCAAACATTTGAAAAGGGAAAAAAATCGGTCCAAAATAAATGTAAATTTTAGAATTCTGAAGTGAAAAAAAATCTATTCGAAATGAATGCAAATTCATGGCAAATATTAGCCATGAAAATGGGGAAAAAATCTGTTCAAAATTAATGACCCAACATATAACAAAAAGAAAAAACGGACTTGATGTCTAGTTTTTTAATCGAAATTAAAGATGCACTTACTGAGAGCTCTATTTTGAACGTTCGAGAAAAAAACAAAAACGCGGCGGGTTATGAGAACGTGAGAAAGGTGCGACAGGTTATTCGTCGTACACGTACATAATATTCGGATGTTGTGTGAGACGTCGCTACATCAGAGTATACGAAACCGGAATTCCCCATTAGCGAAGAAGGATATTGTCCCCGAGGCAATCATCTTCTTTGAGGTTGTCAAAACGTCAAAACTGGTTGTAAACTTGGTCACTTTTTCAAGTCCGTCACAACTCTTTTTTGCCCTGTTTGTGCTCGATTCTTCTGGACGACTTTCACGAATGAAACGAATCTCGTTTCGGTCCAATAATAAAAAGATCAACAAAAAAAAATGTTTCCGCAACACCAATCCAGCAATCTCCGGTTTCTAGACACGCCGAAAAGTTGAAATTCGCGAATCACAAAAACCAGCATACCGGATACAGAAAAATTTATCATAATTATTCTCAACATAACGAGACTAAAAACAGAACGAGAAAGCGAACGACAATGCGAACCACAAAAGTGTGTAAATCGAAAAACATCATTTCCCCGATCCCTTAAGCAGGCAATCGAAAAAACACGTAACAAGAAAACGAGCAAGCTTTCAACATCGAACCGTGAAAAGCAGCGTCATCCGATACCCGAGTCGATTGGAGAATTTTCTCGCGTTATCTCTCTGCCAATTTTCTTGCCTCCTCGACTCGAAGGCTTTAGTCTCCGAAGGCTGTTCCGGAAGAAAGCAGCTTGTTGAAAACCGTTTGACTTTCGAGCTTTCCAAATACTCGGTACTCGAATCAAAAAACTGATGATGGTAAAAGAGAGCTTTTTGGTTAAAGATCCAAAGAATGTCATCGAGTGTATCGTCGATGTAATTTCTGCCCTCCGGAGTCTGAAAGACAGCGAAGACTGAATATTGATTCCTAAACCGTAGTGGCATCTCCACTAAAGGTATTCGGCGCAAAGATTCGAAATAACAAATCCACTGGATACAGAGAAGTCGCATCTACGATTTCTAGTCGATTCAATAAATTCAGGCCGACAGAATGGGTGTTAATATACCTACAAACCGCGGCGCATCACGATCAATTTACCATGGCCTCTGTCAGGACACACGCACGGAAGAGGCACGTGCACAGGTGCTGGGAACCCTCACACATGCACATGGAAGTCCCTTTGTCGGTATTGCAATAAGCGGGGCAGAAGGGGGTGGAGTAGTAGTGGCAAAGCGAAGGACCTTTGGCAAGCACCTACCGGGGAAGGATGCCTATAGCCGGAGCATCACAGAGCTACCGGAGACCGTATCGAGAGAGGTCTGCCGGAAGAGGTGTACCAGAGGGAGCGAGAGAGAGGAAAAGCGATCGTTTCCGTAAATGCGGCCACACGTATCGGGTAACGTTGAGCGTTCGTCCGTCCATTCGTTTGGTGTATACCTGTTGTTGGCTATACCAGCACGTATTACTTCGGTCTGTCCATTTTGTGCACAGCTATACGCCCGAGCACGAAGAGTATAGCTATGATGGATTTGCCTATATTTGTAGTGTGTACGTGGTCGTGTATATAATCGGCATGCACTTTCCACTGCGTTGCGTACAGACACACGTATATGCACGAATGAGAATCGGAGTCGAGTGGGTTTGGGCGATACCACGGTGAGTTTCAACGTGGTAAAGGCTGAGGGGGGGTTGTATGTGTAAGGCGAAATCGCAGTAACACGTGTTTCGTGTTCAACAGCGAGTAGAGCCACGAAGACTAGCTTCGACCACGGCGGTACCACACACAGAGCGTTTGAATGCGATTAAGCCAGTGGAGCAGTAGCTTCGAGCGAGCGAGTCCGCGCGCTTCGAGAACGCGAGTTACCAAAAAAAACATCGGCACGCTCTGTCTCCCCGCCCTCTTTTCTCTCGGTACTCCCTCTCTCACCGATGCGTACATGTACACGTGTCTTTATTCATCGTCACTACCGATGAGCCAGGGGGTTGCTTCCGTGCGGACAGTCCCATAAACGAGAGGAAAAAGGAAACTTTGCTCTCTTTCTCCCTTCCTCTCTGTTGCGCGGGATGCGGAGAAGGGTAGTATCGGTAGGTGGCGTACAAGGGAGTGAAATAGGCAAGCAACTGCGATGAGGGAGGAAGGAAGAGAGCGAAAGGAGCAAGTGAGAAAATGTAGGAAGAGACAGAGAAGAAGCACATGACATCGTGCCAGAAACAGCAAGGCCAGGTAGGATTCGTTCTAGGCGCTCTGCTTCTGGGTATTATTTCGTTACATTGAACATGTACCATCCAGCAAAGGATTGTTTTATCACAAACTTCTGCACCGATGAGTTCGTCTGTAATGGGACGATGTTTCCTTTTTCTTCTTTTCTCTCTTCCTTTCAACTCTGACTCTCTCTCTCTCTCTCTCTCTCGACATTAGGTAATTACTTCCCCTACTACGTTCCATTATTTCAGCGTCCGTTAAGTATATTGGCTCTGTCAGCTTTTGAGATACAAGTTACTCTTTTGCCCCATGGCTGAAAAAAATCAATCTCTCCAAAAGTAGGGAACGAGCTCGAGTGCAAGCTGAGCTTACACTTCGGGTCAAAACGTTTTGATCGAACCATGAATTTGTCATAGCCAATGGAACGGTTTGCCAGATGAAGATTCCTTAGGAAAAAAATAGACTTGACCACCGTCCACTTGTGTACTGGAATTCTAATCAGGAGTTCGATTGCCACTTAAATTGTAGTTTACATCAAGAGGAATAGACACCGAAACGCTGCAGAATTTCTCCTTCGTATTTTGAATTCGAATTTAAGGGTTTTCAAGCTTAGTGACAGGATCGAGAAGTGATTTACGGAAATTTCACAACCATACGAGCGATAAGTTGAAAATACGCTTGCTAATTATTAAAAATCCTTGAAAGAAGGCAGAGCATACATTTGACGTATACGAATCAGAAGTGTAAGCCTGGGAGAGTATATTCCAACGTAAGAGAATGGAATATCTTCGAACCCCAAGCATCTCTATAGTGTGTTTTATACGTTCTTCGAAGTCCTATCCCATCAACGTTTATGGATTGCTACGAATTTCTTCTGGTATATGTGTTTGCACATAACGTCAGTTGCATACCAGTCCACGAAAGCACGGCATTACTGTATTTCCAAAATGGAGCTGAAATTCCCGTATACAGCTCGATCAAGCTTGAAAGGAAGGAGATTTTCACCACAATCCAATTCGAATGACTGTTTTCATGTGCTTCTTGGATAAACGAATTTCCCAGGTCGTATGACGTGTTCGTATACTAATAAAATATTCATACAACTCTTATGTCGTGTAATGGTGTCACAAAATGTCATTCGATACGACGAAGAAACTTGAATATTGCGTGAAAATCATCGGCTCTGTCTAATGATAATTGACAATGAGATTTGACATCTTCAGTAGCGTTTGAGATTTCGTTACGTTTCAAGAAGATTCCTCCGGCGTTTGTGTCATTATGTTTCGATATTACGTGCGATTTCTCAACCTTTCAGCCTCATCGGTGCGAATGGGCACCAACAATTTTGCATTTGATCGATCATTCGAAAAATCCAAGGTTCAAAAACCGTTCGTCATTAATTTGAATAAAACGATTCGAAGCATAGAATAAATGAAAATAAGCGCGGCAGACACCATCTTAACGGATTAGATTGAACGAGGAACGAATAATTCTGTAATTTTAGCGCCTTCCTTTAGAATTTCATTCGAATGGGTGAGCTACGTACAGCGCTGTAAATCAAATATCGAAAATCGTAAACCAAACTTGACGTTCTTTTTTATCAATCAATAAAAATGATTATGCAGATCTACGATTCTCCATTTTTTGTGTCACACACGTCAGTAAGAATTTGAAGGCAGTCTGCGTAGGCGACCAATCGCTCGTCTGGTTTATAGAGATGCTTTGAAAAAGTTGACAGAGCACATATTAGCATTGAATTTTCCTTGGTTGCATAGCGTACAGGCCACTTTGACAGATTTAGCTCGGTGCGTCTTTGTATCGAATAGATGTTTCATAGAGCAGGGTTTATAGGCAATCGAGGAGGAACGTTGGGAAGAAAAGAGCCAGTTAGAAACACCCTGTGTGAGCTTTACCACGTGTGTATACTTGACAGCGTGCTTGCGCGAGTTTTGCACCGAGAAGATTGTGTTGAGCAAGGGGGAGGGGGAGGGACTACAATGTAGATATAGTTAAGCCAAGGGGTCGTGTTCACTGGCACGTATTCACCACCGCCAACAACTTTGCAGTTGCAATTGCTGCAGGGATCGAAAGACTGTGCGTCGTGAGGGTTGTTGTCGGCGTAGCCGTCGTCGTACACTCTCCTTCTTCTCTTGTCCTCATCGTCGTGTTCTCGTGCGGGGAGGAAGGACCTGTAAATCCTTTGGTGCAAACGAGCTACACGATTTTCCGGGTAAACGCTTGCTGCAAAAGCTTCTCACGCGTCTTTATGCCCTGCGTGTGTAAATGTCAGCATCGCCGACAATAAAAACGGAGCGTGCTCAATCATTGCGGTACACCTGTGACGTGCCACCTCCGTTTCACTTCTTATGACACTGAAGTTTGCAACGTTAGAGTCGAACGAAATGATTTTAAAAAAGCCTCCAATTATTTCAGTAATTCTCCAATTTCGTTCTCTGTCGAATTTGCAATTCGTAGTTTTTCAAGCTGCATCGATACTTCGTGAAATAAAAAAATTGCTCGATGTCAAATGTTTTTTTCCTTCATCTCGTTGGACTCCAACGTTGTGAACTTCGCAGCGTCGTTCACTTCTTGCAGGTTCCCCTGTACAAAGTCAAATCCAGTCTTTGACTCAAATCAAAGAATACGAGAAATTCATCATCCCTCAAATTTTCGTTTCGTTTCTTATATTTCATCATAGAAAAGAATTCGTTTCAAGCGATATCTGAAAATGAAAAGTTGACAGAAAAATATAATGCTCGAGTGGATGAGACTGCGGCGGACGGGAACGCGCGAGCTGGGGATACAGGGGCAGTTGTTGAAGCCGAAGCCGTTCAATGCCCAGAGTTCAGGAGTGGACTTGCCACAACCACATTGAAACGTCAACTCTTTGCTCGACGTTCGACTTCGATTTAGTTATGACCGTCGTTACATCTCACACAGAGCGCTCAAAATTTTAGTCATTTATTTACTAACTTAATCGAAGCATCTCTGCAAAGCTCCCGTAAAAATCGAGTCTCCCGCGAGTAAGTCCTCGGACCTGAAAATCATTCGTAAAAAAAATTGTCAAGCCGAAGTCTGTCACAGGGTTAGAACGGAATGTGAGACTCGGTGATCAGGTTTGGTAGCGAGGCTTGAAGATTCTAGCGGTTTCGAGCTCACACGCATCTCAGATTATATTCGTAATTATTGGCTACGCAAACTTTGTACAAAGAGAGACGCGCGTCTTTCCTTGCGACAACTTCTCGCGCGCAGTAATCTCTGGTGTAATAATGGAAAACGGTTTATGGGATAGGCTTCGGAGGTAGGTGTTGATGTGTCTCGTCGCTTGACATTCCTGCGGTGGCGGGTCTAGCCAACTCCCGGCATGACTTGGGAAGACGAAGGCAGGAGGAAAAGCATATGCGAAGGGGGCAAAGGGAGATGGAAGTGTTTGCAAGTTTCGACCGAGGTAGCGGAAGAGTCATCCATCTGCAGCATTAATAAGTAGTGTAGAAGCGACGGATGGAGGGATCCCGAGCACACCGAATGAGAAGGGAACACGATACACGCGTGTTCCGTGGGGCTAAATGTGGTTGTAAACGCTTCTGCATTTGTTGATGGGCATGAAATGTGTGGTGCAATGTTGTTTTACTCTTGATCGTTGACGCTGCACAGAGCTGCTCAACGCAGCTTCCTCCATGGCGTATAGTTAATTAGCACTGAGTAGAGTATGAAGTCAACGAGGAGAAGAATGAAGCGCACAAGAGAGAGGAGGGAAGAGCAAAGGACGAGTGAGTACGAGGAACGACACCTGCGAGAAATCAGAGTTCGAAATCTTCAGATGGCAGATTTTCAATGCTCGTACACTGAATTTACAGTTACGTTGAACCCTGCAAATAGTGTACGTTGGTACTGAGACTCCTACTCAATTTGTGCATCCAATCGTCGATGAGCTAAGCTCGTCGAACTTGGATCTGACTTTCGTATCTCAGACTTGGAAGTTACCTTTAGTTTCTATGGGGTATGCCGTGTCCGTGCTTCTTATTAAGACTCCAGAAATCATTGACACCGTTATATATCGAGGGATGAACAGAGTTCGCAACTCCCGGTGGCAGGTCTAATCAGAGTAAAACGTTATCAAGCGCAGAAAGCTTTCTAGGGGATTTGAAGATGAATTTAATTAGACGTACAAAGAGTTATTTCGCATAATGGGATGAGTGTAATGCGGTATGAGATCCAGCATTATTTATTCATAACAGCAAAGACTCGTGTAACCAATTATACGAAATCTATTAAAGAACGAACACAGCTTCAATGACGACGTGCGAGCGAGGTCGCCATTCGTGTATGAGAATAAGTTAGGCTGTTGGACGAAACGCAATAACATGGCTAACAAATTAATTGGGTAAAAGTGGTCAATACCAAGTGTGCACCGTGATTCACCGAAAAATTTGCATTTATTCAAAGTGATGGAAACTGAAAACGATCGAAGAAATACTCCAGTAAATACACGATCGCTTGGGAGTCTCGAGGGAGGATAACACCTAGTTAATAGCTCGGGCGAGAAGAAAAGCTCAAGGGAATGTCCCTCGTCTACCCTCTGCTCCCATCATCTCAGATTCGCGTCGAGCTGTGTGAAGCTTTTGCCAAGAGAAGTTTCTCGGTGAGTTGAGTGGCTGGGTCGGAAAGTGGAAGAGTAGGAATTTCGAGACAGAGTACCGAGAGTTCTCTGTAACTGTATATGTCTAGCAAGTAGGCAAGTAACAGGAAGGAAGCCTTCCCTCCCTCCGCCCAACCAAAACTTTTTACGCAATTTAATCGAGAAGAGAGGCCACTCGACGATTCTCCAAATTATTAATTTTGCTCTCATTATAATTAACATTCTGCTACTCTGAGCTCGGAACCCGGCGCACTCCCGGCAGCAACTTCAACTATTGTTCACACTTGAATCAGTCATTTGAGCAATTTAAATATGAGCGTGCATCGGTCATTACTCAGTATTACGAGGCTGACCAACGGAAGCTTGTGCTGGCAATTTTTTCGTCCATTCATAGCCAACCGATTCCAACGTCCTTACAAAAATGTAAGAAGTAACTGAACAAATTCCTACATACACGATCACCAGATCTGCACATAAGAACAGGACTTTGAAGCAAATGTGTCTCGTTCAGAAAACAATGTATTAATAATTCGTAGAATAGCGTCGACCCAAAAAAAAAACTGATCCACGAGTCCTGTTTAGCAATTCCGAATAACTTTTTCTGCCTCCCCAAGCACATCAAGTGACTCGGAGAAAAACTGTCGCTTCATACGATAATGAAATTGGTATTGAGCCAACGAATGCAAAAAGTCGTACGTTCGCTGCGTCGAATTCCAACTGATTCCAATGATCCCTGAACTTTTCAAAGTTCAAGCCACACAACTAATGAAAACTTATTGGTGTCGGATGAATGATAGGTTAATACGAATTTGCATCGATAATATTCTAATTCGTGAGAAAAGAATAATAAAAACAGAAGAATAGAAAGGTGGAGTAGCGAGTTGGTTATTCTATGCGAAACGGGGATTGATTGATTCGAGGCTAAAATCCTGGTGGCGTGCGTCTACAGTGAGCATGGTACATATGATGAGTATATACTGAGGGAGGTGCGCGGACGTGGTAGGGAAAACGTTGCACGGGCTCTGGATAGCAGGTTGAGCCGCGAGATGCCCGGGAGCTGCCCGGAAATTTATTACCTCTGTACGTACTATGAGATGCAGTGGTGTGACGAGCGTCGAAGGGGGATGGAGATCCGGAAACGTGCCCGCAATGGAGTTGTATTCCCGAGCCCCAAACGGTGATGACTGTTTATTGTACGTTTAACGGATAAACAACGAGGATCGAGATGCGATGCGATCCCAACAAGTGTAGACAACATATGCACCCAACTCACTAGGATAACGTCACGAAATCGTGGAAATCCCCCCTCGTCGTGCTGCGCCTCTCCCCCGCCCCTCACCGGCAGAGCACCTGGTGATGCTTTGCTTCACCACCACACTTTATCGCAAATCCTATGCATATTTAATCAGCCAGAATTATGGCTGGTCATGTAGCAGTTTTGCCATGCGCTTCGATCCTGTGAACACCAGATCACTAGATTTTCCAACCAATCGATCGAGCAATTGCGAATAAAATTAACGATCCCACCATAACCCACTAGCTCTATCTTTCTGCTTCATCACATTGTGAAGTATTCGAATATTTTAACGTATACCCCGCATCTCTACTCATGCTCATTCGTCCTCGTAGTTCGACTGCTCCGTAGTACGAGTCAATATAATGATTAGGCAGACTGATTTGATAAAACGTAGCTGAAACGTGCACTTTTGCATCTCGTTCAAAGCTTCTTGTTCAATCGACAATCAGAAGTCTTTTAATGTTTATTTTTCCAGTATTAACGAATGTACTTTTCTGCCGAACAATTCACGCATGTTTCGATGCTGATGAATTTGATAATTTTCATAACTTTTTCGAACTGGCCATTATGTTAAGTTTTTTACGTTAGATCCGAAGCACCCATTTGTGAAATGTTGTGTAGAACTAAGAAAATAGAATGAAAAGACTATCCAATCTTTTGGAAGTTTTGAAATTAACATTTTTAGTCCCAATTCTGACAGTAACGCGACGCTTCTGTAGAGCTCAAAATTCGTATATCGATTTTTCGAACCCGTTACAAAGGTCAATCCAGGGCCACTGTTGAACTATATTTCACGTCATGATTTCCAATTGATAGGGATACCAATTTTATTTAAACGATACTACACAAATTCGATTCGGTCTCATGAAATCAAGCTAAAAGATTCTTCTTTTCGTTCTTTTTTGTTCGTATAAACTGATCTGCTTATTATTTATTGTTAGGTGCGTTTAGAACTTTTTTCGAGACCATAAACAGCTCATTTCAAACACAGCGGATTTCCTGTCAATTTTTTTTCCATGAATCGAAGTGTGCTAAACTTCGTGTTGATCCCGCGAGAATATTTCGCCGAGCTAAACCGAGGATCGTCACTTTTCTCAACTTTTCCGCTTTCCGACGGTCGAAATTCAGTCCACCTTAAAATAATAATAGACAATGATGAATTCCATTGTTACTTCTTATAGAAAAAAACAGCATTGTAGAGTGTTTACGAGCCTTTCATTGAGAGCGACGGAGCAGCTGGTAATTTTTGCGAGTGTTGGGAATATTCGCAGTGAATGAAACAATGAAGAGGTTATTTTACACGAGAAATATTACGATCTTGCAACATGATAAGCGAAATGATGGGAACAATAAGTGACAACAACTTGTAAATTCTAAAAGAAAATTCCAGACGTCGATACTAACATTAACGTCCAATCGCTCCAGCCAAAGCATCAATGCGATAAACAACAAAAATTCAAATCCAGAGTCTTTAAGGTGCAGGCCGAACAACCACAATCTGCCTGCCAAAATCAACGTCCGAGTCCTACTGACGGTTCATTATGGAATCCAAAAAAGAAAAAACTTGAACTCAGAGTGAATATCGATTAGATCATTCCGATAATTCGTTTCAAATAAAATTATTCATCCTCCTGGCTCGCACTTGAATCCATTAACACACTGTTACATTATCGGATTCAAAGTGCTGGTAACTCAACGTACAGTATAAACGTAAGAGAAGAGTTCATGCAAGCCGCATCACACTTTCTCGTGGGTTTCTACAGCCGACAAGTAGGATTAAGGTATGCAATCGATTGCAAGATACCAGTGGCCGAGAAAGTACTGCTCAATGTGGACATTATGCTTTGTCAGAAAACAAGAGTCCGTGAGAATGCACCTTGGTGTAGAAAACGGGGGCTCGCTTCCTCGCAGTTACGTGCGTTCCATTTTAGGACATTCGATGTACAGTAAGCTTGCGTGCTAGCCTTGCTTCGTACGTACTTTATTCTTCGCAGCATTATTTTTACGTGGAAATAAATTTAGCAACATCACGTCGACGCTAAAATTTTCGTGGAATTTGATGTGGGAGTAGAGGGTCGAATCCAGTTGAACTGTTTCAAGGAATCCATGAAAGTAATTTTTTTTTTTAAAGTAGGTTCGATCTTACGTTCTGAGGATTCAGATATCTGCGTATTGTCTTGAAGGGTTTTACCATGATTCGGTTAATGTGCTGTCGCCACTGAGAGATCCCTGGCACATGAAAATAGAATTGCTGGGAAGGAATAAAAATCTTTTTGTTATTTTCGTTTTCTCCGATGCACTTGCCCGTTGTGTTTCTATCGAAAGACAAATATAGTAACGAGATGCACGAAAAGTGCAATCCGAGATGACGCATCCTCGACATAGGGGTCAAGTTATAAAAGTTCTGGGGAACGGGAGAGGTCTGGAGAGGAAGGGGGTGGAGGAAAAGAGAAAATGGAAAGGGAGGGTTCGCTCGGCTCGCGAATTACGTTTCTACCGTCAACACAATTTCACCCGTCTGCCATTCAGATTTTAATATGCTTTTCCTCGCTAAAACGTGTCGCTTGACGTTCCTATCGGCTCAATTTTACCGAATGGCGCGCGAGCGAGTGCGCACTGACCAACGAAAATCTGTCAGCCATCTCGCCGTTTTCGAGCCCCCGCCCTCGCTTTTTACCACCTACTACGTTATATATTTTCTCTGTACTCGCTCTCTCGAGCACCGTACCAGTAACTGCAAACCTTTTTGCCCGCTAAATCTCCTGTACGCAAAGCTACACTCTTTCTCGACTCCCTAAACTACCCCTCCTCGGAGCGCTCGTCCACCCCTTTCGAATCGTTGGATCGCGCACCGATGTTCCGACGCTAACTGAAACGTTGCGCACTCACCGACCGTGTCCCACTCTCTGAAAGACTTTTTAAATCATTCTTGGACCCTTCTTGATCTCGTAACGTTTTTTTCTTCTTCGCAGTAATCGAGTTTAAGATACCGCATCAGCGTCACCGTATCTGTGTCAAAGGAGAAGAGAAACCAGTTCGAATTTTTTTCCGCCATCGAATATGAGCTCCGGAGGCGACCAACGTGGTCATCCAAATTTTGGCTCGATTGGAAACGATTCTGCGAATATTTATCCCCAATTGATTCGATCGGTTTTTCGGTCCTGCGATTCCGGGAGGGAATATCAAGTACCCGAGTTTCCCGGTTGGCAAACACCGCTGAAAACCTTAGCAATAAAACAATCGACACTTCCGTAATTGTTGCAAGATTCCGAGCAATTAATCGTCCCCAAAATCCTGCATTTCTTATCGCATTATTCGGACAACCGCACAGCATCCACTTTTACACACCGTTACTCCCAGCTTCCAGATATGACTGTACAGCGAACACACCCTGAACATATTCACGAAATTTCAGGACAAAGCACATCCGAGGAAACAAAATGCCCCGTATTGTTGGATTCATAAACCCCGCGCGGAGGCAATGGGCTTAAGTTAAGAAGATTAGTTGCGGGTGTGAACGATATACAGTGCTTCGGAGATCAGAATCAGGACAAATAAGAATGGACTTGGCGCTATGTTTCACTCTCATCTGCGATACGATCCTTGAGACATTGGCATGTGCATCGTAGAACAGTTTCCGGAACCGAACAATATTTACTTGAACCGAGTAAACTATTCATTGGTACTTTATCCAGTAATTCAGTACTCAACTAAGTAAAAACTTCTTTAATGTAACGATTTAAAAAAAAATGTGTAAACGAATAGATTTTTCAGGACAAGCACGAAGAAAAGCAAATATAGAAGAAAGGAAGAAAAGGAAAATAATTTTTTTAAATCTACCCACGTTGGGGGTGACAAATAATAAATGTTAACATCCAACTATTCAAGCTGAATTGGTGTCTGAAAAAATAAATCATCGAGTCACCGGCGTTCGTGAAAAAATATTCTTCTACATTAAGCTTTAACTCGATTTCATGCAAATCCGAAAGGATTTTTCGAAATTTTAGTCAAATTGTCATTTTTATTCATTTCTTTTTCGATTATTAATTTCGAATCTGCACAGTAACGGGATTGGTCTCTATAAATACCTATTTGTACAGTATCAGCAAATAGGTAGGAAAAAAATCCGGACATGGTAGAAAGATGGAAAAAAAACTGATTGAAATCTGCAGTACCGATGAAAAGTGATGAAAAAAAGTTTGACCAACACAAATAAGAGTGACGAAACGAAGCCCTCTGTTTCCTCTTCGAATCTTTTGACAAAGGTCATCGATTGACGTGTATGAGCTCAACGCATACGGATGAACCGAGAAATATCCAGAATGGAAACAAAAAAATCTAAACGAAGCTAAGGTACAATAACAGAATGCAGAAAAACGACGGCAAAGTAATCTGGTCGTTGATTGACTTTAACAGTACGTGCACTCCCGTCCTGGGCGCGCACTGCTGTGCTACAAAATAGTCTGAATGATCCAATTTTCATCCCTTTTTTTCTTTATATACTTTTTCTGCTTTTCTACCTCCACTACATCCTCGTGTATACCTACTCTTTTCAATTCACTTCTTTTACTGTGCCGAGTGTGTGAAGGATCAATTTTGAAAGTACTCGAGAGGTCCAGCGCAAAAAAAAACCATCGCCCTGCTGAACCCACTGCGAACCGGGGAGAAACCAATTTTGTGAGGATCCAAGAAATTTAGCTCGAAAAACTGAAGAGCAGTTATGGCTTTGCAAACTGGACAAAATGGACATCAGTTTGGAAAGTGGGTATTTGGATTTGGGTAAATTTCGAGATTTTTTAAAATTCTTTAATAAATGCTCAACTAGAAAAAATTGAATTCTCAATATTTTTCAATCGTCCTGTTCCTTCGTTAGTTCATAAATATTTGAGAAATTAGAGTATCGTTCGATTCGCTTGTTTCAGGTAAGCAAAACGACTGCATTATTGGTTATCAGGAAAAATTTATTCTGAATATGGGTGGCCGTGTACTGGAGCAAAAATTTTCACGATTTTGGGTTGAAAAATTGTCAAATGTGCTCAGAACGTGAAGAGATGAAATCACAAAACGTCACACTCAATGAAAAAAAGTGGCTAATAGCCCAGTGGACAGAGCTCTCAAGCGTCCTTCTGAATAAATTTTCAGGCATAAAGTCCAAACACGAAAAGTCCATTTTTCCGATAATCCAAATATGTAGAAAGCATGCGCGGAAGATTGCAGCGGCTATGAAGCTGGATAAAATCAAATAACGGATCCACTTTATTAAAAAGCAAATAAAACCGAGAGAATTATGATCACATGTTTTAACAACGTCCGAAACACGAGGGCGTAGAGACACGATGTTGGGTGACGGGACAATTTACAAGAGGGAAAAAAGAAGGACCGAAAATGCTATTGCACCAGAATGAAACACAGTAAATGCCCGAGATTTTATGCCTTTTGTGGATGAAGCGAGGAGCATTATAATCTTTCCAGATCTCGCTGTACACGATCACTGCTTTCAGCATTCCAACAACGCTTATTCTCCCCGCCTCCGCTCATACGGATGCCCTTACTTCGTTAACTCGCAGGGATTAACCATCATGAAAGTCTGTCGCTATAGCCTTGGAGCTGCAAACAAGCCATGAATAACTAAAGGCATGAATTTTGGAGGAATACCTTGCCGCGTCACATCTCATAGTAATGCAAATCGAAAAATATCCACTCACAGTTATTTCGCGGTCGCACTGCTGACAACTTTGCTAAGAGTTTCATCAAATCGTTTTCTTTTTCCTTAAGAGTAGAAAAACGCTTGAAAAAATTCGAGGAAATCCATCAACAATGTCTTTCCGCTAACGTTGCACTTTCCATCGCACTCAATTGAGCGAAAAGTCTTTCCTGCTGTGATTCAATAAGATACATAAAATGAATTTATTAGAATGAAGCGTGTTATCGCAGTGAGTTATAGCCACTTGTAAAACGCGTATCCACGGTTATAATTTTCTTCATCCCGTCTCACAGTAGAAATAACACGCGCGGAAAACTCACAGTACAATGTAAAACATAAGTCGTAATAGCATAACGTAAGATAGTCATACCAGAATATAATGAAAAAACACGACGATTTCACTTCCACGAACACGAGTGAAACACGGATTATTCGTGTTCTTCTCAACTATTCACAGACTTTGAATTACCGTTGTTCTAACCACAGTCAGAAAAATAACCAACAATAAAGATTCCGAAAACAACTTTTGTCTATGCTCACATGATAATTAAGTGTGGCATGCAAGGATTATTGACAAATGTCAGTATCCACACACGCCAGTTTTTCGCCAACGTAATTATGAAGAAAAAACACGAGGCTATGAATTCTTTGCTGCAGAAAATTATCGGTAAACTTCGATACTGACCCTAGTGATGAACCTGCAAAATTCCGGATTTTCAGCTTGATAAGCATAAATCCCCCTCCAAAATTCATATTTGAACGTATTCACGTGATAGACGGACTAAATCCACCAGTGATAAACCGTACTTTGTATTTTGTATCGACTCTCGTACAGAATGTAAGATTGACTAGCTGAACCAAGTTCAACGCTCGAACGAGCACAATCCAAAAACAAAAAACCCTTTAGCTAAGGCATTTTCAGTATCGAACCACACGTCCATAGACACATTATGCTAGAATAAAAGTAGAACGTCAATCCGTGTCACTGGCTACGTACGAAAATCCACATTCGTTCTCCACTCTTTCCTAAACGCGACACCATTTAGTAAAAAAAAATTTAAACAAATGCTTTTAGCCAAATAGAAGTTTCGATTAAAGATCGAGAGTGACGGACCGTTACACAAAGGAGTCCTCGAGAGTATTCCGGTTTTCTCAATCCTTGTACATCTACTGTGCACTTCGTATGTGAGAAATGGCATGACACTCTGTCCCGCATTGTGGCTAAGGTCTGAAGCTGCGTGGTCGAACAAATGGTATTTTTCAAACAAACAAATCAAACAAACGGCGTATTGTCTGTTTGGATTTCAGTTTTCTGACTGAATCAATCTTCGAGAAACTTGTTCTCTCGTGAGTTTCGTTCGACAGCAGTTGAAGGAATCCTGTCAAAATCGCCTAATTTCAAAACCCTTTCGTTCAAGATTGCGTTATAGTTAGCATGCACAGAGGAAATCACCAAAACTGACAAAGTAGTACCAAGTTCATAACAAAAAAGAAGGAAAATGACTCGATACCGAAGTTTGTTTGTACGGATGATGGACATGACGCTCCGTATACTGCGGTGTGTCCATCGAGACAGTAAATTCTACCAGCTGCAGCGGAGTATAGAGTTGCCAAATTTAATAGTACGCAGCAGACATCGATGTTAAGAGAAAGGAGCCGTGTGCGCGTGTGTTTGTATGTGTCGAGTACAGAGGTGGTAGGAGAAACCGAAATAGCAAGGGTTGTGGTGAAACAAGGGTTGGCTCGCCTGCTCCCCGAGAGGATGGCTACACCTTGACGCCGCGTGTATGCCTGTACATCATTTTGATAGGATATTATTATTAACTACGGTTTACGAAATGTCATCCATTATAAGAGCAAACAGGTTGAACACTCAATTCGCTTGACTGCTTGTATAACACACTCGTCGAACTACCCGAGCAGTGCAGTGCAGTGCAGATCAATCACAATGTATCCCTGCATGTTAAAGGCATGTTACTACGAGAGTGTACAAAATATATGTCCGTTAATTCAAAGACACGATAACATCCGTTTGATACGTGAAGCAAAGGCCATTGTATTTAATTTTTACTTTTTTATCTCTCTGTCCCTCTCTTTCTCTCTCAAGTACAGAGAGAAAATGCATTTTCAAATGAGAACTAAACGAAGCTGTTCCTGAGCTATCTATGCATTAATATAGCTCGATCGAAACCCCTGTTTACAGGGAAGTGCATCCTGCAGGGATTCGTTCCTTTTCTAACATACTGGTCAGCGAGATGTATGGTTTGTAACCACGGAATATCCATACACATTGGCCAATGGAAACGACCCTATGTCATTTTCAGCTCATCTCCCCTCGGATAGCTCGTCGGACCCTCGTCTAAACGCCATGTGAGTTAACGGCACGATGCCTCGAAGCGCCAAATGCGTCCGAGTATGTGGATACATACTCTCGGACAGAGACTGTCCAGTCTCTGTTCAGGGTTATACGTTCCTGTATGACGTGAATATTTATGCGCGTGTAATTGTGCATTTTATGCCCAGGATGTTTGCTCGTATGTTACTATAGCCAAGTAGTCTGCAGACCTGACATCAATGTTGGACGGACGATGAGGAAATAATTGACTTCCACTGACTATCCCTGAAAATACCGGGTGGTTTGATATTCCTATGATTTCGTATTGCCAACACGGATTCTCCGTCACAAACGCCCCGCAAATCGTTTACTTATGCATGGGTCTGTGAATTGGACGAAGATTCATCGAAACACGAATATGGATCAGAATCAGTGCATGGATCCATGATCACGAATTCGCATTGAAATAAATAATGCACAATGATTCAATGATTCGTATATAAACTGGAGCTTCGTTCTCGCGTTGGGTGTATTTCATGAAACGGCGTTCCACTCTCATTATCAAAGTGTTCCTTTCACTTGTAATGAATCAACAAGAGCTCATTTGCTATCAAATAAAACCTCTCGGTGTAGCTATTCTCGTGAATTATTGGATGTGCGAATGGAACGAATGTGGGATTCACGACTTTCGTGTTAAGTAAAATAAAACAGCGTCTATGATGTCGAGAAGATGTTTGAATATTTACATCTCGCGTGGAGAAACATCAGACTCCGGTGAATGGAACGAAGTATACGTATGTACCCGGCTTTAATAGAGGATCGTACGGGGAAAGAGGTTTGAAAGTTCGTCAGATGTTCTCGCACTCGGCACGAAACCGGAGGCTAGAAAGACGCGAGGACGAGATTCGATGCTGTGTATAGAGAAAAAGGACACCCGAGAACTGCACACCGGCGAGCAACACCAACGAGAGCATCAAGTTTGAAGAAGCAAAAGCGATTCATCTGCTATCAAAGCTCTGCCAAGCCAATTCCACACTGTAACTAACACCATCTACTTCATAGCTGTTTCACCGGTCTCTTTTCATTCCTCTTCCATTCAGGCTCACGCGTTGCTGACATCTTTTTTTCTCTTTACCTTTTGTTCTTTCTCTAGGAAGCTTTTACTGATTCCTGTTTCAAGTGAAACCGGGTTCATCAGCTCCATGCTACGCTAGTCCTTGCACAAAATTCGAAAAAGACTTTCCAAATGGTCGATAATTTGTTTTGTCGTCGGCAAGTAACGCGACACTTATTGCATCTCGAGTGAACGCTCGAGTTGCTACGTTCCCTCTCCACAGCTACCAACCACCACAACTTATCGGATGCCGTTGTTAAACTCAACAGCGAGCTTGAAAAGAACCTCGCAGATGGGATAAAGAAATCCTCGAGAGAAATAGCAAAAGGATTAAATCATGAAAAACACAAGGACGAAAACTTAAATTGAAATATATATAATACGTCTGGAATTTATTTCTTCTTCTTCCATATCTCTACGTTGACAACGCCAAAGAAAGTGGGAACGTTGATATTCTCAGGATTTGTCGTATAGGGATTTTCAGCCACATTTTCTATTCGTAATTCCATCTTCACGTGGCAGAAATTCATCCTTGTCGATGTAAATTGCTGTGAGTACAGTAAAAAAGTATCTACCACGACAATCGATATAATCAGCCATTAATAATTAGAAAATAATTAAAAAATGACTAAAAACAATATTCTCGCAATGGTCTCTCAAGTCCAGGGCCTCGATCCAACCATATTTACTAGAGCAGCGCATAACGTAAAAGAAATAAAAATATACGCGTGCTCGTGATATGTTTTTTATCATGCTACAGACTCACCCCGAAGGCGAATAACGTGAAGATTTTCCATATTCCTGTACGATGATAAAAAAGAATGTAAAGGTGAGAAGAGCAAGGTAGAGAGTCAGTGCACGAGAGGTGACGTGAATAATGTCATATAGAAAGGGAGTGGTAGCGTTGGTGGGAAGAGTATCGTGCAGAGATCTTGAGTGTCCCAAGGACGGCGGTTTGTCGTGTCTACGACGACGGTCGGTAGTTCCCATCGATTCGATTACGATAACACGATTAGAGGGATGTTGCGGTGTCGAGGGGTACGAAGGATGCTTTGCAACGTAAAGGATGAAGGAAGGAGCAAAGGAGAGCCGAAAGCTAGTGAGATGCTCGGCTTTGCCTTTGATCCGTGAGCGGAGTGAGTCTTTCTGCCTTTTCCCTTCACATTCTCATTCTTCGCTCAACAACTTCTTTCTCTTCTGCTTTTCATTCTAGCGGGCGCACACGCGGGTCGCGAATTTGATCATGTAAAAGTGGGATAAATCGTTTGTGCACGATTGCCGTCAATGCAATTTCGCATTTTAATGTTCAGCAAAATATTTTCTCGTGTTTTACAAGTTTTGACGTCTCGCGTTCCGGATTCATGAAGGAGAAACAGCCTGAGCGGAAGTACACTGCGTCAAACACTTGCCAATCTGCATAGGATCATCATCAATTGAAGGCTGTACTGCTGCATCATCGATCCGTCAACGTTCCCCACACTGTCGGATCGACGCCTCGCACCCTTTTGAAAGCGCGAGCTCTTGGCCCTGTATGCTAATTCTGACATAACAGACGGTCCTGAGACAGGTCGAGCACTTTCTGAACGAGGATCGCTACGATGGAGAATAATGAAGTTTCATGACCGGGTTTGCCTCGTCGGTGGAAGAAAAAACTCGTGAAAGTTTACGGAACGATGACGTTTTTTATATTCTTCCCCCTCCGCCTTTGTCCTGGCCTAGATGCGAGGGAAGGAACGAGGGAGTACTGACTCAAATCCAATAGAACAGAATAAAATAGCGGAAAAATAAGGGGAAGAGGGATTAAGTGGGAGATATAGAGGGTCGGTCGCGGTGCTGGGAGCGGTAAAAGTGCAACGGTATACCGAGTAAATGCACGAGGAATCGGAGGCCAGGGAGCGAGTACATCACTATGAACATACGTACCGACGCTGCGCTAGAGCCAATCAAGCCGTCATTTGTAATCAATTAAAAGCCAATAAGCCCGTCGCTGATTGGGTTTGGTAGTCAGGGGTTCAAGGCAGGCCTGCATGGTTCGGTTGTTCGCTCTTTGCTGGCAATTGGCAAATGTGCGCACCCGGAGAAAACGGGAACAATAATAGCGGGTTATTAGCGGTGACGCAGGATTTATTTCTATAGGACGTGTGGTTGTTGGGCGTGTGTGTGCGTACGTGTGCGCGTTGTTCTCATTGACGACTTGGTGCGTTCTCGTCGTTGAGAGGTAACTGGAGTTGCTAAGGTAGTTCTTTGCTCCTCGGAGCATCCACTTGTCGGTCCTTATCGAGCATAATGCTCGGCAGGCACTGACGGGGCGCGCGGGCTGTTCTTTTCCGTTTAGATTTCTACGGAAGTTCTACCCTGGCCGATTGGATCAGCAAGGGGCTGCGACAAATCCACGCGAACGACGGGAATGCGATTTATCGCCGAGGTCCTCTTCAACTTTATCATACACCTTGCGAGAGAGAGAGAGAAAGCCTCCGAGCGCCTGTACGATGATTAACAACTAAATGACTAAACAAATTATACGATTAATTGCTTGAGAGAGCCGGGAGACTGCGCAAGATATAATTGCACCGTCAAACAATAGTTTTTCAACGATCGTGCGCTACCAACACTTCAACTACCTGCGACGTTCCGTCTAATGTAGGTCCTTGTATACTTGTATACAGCCGCGCAGTCAACGTAGTAAAAAAAATGATGCAAACAATTAGCTTCGACCTGAGAAAGAAACGAGACCATTCGAACTTATTATTAAACCTCCGATGCTTGTGGAATAATGCAGCTCTTTACGAAACACAGTAAACCTGGTGAAGCGTCAATTTGCTTCACCCCGAGATAGGAATGGAAGCAATTCCGTTGGAGACGCAGCAGTGTCCCGGTACCACCATACTAAAAAGAGGTTTTTAAACGGTGAAGGGAAGCGAATAAAGAAGATCCGGAAACGTGCCCGGATGTTTTTATGGGTAGACGTACGTACACATTGCGTCGCTCTATAGGAAACGATTGCAGCAGGTTGATGATTCTCGGCATGGAATTATATTTCAAGATATTCGTTTAAAGTTAATTCCTGATGCTTCTGCCCCAAAAACGCCATGTCAACATAAGTGGTAAAAATGAACTGAACGTGGGCAATCGAAGTGTAAAAGCGTACGTTTTGAAAATGATGAAAAATTTTATACAAATTACGACAAACGAAATAGCTGCGGAGTACTCGACGTGTGTAAGCATGTGGTTATGAATAAAGTATCGCGACGGTGTTCATCCCTTGGCGATCACACTTTTTAGCGTTTATTTATAATTCATTAAAAAAATACCGAGAGCGAGGGAAGGACGTTAGTGAAAGAGTTTGAAAAGCTTCGAAAGTAATATAATTTACGCACAAAATATGTCAACGGAGGGGGAGGGGGTGAAGTTTCGAAGAGCGGAATGAGGAGGAGTACTGTTGGCAAAAAGCGAGAGAGATGAAGCGGGACAGAACGAGAAGAAACGTGAAACGAGTCAAATTTTGTCTCTCGGTAACTGGATCTACGAAAATGCGTTCACGTTCCGTACCGGCTTTTCGCTTTACGAGGGCGTTTCTCCGTGCAACCACGTTCGTTTCTACTCCCTCTCCATTGCGCCAGCATTTCTCCTCCCGTGGACTTTTAGCTCTAAAATCTACTTCCTCTCTGGCGGTGTTGAGTTTGGCGTCTCACTCTGCTACAACGGAAACTTGAATTCTCGTTTCTCCGAATGCGCATCTATCTCACGTGCGAGCCGCGAACAAACGGTCGTCTATTTTACTGCGGATGAGCAGCGTGACGAAGAGAAGAGGGTTCGAAGGTGGTAGGAGAGGGTGGGCTTGTATTTACTGCGGGGCCAGCAGGATAGAGTGAGAGTAAAAACGGTAAAAGAGAGAGAGAGAGAGAGAGCAAGGAAGAATCGTCGCACGGAGCGAGAGCTTCGTGCAGGACCTCCGGGAAGGGTACAGAGAGCAGGGCGAGGAGAATTTTACGTCGCTCGATATCCTGTATACGTGTATAGTATCTTTCGCTTTTCCACAAGGGTAAATTCGAGGTGGTACCACAGCCGCTTTCTGTATTCACTCGCTCATCGAGCGCGGGTCGTTCGCAACAGAGAGAGAGAGAGAGAGAGAGAGAGAGAGAGAGAGAGAGAGAGAGAGAGAGAGAGAGAGAGAGAGAGAGAGAGCGAGAGAGCGAGTAAGTGGGCGAGAGGGTAAGAGAGGAGAGGGACTATCGAGGCGACGAAGGATCGTCAGGGTTTGCTGCGGGACTGCGGGACCGTAGAAGCTATGAATAAGGGGAAGGGAGAGGAGATAGTCAAGATATCTTAGGAATTTCTAAACTGAGATCCGTGCTATGAAGCCGATGAGCTCCAGCTGTGTATATCTACATGGATATGGATGTTATAACTGTACTGGCATATACGTACAGTCAACCATAGATTCTGTAGGTTCTCGTCATCCCGGACGTTACGAGCGGCAAATTTCGCGGGAAGGTTTGACGACATCACCGACATGGTTATGTTATGCCAGCGGCGAAACAGAGGGCGGAATAAAGTAGGGGTGGCGGGGAATGAACGCGACCATGTTACACACGCCATGCTATCGCTCACACTAGCACCAGCCACACGTTGTCGTATAACCGCGGCTCGCTCATTCCTTTCGGCTACACCGAGAATACATCTCATGGTTACATTTGTAAATGCCTCAATACTTGTTCATTTGCAGATATATGCCCGCGTCTCTCACTCTCTCTCTCTCTCTCTCTCTCTCTCTCTCTCTCTCTCTCTCTTTCTATGTGTGCATAACGTTTCAGCCATTCTACTTGAATGGCCTCAGAAATTGCGATTACTCTGCGGCTATCACTACGGTTACTCCAGGCGGATCGGAGACCAGACATACACGCATGTATATTTTGGTAGTACGAACATGAGGTATCCGACGAGAAGAACGAGGATCTGGGAAGAGAAGCGACCTCGCTCCTGTCTGCTGCGAATTACACCGGTCTCTCTTATTTCCTCATCATTTTCCGTCGCCCTGTTTCTAGTGATCAGTAAAAACCGAATGAGATTTTGGGGAATTACAGAATTACAGAAAAACGTGGCTCCATCGAAGCAAGTTTTTTTTTTGAGTCGATCTGAAAAAATATTTCGAAACAATGGAGCCTGGTGCTCGAGGCTTGTGTCGCATACTCTTTCTTCGTTTATCTAGACTCTGAAACGAGCACATTCAAAAAAACGACGAATTTACTCTCAGGACTTCTTACAGAAGCTATCCCTTTTTTGACTGTTTTCGTAAAATTTCAAAATTTGTTTAATTGATAGTAAAATAGTTGTAATAGTTCAGAGGATATTGCAAGTTCACGTACAATAACTTAATGGCGATCCTGAAATAAAATATCAAATGATTAGTTGACATTTCTCGATTACTCGTTAATCCTCTCGGACCGTATGTTGCTTCTACGCAACACGCGCTTCCAGGCCCAATAAAACTGCATCGGTCAGTAAAGTCGGGATTCTAACCGCCTATTTCCATCAAGCAAGGTTAGATTGCACCATAGATACTCCTAAACCAAGAGATAAACTGCTTTAACCCATCGAAATATCAATATGAAGTCGGCGTTTCATGTTGAGTTGGCGTTGTGTGAAAAGGTGCTTTAGTTATCGCAAAAGAAAAGTGAGTACACCTAGATTCATTCGTAAATTTTCCTGATTTTGCTCCCCAAGGACCTGGTGCTGCGCGCAGCGAACATTCAAAAATTCATATTTCCCAACAAAAAAGTGAGAGGGATTCAGTCACAATGGATTCGGAAACTAGAAAGTATTTTGAAATAAAATTATGAAAATTTTCCGTCAACGCGAGATAGGTCTCGGTCTAAGAGGGTTAAAGTTACTTGGTATAAGTTGTTCTCGGCGCACAATCAGCATCTTTATATGAAGCATCGAAACGCTGCGTATCGAGAGTTCCTGATGAGCCACACAACTCATACTAACAGCATTGATGTTCAGTGAATCTGCTCTAGTCACTTCGCAGTCGTAGGTATACTGCTAAGCAACGGCATCACTAAACGACTGTGCAACTTGCTAGATTTTCCATGGAAACTTGAAAGCGCAAACCACACAAACTATTACATGAGGTTATTGTGATTTAGACAACTTGGACTCGGACCAACTTAAATTGACTCGAGGCACAAGAGTTTTGGTATGGCATAGACGCCGACAATCGACTTGCTATTGCAGAGTTGCTTTTTATAAATCGATATTCAATCGTCGTGCGCCATTTCATTTCATCATATTCGCCAAAATTATCGCTAAACAGCACGACTGTGGTAGCTATTTTCTGCGGTGATTATTCACATTGAAGAACATTTTTATATAGAAAATTCTGACTAATTGAGAACTTTGCTTTTTGATCAATGGCATTAGCCAAATTCAAGAGCACTCGATCTAGAAACGACCACAGTTGGAGAAAGCAATGATGACAGCTGCTAAGCTTTACTCCTGCAACCGTCACTCTTTCACTTTGAAATTTCCTTTCTACTACGGTTATAAATAGCGCAACAAAATCCCAACCATAACGTGTTTGTAAATAAAATTGAAATGATTTTCTAAATGAGATACTTCGATGTGGAATGTGACGTGGGGAAGTTGGGAACGGGATACTAATCGATAGATTCCTCCCTGTCAGTTCTGTGACCTCACCACAATTTTCGTTGCACGCACTTTGCGCAACATTAATATTGCACCGTACACCATGCCTCTCGCCTCCGCCCCTCAGAGTTCTGCCGTTTCTATTTTCATCTCTCTTTCGCTCCTTCCCAGTACTCCCCTTTTGTTCATTTTAGAGTTCGCTTTCGCTCGTTACCGATATATTGATTTAGCTCGACGCGTCGCGCCTTTCCCATTTTGTGCTATAATGTAGGTTCCAGACTACAGCTTCGACATGAATATTATATTTAATATTTATTATTCATCTTCGTAAGCATGACAAGCAAAGCTTCAAATTTTGTTTGGCTCGATATATTTTTCCCAACGATTTTCACTAATTTGTTACGAGTGCTTCAAGCTCCAATAAACCTTTTTGTCGGCGTGGATTTCTGCATTCAATGGCTACCGTAAAATCAATATTTGCAGTCTGACCTCTGTTACTACTGATCTAAGGTGCGACCTAAATGTAAAACATGATTTTTTAACTAATTTTTATCATTTTTTTGAGGAAAAGAATGCAAATAATCTTTTGAACGTTACTTATGACATTTTGTATCACATACGAAAAAAAAAATTCAAGTCAATTTTATAATAATTAATCATTGATTTATACAGTCAAAGTGGAAAATTCGAAATGATTATTGTTAGACTTGCCAGTATCACCAGAACTAGAATATTTTATGTTTATGTATAATTAACAAAATGTCTGACTTGAAAAAATTGTTTCTTTATTATTGTAAATTGTTTAAAAAAAAATAATAAGTTATTTTCGTTTTATTGACGACACATTATTGACGAACCTGACATTTTCTATTTCATACCATAATTTCATAAATATTCAATTTTTTTTTGTTTCGAAAATATGTAAAAAACAATCGAAACCATTCCGTTAACCGTCACCGTTAACGAATGATACGAAAATAAAAATTCGTGGAATGTGCTGAAAATTTGTGTGCATATTTTCGTCGAGAAATTTTTGTATTTTCTGCTCATTTAGTTCAAGCTCCCTTTCCTAAGAGCCTTCCCAGTACCGAATATCGAAAGATGCTCAAAAAACACTAAAAACTCATAAACTCATATACAATCGAGGGTTTCACGTCAAGAATAGCTCTCCAGCACTAATATGATCATACAAAAAGATATCCTTGAGGTTTGTTTTGTGGGAATGATACCGGAATGGGATGTGAACGGAAGGGCAAGCGGAAAACCGACTGTGGGCAAAATGACAGAAGTAAGGGAGAGAGTAAACAAGGGAATTCGAGGAAAGGTGTGAGGCAGGGACGACCGAGAGAATGAGCGAAATGACAAATGTTGAATGGGGAAGAGAAGGAGCGAGAAATCGATTCATAGAGTTTACTCGAACAGCGATGATTACTGTTACGACAATATTGACGTTAACATTCCCAAATACAGAAATTATATGTATAGATAGCAATCTTATGTCATCATACTTGTAGATGATAAATTCAATAAGTAAAATTGGAAATTAAGAAACGAATGATCAATTGGCTCCTTCTGAATGGTACATTAACGATCCTGCTGAAACTGTTTACATTCGAGATCTCACCATCAATTTGACATGTCAGCAGAGTACTATTTCTGTATGATAGTATTTTCAACTCGAATGGTGCTCCGTTCGACCGTGAGACAAGAAAAATTATTCGATTCAACAAGACTCTATTTGAATGCCTGTTTCTGAGATTTGATCAAGAGATGGCTAAAAATGCGAAAATCTCAACCGCATGTTTTTTGCCATTATCAAGAGGTCATGGTTGTTTTGATTTCGCTCGACGTGTAATACAGGCACTTGAAACTTTGAAACGAGTATATAAACAGAGAAAATAGTGTCAGAGTCTCGAGAGATGAATTAAGAGTCAGTGGAGCTGAACAAACAATGGTAAATGACTGGAATCCAACAGAGTTCGCACGATATAAGTGGATAAGTATCCGACTCCGTTGAGAAACCACTGGGAAGGCAGAGTGATCGCATGAATAAGTGAAAGAAAACAAGCAGAATTTTCACTGCTCACTACTCGCAAGGGCATATGCCGGGAATTATACACTTCGGCGGGATCAGGTTGAACTTGACGCTCTTTTTTGTTTGGGGGGGGGGGGATGTTTTATGAAACCAGAAGTGGCAAGTCTCTCAGGAAGTATTTGGTCGATCCTTCAATGCCTATGCACTTTTTTCCTTTTTTCTTATAAATATCGAGTTTTATACTGGTCCATTTGCATCTCCCGAGGGAGTCCGGGCGAGCAGAAGTCTGGCAAAATCGAATCGGGCTGTAATTACGAAACGTCGAGGGCTCGCGAATAGAAAATGGACGGAGGAAAAGGCAGGCGTGGAAGAAGCGTGTTGAAGGGATTGCAAAGGGAAGGGAATCAACTGGAGAAGAAGGTGACGACGACACAGATCGGACGATGTTGTAGTCGTGCGACGTAATTACGTCTTTTCACTCGCTCCAGTTTTGTCGATTTGTCTTGTCGTGCGACGATGCTCCCGTTTCAAACGAACAACTCAAGCGACTGTGTTGATGACTCGCTTCAGGATACTTCATGGCGAAAAAAAGAGGAAAAGAGAACGGACGAAGGGAAACTACTTTGACCGTAATAAACTATCGTTTGGATTACAAAGTTTGGATCTGAACAATCGACCAAGTTCGATTTTCACGCCTGTCACGACCAAAAAAGCGCAATAATTCCATTCGAGTCATCATGAAAGTTTTCAATTAAATCGAGCATTGTGAAGATTTTCCACTCGCATACTTTCCCAGCCGATAATAAGACTTAATCATAATTTCAGTGTTTCGAAAATCTCCAACTTTCTTCAAGATCATACGAAAACATCGTTTTTGTCGTTTATTGAATAACCGTACTGAAAAAGTTTCATTTAGCGATGATCACACGATTCAATACCATTTTTCCGAACACAGATAGACAATAAAAAAGGCATTTTTTCTCGAAAAATGAGAAAAGAAAACCACCTGCGATACCTCCGAAAGCGCTCCCATTGCTAGGATAGCGATATTAAAAAATCACGTTTTTTTCGACTGAATTTCGGTCTCGCTGTTATTCTCGGATTCGTAAACATTCTTCACGAAGATTTAAAAATCATGCCAACCAGTGAAAGATTTATTTTTACGTGAGAATTAAACTCATCAATTTTGCTTCAATGGATCCTTCTTATTCTGCGAAACAATATCTTCCATACGATTATTCCTAAACCATCTTGTAACATAATAAAACATTAAAATTAGCACAATTTTGGTGCTGTCCGTTTTTTTTTTTTAGAGTTCCTGCTCAATCGCAGGGTACTAAGCAAGATTTTGGTGTAGAAAAAGTGGTGTCTGGGAACGTTCACATTCAACAAGCTTAATGAGTGGACGCGATCCATGCACTTACATCCACTACCGACTTCGGAAAATTTATTGACCAGAAAACCTGAAATTATGAACAAGAATTACAAGCAAATAAACAGATTTATGGCTTAAATTACATCAAGCAATAAATCTAATGGCGATTGCGTTCATCTCAGAATGGGTGTGCGAACGCATCGCGCATGAAACCACATGAGCAAATTCTTCCGTAATTTTTCCGTTGTTTATGGCTCATCAAGAATGTCAACGGTCGAGTCAAAAGTATTAATTCGTGTCTTCAATGAAAGGGATAATGTCGCACCTTGACTCTTGGCAAATGGCTGTTGAATGGCGGTTATCAAGTCTGTGAAGCGAGATCTTGAAACAGGATTCTTCGAACCATATTATGCAGCATTATCGAGTGCAATTGCTTCGGTTCTGACAACGAACGGATCTGGTAGAAGAGTCTCTACCAGGCCCTTTCACTTTTCCTGAATACACCGCTGCGATACTCGACACCGCGAAATCTAACGCTAGAATGTGCGGATCGTGTCGATGCACGGATCCATACACATGTGGACTTCTGCCGCAACAAGAGCGCATGGATATAGTGACGGCTCGGGAGTTCATAAGAAGAAAAAAAGAAGAGCACACGAGCATCGAATAAATGTATCGCTCTCGCATGCTCCACCAAAGTAAAAGGTACCAGAATCTTGCAATCGGACTTTCATTTACTCCGGATAACTCGAGTTTTATCGTCGGCTCTGCTATTCTATACATTTGACATTGATTGATGGATTTATCGTGGATTTTCATCTTAAAATCCTTGCAGACATCAATATAGTAGGCAAAGAAACAGCCGAGCAGATTATTACATAATTAGAGGAGTAAAAAAACTTCCGAAACGCTTCCTGCAGTCGGCACTTATACAAACACAAATTTCCTGCACTCAAAAAAGTATTGAATCAAGAATTCATTTCCTTTCTTGAAAAAAGGACATTTCGATATATCGAAATGTGAAGCCTCTATTCGTTGCCATAGTTTTGTTTATTCGTTGCTATGGTCGAGTTGTTAAAACAATTTCGATTTCGAAAATTCCAAGTGAGGTTAGTCGACTGATCCACACTCTTAAGAGGATGGATCAGCCGGTATATCGCAACCGTGAGTGCGAGAGAGAGATAGCTGCAAATTTCGAAATCGAAATTCTTTGACACAGTTTGACCGATTAAAAAAAGGCTCTGTCAGTCGATTTTTGCCATCGTCCTGCGTAGGCTGACAGAGCCTTTTTTTAATCAGTCAAACTGTGTCAAAGAATTTCGATTTCGAAAATTTCAAGTGAGGTTAGTCGACTGATCCATGCTCTTAAATGTGAAAATTAAAGCGGGCGCGTAGCACCCGCGTTGTTGCTAGTCTATTAAAAACTCAAAATGATTGTAGACCACGGAAGAGTGTTCAAAACTACGGCACTTTTCGGCACAAGTAAATTTGGAAGTAAAACTTTCATTTTTATTTCTACGATAAAATGATGCAGAATTGAACATCATTTTGTTACGTGACCCTGCGAATACCGATAATTGCTTGAGTTTACCAAGATTTTCTTCGGAATATTAGAAGCAATGCACGGTTAATCATTCCGAAAATTAATTATTTCCCTAGAAAGGTGACTTGTTAAGGAAGGTGCAGCGTAGGTCGCGTAGGCGGACATAAATTTCTCCGTAAACGTAGTTAATGTACGCACCAACAGTTTCGAGAGTATTGTTTTACAACTTCGCTGGGCTGCTAGCGGTGTCAGAACAAAAGTTATGTAACGCTTCAGCTCCAAGAATTTATGCGCGATTTTTGCCTTCGTGCGTTGTAATCGACCTCACGCTTCGACGAGGACTTGTTGTTCACTTATTAAGAGTTTCCTGACGTGCGTTCGCAAGGATCAACGTCATAGCGTATCGAATGATGAACCTGATATCGGTCAGAGACCGTGATCGTTTTATTAGAAGGAAACACGAAAAAAATCGAACAAAAAACTTCAAGACGAAGAGACAAACATGAAATTGTATGCTCTGCATGGAATCAAAATGTATAAAAATTGCACACGCAATAGAGTAAGTGAGTATAAATTCACATGAAATTCTGCGGCAGTCTCGAGACCTCGGCGTAATAAGGATAATTAATTTGCTCGGTAAGCGAATCCAGTCGTGAAGAAATTTCAGTGTACTGTAAAAATAATGATATGTAGACATCGAGCGGTATACCGAGAACGAGCGTACATAATTTATAATCGGCCAGCTCAAATCACTGCTTTTTTCTTCATAAAAAGTTGGCGCAGACGTTACTTGTATAACTGTGAAATCAAATCTGAATATCACAATTAGTTCAAAGATTGATTGTTCGTAGAACGATAGAATTGAAGAGTCTCGTATGCTAATCCAGTTTTTCTGAAGAGCCAAATCAATTTTCAAGTGCGTATTCAGGATTATATCTCACGAAATAACCAACAAATTCGCTTCTTTCCAATGCATTTTGAAGTTGAAGCGCGACCCTGTTGACACTGGAAAAGTCTCGAGAGAATTCAATCAACTCGAATCTGTAGTTCGTGTTTCATCTTCTGGAAGTTCGAATTTCGATATTTATCTCTCAAGAAAAAATCTTTCTTGAGAATAAAAAATGAAGAAGCTGGTCAAGATAAGGTTTTATCCATACACCTTCACCGAGTTTTTTATAAAAATTGAACGAATATTAAATTGAAGTACAAATAATATTCATCAGCTTTGTAATATTGATCGAAGCATATTCAATTATGATATTCAATCATATTTTCATGGGTGGACTATTCTGAATGGATACAAAAATACACGTGCGTCTTTCAAATGGCATTACAAATTTGAATTAACAGCAACTTTCTAGCGGAAATTAATAAACGATCCTACATTAGTAGATATGAATACAACGTTTTTCTGGGTATTGTAAAACTCCTTTCTATATGTAACATCCTGAATATTCGGTTAATTGAAGTTTGTACAAAAGGTTTCTTTCACTTCTGGTTCATCAGTGAGAGCCACTAGAAAAATGATGCCCTTAGCAACAGCCCAATGGCAAGAAGTTTGATTGTCAGGATTCGAAGTAACTTAGGTATAGTCGAAGAACCGCATCTTTGACTCGCTGGTCCAACGGATTATTTCTAATCCACTCATATCATTGAAAAAAAGACAGGAATTCCAAAGCCAGAACGTCCTCAATGAAAATCCCCACTGGGAATCATGAGCTCACTTAAAACAAGGATTCAGTGGAACGACAAAGCGAATATTTCGAAGTACAAGTCACGAAGGTCTTTCTCCTTATCACGTGTGCGTAGTTGGGACTATCACATACTTGCGTAACCTATCAGGAGGAGAATGTGTTCTGTTTGTGTTACACGAACATGCGATATAGAAAACTTTATGTGCAGTGTAATTACCCGGAAGTAGGAGAATATACGTGGGTAGGCGAACGGATCAGAGAGCTCTGCTGCACCAGGTGGATTTCTTTAGATGGGACCAGCACAATCGTAGCTAAGAATTATTTTGTATGAATTGAAGAGAACGCGTTTCGCCAAGGTTCGTTCTTCGCTCTCTCGCGTTGCTTTTCTGAGTATAGAAGGTGGTTGAGATGATATGCGCTCCATATTACGTAACACCTCTTACCACCCTCGTTATGAAAGGAAAACACTTTTTCCATTTTTTCTGTCTCGCAACACCAAACACAAGATAGGAATCCCGAACGTTCGAATAACAGGGAAGAAAAAGTAGCAAGTTAGTTCCTTACATAGGAGCGTTTCCGTCACGAAACTCAAATAGAGCATATAAACTCTGAGACAGAAAATTTTGATATTTCGAACTGATATTGCTTCCCTCGTAAGATTTCGTTTTCAAGATATTTGCTTTCGGAATTACCACTTTTAAGAGACTCGTTACACAAGCGTAATTATATAATAAATCAGATTTCTGTTGATATAAAAATAAAAATTAAAAAAAGAAAAAACGGCAACAGAAGCCAGTGAAAATTATGTAGCACGATTGATACGGAAAAAAATTTTCACTTCTCACCCTTTTCGTCCCTGCCAGTGACGTGAAAAAGTACAGTTAGGAAGACCCTGGAAGGACAAGTTCCTCTAAAAATTTAGATCGAGAGCCCTCTTTTTAAATGAAAGATAAAAAAGAAACGCCGATGGAATAATAAATGGACATTCAACTGCTTAATTATGTGAGCAAAATTCCTGTCTGAATCCAATTTAGATCCAAAGAGAGACTCATTCACAATGAAACTAAACTTCAATGTGGAGAGAAAAAAGGACGTGACCTTCGCTCATTATTTATCTGCGATTTTAGTCTCGACAGTTTATCATATTTTCGTTTAATTTAAAAATACTCATTTTTTCATGTACAAAAATGCATATTCATAGTATTTGCATTCCTGTTGAGTGAAAAATCCCACAAACTGGACGACCTCGAACTAATTGTATCTGATGAGGTTGAGAGTGTTGAATATTCTGATAAACAGTGGGCAAGTTGTTCAGAATGAGAATAAGATGGCGATACATTAGTCAACATGGAACGCCGCACCGACCAACCTGTAGGCTGATACGGTCCGTTTGTTTCCCTCGCTCACGGTTTGCTTGCCTTATTTGCGGTAACTGGCGAGAGTGACGTCCCCAATTATAACAGGCGGCCTACTCTTTCCGAAAATGATGCCAAGCTCCGCTTGATCAATCGATGCACGCAGAACCTACGAGGGGACTCGTATCTGCGATGTTGCGTCGTTCGGATGCTATGAAAGACTTTGATTTTTTTTCATCTTGCATACCTTTTTTTCTATTTACTTTACTCCGTAACAGAAACTCACGCAATAAAGCCATGAAAGAAAACACCGGGCAATATCTCAGTCTTCATGGAACATGATTTTTTCATGTTCATGATTTTTTAAGAGAAAACTAAGGTTTTACTCTTAAAAGTTTGTCGTCATGATTGGGATCCTCGTTTTCAAGATTTCTGAATATCATGCTCCCGTTACATTGTTCCTATGCTAATAAAGTTGAAAATCTATCACGACTTGTCATTACAGAATGGTACTTTTACATACACGAAAGAGTAGTACTTTCAGTGATGTTTTTCTAAACTACGAATCAGATTTAATGGTATCACAAGGCCACAATCTGCTGTAGAGTTTTTCTACGAGTTGTACGCACTCTTATTGTTTTTTACTTGACTTTATTATTGTAGCTTAATCTTTATAATTTGAAAAAGAAAAAAGCACATCAGCCTTCGAAAATCGCAGTAAATCCACAGCTCAGTCACACATGCATGAAAAAATGAAACTCCAAAAATGTCATTGCTCGAGAAATGAAAGAGAACACAGAGAAGCCCCACCAGAACTCAAGGAAGTAACAAAACAATAAAATACAAGAAAACAGCATCGAAAATAAATTCAACCATCTGCACTAAATCAATGAAAAAAATCATTCATACATCAAACGGTTAAGAAACAAATATGCAATCCATCGAATGAACAAAAAGTCTTGAAAGTAACCGGAAAGCTACATCGCAGGCACTCAAGTTTAGTTTGAAGTACGGTATGTTAATTTTGGTGTAACTAGAGCTAATCGCAAGAGCATTCGAGTTTGGAATTTGGTCATTAACATTGATTTATCTACCGCAAATGGATGCATACAAATGAAGGGGGGTTTCGTGTGTTTGCTCATGGAATCTCTCGTTAGAAGCCCGATTGGTCAAAGTGGCCCGAATATCAGGGAAGCACTGTGTTCATGCGATGAGCATTATTGTAAGCCAGTAAACGTAGAATGTATTGGGCTGTAGTTTTGACACATGATCATTGAGTCTGTTGATTCTTGGGATTGTGGCCCTACGACAGCAGCAAAAAAATTAAGGTCAAAAATCGAGGTATGTGAAAGGGAGCCAGGTCATAGGGACATCGAGGACACGGATTTAGGACATGGTCCCAGGACCCGAGGTCACCAGGCTCCGGAAATTCAAGTTCCGGCTGAACGTATTTTCGATTTCTGTGCCGTTTAAATACCACTAAACGTGATAAATGATTGCTGCTGCAAAAATATATTTGTTTGAGAAGAGAACGAGTTTCGCACTATAATAAGGTTATTTCGAGTGAAAACGAAAAATTAACATCCGGAGAAGTGATAGTAGAGCGGGGAAAGACTGTGCGCAGTGGAAGTGGGCCCGTCGGAACCGCGAACGTCCTTTCGTCTTCCCCTTCCATGGGTCTTGACGCAACACACTCGAGCGAGAGGTATCTCACGGTAAGGAGTATACTGGTCGGTGGAGTTTCACAAGTTGTTTCATGGGATAGCATAAGCAAAGGTGATTGCCACTCGTTCGGTGTGGTGACTGGTCCGCTCTCGATAAATTCTACAGTATTAATTGTTTCATAGATTACACGGTGAATCGCGGGTGGCCACCGTTTGTTCTGGTGTGTTGAAAAAAGGTGTTTGTGTGAAGGGTTGACAATCAACAAATTGGAAGACAGACGATAGAGAAGAATTGAGCCAGAAGATACGTGTTCGCCATGTCGAGGAAGGTTTTGCTGCTTGCGACTTCCGGTGAGTCAAGTTTTTCAACTTGGTATATTTAACCAGTGCAGAGAAAAGAAAAGGAAATAAAAGTAAAAAAAAAGAGGAACATGAATGCGAAGAGAAAAAAAGAAACAAAAAAATACGCATGCAGCCACTCGACACCGACTAAACTGAGGTATACTCGTAAGAGCTACGTAGTACCCTCGTGGTACACTACCACCGTGAGTTTCAGTTGGTACAGAGTATTTGGCCAGAGGCAAACACACTTGGTCCAATCTTGTAAATAGCTGGGTGCTTTAGAGGCCAAGCACGAAGCCTGAGGACGCAATGACATACTCTCAGCGACGCAGGCGCGCTGCTCTCCCTTTTTTCAACATACACAATCCGCCGGCGTATCCGACAAAATGTTTGCACGAGCGATTATGAATTTAAACCGTATCGATCGAGCGGTGATACGTCAAGTAGAGCTGAATAATGTGTCCGAAGAACTCCCGAGATTTGTGCTCTCCATGAAATACTATATGGAATGACCAGCAGCGTGCTCTTATTCCGCGACTGCATTATAACCCAGCATCAAACCCAACCTAGGCTTCCACGCTATAGCAGCGACGATAGCTCCGAGCTCCACAACTGAGCACGAACTCGACTATTGGAGTAGCACGTAGTACCACTACAGCATATAATCCGGCTGTACGATCGACAATAATCCCCCTCGCTGTACAATCATTTTCCCAACAATTGTGAAATGTCGATAATATTTGGAGCTACGCTGAATTTCCTCTACTGGACGCTTATAAGTAGTCTTGTATTAATCGAGTATTGGGTGTTATGATAACCTATACATCCACGTTCGACGTTACTTTGTTCGAAAAAGAGCATTCTATGTAGGTTCACTCAAGGGCCAATTAATCCGAAATACCGAGTAGCTACATTGTCAAGGGTAAGAGATTATCCTTGTTAAATATTCAATATAGTGTCATCAAGTTTGTTAGAAATAATTGATACTTGAGAAAGCGCTCGATTATCGAAGCTCGATGACAAAGTAGAATTTTTCAACATCTCAATATCGTTATAGTCGAGATTCATCTTTCGATGCAGGCACTAACTTCATTCGAGGTATAAATCGTGACGGTATTCAGGGATCTGGTGATATCTGGTAGATCTACTTAAGAATATGAATCAGTCACCTAACCTCACTTGGAATTTTTGAAATCTAAATTCTTTGACACAGTTTGACCGATTAAAAAAAGGCTTTGTCAGCCCATGCAGAGCGCTGACAAAAATGAGTCGATATTTTTCGGCTATCTCAAAAAAATTTCAGCTATCTCTCTCGCACTCACGGCTACAATATACCGACCGATCTATGCGCTTAAAGAAGGAAGGCAACTACCCACCTACTCATAAAAAAATTTGACCCAAGTAGTACTTAATTTGGCAACGTCGCTTTCGGTTGATATGTGTGCGCGTGTATATGCGCGTTCAAAGCATTGCATATGCCGTCGACAGCTCATCAGCTGTGTCAGTGAATTTTCGTTTAATTTAATCGCGAGTTCGTTATACCAAAAAAGATTTCAAGTGTATATGTATCTCAATTATTTGAAAAGTAATTGAGACTATGTTAATATGACGAATATTATTTGAGTTAAAAAATATTCTACGTATGTAAGATAGTACGAATGAAAAATAAAATAATTTTTGAATAGGTAATTTATTTATTTATTCTATTGATATTAAATATAATATTTCATGTAAGCAAATAACACAAAATTATAAAAATATGTAGCAGTAAACCGGCATGAATTTTTACATACGTTGAAATTTAAAAATGCGCGCTCATAACAACCTCGAGTATGCGACGTTGCAACACTTCGAACAATGGTCCGAAAATTTGCTATGAGTACTTTTTATTGTTCTTATTATTCCTGTCATAAGTGACCTTTCAATATTTTTAAGCCAGATAAATAATTTCAAGTATTTCATCTCTATGCTATTTAAATTTTGTCTTGATCTATCCATCAATTATTGAGATATGAGAAATAATGTAGCGCTAACTTCGTGATTTCTCATAAGAAGCTATGTTGAACCTTAAAAATTTGTATGAGTTTCTTTTATATTATAATCGAACATTCTGCCAAGTTTGGTATTTGTCTGTCCACCAATTCTATTTCCTGCGTTACTTCCTTAAGAGATTTGTTCTTCGTTGGGATCGATCTACTCGATGAGCTGAATTTTTTAAATAATGTTATCGGGAACGTGTTAAATACGGTTAATTTCGACAGCGCTTGATCCATGAGCTTGTCGGTTTATCTGGTATTCGGATCAAAATTTTTTTCACGAATAAAAGAGACCAGGACGAAACGGGGTAGTTAAAAAATTGTGACTATATTGTTTTTTTTAATCATTCTCTGGTATATTAGTATATTCTTTGGAAAAAGGATAAAAAAGGAAGACAAAGAGGAAATTTATAAAAAAAAAAACAATAATTAGAAAAAGGAGCAATTTAGAAGGAATTCTAATTTTTGCAACGGTTTTTTAAAAAGAGCAGTCAAGGGGGATTTTTTCTTCCGAAAATTGCAGAAATTTCAGTACGTTTCTTAGTATTTTTTAGTTTTTTTAAGAGTAAAAAAATAGATGAAGTTTCTCAAACTTTTGAAAATGATAATATATCCTTAAATACCCCATTTTTCTCCGGTCTCTCCTATTTTGTCTCAACAAGTTTGTATTTGATATGAATGAGTACAAAACTAAGTGCTGTCATTTGAAAGAGTTTATTCGCCATTTTTTGTAAATGTGAATTTTGGGAAAACGCCATTCTCTTGATAATCATATCTACTACAAGTTCAAAAAACTTGGTCTGTTTTTCCCGGATATTTTCGAAATTCCATAAAGACTTTGGGTATTGATCAACCCCAATTTATTTTTATAGTTTCTCTATTTAAGCAGTGAGGATAGTGGACCCTCCATGGAGCTGACGATACAGGAACAGTGAACTTTGCATCACCGGGAGAATGGCCACAGGGTTTCCTCGCTGGTGGTTCTTTCTTGGTAGTATGGGAAACACCACGGGGAAATCAAGCGTGACTGGGGCTTTTATATTTGCATAAAATGATGGGACAGACCTCGTCACGTTTCGTCGACGGTCTCTTTGCTTGCACCGCATCCTCTGCTGGTTTGCTGAAGCCTGACTAGATCGCACAGACCTTGGGTGTGCATTTTTTTGCTCTCTCGTCTTCACGCCTCGTTATTATTTTTTGATTTCTCATTATTATGATTTTGTTGTGTGTGCATACATCGCTGTGTTTCCCCATTGAAATAGTCTCATCGCTGTTCTCCCACTGTTCCAAGAACAAAGACAATCGTTCATGGAGAATGCCTCGTGTCTTAATAGAAATATGCATTTTTTTCTTGCTCATGTTAATATAGAGAACGACATCATTTACTACCTTAATCTTACACCGATTTATCACATAAATGAATCATTTGAAAAATAGGCCGTTTAAAAGTTAAAATAGCAGTAATTTTTGTTAAAATCATTTATAAATAAAAATGCAAGTTTCATTTGATTTTTGTCATATCGACTATTTGGAACTGTAATTCATGAGCGTCAACCTACATTGAGAAAAAAAGTCGTTGTAACAACTAAATGTCTCCAGTTGATATTTTTGTTGCTTGATCTAACTAATATCTGCTTGCGATAAATAAAGAATAGTTAATTTATCCGAATAACTAAATTTTTGTTCATGTGAATTAACTAAACGAGTGAAACTAAATCTTTTGTTCAAGGAACCCGAAAAATTTGTTTATTTCTACGTGATTCACATACACTTTTAGGATATATTTAATTAAACATCAAGTATCTAAACGGTTTTGTTGGGAACGATAAATATTTTGTAAAATGAATCATACGTCAACTCGATATAACCCAAAATTTGTTGAAATGTATTATTATATTAGCCAACATGATTGGTGGAAAATAACAAATAATTTTGACGTTCGGATTTTTTCTTCGTGCAGCTTAACTAAATCTTATTTATGACGAACCAAATCAATTGTCTACACAAATATCTACCTCGAAAGAAAGTTCAGTATATTTTATGTGTAATTTAGTTAAACGGATTTGCTTATTTCTTAATGAACCAACTAAAAAATTTCTGCCTGATGAAATAGATGGTTTTCTTCATCTCAATTGTTGGTAAGAAAAACTTTGTTTTGTATGTATTTCCAGTTTTCGGATGCATTAACCCTTTGAAGCATAGTGGGATTGTGGAATCCCACATTTCCACGTTTCCACAATTCTACCGTGCATTAAAGGGTTAACTATATGCGTTATTGATAATTAAATAGATGAATAGTCTACAGAAGCGTATCGCATAAATGAATTATCTCTTGCTTTAAAAATATAAATTAGTTAAAAATTCTCTTCTTGTTTCGTGACCACGAAACAAAATTCTTGTTGAAACAAATAGTTACTTTTGTTACTTGAATTTATTGATAATACTTTGTAACGATATAAAGCGTATCAGTCCTTAGAACGGAAAGAGAGGGAGAGAAAGAGAGAGAAAGGGAAACCCGAAAATTGAGGCAGAAGACACAATTCGTTAGACCATCGGAAAGAAAAGAGCTCTGGTTCGATCTCTTATTTTGAAGACCTGGAATCGAAGTCGTTGGACACACCCGAAAAAATCTACATCGAGGCACTTCTTCGAAGATCGACGTGACGACGAAGATCCGTCAAGGAGCAGTCGCCTAAAAAGGGAGATCATCTGGATGTATCCAGCCTTCCCACAATATATAATCACAGGAACTGGTGGAAACGACGACTACAGCACCGATCAATCGAGAAAGAATTTTCTTACACAACCGTTTATCTCTCTCTCTTTCGAAGTCGAATCACATCGTAATATTTCCGAAACGATCATTGAAAAAATTTAAGAATAAGGAGAAGATCGCTACTTTGTGACTAGCAGTGATAAATTTATAATATTTGTAACAAACCAATGTTTTCTTATGGTTTCATTTCATTGTGTGGAGAATAAAATAGAGTAATTCGTTACAACTTTGAGAAGTGTTTACATCTACATCATTTTCAAGTCCGGAAATTAAGCACGCTGAATAATTAAACAGATAATTAGTCTATATGAATTTTCTAGCATGGATAAAAGTTCCATTCATTTGATAATAATTACTACACTGTAACGGCATAACCTAGTACGAATTCTAGTGTGGCAGAAATCAGCCAGAGGGCTACGGATGGGGCGCTTTCGCTCCAGCGAAGGAGCACCACCCGTACGCCTATAAGACTTCCAATCTTTCCATTCTCGTCCTCATTGTTTTCACCAAAGTTGTACAAGACTAAAGTAATAATGGAGCATAAACCTTCGATTTTGTAAGGTCTCATGTCAAATGTCAAGGCATTGCACTCCGCCCGTTTGACATGTTTGCAAATCGTTTGTTGTACAATGAACCTTTAGACGGCCGAGATTTCAGAGTCGAAATCACCCTTGAAAAGTGCCCCGAAGTATGCTATTATCACGTATCAACTAATTACAAAGCTCATATTACAGGGCGACCGATATATTGGGTTTTCGGTCCTTTAGAGGTTAAAGAAATGTATGTTAAAACTACAAAACTTTTGATGCGACAGTCCCGATTTGTCCTTGAAAATGCATGACTAGTTCGATTAACGGTACGTTCAGACTGGATGCCAGGATCCTTTTTTATAGTAAATATATATTTTGTCACTTTCATTTTATTTTTAGGTAAGGACTGTATATTTTCGGTTGACAGACACAACCTCAGTCAATGATAATTTCTGTTACGAGTATATACGTAGTAGTTTGCTGTAAATAACTGAAATTTTATTCTTCAGAGCATGAAATTTCTTATTTATACCCTCAATTTTTGTTCGAATTGTAAATCATTTTGTTGATTCAGCTGACGGTTTTCTTACTTACCACAAGACAGTCTACGGAGATTCAATATACAATTATTTCCGTAGCAACATAATATGACGTTAGAGTAACCCAAATATCGTCACATAACTCTCAATTTTGTTAATTCAAATCGCAATCTATTTGAATCATTATCTACATATTTTGCAAAATTTAATAAATATTTTGTCATGCGTATGGGACTAAATATTTAAGTTAAATTGACCATTTTTCAAGTGTTTCAACCAAATTTTTTTCACAATGTACAAACTTTATATACTTGCACTATTTTCAGTTTTTTTTTTTATCCCAATAAGTCCTTTATCGATTTGAATGAATGAATAGTGCGATAAAAAGCCTCAGTCGGGTCGATTGGAAGATAATTGACAGAATTAAGCACCATAAAATTGAGAATTGAGTAATTTAATTAAAGGCATATTAGACAAAAATGTCTACAGTTCTCCGATGACACGAACTGCTGAAAAAAATAATATGTGAGAAAATGAAATGGCGCTGGTCTTTATCTTTCAATACTTCGCGTCGAAAAGCCGCTGTCACGTTCCCTAATGGAATCAGTTGGTGCTAATTGCCACTTTATTTTTATTATGTACGATAGTTTGTTAAGCTCTTGAATAAGAACAATCACGTTATTATGAATAATTGACAGTAATTTATTAATTGAATGAAAAGTGACGAAAGTAACTGGTAAGAAGGAGTTATTCGGGGCGAAATCCAAACCGATGAACGTCGTTGAACTTCCTTCAGCTTTGTTGAGGGGTTGACCGTGCATTCGATTGAAAAGTATCTGACCTAATTAGTGTAGGACGCTGCCTGCCACCCATTAATTAAACTGTGTTAATTCGATTAAGATTTCGTGTGCACGACGATACGTTTAAAAAAATCAGATGATTCTACATCGGGTTAAAATTTTCAACGGATTTGAAATGTTGCTCGAAGCAAGAGAGTTTCACACACGTGTCTGCACTCACAGTCTGAGCAGCATCAGTTGATTTGCTATTTTGAAAAATTTATCTCGCATTCGTAATTCGTGGATGGGGGATTGCGGTGCTGGTGAATCGCTATCCGAAGGGAATACCGTGGCAGATTTCAGCTTCTATTGTACGCTTTGATTACACAATTGGCCGGAAGAACGACCCGAGGCTGTGTAATTTGAGCGTTGAAGCGCTAGATTCACTGAAAAAATCCAAACCCATGTGTGTTTTATACTCTCTATCTATCATTTTTTTCACGCCTCGTGTGACGTGTGTACAGCGAAGTGGCGACAAAACCCGGGGAACAGCTGCTAATCGTGTTTTTGCTTCGGTCGAGTAGTATATATGTGACACGGAGATAGTTCACGTGTCGGGAATACCTGTGACAAGTTTACCACCCCCTCCCCTCCTGCCGCCCCTCTTTACATGTAGCAACCACACAAACGAGATTACTCGGGAGTGAAGAGTGTGGGGGGAGAGGGAAAGGTTGTTTTATAGCAGCGTTCGCCATACGCTGCTTGTACTTTTAAAAACGACGAACAAGCCATAGGAGCAGGAGGTTTAGACCAGGAGGGATGGACTGGCAACGTGCATATATAAGCTCTGTCGTATTTACGATAAACGAATGTCTGTACAAAGAAGAGAGACTAAGGATGCGAGAGAGAAGAGACAGAGAGAGAGAGAGAGAGAGAGGGCGGTGCGGGGGCGAGGGAGAGGAGCGCAAAATAGTACAGAATAAATGGGAAGAAGAGGAAGAAAGAGGCCGCCGGCTAATACACAACCACCGACTGTGATCTCTTTTTTTGTTTCTTTTTTTTTATGTATCGAGTTGCCTGTGTTACCATCGCGTTCATGACCAGCAACACCGATCCTTTTCTTTCTCATCATCCGTATCACCCCTCACGTTCCTTTAACCCCCGAACCAAGCGCGGCCATTCTCAGTGCATACGGCAGTGTCCGTCCGTCCATACGTCCGTTCGTCAATACCATGCCACGGGGCGCGCTCGCTCTCACTACCCCTCCGCACATTTGCCTTCTTTTTTATATGCCCCTATTACCTCTTGCTCGGCGTTCGCCGCTCGCTCACTCGCCTGCCTGCTTGCTTGCTTGCTTGCTATATCAAACAGTATGCGCATATACAACGCACCTTATCACCATAAAAATTTATGTGCCTTCGCCGCATCGGACGAGTAAATTGTATTATCACAAGCGCGCACCGAGCCCCGAAGCCTGTACGTGTGCACGTTTCACCGTTTTGAGACCCCTCCTCGTTTCACAGACTGTATACGATATCCTTGTTGAAATTTCCTTTGGCAAAACGCGCTTGTTGAAACCACCGCGTTGTATTCTACCAACCGAGTCCGACGGTGGTTTTTTTTTTCACTTTTTTTTTTTCATTTTTTCTTCGTTTCTTTTTGCTTTTTCACTTTCCTGTGAACGCACTTTTTTTAACGATCCCGCACCACTTGTTTTTAAATATTTCCTAGTTGTTTTTTCCGCTTTTTTTTCAACATTTTTTCATATTTTTACCTGAGGGCTGACGAGAATTATTGTTCAGAATATATACGATGGCTCCACCCATCAGTTTCAACTATCAACGTTGTTGCCAGAGTGGGCTTGGGGGAAAGAAGTTAAACGCTAAAAACCATCCTCCCGGTTATACTTTAATTGTTGATGAAAATGGAAATTGTTGCAAGTCGGATAAAAATATCGGTTTTTTTCTCATTTTCGAGGGAAATTAAAGTAAAAACAAAGATAACACGAAATTCGCGTGAAATTGTATTGCTCGAGTATATTTTCGATTGTACAATATTTTCCTCGCTATAAAACACGCGTCGAACGCCCGAGGAAGTATTCAACACCGTGACTCTTCATTATGTAAATTATTCAAACTTACTCCATCGTGAAATATTCAAAGCTGGAAAATGTAATATTGTCAAGCGCGCGCCATTATTTTTGACACAGCTTAGCATCTCAACGTTAATTGAAAACAAAACGTGGCGCTAATTCGACAACGTCGTCGTCTCGTTGTATGACAAATCGAGAGGAATTCAAGGAAATTCGTTACGACTGCGACGACGAACCGGAGTTGAGGAAATAATGTTTGAAATCGAAAATATTGTCTCAGTTCCGAGTCAAAAGAAGCATCTTGCGGAACGCCGCTCATTCTCGATTCACTAAAAAATTCAAGAGAATTCCGAATACCTGCAACATTTCCAAAGGGGCAGATAATGGACTCGGGCTTTCATATTTCATGAGTTTTTTCATCACCGGCCATCCAGTGATAATGACAGACACACGTACGCACTGTGAGAAAATCGTCGTGTAAGCTGACACGGTCTGAGTGGTGAAAAAAAGCGGTCTCAATTAGTCGCCAAAATAATAAAAATCAACAATTTTCTCGATAAATTGGTAAAACTTACGGCGTGAAATCGCACGTGGTTCTCGTCTATTTCTCTTCACGTGTATCTTCACGATACACCATCTCATCGTAGCTTTACCAACTTTGGAAGTTGAGGCTTACACCGAATCTTCGTTACAGACGCTTTTGAGATGCTAATTTTCCACAACTTTATGGTTATTGCTTCATGTTCAGCGTTTGACGCTCGGTCAAAAAGACACTTATCAAGTGACTTTGGAAAGCACTGAGAGCAGCGTTCTCATTATTTTCTCACTCGAGAAAACGGAAAGCTAAGAATTTTATAAATTTGAGTTGCCTCCGAAGAATCCAACTGAAAATGACGTTGACGCATGTTTTTTTTTTCCTACAGTGTGTAATGTGCTGCGCCAGTGTTTGGATTCGCAGTAGAATTATTGTCGATTACAATAAGTTATACTGAACAGTGACAAAGAATCGTACTCCTATTTGGGGTTTGTAGAGGATTTCAAAGCGGCCATATAAACTTTTGTATTTGGTGAAATTATTCGGATGAATAAAAATTAATGAAATGGAAGACCAATTTAACTCTTGCATGAACAAGATCGTATGCATAAACCATGAAAATCGATAAATAATTACACGAGTGAGTGTTCAAATTGATGTTGAATTTGTTTATAACCGATATGCTCGCACACACATTCCATAATTTAATATACGGCATGAAATACAAGGATGTGTGAAGTGAAATAGAAAAAGGGAGATAGAGAGGGAGGAGAAGAGAACTTGGAGTTAATCAACCAATCGGCGGGAGGAAGCATTGAGCACTGTACAGAAGCGCGAACACTGCAGAGTGCAGGGAGCAGAAGAGCTACAGAATTACTAGTAGATGAAAGGATTCTACGAATGAAGCTGCGGCAAGCATGGAATAGGAGAGGTTCCATGGTGTATTTATGCATTTGATATAATCGGCCCAGACGGACGTTGAGGGGAGAGCCAGCACATTTGGTAAATTCGCACGTGTGATGCATAAAGTGGATTACGCGCACCGCTGATCGTTAATTAGATACAAGCAGTCGATTAGCTTGGTGAGGCACGAGGAGTGTGCTGACATAGAGAGGAGGTCGAGAGAGGCACACTGTGGTAAGATTCAATCGATGCGCTTGCCTGCGCAACAATGCACTCGGATTTCCGAACATTTGGAGAACAATTCGTCGTGTTGACGAGCGATGGCAAGTGATCGACGAGTCTTCGGAGATAAGAAGCAAGGAAAAAGAAATAACGTGTTTAAACCGAGTTTAGAAAGTTCAGACACAGGAATAATACTCACCGTTACGTAAATCATAATAATCGTTCGCGATTTAGACCCACCAAAATTTAGTTGCCAATATCAACTTGGACTCACCTGAAACATATATGAAAACATTGGAATTCAGTTTTCAACATTTCAGTTCATTTTATTCACTTAGTTTAATAATGAAAATTATATTTTTTAAAGATCGACCAGTTTGCCATTGGGAGATGACTTGGACTCCATATTATAACCCACGACTGAGGGTCAAATATCCTTTGAAGTCAGGGGAAGATTCAATACTTTTAGATAGTAATGGAATACTAAACTGAAATAATCAAACGCATTGTCATGTACTTAAGGTAACTCTATCGTTCGGCTCTGTTCATAAGATTTTTTAAAAATATTTGTATGCTGTACTTAAACTTTTAATAAAGGGCTGTGTGTAAAATTTCAGGGTCGGTTGCCGACCTGATTTCAGAGAAATTAATTATTAAAATTGGATGGTTTTCGTGAGAAAACTTGAAAAGGGTATACAAAAACTTTACTTCCGGTTGCTATAAAAGGGTATATTTGCATAGAAATCCACGAAATCCTGGGAAAAAACTGCAATTCGTACTACAAGTGTAGTATTAGATTACTACACTTGTAGTAATCTAATACTCCCAAAAAAAGTTGCACTTATCGGCCTATTTTTTATGAAATATTAAGTTCAATTTGAACTTTCGGCATTGGATTTCTTACGACTCGCTACGATAAAGAGACGTGACAGCAAGGCAGCAGTTGAGTGTAGTCCTAACCTCAATTTGACCGACAAACGGAAAAAAAAATTAAACACTCGCGAGTGGTCGAGTAGAAAAAAACGGAGAACTTTTTTTTCATTTTTATAGTCCAGTGTGAACATTCATTACATATGGAAAATTTTACTTATTAAAAATAATTTTTTTCCATACGACAATAATATTGATTACTACAAATTTCAACTATCAGCAGTGATATAACTATACTGAAGCGATAGAGTTACCTCTAAACGAATGAAATTTTAGCACAAATCTAAAAATCTAAAATTAATCCAAGTTTAAGCTCAGTTCATCCGATGTCGAAACCATACTAAAAAATATGATCTGAGTTTAAGGTTGATGGGTGACGGCTACGTGATTTTTGCAGCAACTATATTTTTCGAAAATTTCAAAAGACGAAACTTGCTTGAAAACAATAATTTGATTATTTTAGAAATATAATTGGTAAAGAACCAACATTTTTATACAATTTTATTATTAAAAAAACGTTTCAAGAGTTCATTTTGACTAGCGTGGTACAGCAGCTGCCGCTGCTGTTGATGTCACGCTGTCACTTTTGTTTACAAATTTTATAGGTTATGAAGTGAGTTTACTGCCCAAAGCAGTATTGCAGTGGAGGAAAATGAAAAAATGAACGATCAAAAAGTTTACCGAGATAAAAATTGTCGTTTTGTAAAAATTTACAAAAAAACGTGACGAAGCTAACGAACGACAAAATATGACCGAAAGGTCGAACTGACGTCACATGCGAACGTATATTGAATGCAGCGTTGTCAAACGTTACTGACCCATTTGTCGTGTAATCCGAATGATTTCTCATCAGATAGTTTTTCATATTTCAGCCGATTTTCAACGGTAAGGTTAAAAAACTAAAATACTCGTGTATTCTTGAATATCCACGAAATACAACGATCGATCTTTTTTTGCGAAATCTTGGATATAACTAACGAAAAAATTCAATAACTTTTCATGTGTGTACGGTTTTCATATGCCGGAGTGATAAGTGTCAGAGAAAAGTCGATATTCAATAATTAATTTGCTGGTAAACTACATGGTAACTAGCGTCTAAATTTTGCAAATCTATCCAGTACGTATTCATTTTTCCCTACCAAAAATATCATCATGTAATCTTGGATAACGAATATTCACCCATCTACCTTAAACGACGTTGGAGAAAACGGCTTAAGTGTGACTATGAGGCATTTCTGCATTCACGATCTAAAATCTCTCGAGACGGAAGTGAATATATGGCAGAAACTTTTTCGTAAACAGTACGTGCAGTAAATTGATAAATATCGTGTTAGTTAATTGATGATTTTCAACAGGCTTTGAACCACCGTACATTTGGCAACGTTCCATTTGATTTTTTTTTTACTCGAGTGTTGTAACGTTTAGAAACAATACCAGTGCATGTTCTCCTAGGCCAACGTAAATTTGAATAATGGTGAAGCCATAAAAAAGATGGGAAGATCGTTACGAAACCATAAGTTCGAGCGCGACGACTAATAATAACGAATGGATTCTCAGTGCAAACTGAGACTCAAATCAAGTTTGGGGAAAAAATGTACAAATTGAAAGTCACGCTAGCTACTTGAGCAAAGTACATTGATTAACGAGTGTTCACAAGAGACTTTTACGTAATTCAATGATTTTAGTAAAGATTAGACTTTATTTTTGCTGCTATTCGAATTGCAATCTTCCATGAGATTATCATTTGATTGGCGAATTTTCATGGAGCTCTGTCGCAACTTTTCTTGAGTTTTAAATTTTTCGAGGAATTTCTGCAGTCTATTGTCTTTTGGAGTACATTTTTTCTCATCGCAGTCGCAATCACAGCGTTCTGATGTCAATGTTATTATTGTCAACTTCCAAATAGTTATTTTACGAAGAAATCGTTTTTCCTGTGATAGCGCAGTTATTCTTCCTCGTCTTAAGAGTATGGATCAGTCGACTAACTACACTTGGAATTTTTGAAATTGAAATTCTCTGACACAGTTTGACCGATTAAAAAAAGGCTCTGTCAACCTACGCAGAACGATGGTAAAAATCGACTGACAGAGTCTTTTTTTAATCGGTCAAACTGTGTCAAAGAATATTGATTTCAAAATTTGCAGCTATCTCTCTCGCACTCACGGTTGCGATATACCGACTGATCCATCCTCTTAACGATCCTGGACGACGAAAAAACAAAAGAGTTCGTAATCACGTGTAAATCGTAACTTTCAATCGATTTAACTCTAATTCAAAGTATAGAATCAAAAAAAACCTCCATCAATTTCGTGTTTAAATTTCAATTTTATTTCAATTTTGTTGGCTTTCATCCAGCGAATAATTGTAATTAATGAACGAAACAGTGATGAAACTGAGAATGTTCACTGGACGAATCTAGTCCGACAAAGCTTGAACATTTGCGCGACTTCTCATGCTTGTAAGTATTGTCCGAAACCCTTGAAGATTTCTAAACGGTAAAACGGTTTTATTGCCCCCACGCAACAAGGTGCGCAACTCAATTTGTAATATGATGACTGCAAGAAAATTATTCTAAACGGAGCAATCTCGAAGGTATATTTAAACACAAAATATAACGATGAAATATGTTGATGAAGAGCATGACGGTGAGCGCTGTGAGTGCTTACTATCTCACAGTTAGACTTAATTACTTTCGTATTTCCTAAAGGCGCAACCACTCATCTTCTCCAGTCATCTCATCAGAGTGTGTATTCGAGGTGCGCGTGTAGGTCACCTTTTTGAAAAGGGATGCGACCGCTTTGGTAAGTGGACTGGATAAAAGGAGGGAAATGAGGAAACGCGCGTCATCATTACTCCCGGGAATCGCGCCTCACTCGTTAGTTATGTATTCGTAAGCACGCAAGTACACGGTCCTTCACCTTGCTGTTCGTTAAATGACTGGGCTACGCGTGAGCCTCCGGACAGTAACTTGTGATTTCCTGGCAGTTAAAACTTGACGCGTATAACATTTATTCAAATTTTTTTCCGCGTTGATGCGCTTCGTTTTTCACACGCTTCAGCTTATTTTGACCAGGTGCAAAACTCAACACTTTTGAAAAGGATACAGAAGGAAAATACGAAGGTGAGAATTATCGTTACAGCGTTAGATATCGAGGACAACCTGGAAAGTTTGAAAATTTGGAGACTTCGCAGTGTAAACGTTGAAATTTCAGTTCCTTCGGCTATCATTTTCTGTAGCGATAATTTCGACCTTTTGCGTCTCTCCATGTGTGTGTGTGTGTGTGTTCGCTTTCGCGTACTAGAATTTCTAGTTAATTTTTTGTGATCGGAGGTGAGCAGGCACAGCACGGTTAGTGTCTTGTAAAGAGCGAGAGGAAAAGCTTGTGGAATAAGGCCGTCTGAAATTTCCGGCAGACTGAAGCAGGTTAAAGAAGACTTTGTTCCGCAATTATGTTTGAAAAAACCGACTAACTAATCCCGTCGCTCGCTTCTAGTTTAATAGTGCAAATGAGCAAGCAACAACAAAAAATATGGTCAAGCGAAGGGTAATAGTTCCGCTGTCCATCGAGTAACGTAATGTGTGCTGTAGGATATGAGAGTGCAAAAAATAAACGAACGTTTTCTCCTCTTGTGATGGAGAATATGATCGATTGATTTTTTGTACGTACGAGTATCGGGAGGGAGGGATTGGTAATAGATAAAAAACTGACAAAGGGTTGGAGATTCGGTCAGTCATTAAGCTGATTAACGAGTAACTCGTGTAACGTGAAACGTGAATCCTCATCGATTAAGGAGATTGAAGCGTATCTTATGTTAAAACTATTTTCCAAATTTGCACATTAAAATTTTTTAAACAGCGGGATATGCCGATGATTCACCGTCGTGAAATTGAGATATTTATTGTTGAAGTTTGCAATTTTTTGAAAGCTTCCATAAGAGCCCATGTTTAACCTTGTCATTTTCAGCAATGAATATCTCGATTACTAGGCGGTGAAATCTCTCCAAATTTTTCACACATAATTAAGCGCTATTCAAGAAGATTCACGTAAATTTTCAATTCATTAATTTGGAATAATAAAATCTAATGTATTTTTCGTATGATGTCCTGTACAATATATCGCTTCAACTTGCTTAAAACTGCTCGTTTGTTCGTTGCTGAGGGGCGAAAAACGTGCAACAATAACTCAGCCTCTCTCTCTTCCTGGTAACGTACGAAAAAACATCTTACGAATCGAATAAGTAAACGCGATTCGGCGGAGGGAGAAAAAACGAGGACGATGATTATAAGAAAAATGTATTTTCTCGTTCGTCTACGTCCCTCTTTGATCTGTGTATCACGTAACCAAGATGGAAGGTGGTGGGTGGAGGGGAGGGGGAAGAGAGAAAACATCTGGCTCGCGCGGCGTGCCTCGCCGAAATTCTCTTTGAGTTCTCAGAGCGAGAGAAGAAGAAGAGGATCGAGAAAACAAGGGATCACTGCTCGCCCCATCCTCGCCGTTGTGCATTCGCCTCGCTTACCCGCCGCTCTTTGCTCTTGTCCGTATTCGCCAGTTTTTTCGTCGTTTGATTCCCCGTTTTAGTTTTGCGCGGAGCACAGCACAGGGAGAGCCGAGTTGGTCGTATACCGGAGGCTAGCCTTGGGTAAATAAATTTCGTTGGACTGTTCTCGATATTATACGGGAAACAAGGTATGAAAAAGTAAATAAACAAATAAATAAAAGCTCGAGGATTGTAGACTCATATCGAGAAAAAGCAGCGAGAGCCAGCGCCGAAAGGCGGTGGCAGCGGTAGCGCGCGGCCGGCTAAAACGGAACCGAAGAAGAAGAATACGAGAAGGTAGAAGAGCGGGATTGTGTATGGGTGCCTGTTTTGTCGAAACGATGTACTGCTATACCCCTGTACGCGAGTCCTTGTCAGCTATGTATGCCACAGCGTAATATTTCGGATGAAGGATATCGCGTGTCATAAAGCCATCCTCGGGGTCGGGACCTGGGGATCCTCCATGCAAAAGCTCACCGTGCGGCCTTCCCCCGTTGTCTGTGTAATGTACCTGTGCGATGTTAATCCTATTGGCAGCGTTCACATACATCTATAGACGTGGTCTATATAGAGTCGTATCAGAGGATCGAATGCGGGGAGGCGAGCGGATGTACAATCCGTAGATTTAGATAGTCCGAAATAGAGGCGGCAGGTACGAGTGGTCCGCGGTGAGAAATGAAAGTAGGAAAAGCGCGGCCAGCACGAACGAATGAATTCATAACTTTGTACGGTTGCAAATTTCATGGAGCGGTCATAAAAACCCGGCGCTCCAACTGCCTCGCCACGGAGAGACACCGCGTGGTATTCATTTGTAGGTTTGATGAATACACCAGTGCTTCCGGTTTGCGAAGCTACCCCTCGGAGGACTGCTCAACGTAACACGTCGGTAATGGAGCCAGCGGTAGTAGTCGCAGTTAGTTTTCGGAATAATGGACCTCGTATAGGCAACGGCAAACCGCGCGAGTTTGCGACCAGAGTCCCGTTTGCCGAGTAGACTCCTCTCAGCATCGAGAAAAGCTTTCACTTTTCACCGCGACAAAGACGCTGACGGAAAGGCAGTTCCGCGAGAAACGCACTTCACGCAAATGCTGTTTCTTCTCTCAACTATTTATTCTGTACTCGATCAACTGTTTTTCTGCTCTTCGATCTACGGACAGCAAAGAAAGGTCCAGAGACAGTGGCTGAAGATACGATACTGCCGTAGTAGCAACCGGCGAACAACCGCTTTCCGTCGGAAGATAAAATAAGCTCCTTGTGATTGTTTTATCCCAAGAATGTATGTAAATACCGGGCGGTGCTTATCTCTAGCGTACTAGAATCGAGTGAGCTTCGACAAGTGACACTTTTGGTCCACGTGACGCAAAAGAAAGTGGATTCAGGTCTGTTAAAACCACGTGAAATAAGCGAAAAAATAACTAATTTGGATCACAGTTTACAAGACTCATCCACAGTTTTTTCAGCAGAATATAATAGAAGATTTCCGCAATCTTTAATGACGTCTCACTCTCAAAAGCCATTGGAGTAGGGTTGGGAAGCGTTCTCAGCAGCACCAGCATTATCCCACACTTGGGACTGGCATGCCTATGCGGCGCGCTCGATCCAGCACCAAAAAGAGAACCGGATAAAGCAACAGGTCCAGGAACAGCCAGCCTCTCTGCTGGTCTTTCCCTTAAACTTCCTCGGGCTCGAGAAAGTGTTTTCCTCCTCGCACCCCTAATGTATCCGTTGCGCCTTGTGGCATGAAAGAGGGAGGTGAGCGCACCAAGAGCGATAAGGGAATGGGGAAGAAGCGAACGCGAGAATTGCATTCAGAGGCTCTGCACTTAATAGCTTAAGCTTGCCGAGGTCATATCAGGGATAATCTAAATTGTTTCCAAGTTGTCTTATTTGATCAACAGATTCGCAGTTGTCGTTGGCTCGTCTCATTATCACAATATGACTTGGTACTAAGCACCATAAGTTACCGAGCAATGGTGCAATTTTCCATGCCAAATCAGTCGCCAGGAAGGAAAGGTAGGAAAGAAATTCATTCCGATACTGCGCACCCAAATCAAAGCCATTGAAACACATTTTCGATTTGGGTGGATTCAATGATGCGATCCAAGATACAATGGGATCGATATTCATGGGCAGGGGGGGGGGGGGGGAAGGTAAATCGAAAATTTGTAAACAGCGAGGAGAGTAAGCGACGCACACTCATTCGAAGGGTGATAATGGACGCGGAACCGAATGTGTTGGGTTTGGCTTAATATCTCACGGACAGACGGTCAGGATGAGGTTGGACCAATGTCGATAGGCTTGGGTTCTGATGTAGCCGGGGCGGACAGGCGATTGACGCTCGTCCTATAGTGCTGTTAGATGCACGCGGGGGGTGGCGAGGGATGGGAGAGCGAGATATAGAGGCAAGGAGAGAGTGTCAGAAGCGAGAGCCGGTATGCTGATGGAGGGTGTAGCGTGACACCCTCGACCGCCCGCCGCATGCCGGAGAAGCTGGTAGAATGCCATGTGTTTAATGTCGTTTGGTCTCTCTTCACCCGTGCAAAACGGGCTTACGCTATCCCGGTGTGAAACAATGATTATGCGTGTACTCCAGGTGACTGATGGATTGTTATAAATATAGAAAGTGTCAGATACGAGAATGAAAAGAGGGCATAAATATACGGAGGAGCAAAGCGTCGAAACAGAGAAGGAAGGGAGGACGCGGACCGACTTCACAGAGAAAATGGGACGAGGGCTTGTAGTGGTAACCGCAGTCCTCAGTTGGGGGTCCATCGGAAACAGATTGGAACTCCTCAACGGCATAGCCGGGCTAAGCAGCAGCAGCAACAGTAGTTGCAATATACTCAACCAACAAACTCCACCCTCCACTCTCTCGCTCCCTCTGCCTCACTCCACCTGCTATCCTATCGCGGCAGCTAAACCGCCTCTTGTACAACAACCCTCACTAGCTCACTTTCTGTCACTCCCTCCATTCTCACCGAGGTCTCGCTCTTTTGGTTATACCGTTGGTTGTTCAAGCACAGAGTCTCTCCTTCGATTCACATCAACTCACAGGCTTTTCCATTCCTCGCGTACTCGCACGTTGCGTCTAAACCCCTTGATTTACCGAAGCTGTTTACAGAGCGTGCCCCTCCCCTCCCTGCCCCTTCTCGCCCCGCCTCATCTCATGGCCACACTACCAAAACCACCGCGCGTCTGTTGCACCTCTTAAGTAACAAACAACGGTGGTTACCTGGCCCCCGGTAGTGAATACCTGACAACTCCATTCCCTCTTCTATTAACAGGTGTTAGAATACGCAATTATCCCAAAATCCTTGGAGCTTTTCCGGTGTAGCCGCACCGCTGATCGATCACACAGGATGCACAGAAACTTATCCTTTTCCTCGCATCGCTCTGTGCATCCCGCTGTCTATGAACCTCGCTTATTTCCTCGTGTTTGCTCCGCTGCCCGTTTGAGTCATATTCACTCATCTCTTTGATTTGCTCTCATGTTTAATAATACGGAGTGTCTGCACGTATGCCACATACTATGAACCCTCAGCCACACAGGCACAAACAAGCAGTTCTACGTCCGGCGATACGGTTATAACACGCTCCAATGCATACATTAATGAATGCGTTCAATCAATATTATGACGTGGACATTATGAACCCAGAATCCCTCCAAAGCACGCCAACCAAATATTCACTAGGACCATTTTCATCCGTTGTTAATAATGAGGATAAGTGAACCGAATGCACGTCCACGTACGGATTCCCAACCTCTTGTTTTCAACATTTTTTTCCTTCTTTCAAAAATGATTGCCAAGGGCATGGCAGGCAGATGGAACAGGCCCCGGAGAAATGAAAACTGTAATGATAAACGGTAAACAACAATCATGCGCTCTCTCGGGATACTAATAAAAATAAACATTCCGAGGCAGCGCGTATTCCATTCGAGTGTTTTTTGGATCCCGATGACGTTAACAGGAAGAATAAGAGACGGGAAATGTACGAATTGAGGTAGATAGAAACTATGGGGAGCGAGGTGGCTAATGGTGGAAAAAAGTGAATAGAAACTGATCGTAATGACTTTTTTCTCTTATACGAGCTTCCTCGTGCACACTCTGCTTCCACCGCCTCCGCCCAGCAAATAGCATCTCTAATTAAGTATGCCGTCGAGAGTGTTCTTCGTTATTCAAAGCTCAAGGTGGTCATAATTATTGCTTTGGCTGCTGGTGTATGACGATCGCGAGTTTTACTTCGAAAATGATGCTCGTAGCAATGATGAGCCCTCTTAAATATTCGGGTTTTTTCAACTGAAGAATTTGAAAATTGGCAGCGGACGAGTGTATCCGCATTTTCACATTGTAAACGAAGCATCAGCATTTATCCTCGCGTGATTGGATTAGAAATTTAGCAGTTCGGACATCGATAGGTTTTATGAATGGATGGGGGGAAAAAAGGTATGGAAAAATAGTACTTTAGGTAGTTTAGGTTGAACAGGATATAAAAGGTGAGAGAAATGTATAAAAGCGCACGTACGCAGTAAATATTCCACGTGGTTACCTGACTGCCTGACTCGCATGACACGTAGCAAGCAGCACCGCCGCTTCGACGAGTATAGTCAGCAATAATTCGTTGGATCCTCGATCGTTAATCCAATCCATCTCGTCGCACCGGATTCAGCCGGTGATGACGGAATGGCGAACAAGGGATGCGAGGGAGCGAGGCGAGGCGAGGGACGGGCGGGCTCGATGGAATAAAACCCCCCGCAGACTCATGAAATGCGTGGAAATACAAAGGGACCGGTTGGTAGTGTTGGTGCATCACGAGCAACCCCATTTTGGCATTCTCATAGCTGTGCACTACTGTACCTATGTAAGCTCTCTGCGATAACACCGAAGTCGTAACTGAGAAGCAGGGATGTTACGGCTGTTCATAGCAGCGCCAGCAGCACGCTCCGATATAAACGGAGCTCGATCTCGCATTTGCGACCTGGCAATTAAAGTTTACGATCGTCGGAGCCCCGTGCGCGCATCCCGGCCCCGGCCTGGCGCATTACCTGTTTCAAACCCCTTCGAACTTCATGCGGCTTTAGCCTTCCCGCATGGTGCCCTCTTCTATCTGGCTCGCTCTCTGGCTCGCCTCCCCCCATCTCCCGCCACCGATTTCGTGTCCCCTCAGGGACGAACCCTTGTCTCGGTGCACTCTCCTTTTTCTTCCTCCCTTAAATAACGAGTTACGAGCATCCCGTCAGTTCGCTCAAGCACCAGTTTCATTTTATTCTATCGCCCAAACCCTGTTTCAGCTTCTTCTTCTTCTTCTTCTTCTTCTTCTTGTCAAACCCTGACGACCAATCGATCACTACGACCAAATATGAACATCGAGGCCCACATAGATTCGACGGAAAAATTTCAACTTTTATTTTCACTCGCGCATCAAACGGAGAAACTCAAACCTGCGTGATAAACAACTGCTTTTTTTATCCTATCCCGCTAATTTCGTTCCACTGTAATTCAACGAACCGAATGAGACACGTTTCACGACTACCGAGGACTGATTTTCTAACAGCTACCACGAACAATATGAGCCTATCATCAGACTGAAAGTTCTGTAGCGAGGAACATCCGCGTCGAGCAATCCTCACTCAAGGCCGATAATGATGCATTCCGGCAGTGCTCCACGCTCTCTGGTCAGAGTTTGTTTTAACTATACGATTTATATAATTTTGAGGGAAGAATAAATTTTATTCGTAACAAAATGGAAGATTCTCATTGGAATTACGAATTACTAGACAAAGTGTATGGTCCTTTTATCTCTTAAGGTAATTCTATCGCTTCAGTTTAGTCATACCACTCCTAATAGTTGAGACTTATAGTAATTAATATTATTGACATATGGAAAAAAATTATTTCTTATAAGTAAAATTTTCCATATGTAATCCTTTGAATGAATGTTCGTACTGAATTATAAAAATTAAAAAAAAGTTAATCCAACGATTCGCGTAGTATCCCCAGATTTACGTTTGGCAACACCGGTTCTCTCCGTCTTTTTCTACGCGACCGCTCGTGAGTGTTTAACCTCTTTTCTGCTGATCTGTCAAATTGAGGTTAGGACTACACTCAGCTGATGCCTTACTGTCATGTCTCTTTATCATAGCGAGTCGTAGGAAATCCAATGCCGGAAGTTCAAATTAAACTTAATATTCCGTAAAAAATAGGCCGATAAGGGCAACTTTTTTTGGGAGTAGTAGATTACTACAAGTGTTAAGTATACGAATTGCAGTTTTTTTCCAGAATGTTATGGATTTCTATGCAAATATACCCTTTTGTAGCAACCGGAAGTTAGGTTTTTGTATGCTGTTTTGAAATTCCTTCACGAAAACCACCAATTTTAATAATTAATTTCTCTGAAATTAGGTCGATAACCGACCCTGAAATTTTACACAGCCCTTTATTAAAAGTTTAAGTACAGCATAATAATTTTTTTTTTAAATCTCATGAACTAAGCCTGGCGATAGAATTGCTTTAAGAGAAAGTTAAACGCTGACGAAACATTGATGGATTAACCCTTTGAAGCATAGTGGGATTGTGGAATCCCACCTTTCCACGTTCCTCGTTTGAGGGTGTCGATGCTATTTTAGAGTCATCGCAAAGTGGAAATGATAAGCAATGAACTAAATTCGTTTCGCTGGACAAAACATTGGTGGATTCAACCATTGAAAGATGAATGACTAATGATTTAATTTTTTCAACAAAAAAATAAAAATATTTCGTTTTGTTTTCGAGTATTATTCATCATGTCAGATTAGCACTTTGTGATAAGTGGAAATGTATTGTAAATCACAAATTTCGACTGTCAGCATAGTAAATTCTATGATAAATACACGAATATACACCGAATACGTGTGACATAAAGAAAAACACTCTTTAGTTCTTTGAATGAAAAGTCTAGATATTGGTCTTATTACTACGGTGAATAAAACAATTCTTATTACTGCCTCTTCGAATTAACGCTGCAATTCAGTACACTGTTTCCCTAGTACTTTCCTCTAGAAATTTCGGCCTCGTTTTCTCCGTGCACGTACACTCTTTAGTGCTCCAATAAAATGTTCCTTCGAATTTCAATCATGAATTTATTCGTTTCAAGATTCGATTGTCTCAAGATTTAGCAGCACCGAAATTTCGTTGGTTCGAGACTAAAAACGTTTTTTGCAGCGTTAACGAATTATTTGGTCTGACCCCAAAAATATTTGGTAACCCGCGGAATAAAGGAAGCATTTTCTTTGAGATTCAAGTATAAATGTGAAGTCTTCGCAGCAGCACCAAATGCTATTGAATCAAGAATTTTGTTTCCCGGTGTGTACAAGTGGAGCTTTGAATCGAGGAATTTGCAGGAATGTTGGAGTTGTCGCATGTATCAAGAGAGGTCCCAGCTACCGTACAATATAAACGTATCCGAGGGGAAACGAGAAACTGCAAAAACACTTGAGAACGATGCAAACGAGAATAAGATGAAGAAATCATGAAGAAGATAGAGATTAAAGAAGCGAGTACGGATGGTCCGGGGGACGGTAAAAAAAATACGCAGATAATAAGAACGAGGATGAAGGGGTAATGAAGTTCAAGGAATCGTGAGTGAAGGGAAGCGAGGCGAGTAAGCGGGATCCTGGGAGTCCGGAAAAAATCAGCCTGTTTGCTGATTTAAAGTCGGAGACTAAATATACTTCTGAGGTATTAGGGGAGATGAGAGACAAATTCAGGAGGAACGACGTGAGAAAACAAGCCGGAATAAGGAGAACTATCTACCAGCTTATAAATAGAGAACGAATGAGAGATATCCGCAGGAGTGGGAGCAACAATAAGATAAATCCTTGGAGCGTAGATTATAATAACTTAAATCATAATAATACTCGGAGGAATAACAATGGGATTAATCTGGACAGAGGTAAACATTAGGATCGAAATAATGTGGGGTCCGGGATCGGAGTAGAAGGAGAAAGTATGCGAACCCTCAGAACATCGAGGAAAAAACTATTTCACAAAGAAACCAGTTTAAAAGAGCGATCGATAACGGACTCCGGTACAACGGATTCGTCACACTTCACCGTGATCGTAAATTCTCCGGAAATAAGTGAGGAGGCACGAGAGCTGAAAGTCAGTTGTACTTTCCTAGTTTGCATTCTCCTCTCAATCGTCATTGTCTCGGAAAAATTTATTATTTTTAATAAGCCAAGTGCCCTGTGCTTCCTCGCTTCAGAATTTTTACCCTCCGTCTGGCCTTCGAAATAAACGACTCCAGTTCGTAAAAAGCTTCCGTCGAAGACTAGGTGAAAATCGAAGGAAATACAAATGTACATACGGGGGAGAAAAGACATTGCATAGATATGATAGAACTGGTGGAGGAGGGAGGGAGGAGGAGGAGAGGTAGGTGGTACCTATTTAAGAAACTCCTTGAAAATCAGGCATTGGGGATAATTGGAAATTTCTCTAAAGCAAGGGACGACGCGGAAGAACGGTAGGAAAGCTTGAATAGTTGAAACGCAGTGGTATACGTATATAGCCGACTGTGTGCGCTGTGCAGTGCTTCTTACACTCTGCTACGCAAACATCGGAGTAAAACGACAGAGCGAGTACTCGATGGAAGAGCTAAAAGAAGGTTTTTCGCGCGCGAATGAAGATTCCGCTGTGTGAATACGGGGACTCTTCGATGGGGGCTGAGCGAATGAACGAAGATGCAACGTTCAAGTTGGACAAGATATTTTCTCGTTCTCCTTGCTGCTGCTACTGCTGTTGCTGGGCTACGCGCAAATTTATTCGAGAATACTGTACAGTAGACTGAACAGCCGAGAAGCGGAAAGGAAAAAGGAAGAAGAATTAGTAGAAGTAGGAAGAAATAAAAGTCCATAGGTTATTCTTGAAGAAAACGTTTGTTGGCGGACGTTACGTTTCACGAGTCCGCCGCCCAAATGACTAGTTCGAAATGCTTGAAACTTGTTTATCGCTGCACCGCCTTATCGATTCGTCGCAATAATTGTATCACAATATTTGACTCTACATTCGACTTGGACATTTTCAACTATAACTATCCAGTCGAATAATTTATCAAACACTTCGTACAAAGAATCGAATAAAATGTTCTCCCGGAGCTGCCGAACGAAGATAATGAAATGAAGATTAAAATACGAGAACGGAATATTCTCGTGTCACGCCGTTCATTCACGTCGCCTTCGTCAATCCATTATCGTGCACACTGATAGACGAATGGAATAAAACAAAAGAAAAAACAGGTTATTAACACTCGAAAGTTTACACCCTGACGACAGACCGAAAAATCCAGGCTACCATAGGAACCAGCGAAAGTTTAAGGTGAGAGCTGCTATAATAAAGAGAATTTCACGCTCCGCGGACTCATCCACCGCGGGGCCGGAAAAATAATTACTTTATTTTTTTTTAACAAGGTCCATAGAATCAAGCTCCGCGTACTAGACCACGTATGCTAACTGTACTAGTAGTAGTCACGTAGAGGCTAAAAACTCTCAACATTTCAGTACTATGGCACTTGAAGCAACCGCGGCACCGGTTACATAACTCGTTTCGCTGCTTACACCAATTATTCTCAACCGACATTCGCAGTTATGCTTCTTATTTTTATTTTCGAAGGATAAACATGCCCCTTCGGGCCAACATTTTCTGGATTTGTTGTTCATTTTGAGTACATTAATGAGTCCATAAGAGCTGGTTAAATGAACAAATGTTGTTCTATAAGTGCGTACTTTGCGTGACTTAGTTAAGAAATAAACAAAAATGAAGAATTTCCCAATTTTCATAATACTACCGACGCACGAAAGTACGGAACTTTGAAATTACAACGTTTCAATACAGAAGTCCATGGGCACGTGCATTCGTCCTACGTCATAACGAATGATGATCTTGATGCCAAACGAACCACTTTTGTTAGCTCGAGGGCTGCAATTTTAAATTCGGAGTCCAATATTCAGGGGCAATCAGAAAAACGTTTTTCTGCATGTCAAAGAAATACGCCGAAAATATCGACGCGAATTGGAGTCTTGAAAGCAGTCTTGAAAACTGGAAACTCTAACCCGCTAATCGTTTTTTAAAAATCAAATGTTTAATTAATAATTTATTAATAGCCTTTTGCATCACATTTCATAGTTTTTTTAGTTATCAACAATCAGTTCATGATTTGTACAAAAATACTACTCACTTTTGGAAGTCATCAGATGTGGCTTTGGCAAAAATCGATAATTCAAGTAACCGCAAGTCTTTTTCTAGCAATCCTTACATAAAATGAAAAAAAAATTGGATTTCGTTTAAATTTGAAACTGCACAAGATTTGTTTTGAATTGTGGACCTCCCACAAGTGCATTTTTTTTTAGTTCCTAATTAATTGAGAAACGAACTGTCTAGAGAATTTCAATGGACTGCATAATTGCGTGAAAAAAAATTGCGAAGTATTCCGATTTTGTCTCGTTCAGGAGTGGCCCAACCCGCTAATGCGCGCAAATGAGGAACCGATTTTACGGGAGCAAATTTTTAGCTCGTGTTATCCACCCCGTATCCTGGCTTGACATGGGTGCCAACAACTAGAAGTGTATAGATGAAGAGCGACGAGGGTGAAAACTATCCAGTTACTAACTAGCGTAACGGGCGCCCGGTGAAATGGGCGGCCAAAGCTTATCCGTCATAACGTTAATTACGTCGCAAAATCACGACGGAGAGAGCAAGGAAGTGGTAGGCGGTGTCACGTCCTGACATAGAATTTCTGTGCAACAGAGAGTGAGAGAAAGAGAGAGAGAGAGAGAGAGAGAGAGAGGGAGAGGGAAAGGGAAGATACAAATGAGCGTAGGAAACGGAGAACAGTCTGGAACCGTTTTGGGAGAAACGGGAAAAGTATGCCGTGACACTCACCGCCCGCTCTTCCCCCGTCACCTCTTTCTCTCTTTTGCTTCCGTTGCTTTTAAACCTCTCTCAGTTCCTTAAAACGGGCAGAAGTTACGAATTCGTTAATTATTAATTGGATACGCAATTACGTCGTTAACGCCAACTTCGTAGCGTAGTTATACTTGTTTATATTATACTCCAAATGTAATTGACATTTCTACTTAAAGCTTACTCGATCCCAGTTGGAAATTAAATATGGATTATTCATTTATCTCGATACAAAACAAGCATAAAAATACGTGCAAATCGAGAGGCATCTCTGCATTCAAAGTCTCTCTTCATCATTGCAAATCTCGAAACATATTTACGCACTATCGTGTTTGATAGAATTTCGCAGATCCGAATCCGAGTCCAGAAATTCCGCAAAGATTCCTCGTTATGCTTATTCTCGTTTTATCTGCCTCACGAAGATTGTTTTCCCCCAGAAACCCATGGCAGTTCTAATGAGGAGCTTCAATAAAATCGATACTTCGAAACGTTAATAAGATTTGTCAAAATTTCATCACATTAATCGTCTTTGAATGATTGAGCGATGGATATCGACAGTCTATCGTTTCCTTTCCATCGTATTATTGAATCATCTCATCACTCATTTAGTTAATACCTCGAATACTGGGCTCTACAGCGACAGACCTTGTAAGTGAATATGAGAATGAATGGACCAAAGAGTTGGAAACTTGAATTTAAATTAGTCTGTGTTACCAAAATTAGCTTGAGGAGCAGTCGAGCGAGAGAAAACATGTACGGTCCACCGGCCGCATGAGGAAAATAACTAACCGGCACAATGGAAACTTGCTGGATACCAATTAATTTGCTATCTAGAGCCATTTAATCCCACAAGGGAAACGTCCTACGAAACGCCTATAATTTTTGATATCCTCTCTAATAATCGTAAAACAATTACCCCTTTATAATCGGCTAGCCGATCAATTCACCAGACTCCTAAGGCGAGGAACTTCGACCACGCAACGCAAAGCAATGCTGTTCGCTTGGGAGGTTATTATTGTGGGAGCACGAAAATTAATGTCAAGAGAAAATGATAAAGAAATTAGCGTTTCGTCATTGGGCGTTGAGTTCAACCCCCTCAAATTAGTGAATTTCTTTGCATTTTTTTTGTTTTAAATACAAAAAATGCTGCGAAATAAAACATTTTTCAACATGTTTAGTAACGTGTCACACTTGTGTTCGAGCTTCGGAGAATTAAGAGTCAAAAATTTACGAATAATCGTGGTAAAAAATGAGAATTTCCTTTTAAAAAATTGTTTCGAATTAAGTTTTTGAAATACGAAATACGTGATAAAATTCGTTGGCTATACGAGTTTTGAATCGTAGGATCCGGAAAATTCACGTTATTTCATTAGATGTGTCAAATTTGAACCTCGAAATGAAATTCTTACGAACGTAAATCGGAAATCAGCGTATAAAAACCCCGAGTAGCGTCTTTGTCATCACCGCACGTTTCCGAACATAAAAGTCAAATTTCTTGTGATTTTAAGGTCGAAGATACCGATTTTGGTGAATATTTCAAGGGTATCGTTTACTAAAGCATGGAATACGATGAAGTTCGAGACGTTTATAATGGTCACCGGAGAGGTGAGTTCGAGAGACCGGCTTTTCCGTGCTACCAAAATTCTGCAAGGCGATCCTAGTGTCACCTCAGAGGCGGGGAGCCCGCCATCTTTATCACAGGCAAACTGAGAAGTTGAAGCAACCTTTCGATGACATTTGTTTGCTGTTATAAATCTCGAAGAAAAATATGTTCGCATCGATCTTCTGACTTCTGTCTCTACTTTGGTGCCCGGTTTCATAGGTCAGAATACGAGCCGATATAAAAAAGGCCATTGTAGGAACAACTTCTTTAGTCATGATGAATAAGCGACCTCTCAAATCTGCAGAAAACAAAAAATTCCCTCCGCAACAAATGTTGTCAAATATATTCAAACGCTTGCTGCGAAATTTCAATCCGATAATCCAACAAGACTTTTGTTGATTCAAAACCATTTTCGTGATGGTGATCAAAGCTTCCCGGGGTCAGGAAATTGAGTCGCGAGGCCAAACGTACACGAATGTCATTTCGTTCGTGACCCTTCTTCATTGACGTAAGAATCGTTGATTCAGCAAATTCCTTTTGCCAGTGTGCATGCCGATGAAATAGTGAGAATTCGATACCATGATTAATTCATAAAACTGATCACTCAAGTCCATAAACACGATGAGCAGGAATGATCCGTTGAACCATAAGCTTTCCGAGGAATGTACCACTCCGTGTCAAGCTGTACGTACCATTCCGTACAGTGTATTTGATGAAAAGTTCACTAACCAAGCTATACCAGCTGGCAAGATGCTTCGGCAGAAGAAGGACGTGAATAATTCAACGAATGGTTGGGTGAACGCGTCTTCCTTTAGTTGATAACACCGGTTAAGGTGCGGATGGTGTTGCCGGGAGTTTGTCTCGCTAGGGAAAACTTGACCTGTTAGGAGTATTGTTGGGCAGAGGCTGAAAATACCTATTGCGAGAACATACACGTCAGGCCAATGAGGATATGTACACTATGAGAAGCGCGAGTACATACCAAGGGGGAATCGTGTAGTTGATCAAGAACGGCGTATATGCCGTTGCGTTGCCGCAGCGAGGAGGACGCGCGGAGAAACCAGCTTTCCGTATAATAATAGAACACGAAGTTGTGTGTACCGACAAGAGTTGCAGCAGCAGGAAGAAAGGAGATGTGCAGGAGGAAGTGCCAGCACGGTGTGTAGAAACGCTCGGGCTCCTCTCTGCCACCGCGCACTTGTAATTTCAGTCTGGCCGTACACACCATCGACTCTACTTCGGCTTGCTGAGCTCACTCGAGCGTGACAACTCGGATGCTCGCACGCGAAACGTCACGCGTTCCCACCCATCTCGTCCTCCCCTCCCACAACTCTCCGCTCTCTTTTCTCAACCCGTGACGTTCCTTTCCCCGTACCGTCTTGGGGATGTTTTAGTTTATGCATAACACGTTGCACCGGACCTCTGGTGCAACGTCGATCCGCGGCTCAACACCCAGGATCCCACTCTTTCGTACTCGAATGCGACGGTTTTCACGGACCTTCCACCTTTTTCTCCCGAGGTTCGGATTAAGTAGAAAATCCCGATGGGGCAGACCACTTTTGCGTTTACTTTCAATTCGGTATTCTGATCCAACGGAGCTACTCACTCGGTCAGGGATTCCGAGCACTGCGGTCAAGTCCATTCGACAACGAAATTACATTTTTTTTCATCATTTTGTTGGTCATATTAATAATTGTTGATTTTCCCAGCGTATGAAAGATTACAAACTTTCCAATGCTATCAGTCGACATTTGCGTTCTGAAAGCGCAATCGAACATTTTTTCATATCTATCAGCAGAAAAAAAATGGTCAATGTTCGTAGTAAACTACTGCATACGATCGTTGGACTGGAGTACTAAAAAGAAGAATTTCGATGAATTCTAACCGAGCAGCCTGCGATGAAAAGCATCAATTTCTATCAATCATGAGATTTTATTGAGACAGCTTCGTTTTCACGAAAGCGTCTGTCAAACGGTACTACAGAAATGAAACGTTTTTAAAATTGGCGTGATAATTGAGCTCTCCCCGCGGTGATACTGAGGAAACCAGTCGAGAGATAAATTGTGGGTTGAGCGAGCAGAACTAGTCATTACCCTTAATCGAGCATCTATTTGCCATCGATAAAAGCACGTACTCGTGAATTACATTAAACTATTATCCATCAGAGCATATTCATCTGAAAGGCATAAGAGCATTTGAAAATTATACGATTCTAATGAAACGTCCAATGTCTTGTGATTTTTCACTTCCTTTTATATTAGCGAATCCGGGACCGGGTTGTGTACCGGTGTGCGCCGTTCAAGAGCGCCGTGAATCATTGAACGTAGTCGCGTCGTGGAACGCAGCTACAGGCTTTTGCATAATCTGACGAGTTTTTCGTTGGGGGCAAGAAATTTTAATGATATTCGCATTTAATTGTTTATTTCGAGGATAAGAATCTTTTACAACTTTGAGAAAGTTCTCTCCACCGTATAACGATACCCGTACAAAGAGCAACAAGTCAGTCGCGTACCTCGCACGAGCGGTTGCATCATGCACTCGAATAAAACTTCTCTTAATTCCGAATTTTAATTACCCTCGATTCGGAAATCTTCAAAGAAATCGTTTATGAAAACCGAGGGATATTAATGTCCAATCATAAAATTCGTTTACTGGCAGCATTCTAATGGGAATTCGATCCAAAAAAAATGGAGTTTGTAGCGACGTCGATGGTAATTTACTTCAAAAATTCACTTCTCCGACAAATGACAAAATGATAATTCGTTGCTCTATCAAAACCTGCAATACTGTTTCGAATATGTGCTCGATGCGGACTTATTTCGATGTTAAATTCCACCAGTAAAATAATCCTCCGCTTATAAAACGTTTCCAGTACGTAATAACGATTTCTTAACGTCTCGACAATTGTAATGGAAAGAAGCTTTTTTCTTCATGCAGCGTCGTGGCAGCAATGATTTTCAATTACGTTTACATCAGAGCTGGCAGTACTACCATGAATTCCACAAATTCATTATCATTGGCTCTGTTTTTACATACTTTCTCATATCGGAGTAAGATAGATTGCGTAACCAGGCATTATACAATGAGAATTAAAAGCAAATTCAGTCGCGAGTACAATTGATAAATGAAAAAGTCCCTCGAGATGAAATCATTTAAAAATGAACGAAGCGTCTCCATTCAATGAGAATCCGGAGTGCCACGCACGATTTATGAACCGCTCTGTACAAGCGTGTCGGATACGTGTACAGAGTGTTTCGGTGGGGCCACTTCCGACAGAAACAAACGAACACACTGTACGTATGAAAGGTAAATAGAAAGTGTAAGTAACGAGTAAGTAGAGTGTGCCAGCAGTTGCAGCGTGATCACGTTGCAAAGCAAGCATCATAACCAGGCAATACAGACGTATGAAAGCACGTAAAAATATATAGATATTGTCGGGCGAGTGGGTTTGCCAATTGAATTTCACTGAGAGCGGCCGTGTGTGTGTCTTCAATCGGATTTCCCGGAGTGCGGGCGCGCGTTGTAATAAAATGGGAAAAAAATAACGCAACATTGGTGTGCGCTGCTCTGTTGAGATAAGAGAAATTACGAATAATGGGAAAGAGGAAAAGAAAGGACATGGCGCGGGCTATCACAGATGAGGCAAAGCTAACAGCAAAGTAGGGAATTGGTCAAACCATTCCTCACATGTAAAGTGATTTCCGCTTTAATGGTGAAAGGTTTCACGCGTACGCGCCAGCCTGAACGCTCGCCGGTACAGACCGCGGCATAAATCTTGTTACTCGATTTCACTGTGGCTCACCACGCTCCTAATTTCCAATTTACCTGGAGCTCGTGAGGCTTCGAGCTACCAGCGTACACCGAAGAATCGAATTGTGGGACTCGCGAGCTAAAATTCACGGGGTTTTCTTTCGTCAAGAAAAATACTTCATTCTCACCGTTGAGGCGACTACTCATTTCGCGATTTCACTGTTTCCTTAGGTTCGCTCGTAACTTGGTTAACAATGATCAAGAAGCCATTATTATTTTAGGGCTCGAGATCGTTAAATTAGAAGGAACTTATTGAAAAGCCAGTGCACTCGTGAAGCATAAACAAAAAATATCGTGGGAGGTCGAGTTACGTTTCAAAACCTTTAAAACCAATAGAAACCTCATTTCATTACTAAATTCGAACCAAAAAAGATCTCGAGTTATTTCACTTCAGGTCCATAGCAATGAGCCTCGAGGACGACGAAATTGAGTTGCTTCGTATGTATAATTTACACTGAAAAGGTAAATTTGTTTATTCGATGAAACCCATTCGCTTATTCAGCTAAATTGTTAAAATCTCTTGCACATTAATCGATCAAATTGTCCAAACCAAGTGGTTTTGTTCGAACAACTCATATTATTCATTATCACATGCATATTTTCGTTTGCTTTGATATAAATATTTGTACGAATCTCAATTATCGAATTGACTGAACTGTAATCGTTCGAACGAACGAATGAAGTGGGTTATATGTATGACATTTTATTGCCACGACACACGAGTTCGTTTCTGTATTTCCAAATTATTTTGTTTTATCGCAAAAGAATTTGTTTGTTCGGATCCAACTAAATATTCTGGTTGAGAGCGAAGAGAATTGTTTCAATCAATATTATTTTAGCGTGGGCATCAGTTATCTCGTAATATCTGAAAAAAATCCTACACAATTACGATATAGGAGAAACCGAAGCAAAACGGGGTACCTTAAGGAAATATTGTACTTTTTGAATCTTTTAAAAGCTTCGTCTATTTCTTACTCTCGAATACCAAGGAATGTACTGGAATTTTTTTCAATTTTCAAACAAAAATTATTTTTTTTCGAGCCAAAACAGGATACCCCTTAAAAGTTTGTGAATTCTTTTCTTCAACCACGATTTTAATTCAACGTACATTTTTCACTCATAACCGAGAAATAAATCGTGGTTTTTCTCAATTTAGAAAAAAGTTGAAGTAAATTAGATTATACTTGGAATAAATTGTCGAAATTCCTTTTACAGATTTTTATTTTACTTAATCTATTTACCTAGTCTTTTCAAAATCTTTTTATTTGAGTTGGTTAGAAATATTGGGTAATTCCACATTTGATTATAAAACTGATGGTCCTCAAAAATATGTCTGCAATTACTGTCGCAGACAGTAATGAAAATGTAGAAATTTTGTTACAATTTTTTTTTTTTTACTTTGCAAATAGTATAAAACATCGAAATGGCAAATTTGTTAATTCCTATTTGAGGAAAAATTAAAAATTTTAAAAACAAGAAGTTTTGGAAAAAATCTGTTTTTCATTACTTTTTGAAAAAATATAAAAATTGAAGGACAAAAAAAATTGTGTAATTCTTCAAGTATCCCGGACTGACCGAATTATTTGTTCGCTTGAAAAAATCGTTGATTTTAAAGAATCATTTCTTTCGGTGGATAAGAATAAATTCACCAAAAGCGTGAGATTTTTATGGTTTACTGTACGTTTTCCAAATGAATTTTCAAAGCGAGGAACGCATGTAGTAGCAGAAAGAACCACGTAACGGTTGATACTCGCAGAACTGTGGCGGAGTTTCTTGTATTGTATTTGAAGGGGTATGGGGGAGCGCAACGTTCTGGTGTTTATCAGTATATAAATGCAAATGAATAAATATTCATTTGCACTCCGGAGGGAAATATATTACAGATGGATGGAGAGCGCACCCTCATTGAATGCGTTTTAATATACCTGACAAAATATTGGTTGAAGATGAAATAAATACTATTATGACAAGCGTTTCCAGCTGCACGCACAGCCCGAGTCGGAATTGAAAATTTTCAATAAAATTAAAAAAGAAAAAAAACGGGAAAACTTTTTTTTATTTCGACACACGAAACAGGTAAAAATGTAGCAAATAAAACGTGCACACCTGCAATAAATTTGTACCAATAGCCTCGTCAAACACTGGTTATTAGGCTCGCGATTTAAACGAATGCACTAACGATGAAAAAAAAGAGAACAATAACGTTGGAGAGTGTATGCAGAACTGATCATGCGTGAAACACAAAACCCAACCTCAACCCCGATTCGCATCCCTGGTGAAAATCATTGCGAAAATCTCGTTCTTCCGGATATCGTTTTATTTTTTGTTTTCAATCGAGCAGTCAGATCCACTCAACACAAACTCTCTCCCTTAACGCTTTTTTCTATCCCCCCCCCCCCCCCCCCCAAAAAAAAAAAGAAGCTGGATCATGAACTCGAAAAACATCAGCCTTGTAAGCATCCAGCAAACCGATAACGGACATGAAAGTGAGTCGAATTATTCACTGTTAATGTGCTTTTTATCGAGGACCCATCAATGGTTATCAAACATGAAAGAAACGATGCACGAAAACTGGCCGAATTACGATGCTTCATGGTGGTCGAAGTGTCTCGAGAAGACTTGTAAAAACTTCCTCGTCTCGAGTCCCTACAACGGGATGGGGTTGACATTCCGAATATTCAGTGCTCCGACGGCTCATATCATCGTAGCGGGGTGCAAGTAGCAATAAAAAGTTGCAAATACGATTTCACGTACAAAGTGATCTTCAGAAAAAGTATAAAAAAGACAAAAGCTCTATTCGAACGACCAGTAATACGATTTACAAAATTCCGATTATATAGTATTTAGCATACGATGAAAGTCCGAAATGTTTATTACGGAAAATCGGATATATATCAGAACGTTCAAATATAATAAAGGCTCATGAGAAATTCTTCAGGTTCACAGAAAAAAAAAAGAACGTTCAGGAGGTTAAAAATTCCGAAAACTCACACGTAACGCAGATGGCAAGTGGGCCTGATACGTTTATATGGCAGCACCACTGAAATTTCGATCATCCCCGAAAATCTTTCGGAGTTTTGACCTTTCGAGATAATGTCTTTTCGGAGTTTTGATCTATCGGGGTTTCGTCTTTTTCAAGTTCTGATAATCTCAACCTTTTATTTGTGAATATAAAATGCACTAATGTTTATCTATTAAACGGTTATTCGATATTCTTATTATCGAAACTTTCAACTGTACAAAGTTCAGCCCTTCACTTTCTAGGCAGACAAGTTTTCGGAATTTTGGACTTTCTGGTTATAGAAACTCGATAGTTGTGTTCGTCTTATGTTATCATGTCCAAGTTTTATTATGTATGATTTTTATCGTTTTATTCCTGCATGTATTTTTAATATCGGTTCAATAATAAATCTGTTGACAGAATTTCGGTATTACAAATTTTCGAAAGTATGCATTGACTACTAGCTAACAATTTCGGAATTTTAAGCTTCCTAGTAATTCCAAGATAGAAATTTCAAGCATGCCCCCCTACAACGACTCTCAATTGCGGAAAATTTATCATCGAGATTTTATATCCCAAGTAATTGAAACTTTCATTTCGTAGAGAACCCCGGCAACGAAGCTCAGAGAACACCGTTCCGAAAAGGCAATTTCCCGTGTAATTTTTAATCGCGAAACATTTGGGTGTGATTTGAAGAGCTAGTAAGGCCGAGAGCCTTCAATTAGGGCAGTAACAACGTCTCGTAAGTGACGTAAAAATCCGTGAGTAGTGGGTTGCACATAAAATCATTTTATTGACATAATTTACACCGCAATATGGCATTAAGTGCTATTCCGAGCAGTGTAAAAAACCCATCTCGCGATCCTCATGCGCGAAAAAAAATGAAATTCGTTATAGCTCACTTAGACGCGACGACGACGACGATGATGATCACGTAACGGGAGAAGATCAAACCTAATGACAGATTGCTACAGCTACCATGACCACGATCGCGTGTGCAATTAGGCGACGAGCCACGTTCGACGTTATGGAAGCAATAATACAAGGGAAACTCTAAACTAAAAAAGTTCTAGTTTCGTCACCTGCTCTGCCACATAAATCGTGCAAGCGACAAACTCGAATGATTGACACGTTGATAGTACGGAAGAATTATTCCCTGTGTATAAAACCCAATTTTATCTTTTCACTATTTCGTTTCCTATTCAACCGTGAAAGCATGTCCATTTACATGGTTATGTATAGAGTGACATCGGCCCATTATTCTGCATGCTATTTTCCTTTTTATTTTTTTTTCAAATGTTTCTACGTGTGCTCTGACGAGTTTTTACGATCTTTTCCCATCATTTTTACCCTCGTTTTTTCCCTGTCGTACTGTTTCTGTAAGCACCGTCCCAGAATGTTGGCCACAGTTTTTTTTATGCACTACAGTATTTGCACGTGGGCCAAAAGAAATTGCTCGACTTTAAAGATGGAGGCAACAATATTCTCACGGTTTAAGGTTCAGCTAGTTAGGGCCTCCGAAACTGGAGAAACGGCCTCCCCCTCACTTATGTAGGCACGAACCGATGTAAGACTAAGCTGTCACCCATCCAAGTATGGACCTCGCCCGAGGAACTTAAAGAGTCGTCGAAACGAAACAATATTTAGTTACTTAGGACGATAAACTAAATGAAGAACTCGGATTGTTGGATTCTTTCAAATTTGATGGTCTGATGAAGAACACGATTGAATTGTAAGTTTCGTGAAAACGAGTCACCGCAATCAACCACTTTTACTAAATGATATGAAGCACGAATAAGCACGCATCGATTCGTGGACATTTTTCAAAATTGGACATTCGAGTGAACCAGAAGCTGCTGAACCACTCGGGAATGCTCCAAGAAAGCACAAAAACTTGAAAATTGTAGAACCGAGTCACGTGTAGGAAGCGCATAGCATTATGGAGTTACGGTGCAGAGTAGTGGATGGCACTTGCACCCGTATAAGTAACGTGGACAAAACATGAGTCAGAGAGGAAACCCGAGAACAATTAAAATTCCTTAAACGTCTGTCCACATACGAAAAAAAAATGTGTGGTATTTCAGAGGAAAGAAGAAAAAGGAGCCTGCTCTTTGGCGCACATATTGTTGACAGCGACGTTTGAGTGAATTGGCCAAGCAACGAAAATAGAAAAACTGTGTGCATATTTCAAGAAACGATAATTCCGTTGTGAGGAGAGCAAGTTGAGGTAGGTTAGAAAGTACGAGTTCGTTGAGTTTTACAGTTGAATCATTTTCTTCAACACAGTGCAAAAACAAATTCGAATTATCTTCAAAGTACGTTCCTGTTCATCAATTTCTTCCCCAGTGTTGTTTTTGTTAACAGAACAAACTTCAGCATTATTCGAACTGTTGGATGAATTTGAAAACATGAATTAAGCCTCAGCGATCGTTCTTTATCTATTAGCTACTCAAATTTTAACCAAATTCACTTTTTTGCATAATTCATCGAGAACTATCCCTCGCTACCGTTCTTCCCTATTAACAATTTTTGAAGAACGAGTCCGAGTTGCCATAGACGAAATTAAAGACCAGCTGTCATCGTGACATTTGAAATGAGATAAAATAACTTCAGAATCACAATTCGATATCGCTCAAGCTACGTGTAACGTGTAAAGATCGATGTCATAGTTCGATACAGTTTCGAGAGTTTCGAGAAGGAGTGTTTATAGAGAGAGAGAGATTATAGAGAGTCTCTCTTTCCAAATTTCTGAGAAGATCGACAGAGGATTATAAGCCCAGTAATGCTTGTCCCGCCCGAATCTTAATTCAGTCCATCAGCATAATCACCTGAAGTAATTTTCTATCGACAATAAAATAAAAGTAACTCCTTGACTTTCCGATATCTCCATCGCACGAAAAATTTAAGAGGATTGCGACGCATCATTATCACTACAGCATCATAATAAGGATAAAACTTGAGTAAAAATACTTTAAATATTCGTACAAACACCGACCATCGTCACGTTAACTCTTATCGTATTACTCGTCGTGTACATCAGGCAATCTTTATCGTTTGTCTTTTCCGTTTACGTCGAGATGCGGCGTCCTCAATAAGCTCTATCCAAGAGTGAAATTTCAATGTTCAAATAAAAAACAATTGTTTTTGTCACAAGACTCAATGTCTCGAATGAGTAATTTCTTGTAGAAAGTATTTCTATATCACATAACAAAACATTACAAAAGTTACAACGAACCGATTATAGTGGAAGAAAAGCGATGACAATGGGCGGTTCATTCACGCCTCAGGACTCTGCTTTATAAAAAGGGAAAACTTGTCCGTTAGAGATTTGACAAAAGCAATATTCAATCAGAAACATCAGACGTAAATGCTTCAGCTGATAATTGGAAGCAAAAATACAGTCGCAAAGAGTTCCTTCCACGTTCTTTATGACTTCATATTTATTTCGAATCATGAAAAATCTCTGATGCAAAAAACAAACGAAAAAAAAAAAAAAAAAAAATTCGCTAGAGATATTTGACATTCGTTCGTACAATTGCATCGCCTCAAGCTCATCGCAAGACACCCCCATGCCAAGCGGTGTACCCGTCACGCCCCAGGTCACACGAATCATGCTCGTTGAACTCGCTTCGACGATGCTACGGGTTGGGGAGGAAGGTCAATTATAAACTTTCATAACTCAAATAATTAAACGCACAGTGTACTTGAAAGCAAAAGCACCGGTATCTCGTGTTTTTTCTCTCTCTCTCTCTTTCTCTCTCTGTCTCTCTTTCTCGTTTTGCGTTTTTCACCGACTATTCCTTACTCCGCTACCTTTTCGAAGGTTTTTTTTACGAGAGCTGCAAAATACCGGGACGGATTATAATTACGGCTTGCACGCAATCGCAATAGTCTGTATTCCAATTACGTCATTCAATTAATCTGCATATGTAGCAAAAAAAGTAGTACCGCGTAGATATTTTCATATTTTCATGACTGTACATATATAATAAGCCGATGCGGATGCGGAAACACTCGAAATTAGGAGAAATTTGTCTAAATTTCTCTTAACCCGAAATAATTTTCGATCGTAACTCGTTAATAAAAATTTTGACATTAAAAACTGAGATCACCATTTGGTAAACAATTTCGTAAACTTCGTTTCGTTTTTATTCCTGTATTTGAGTTTGAACATTGTTTTGTACTAACTTGAACAATGTTAGCTCGCACGATAACGATGAGGACTCGTGCCTCGGAAGATTTTGATTTCATTCGATGATTCTTTTCAGGGTTCACTTTTTCAGATATTTTCTAGACATTTTTAGTCAATTTTTTCCCTCAATGGGTTCACTTGGGTCGTTATTTATGAAATTTATTCATTCAGTCTCGTAACGATATTATAAAATGCAAAAGTTGTCCAAAACCTTTAGTGTCAACTCCAACTTTGTGCCACGCGAGTGATGGAAAACTATGCATCGGGTTTGATAGCTTTCTATGAGATAACAATATGGAGGGGTGAGAGTTTGAAAAGGTATTGCTGGCCGAGGCAGAGATTCCACTGACATCGAGGGCATCGTATGCAGCATAGAACTTGAAATAAGTTGCATTTTCTAAACCGGAATAGCTCTCACAATGCCTTAAATGAGCATACGCATTTCTGGAGTGTCTTCGAGGATTTTACAACGTTGAATGTAACGAAATTAAAAAGTTTTATGAACTCGCACGATCCCAAAAAAATATTGCCCAAAAGTATATGAATAAAAGTTGTTGAAACCTTGGAAAAGGTACGCAGAAAGAGTAATGGAAAAAAGCTTCGAAGAAGTTATGTGAGAGCTGCACACTTGCTCGTTTTTTTTGTTTTTTTTTTCCCCCCTCCATTGCAATATCCGCTCCAACACAGAAATGCATAATAATTACACAGATATTATTCTGCAGCATCAGTCTTCGTTCTATCGTGTGATGAACATACCACACATTGGTCGAAAGCTCCTGCGGAAACAATTAAAACGTATCGATCCACTTAATGCTGGCTGGCTGATCCTGATAGAATACAGTGCAAGACACCATGCGTTAATGCGTTACGCCCGACGCTCCTGGCGTAATGTGCTGTTTTGTGAGCGAGGGGAAACAGGTGAGAGGGGCTAAAGAGATAGTGGGCAGAACGTGCGAAAGAGAAAGAGCATTGAAACAGTGTGCGAGTGGAGATGGAAAGAGAGAAAGAGGGAGGCATGGGTGTATCGGAGGGTTGGAAAAGCCGCGCGCGAAAGGCAACACAACGACGTAGCACCGTTGGTATCGTCGGTATACGATATTTCATGTATTTATGACGCGTTGCTCGTCGAGCAACCATTGGGCTCGATTCTCGACAGGGGTAAATCTCTCACACGGGCTAAAAATGAAAAAACGAGGGGGGAGGGAGAAAAAAAGACAAAAATAAAATATCGCAATCGACGACCGAGAGGAATCCGAGGAAAAATCATACCTGTATGTGTAATATAGTACCGCGAATTGTGCAGACGAAAGAGAAACGAAGAGCTCTTCCATACACCCGAAAAAAGTTAACACTCGTGTGCTAATTCCCCCTGCTGCTGGCACTGCCGTTGCTACTCTCGCTGCAACTAGCGAGTGAGACAAGCCGAGTAATTTATTAGGGATAACGAAGAGACAAAGGGCCGAGTGTCAAACATTTGACGTATTTTGTACTACCGAATGAAACTTCACCGGATGAATTTACCGTCTCCTCTTCGTCACCTGAAACTCTTCTCTCCTTCCTCCCTCATCGGGCTCCGGTCCCGGATTTTTTGTGTTAAAGAAATTAAAAAATATTATATAAATAAATGGAGAACGAATGTTCATTTTATGGAAAAGAGAAAAAGCGTAGATCTGATTTACTGTTCCAAACGAAGAATTACTACACTCGCTGAAAATCGTTATCGGCCAGTCAATTTTACTGCACAGTTTCGAACGAGACAAACATTTTTTACCGCACCGTACCCGCGTGAGTTTATTCCATTCCCGTTGTTTTCTATATCGATCCACGACGAATTAAACATTTTTCGAAATAAAAAAGTACCCTCGAAACTTTCGAATTTCGCAACGGATTACAGAAATTGAAAAACACAACAAATTATTCAAAGGATCAAAGCTTTTTTGTACGAAGAAATGAAGCTTCGTGCTTAAAGTAAAAAGAAAATTCGTCCATCGATCATCACCCATCGACGCGTTGTTTCAATATTTCAATCCTCATCACCGATTTATCGAAGCAAATTAATCGATGAAATAATGATTAATTATAAGCTATATTATTTTCATGAATGCCATTAATGCGCTTGGAGAATGACGATAAAATTTCATACAAATGAATGCCATTAACTGAGCACCCGTCATTATTCCAGGGCGCTTTGGCCAGACCGAGATTCAAATTAAAATGAGAATATACGCGTTCGTACATTCAAATAATGCGATGTTATCATACATTTTTGAGCCAACAATTATGTACACGCGACAAATTTTGCGTTGACAAAACAAATTAGAATCACACACTCAGCGTCAACTAAAATATGCGAATCAGTCGCGTATCAGTTTCAATTTAAACGCAAACGTCATTTTTACAAGAATATAAATGATAAATTTAGTTTTAAGAGTCATCGCGAGGCTCACGTGGCCAACTCAAAATCGATGGTGGAGCCTCCCATAGTAAAATATAACTATACATAGTAAATACGCTCGCTGTCACAGGTCAGACGTCTCGCGTGTATTCTACCGGATTTCTCCGTGAATTTTTATTGAAATCGCGACGAATAAATTTCGTAATGAGCAGTAAAGTGGTGCGAATCCGGCTCTGGTCTCTTCGGTCGTGGCAAATGTGTGTGCAATTTGTGATAAAATAATCTTCGTGACCGGCGTAAAAGGTGCCACGGCGTACGCAAGCTGCTCCGTATTTTTATTTATTCATTGCGTTGGTGAGAAAAATCTGCCGTCCAAATACGGAGTGCAGCCGGAATCGACTAATAAAATCACATTTTTTGACATTTTTTATATTCGCGTAATCGTTACATTAGCGATTAAATCCGGCGGAAACGGATTTTAATTTGATTTTTAGACACTTGGCGCTGCGTATACCATCGCTCGTACTAGTCAATGGACAGTCGTTGACCATATTTTTTCAAAGAAATTACCACGGGCAATTATATAGAGCACAATATTATTAAGAAATCTTGTAATGATTTTTTAATGGTAAATAATATTCAAATTCATTTCATTAGGAAAAGGATTTTATGCATAGTTATTAACACGACTCGGTAGTGCACTGTGAAAAGTTTACGTCCGACAACATCCATGGAGCATTGTACAAATGTTTACATTTATAGGTTGTGCGACGTTGCCACAACTTCACGGGGTTACGAAATCCTAAGGTTCCGTGAGCATTTGTCGTTTTTATCTTTATATTTCTAATTCAGATGTCCGTTGACCCCCTTTTTTTAACGAACCGTTAAAATCCTCAGGGTTCAATGCATTTAATAGACGTTTTTTTATGATTAACATCCGATATAAAAATACATCAAATTTTGAGTTATACAGGCTTCGAAGTCATTGTGGCTATATATGACACGTAAAATTGTGTTCTTTTGGCCAAAAATATTTCGATTAAACGGTCGTTAAGAGACCTTGAAATTTCACAGAGATTAAGTTTTAAGCTTGGACTATAATATACAAAAAAATTAGAGTGCCATCTGAAATGGAGCCTAGGGCTTATACATGCTTAAAAAATGACATTTCCCACTAAGGACGACTCGAGATTATAATCGTGAGTCAACACGATCGCCTACAACGTATCGTTACAGCTCCATCGTGTTGACATAATCGTCAATGGATCTCTCTGTCTACGGGGTATCAATCGATCGACGCTATCTGATCCAATTACGATAATACGCTTGTCGGAATAATAATTTTTCATGGGCGTCAGAAACGCTCGTTAATTCAATGATTCGAGTGTATTTTTTCAAGTTTTACTTCAATTACTGTTGAGTACATTCAACTTGAATTAATGAAGCTCGCGTTGGCGCCGAGTGACTCGATTTTGTATATGACTTAATAAATAATCATAGGTAACGCGCTCTCTAAAGTTCTCTTCCGTGTATACGAGCTAACCCCGATAAATCCATCTTGCATGGGGAGCGAGGATGAAGTGGCTCTGACTTATTTGACAGGTAAAATATCGAAGGGTAAGAAGAAGCGAAGAAATTAAATAAAAAAAAATCGATAAAATAAAGAAAAAGGAGGGAGCGATGAAGAATTGGAAAAGAGATGAAGATTTAGCGCAAAGAAGAAAGTCCGAGTGTCGCGCGGTGAGAATATAGCAGCGAGGAGGCCGCCAGAATTTCGAAGAGTGGAGAATAAATCGTTGAAAAGTAGAACGGCCCAGGGAAAATATTCTCTCGTACCGCGAGAAGGTGTCATTTGAAAATGTATAAAACGATAAAAGTAGCGAATAAGAATACCGAAAGGGGAGGGGGAAGGATGGGAAAAATAGAGTTGAAAAAAGAAGGAAAAGGAGGAACAATGAAGGCGTGCTAAGACGTTCGGAAAAATCTGAAAAATGATTTTTTTCCCTGGGCAGCGATAGCCACGCTCTTTTGCGCCATGCCGTCGGCGAACGGAGCTGGAACGAGGAGGCTGAGACGATTTTTTTGCACAGCTCTCGACTCTCTGTCGGAGAGGAGTCGGCTATGACGAGGAAAACATTAAACGAACAGAGAGAGAGCAAGAGTGAAAGAGTATAAAGGAGCAGATAAAGAGAGAGAACGGGTTCGTGGAGCCGAGTGGGAAGAGGACGGAAGGGAGTGTGTGTGAACGGGAGAAACGGCAACACAAGGCCGTCGCATCGTCAACAACCCGAGTGAGGGGCACCAGATGCTATATAATCGGCGAAAAGTGGAAGGAAGAGGCAAGACAAGTATCTCTGTAATTTTTTTTGCGTTCCGGGCGCGCTCGTGCGTCTTCAGGGTGGTGGATCCGATGGAAGAATCCGCGAGGCAAGTGGCCTTTTTTTAGTATCGAAGAAACGGGAGAAGAAGGGAAAAAACGTATTAAAAAAAGAGGTATAAAGAAAGCAAAAATAAAATCGGAGCAATAGTGAAGATGTCTTCATTGAGGATATAAAGAAGATAAAAAGTGAGGAGGGAGAAGAGTAAGAGAGAGAGAGAGAGAAAAAAAAGGAAGAAATGAAAGAGGAAGAAGAGTGAAAAAAAGGTCAGAAAGAAAATGAGTACGCGGAGTAAAAGTTGAGGACGCGCTTTGCGGATTTTTCAATCACGCCTCGCCACTGACAGGATTAATAAACCGAGCGCGCAGAGTTTCTAGACTCATTTCGGCCAGAATAGAATTGGATTTCCAGGTCGGGCTCGGCTCAACGCTAGCCATCTATCTCTTCCTCTCCTTCCTCGTTTCATCTCTCCATCCGGTCTCTCTCGTCCTGCGCTGTATCTCACTGTATCCTCCCTGTACGTTAACACTTCTATTCTACTGTCCCTCTCGATTTGAGGCACAGTCTTCCATGGTCTTTTGCGTACTCTCGCGCCCGTGCCAGTGCCCACCGACGCCTCCGCCTCTCTCTCTCTCTCTCTCTCTCTCTCTCTCTCCGCGTGTACAAATGCACGCCCATTCCTAGTGTGTGGCCACCACCGCCAGAACGATATCCCTTTGATGTCCTCGAGAGAGCCTGCATCCATATCTCTCCCTCTGGCCTCCCTCCCTCGCGTTTTCCTCCGTCCAGCCTCCCCCTCGCAGAGCCCAGCGTGCTTTGTTACATCGGACTAAATAATAGGTTTATAAAAATTCATGGCTTGTCTAGTGAGGCGGGGGTTTATATCCGCTCAGTCTCTTGGTTCAGAGCTCGCTTCGTTCTCCTCGCTCTCTCCCTCCCCGGCTCACATACCGTCTCTCTTTCAAGTGACAAAGTGACGAACTGTCGCAACGAACGCACAAGCAAAAAACGGCACTGGCACTACTCTACGGACTGTCCAAAGTGTATGCGCGTTTTGGCCTGTGTCGCGTCTGTGTACGCGCGTATGTCCATCCATGCTCGAGAGAGAAAGAGAGAGAAAAAGAGAGTGCGAAAAAGTACGTACCGGTCAGCGAGCGAACGAGAGAAACAATGCAAAAGTGGAAAATGCCCGACTCGGTAACAAAAAAGACGAGAGAAAGAGAGAGGGGAAGCGAGAAATGCACAGGAAAACTACACACGCAGTGGTCACATCGCGCTCGAACGTGACCAACTCACCCGAATATCATATACACATGCGACGCCAAGAACAGAATATTGCATAAAAAATTATACGATAGAATTTTATTTATGCCGATTGGCGAACCACGAGAAGCCTCAAAAACGTATACAGATTTACATATGGACCAATGCCCCACCCTCCCCCCCGATACGTTACTAAAATTATTTTTACCCGTCCGCTGGCCGATCGCGAATTGATGAAATTATTGATCCTCTATTTTTCCCATTGGATTGTGAATTGCAAAGCCGGAATTTCCGTGCGACTAGCTAAGCATCAGATTCCCATTGAATCGAAAGCATCGTATCGAACGACGAGGATTGAGTATCTTGCACAAAGTTCACGATCGTATCGTTATCTGTTACAGTTTTTTTCGCACTGCTCCTGCCCCGTGAGTCATCCGGTAGCAACGATACCCGGACAAGTTTCAACGATGAAGAGGACGAAGTAGATGCGATATTGGAAAACATGAAGTTCGCCGAGTTCAAGGAACGCTACCGACGACTGATACCGTACATGTCTTACTTCGTAGCAAACAATTACGTAAATTCACAAGTTTTGGGCGGAACTAAGCAGCAACAAGCTTACGAGCGGGAGAATCCACAAGCGACAAGCCCATTGATAAGAAAACCGCAGCGTCTCGTACCAGTGGGTGGAGGAAGAGTTGGCGATTCGAGAAGCAAATCAAATGGACGAGGCACACCGAACCCAGCGAGGAACACTTTACACAAACAAGAAAACGACTTCGTACCATCCGTGCAATACGATCCCGAGGACGCCACCGGTGACAAGGATTACTTCGCTCCGGTCACATACAACGCGAAATTAAACTACGACACAACGCGATACACGGGCTCTGGATTAACGGATCAGTACAGAGAATACGCATCGGTTGCGCAACAGCAGCACCAGCAGAGACCAATCGTTCATCAAGAAGGAACGAGCTCGCCTCTATTGCATCAAGATGCTCAATATTATCATAACAACGGACAAACCTCCAGACTCCTCCCTCCCTACGATTCACTTTACGAAAGGAAATTCTTGTCTGACAATATGAACACGAGAGTCATGGAATTTCACCACGATTATCCTCTGGATTACGGGGCTAAAATTCCCCACGACAAAGTCCCGATTAGCGGAACAGATTACAGCTATAGCGTTGAAAACCCGGAAGCACCGGTGAGATACATAAATGTCAAACCACCAACGAGACATCATCCGAAACCTACGCGAATACTGGCCCAATCTCCCGTCAGACGACGACCGGCGTCGCCTCCCCAACAACCATTCTCGCCCCTTTATCCCTTGGCGAATAATCCCACAGCGAGTCTTAACGACATTATGAAAAGTCTTCAGCTGACTGATCGTCTACCGGAGATGCTCAACAACAATAATATCGACAGCAGCATCAGAACACTCATCGAAATCCTTGGGATATTGAACAATGCGAAGCAAAACGAAGTGCCAAGATTGCGTGTCCCGAGTCCTTCCCTCCACAGAAATTCACCGAGTTACGATCGATTCCAGTCCGCTCATACGCGCCCGAAAGTCATAACTGAAACCATTTTCCAGGCGACCCCGAGTCCTCCATTGATTCCGAGCGAGCCTATTTTTCGTCACAAACCCGAAACTCCTTACGAAACAAACCTCAGAGCCAACGCTCCTCCTCTTAGCTCCAAATACGAGAGCCTCGATCAGGAGAAACAAAGTTTTGTAGAATACTTTACCCCCCTGACCGAAAATATCGATGACCACAAAGTTGAAACTTCCTACGAGTCCACTCAAACACCCATCAAACTCGAGAAACAACAAGAATTCAAGTATCAGATCAACGACGATGATCCTCTTACTGATGTGCCGGAAGTACAACTACCGGATAAATACAACTTGCCGGTTCAAACGGAAACTCCAATTAACAAGTTTTCACTGGCAAACGGTGCTCCCCCCGATCAACTACTCGTTCCACCCACTGCCCTTAAATACGGCGCGACCAGAGGCAAACCAAACGTCGATTATCCAGCCTACGCTGCTATACCGGATACCGAATTCAATTGCAAGGAGCAAAGATACAAGGGATTCTTCGGTGATCCCTCCACCGATTGTCAGGTACACCACTCATCAGCTATGGAGTTTACACCCGAACAACGAAAACTCAATGATAAATATACAAATTTGCATAATTTACGAATTGGATGGGGTTCGTATGTCGAATAACTGAATTGTAGAATGGTCGACATTTCGAAATTTTTAAAGTTGTGACATCAGTTTGGAGAAAAATAAGTAATTCGAAATTCTTATTCCCGATCGACTCAAAAATTCCTTCTTTGAATTCGTATTTACCCGAAAATATATATTTCAATAGTTTTCATTTCGAATGCAATTTTAACAGACCAGCCGAATGTCAAAAGTTCATATTTTCGAATTCAAAGTGGAGAGTAATCGTTTTACAGACAGACCGGAATATAGAGTAGCAAAAAATCAAAAATAAATTTTTCGAGCCTATAAAACTTAGATATGCAGAATAGCGATAGCTCGAAAAGGTGAAAGTCAAAATGACGATGTTTAAAATTGGAGATCACCGGTCTGAGTAAGTGAGTGAGTGAGGCGCGTGTATTTGGAGCTCCGCTGCATTTTTTCATTTTGATCGATCGACTTTCTAACGTTTCGCTATTTTGACTATTCGACTTTTTGGTGTTTCAGTGTTTCAACCTCAGTAATATTTGGTGTTTCGTTATTATTTTTTCAAAATTGTGAATTTTCACAGTATCGCTGACTGTAGTAATTTATGAATCGAAAGAGTGATAGTCGAATTTTCGAAAAATCGATATTTTAGTCATCGCCCTATGGGCGATTGTTACATTCTATTTTCGATGTAAACGTGCTTCGAACCTTGCAGTTTCTGCTTTATTTATTTTCGATAATCAAAGCTCTAGTTGAATCAATCAAAAATCAATAGTTTCGCTGAATTTTCAACTTTTACACTAAAATTTATTCTTATTGACACTAAACTTATTTTTATCTTTCAATGCTCAAGTTATTAAAACAAAAAAAAATAGTTGAAAAAGTGAAAAAAATTGGTATTGCAACATTTGCGAAACTCCAATTGGTCATTAATCAGTTTTTCGGTTAATCAATGCTTGGATTCCGTTTCATTATATTTCGTGGTCATCCTCAGAGTCGGCAGTGGACTAAATTCGAATATTTTATGTTTCGATGTCTCAGGTGTGGCACTACTGCGATCTGAATGGTGGAAAATCATCGTTTCTGTGTCCAAACGGTACGATATTCAGTCAAGTTGCTTTGACTTGCGACTGGTGGTTCAACGTGAAATGCGAATCAACGAGACAGCTGTACGTGTTGAACGAGCGCCTCTACAAGTACATTCTGCCAATAATGCCCAAGTTTCCGGAGGACTTCAGTGGCCCCGAAGTGGACCGATACTTGGAGCTCAAGTTCAAGGAAATGGAGGCGAAATTGAAGGAGAAAAAGTTGAAGAAACAACAAGAAAAGGATAAAGTTAAGGAAAAACTGCAAGGCCTTGAACGCGAAAAGTAAAATTATTGAAAATACTCGATAGTCCAATCAAACGTACGGGTTTTGTTGCCATTATACTATGATACGCTGCTAAACTATAATTCATATTCGGAGATAAGAATATCGCTGTAAAATGTGCGAAAATATGTGCAATAATGCGCGCCACATCATAGGAATGGAGCAACAGTTTATTCATAAGCATTTCTTTCGTTCTTTTGTCCTCTAGTCATGTTTATATTTGCTTAATTATTTATGAGACTGTGTGTTGGGCGATTGACACATTTGAAAACAAGGAAATTCGACGTTCAATAATGTCGTGTCTTCTATCTGCGGAGTGGATGAAAGAGCAAAGGGAAAACCAACTATTAAGGTGGAAGTTAAATGTCCTTCGAATAATATTGAAAACTTATTTTTTTGAATTCGTATACAGTTCGAATGACATAGATGGCTTACGGGAATATCATAATCACGATAGTATACTAGACTTGAGGAACGGATCGATTAATTTCCGGACCTTGTGTGCGTACCTTATATTTTTAAGAGCATCCATTATTACTTATTAAATTGTTGAATAAAAATATATTTATTCAAAATATTGCCTGATCTTACTTCTCCCTCAATTTCTTAACCAGAACAAAAGAGACGAAACACTCACCTTTTTTGTCTGAGAAATCCGCTGCAACGTGTCGGTCATCTTACTCTGAACTTCGTAAAACTGCTGCACGTATTCTGCGTTCTGTAAGTCGAAAAATTCATTGCAACAGGCCGTAATATGAAAACAAGAATCTTTATGGTTTTTTTTTATGGCTGAGGAATGAAACGAAAATTATTCTGATTGATAATTTTCTCACTGCAGAGCATATGAGAAGACATTTTTTATCCAATTATGCTATTAGTTCCAATAAATTTCTGTCAATTGTCTTCTCACCCTCGGTATGAAATTTGAACAGAGAAAAATAACCGAATGTTCCGTACGGAAGTAGATTGAAAAATTTGTCAAAATTGCTATATCGTATGCCAATGCTGAAATTAGTAGCCGTTCAAGTAATTTGTGTGTATTTATACATACCTTTTTTGGTAGGAAAACAACATTATGGCCCTGATGTGTTGCCAGCATACAATGGGCACAAGCAGAGAAAGAGCAATCGTTACAAAAATAATCTATTATTGCAGTTGTGTGTTCGGTACAATGCTTCTCCTCGAATAAAGACTTGTCCTCACAATCCAGAAGCATAATTGTACTGTGTTTCTGATCTATATCCACATGATACTGTAAGAAAATGAATATTAAATTACATGCTACAAGAACATATCTAGATTTTCGTGTTCTGCGTGACTAATTTAAAAGAATCATTGTTACAATTTAATAAATCAAAAGTATGCGTAGACGAAATAAATAATCTGGAAACAACTTCAGTCAAACAAATTATAAAATGAAACAAATTTAGTATTATTATGTAGTTCAGTCATTACTGATTTCTTTTCTGTCTTTCGGCGACTGTAAATATCAAGACGATCAAGTCCCTGGGCAGTCACAGAGTATATTGAGGTGACAAAAAAATTCTATAGCAATAAAAAACAGACATCCTGTTCTAATTTTAGTGTTTCGTTCAGAGATATTTTGAATAAATTTGTTTTTGTGCATGTGCACTTGCATATGGAAGTATTACTTTTTATAATCCATATCTACTAAAAATTTTGATATAAGAATAATTGAGTTAGAAAAGCAAATTGTAAAATGATTATAGACAAACGAATTCTAATCATAATTACAAAAGTTAGACATTCAAAGGTATTTCATGAAACCGACAACCAAATTCTTGCAAGTTTGTATACTTGTTCATAATATCAACTTACGGTAGAATAACAATTCTGGCAGAATGATGCTTTGCAATCAAGATCTCGAAGAATCGCATGATAGCCGCATTGTGAACAGTGCTTTTCTTTGAAGGATTCTGGCTTGGACTCGGATAAGCTGTTCTTCGCAAATAATATATCTGCCTCAGCCCCGTAAGTTAGGTTTGGCTGACACGCGACTATTAAACCAACCACATAAACGTTCACCGGAGGCTGAAGATTTTTTGAAACACTCAACGATTCTGGCATCGGACCACACACCGGACAAGGATCTTTCTCGTGCTTTCTGACACATTGGTTACAGAACGGATGTCCACAAGCCAAGAGTAACGGCGTATTTGAACGTCGTAAATCATTGATATCTACAGATGAAAAATAGTTTGAATTCATTTCAATTCTACTCAATATTTTACGATGGAATTTTCTACGATTTGGTTTCCATTTGGAATTCCATCAACGATTTGGTAAAATAACTCGAGACAGAAACGTGAGGAATGAAAATTTAAAAAAACCACCGATACATGGAAAAAGTCGGAACTAATACGTGACCTTGAGCGGCGAGATTATTAAATTTAATTGCTGGATACAAAAAAACATCTTTTTTCTTCTACATCCATATTAACATGCATTACATTTAATATATTTTTCCACCGTATCGATAAAAATTTGAAAAATTGAAAAACTCTGGGAAAATGTAATTTTTTCGTGTCCAAGTATCGAATACGTATTTAAAATAGAAAACAAAGGCTGTGATGAGACATACTTTTGAGGATGAATTGATGACGGCAGTAGATACACGTGATATTTTTCAGCCTCGTTGTTGGATAAGTGACATTTGCTTGTTGATCCGTTTTATTAGAACGATGATTAAACATTTTGAGGACGTTTCAACATTAATCAAATTGAATTAAAGAAAAAAACGGAGTGTAATTATTTTTGCCGCGAACTACATTCGTCCAAAACGGTTGAACAGGAACAAAGCAACAAAGCTTTCACGTGTGCCCATCGGATACACTATACACTGCCTTCGGGCTATCTCGCCGGATCTCCGACCAATGACGAGCCGAGAAAATTTGTCACGATTGGCTGGAACGCGACTAACACGCTGAGCTAAATAATACCGGCACGCTCTTACAGTTTATGTTTACTTAACGTCCAGAATTCCAACCGAAATTATTCAATAACATAACTTGTGTTCTCCGTCAACACTACCAGCTCTGATCTATTTATTTTATCGTCTTTTTCGTCACTGTATCGAATACGATGCAAGACTATTGAGCGGTTTTCGCGTCGTATTCGAACTCGCTATGCGCCAGAGGTGTGTAGCTCGTTACTAGGCAACCGTCCACATCGCGTCAGATTCAACCCTGAACTCTCGGATTCACGTGTTGATCAGTACATAATTTCTGTGGAATACTTTGAAGAAAAATACCGCCGAAAACAACAACTTACGATTTACAATGCCACGTATATCAATGACATTGAAAAACGGATTATAAAAATTATTACGAAACATTATTTTCGAAATGCAGTTTCTACTGACAAAAAATAAGACAAAGCTGGTAAAATTTTCTTTATTCTCTCAAACGTATTTCCGCTCAAAATGTTTCTTTAAAATTCGCAAGAGGCTCCAAAGAATTTAACGACAACTTATTATACGTTCACTATTATTAAAAGAGTTTATTGATTTTTCGAATGATAATTCTGAAACCGAATTCAGTTTCTACTTGATAAGAAAAGAAAAATTCTGATTAGACCCGAGCACGTAAAAAGGTTGAGGAACAACAGTACGTACGTCGTTCTCGGCCGTATGAAAGTGTATAAAACGTACAAAGGGGAAACCCTAGAAGAACAAAAAGACGCTGCAAGAAGGCAGCACCGTACGGGGTCTCGCCACTCCCGCTGCGTCGCGGTCCAAAAGCCGATAAACCGAATCGTCCCGCGAGTGCTCCCGACCAATGATATTCAAAATAAATATCAAGAGTCAAGCTGTGATTTGTAAATTGTAACGAGGAGAGCTCCTGGGTGAATCGATTTCAGCCGAGGGAGCACGTGTTGCCACTTGTTGATTATCTACAGAAGGTGAGTTCAGTTGTATGAGGATAAACCTACGCAAATGACCGTTTACTCCAACGCGGTTTGAACTCACTTCAAGTTTTTTTTATACACTTTCGACATAAGATGAACCGAGTTCGAACCTAGATTAACGTTGGAAAAAACGAACCAAAAAGGAATTTCCAAAAATGTTCTATACGCTTCATAAGTTTCAAGTCCTAGAAACTTCAATTTTGCTTCTAGAAATACGAAGTTTTGCAGATATAATTTTTACTATTGCTCATAATAATCGCGTGTCAAATTATTTATATTTTATTTTCAGCCGTAAATAATTTACGCAAGAACTTCAGTAACATTTTTCAACAATTCTCGAAATTTCCTTGAATTTTGTCGTTCGTTAAAAAAAATTCAAATTCACTGGAACTTTCGTTGTTTCATAAAAGCTTCGATATTCAAGTAAAAGTTCGAAGATCATAAAAATGTTGTGATTACCGGAAATCGACAAATTTTCAGCTTGAATATTCTTTCCCTAATAACCTTTTTTTAACCCTCAATAGTCACACAGGGTATACTGGACCCCAGCCGTTTTTCAACCGATGATACCAAATAGAAATTTCGAGAAAATGGGACTTGTGGTCACCTCGGTCGACAGTTCGAACCTTTGAGAAGAGAGCAGCCTCATCGTTATTATTTGAAAGGGCCCGTTAGTTTAGCTTTGGTAGTCGATCAAGTCAGACCGTGCGAAGATCTGGGGCTGGGGTCCGACCCACCCCAGCGTGACAAATTTAACTAATACTACCTGAAAGCGTGATTTCTCAGGTTTATAGAACGAGTTGATTTTTTTTTTTTTTTTTTATTGAAAATTACGATTTTTACATCAATTTTTGTGAAAAAAGTCATTTTTCCTGCATTTTTTTCTTTGACGTTTTTTTTTTATTAAAAATAACACGAATAGAATAAAATCGTTATGGTCGTTTCTTAAAAGTTCAAAATACATTGCAGTATTTTTATTTTATTTTTTTTCTACAGTTTTTCAATTATTTATCGTCCCCGAATTGAATCTTTGAAATCGATTATTTTATGAGAATTACGACTCAGTTTTAAAATTATTTTGGTGAGAAACTCGAGTCACAGGGTAGCTTATTTATATTATTTCTCTTTAAGGGATAATAAAACTGGATATTAGTGGGATGTGGGGTCAGTAAAGTGTACGAATGCGCGTCTCATTCGGCTGTGTGGCTGCTATGCCCTTGCCCTTGAGCGTAACGCTTATTTGTATTGCCTCAAAGTGATGGCGCGCAGACTCGTCGGCCGAGTCCTCGCTGTCAGAACAAGTGTGTTGGCTTAATTTTCGTCAACGCATGAAACATAATTTCTGCCAATGAATTTTTTCCGAGATTTCTCAGAACAAGTAGAAAAACTCGTAAACTCCCTTGTGAAATATAAATCGAAGGCAACAAATATTCGAATTTCTATAAGATCGCATCGTAAATGGAACTTCGGTCATCGTTTTTTCGATTTCGAACGTTTTCCCATCCGGATAATTCGGCGGTGCTTGACAACAAATAAACTGGTTGACGAGGTCCCGTTGATCTGCTGATTTTTCGCCGAAGACCTCCTTGCTTCGTCGATGCACTACTTTCAGGCACTCACGTCGTTCTAACTCGTCTAATTGTAAGCCGTGTAGCCGTGACTAATCCATAGATTATGACGACCAGCGACGCGCGCACCCCCACCTCTTGCTGCCACAGTTGGGGAGAGGGAAGTGGGACTGCTGCGAGCGCTTCTCGATAACAAAACAGCGGTAGAGGGGGTAAAGGGTCTCGAGGCGAATAGCGACGAGTCCAACAAGAAGTAAACAACTTTCAGCGTGAAATAATAACACAAGTTAGGCTGAACCAGAATTTATTCGGATGGGTTATTAACCAAAAGGTAAAAACGACCAATAATTGAGTAAATAATTAAATCAAAATTTATTGTTCATCGAACAACCGGCAATACGGGAACTTTTTTATCTATTGATCGAAAAAAAGTCGTTCGAAAAAATCGCAATAAAAAAATAATACTCGAGATTAGAGTTAATATTCTGAGCCCGTAGAAATGTTCATGTTTAACTGTGAATATACGCGTGAACAATGATTAATTCAAAATATGCATTGCATATTCGAAATATGCATGAGCATATTTAGTGTTGTGGTGCACCATTACAAAACAAATATTCAAAGACGCACCCGAGTACAATCTCTGACAAAAGTGCACAGTATTTAAAGTTGCAGTGAGAGTACAATCTTCTACAAAATTACAAAATCTGCAAAATGCTTTCGCGTCGTCCTGAGTTCGGCAAAGCAACATTGTCATTTGTTCTGCAAAAAATTTATATTACTTACTGCTTTTACTGACTTTGCTCGAGTTCTCAGGGTTTTCGAGTTTTCCCATTCGTCGAAGCTGAGTCATACAATGAGAAGAAAAAATTTGTCGTACAAAATCCCATTTGATCCGACCAAAACCCAGTGGATTCGAATACTTTTTTTCGAACTGTACTTTCAATGAAAAAACTTTATTCCCACAATAGAAAACTTCAATTTTTCACCTCGTTTTTGACTTTCGAAGAGGAATAAAATTCGTGTATTCGTTGAGGGTTTTCTTAGCGAATTTGGTACGAAAATTTCGCCATCATTGTAACGGCTGATGAAACAATGCACCGAAGTTTTATCTCGAGTTTTATCGTCCTCGGTATCGCAGTCAATTTTTTAACTGAAAAAGCTTGGCAATAAAACTCTTTGGAAGTGACTGTAACTTGGGGTGCGTAGTTATGGGTGGCAGAAATTTTACAGGGGTAGATTTTCTTGAATAAATCATTTTCATTACGCATTCCCTAATACATGTATTGATTTATTTCGCGGCGCGCCTCGTTGCATTCCACCGCTTTACCGTTCGCCGCTTCACATCGAGTTGAGAAATACTTCGGTCCATATGCAACAAAATATAAATTTGTCAGGAGACCCTCTTGCTTTCGTGGACGAGGCCTCACCTTTCCGCTTTTTTTTTTACATTTTTATTTTTCAAATCTCATAGCCGGAAATCCCCGAAGTGATTTTTGGTGAAAAACTTTTGGAAAATGAAAAGAAAGCTCATAAGTCAATGAAAAAACATTCCCGTGAAACGAAGTTTCCATCTAGTGAGAAAATTTATCGATAAACGTGCGTAAAATGATCGATTCATTTCTCGTCGGACATTAAACGTGAATGCATTCCCTTTGAGTGAGGTTCGAAGCTCGATTACCCGAAGTCGAGCGTTGTGGACCCGATTTCAGTAGTCGAGGATCGAGCATGATTCAAAGGAAACGCATTCTTCGTCAGATTTGTTTCGACACAACTCAGCCACTCGCCGTTTAATTAGAATTTTAACCAATTGATCGGCCCACCTCGCACACTGTTGAAAAACTTTTTCCAAAAAAATAAATTATAAAAAATATTGCTACGAAGTAAATATGTTTTTGACATAAATTTAATGTTTTTATAAAAACAAATATAAATTTATTAAAATCAATGGGCCGTTAATAGACGAGATTGCACGTTCACTACAAACAATGCGTCCATCAAAATAAAAACCACGAAAATTTATGATTTGCTATTGGCAGAACTCCTGTATTCAATTCAAGTAACGGTATTTAGTTTCAAAAAGCTTTAAACCATAAACTTCCCCTAGGAAAAAAAGGTTGGGACAAGTACATTGATGGTCCCTCGTTTGCTGATAATTCCATCCATAAAAAAAACTTTGAAAAAAATGAAAAAAAATTGTAAAAACAATTATTTTATGAAAAAAAATACAGAACAATTCGAAAAAAATTTCACAAATCTTGAAAAAACATTATATTTAAAAAAAAACTAATCTGTATCTATTTTTTAAAGTGTCAAAAGAATCAAATAACAAGTAAAAAATAAAAAACCGAAAAATCGCGCTTAAAATCATTTTGGAAACCGATGCCTCATTCTTCTTATTTGATTCGAACAGCTAAATCAATTGAAAAAAATTCCATCTAATTTATGTGCAGCATTAAAATTTATTATATCAATTCGAGGCCAAATATTTTCTATTTCAAAAAGCTTTATTATAACGACTAATCAATAACTGCCAAAAAAATGATTCATTGGACGTAACATATTTTTTAATCCAACTCAAATGAAAATATTTTTGAATTTCCCTCAAATAATTCGAATTACTTGGAAAAAGAAATTTTTTTAACAGGGCCCGGCATCAATCTTTTGTTGAACCGAAAATGAATCCGTGCGCCTGGGCTGATGATTCTGTTGCGGAACGAAAGAAACATTTAAATGTGTGCACGTCGAGCAATTATTCAACTCGCTTACGCACTTTGGAAAATAGCAGAAAATGGGTATCAATTCACAAGGAATTAATGAAGCGAAGGTGAGCAGGCTTTTGATCATTTCTTTGGAAAGTTCATTCAGAAAATCGCGTTCCACTTGGACTCGTTTCGATTTCTCTTTCAATGTCACGGTCTCAGCGTTCCTGTTTCAGCATTTCCGAATGCAGCACCGAGAAGACCAGATTTTCTTGGGGACCGAAATAATAGAGGAGACCGGGGCAAAACGAGATACCTAAGGAAATATTGAGCTTTTCAGAAGTTTGGGAAGCTCTGTCTATTTTTTACTCCCAAAAACTAAGAAATGTACTGGAATTCTTTTCAATCTTCAAAAAAAAAAAAAATTCCGAGTCAAAAAGGGCTACCCCTCAAAAACTCATGAAATTTTTTTTTACTCTGATTTTAATTTAATGCACCTTGGGTGCATTTTGCACCCGTAACCGAGCGCTTCCGACTTACCACTGTAAGCGTTGAAAGCGACCTCGGCGCTTACAGCGCTCAAACGTAAGTCGAGCGCACGCTGTGAGCGCTCTCAGCGCTTACAACGCTCTAACGTACGTCGAACGCACCCTCTGTAATTCAATTCAAAATTAATTATATGCATAATAACGAAGATTGCCAATGTTTATTTTGTAAAAATTTATATTCTTTATCCATTGAATCATGGATTCAGTGCCAAAATTGTGCGGAGTGTAATCGTAGATATACAAATACTTTTTGTATATCTGTGCAAAAACGTTTCCACTTTGGAAGTGATGTAAAAAAAAGAGAATTTGAAAAAAACAAATTTTTTGAAAAAAAAATCAAAATCCAAAAAAACCAGATATTTTGGAAAAAATATGTTTCGTGTTCTTTTCGGGCAAGTTAAAAATTGAAAAAAAAGACAAAAAATTTCTCTCATTTTTCGGGTATCCCGTTTTGCCCTAGTCTCGTCTAATCTGATACACACATTCAGCAAAATGATTTCGTCCAGGTGAGAAAATTTCGCAAATTACGATTTTTAAAAAAATTGATTTTCAGTGAAACAACATGAAACGGACTTTCCTAATACGTTTTCCGAGTGTTTCAGGCCAGATTAATGTGGCTGACACTCTTGAGAGGTCTCAAGAGAATACCAGAGTCAGCGAGAAAGGAGCAGCACGAACTTGTGAGAATAGAGGAGATAAGAAAATTCGAAAGTTCAACAGGGTCGAGCATATTTGATGGAAATTTCAATTTCCCTCCGAAAAATCCACCACGATTCAAACGGCGCATGAATATGTGTTTTAGGGGGGAAACCACATTAGAAAGAGCTGTTTAAAACTGATTTTTTGTGATTTTTTTTGGGTGGGAAGAATTAATTAGAATTTAATCAAATTTTGACATCATTTCATTTATATTTCGAACTATTGTTATGATTTTTTTTACATAATTTCATCCAAAAATAACAACGTTACACTGTGATGTCCGCTGAAGGTTGTTAGTTTCGTTTTCCAATTGCGTACACTGTAGTCATTCCGATTTTCATCCGAAATCAAAAAGGTTTTGATTTTACATTAATAACTTATTTTCTAAGAATATGAATCTCAATGTAGGTGAAAATAATGAAAATTAATATTTTTTCAGGCGTTGGAACAATTTACTTCGATTTTCACGATTTTTTTCTCTAATTATGCGAAGAAAAATACCCTTAAAATCATATCATTTCACAAGTTGGTTCACATAATTCGTAATTTTATAAAGAATCATACTGTCCATTTCCATAATGATCGGTTCTATACTTTTTGAGTTACATTGTACGCAAATGTGAAAAAAGTCATTTCGAGATAAACGCGTTTGAAAAATAAATTCTCGGAAACTAGAAATTCAAGGAAGTGGTTTCCCCCCTTAATAAATAAATTGATGGACTTACTATTCCGTCAACGTGGCTCTCGAGCCAGGGTAAGGTGCCAGAATGCAATGGCTCGACCGGAAATAATTACGAAATCGTCGTTTTCATCCTGAAAGACTTGCAAAAGTGCACAAAAAAGGATAATCCACGTATCGAGAAAGACGAATCGATGGCGAATCATTTTGAAAATCGATTTATGTTCGTGCTGATCACAGCATTCTTGATTCGAAACGCAAACAAAATTTGCGATTTTTTTATTCTCGTTAATCTAGAAGCCTTTTCACAGACGTTGCACGCGCTTATCGGAGATTAGCGTAAGAACTCTCATCAACGGAACGTCCTCAACGCGATATGCGTCGACCTACGAATAGCGTCGAATCAGGCACCGAGGGACTCATTTACAATCAATTCGATTCTGGTCAGGGATCAACTCGAGTAATTGGGATCAGGATTCAATAACGAGGTATCAAAACCGCCCACTGGTTCATGCGCTTTGCTTGACCCTTCTGTTCTAAGCTCCACATTTTTTTTCAATTATAGAATCGAAAAGCCTTGCAGGGACTGATCGATATAGTGGCTCATGGCAACGAAGAAACATCAGCCTGCTCTGAGAGCGAAAGTAGAGTCGATGTCCACCAAGCTGTAAGAGGATGTAGGTCGGTGGGTGGTGAAATCTTGTCCTCGGATTTATCGAGTAGACTGAATTCAATATATGCAAGAAGAGATGATTGTTGATGACTAAGGAATCACTGTCCACTCGGGTTATTCAGTTCATCAAATTTTCCACTCGGAGCTATGTTGGAACGAGCATGAAGGGAGGCAACGATGAAAGCTGCCCAGCGACGGAGGTTCGCTTCGAATGAGTCGAGTTTTATTCATGACGAAGACGAAGGTCAGTCATGCTGCAGCGTAGAAACAAAAATGAAGATGCGAAAAGCCTCTTGATCCCGGCTCTGTAAATGGTCGGCAACGCAGAAGATTTCCGTCGCCACAGAACAGAGGAAAGAGTTAATTAGACAAAGCGATAGCGTCATCTCTGTTCCAGAACTAGAAGCAAATTTGTCCATTTTTTTCGACAAGTTGACGCACGAGCAGAAGAGGTCGAGTATCATCAAAGATGAATCAAAATTCTCCGAACTTGGGAAAAAGTTGGAATATGCATTTCCATCAATAATAACATTTCGTAGATATTTCCGACATTCAAAATTCTTGGAAGTACTACCGTGGAGATTTTTTGTATGGTTTAAAAACTGTCTGAGTGGAACAAGGTAAATTCACGTTTTCGTGGAATTCACACGAGGAAAAATGATTGTCGAGTTCCAGGTAATCAGCAAATTCCACAATTGGAGACGAGACCGAGGTGAGGGATTTGAATTTTTCGAGTAACACACGATGCACGAATATCATTCAGTTCGAGAACTGCACGTCGGATTCTATGAAGCCTGAAGGGAGGAAACCTGAAGATAAATTAACAGAGCCCTAGACAGGGACTGCGATGCTCGGAAATTCTAGTCCTGACGTTGTCCTCGATTTTCCAAGGGATGTAGGTCAGATCTCGGTACTCCCGTTTCATTAATTCATGTTTTTTTTCCAGCTTCGTAAATACTGTCGTTCAACACTGCTTCTTCTGACTTTATACTGTGGAACGTGAAAAAAAAAAGAACCATTGTGCGCCACAGCGCTCTGGCCAAAAACAGAGGCTGGAAGATGTTTTTGCTGTAAAATTTCCGGCAGCGTTACTGGTCCGGACTGGTGCTTCCCCTTACAGATCCGGGTCAAACAACATTGAAACCGAATGTCATGGACGAGGGCTTGGATTAGGAAGGATGGAAACGTCGAGCAACTCGGAGCACTGCACACGAAGTGAAAAAGAATTTTGTGAGTATTTTTTGAATGATTCACCAGAAGCAACTCAAGTTGTTAACACTTGCATTAAAATGTTGATCATGGCAAAGAAAATCTGCGGAATTTTGTAAACCCCAAGAAAGTTTCATCGATTTATTCCTCTCGGACTATTTTCGCAATTCCATCGTACCCTTTTTATCTTCATTTTCATTGGATCCCACAATTCTTGAAATACAGCGAATTGACCCGAAACGATAGAGGGAAAGTAAAGCTAGTAACCAGCGTGGGTTTTGGCGCCAGACGAACGTTTGATTACTTCTGGTAGTTTTCCAACATTCCGCTTCCGACGATTGCAGTGGATGATAGCCCATCGGTGAATTCAGTATGGTCTTACGTATCCCAAACATGGCATTCACTGAAAAGCAAAGGACCTTTGCTATTCGAATCGGAGAGAGAGGATGCACATTGGATTTTTCTTTTGGCCCACTCTTTCTTCGTGGAGAGCTTCAGTCCAGTTGATTACGAATTCACTAACGCGATGAATGACGTTCAAATGTTTTATTATCCACAGTGAAATCTACCAATTGTTTTTAAAATATATTCGACTCGCAAGCTCCTTGGCAAATTCAAAATTGGTGGCCCTTCATCGAAGCCAAGAAATCGAGTGAATCCAGGGAAGGTGCGAGCCCAATTTTGTGATCGATTCCATTAGGCGAAAGTTAATTAACCAATCGAATATTTTCTATTTCAGATTGGCAAATGAGCCTGAGTTAAGCAACTCTTTGGTGTCTTTTGACGTAACATCGCACCAGTTATCAGTTGGGACTCGAGTTTGTTTGCGATCCTGTGAAAAGTGAGCCTCCCCAAAGAACAGAAGGACCGATTATCTTTCTGCTCATATTTGCCGGAGATGAGGAAGGTCTGATGCACGGAGAAATGGAATTATGATTCATGGGTTTATCTTCAGAGGTCTCGGAAGTAGTGCCGAGAGCGTGAAGAGTAGTTACACAGCGGAGCGAGCATCGACAACAGACAGTGAATAGGATCGATGAATTATTTGCCTTGGTGGAGGACACTGCCGCGACGAGGAGGGTGGGAGTGGTCGGGGAGGGCGGCGCGGGGTTCAGAGGTATCACTGGAAATATAGGGATGGTGGGTGGCCAGGAGAGGGCTATTGCGACAGTAACCAGGGAGTGCATACTACAAGCGTATGAGAATAGCGAGGAAGGTATGAGGCATGGGAGGGAGACACAGCGACAGGTAGATACAGAGATTCGGTGGGGCGTGAAGCCATCGGTTGAAATTTTCATCGGCTTTCGTGTGTTCGCATCGATTATTTATTCACGAGCTAACGAACGAACGACTGACCGGACAAACGGGGGAGAATGCCAGGTACGGTACGCACGAGAGGGTAAAAAGAGTGCTGTGTGTAGGATTGAGGAATGAAAATAAAAGAGTTGGCCAAAAATGTGGCTCAACAAGCGATGGGCAAGAGGGAGCGAGAGAGAGGGGAGGAGGAGGAGGAGGAGGCGAAGGCAAGGAAAGCGAGTGAATAAAAACTGCGAGACTTCGGTGCAAAAGTAAAAACGTAAAAACAAAATACGCAACATAGAGACAGCCTACTTTCTGTACGGCCGAACCGACGCTCGACGCAAATTTCAAACGCGTCTGCCAAACCTTTGCAACTAAATGCATCCTTCTCCCCGTTCTTTCCTCCCCACTGAATCACGCGATCTCACCGCGACGAGGCAAAATGCGCGTGTCGAGAAGCCTTAGAGCAACCTTCACCGAAAGCAGCCGGTCTCCGCTTCTGCCCAACTTCAATGCCAAAGCCACCGAGCCAGCGTTATTGTAGTTCCTTCCACCCCATCTCCAACCCCCGCCCTTCTGCCCCTCTCTCTTTCGCTCCTCAAGCTGGCCTCCTCGCCCGAGATTGGTCGTATCAGATTTCATTTTCCGTTTCCGCTTTCCCGTGTAAAGTAAAAAGCATTTTGAGAAAACGAACTTGTACAGGGGAGGAGGACACGGAGTCCGGAAAAAAAGAGAAAAGGAAATGCATTGCCGGGTGAAAAATGCTTGGAAGAGGGCCAAAACCAAACATTGGACGTACCGTCCCGGGGCCGCAGTGGTCATCGCTTTGATATCGTTCCACCACAGACAATCCGCTAAGTTTGTTTTTCCCCAAACTTTTTCGTGTCATTTCGTGACCACTTTATATTCTTTCTTTTTCCTCCTTTTTCCTTTACCATATAACACAAGTTTCAATAACTTAATACTTCCATTCTTCGTCCTGCAATTTCAACAATCGTTACTTCCTTTTTCATAAATATTTATTATTACTTCGAACAAATTCTGTGCTGGCTGTAGCCTAAGAATTCGTTGAATGCGAACGTTCGAGTCGATTCGACGTGATAATTTCTCTAACGTTATTTTAAATAATAAAAACAAACGTCATTCGAACTGATGGATGAATGTGAAAACTCACCTGAACGATCATTCTCATCACGATTTTTCTCATCATACATTTTCGCAAAATCTATTGACAATTATCCTTCGCTGTCGTTCTTTCCTGTTCGTGGCTCCTCGCTAAAAAGAGAAAAGTTGGCCAAGAGGTCGAGAAATGATGCCGGAATTTTTATTAAAATTGGAAGTCCTAGGAGCTTTTGACAAGATCCACAAAATCGAAAATAATCGTTGTCCGAGTTGAATAAGCGATTCGATTCAATGCTTCCTGCTTAATTTAGGGCAAAAGGGAAACTTTGAAAACGTCCGAGAACGAGCTGGTTGAACATTGAATACATTAAACATCTTCAGCTGCATGAAATTTCATTGAATTTTTTCTGTTTGACAGTGGAAGAAAAAAGGTCGGAGGCGAGAGACAACAAGGAGTTGTCAACTCTTCGAATCTCCTTTCGTGTATGCAAACATCTGCAGGTGTATTTGCCATAAGGTCTCGACGATGGATGGAGGAAAGAGCGCGAAGAGGGAGCTCGTCTGTTCGACTTCTATACATCGCTTCTAGTCTCTACGCTAAAAGAGTGGCGACTCTCCAAGAAGAACGAGTGATGGAGATACTCCGTTTGCCTCGAGGAAGAAGTCACCGGTTTTCATGGATGAGTATATAAGCCGCTATATATCTGTGTGCACATATAGCGCCATCTTCTTTTCCAAGTAAATCACACAATCTCTCGGTCTCTATCTTGAGAATTGCATTCGAAATCCAGGAGCTCGAATGAAGCAGAGCCCGGGCAGGAAGTAATAACGAAATGATAGAGTCGAGAGAGCGGGGAATTTTTATGGATAAATCGATGTTGCACGCGCCGAGTAAGAAGTGGGCGTGAGACCTCGAGCCCTAGCTATAGCAGGGCGCGCGTACCCGACTGCTCTCGGCTACTTCGCACTCGATGCTTCCTCGTGTAGTGATTGGCTACCAAAACCAATCTTTCAGTCCTCGATCGTTATTCAGCTAATCCAACGGGATTAAATACTTATCGATTTTGCAAAAACCTAACTATTTCGGTTGCCTGGTGTCACCGGAGCGAAAGGATACAACGACATTTTGAGGGAGAGTTTCCACCGGAAACTTTCCGAACCTCGGTTTCAACCATTTTCGAGAAAATGGTCCAAACTTCTGTAATCTTTCATTAGTTACAGTATTTTGGAAGCTGTTGGAAGTTCTGAGCTTCTAATCCACTTTTCGCTTCGAGACCAATTGCAGCTCGGAAGCTTGTCACTTATCGAGGATCTGCTCAACTTTTTCTTCGCACAAAGAAAGTGGGGTTACTCAATTGATATCGTGTGGGACTGTGACTCCGACTGAGCTTCGTATTCGACAACAGTTTTGAATTTTCGTTTCATTTTCCCTGATCGAATTTACGAGGAGTAATTGTGTAAGTTGGATTAGTTGCGTAGCTCAAAACGTTGAAATTTGCTCCATTGGGGTGTCTCTTCCTCCTGGATAAACCGAAATGGCGTGTACGGAACGCGAGAAAGCAAAAAACTTTATTAAACCACGTTGAAAGGCCAACTTTCGATCCCTGCTTGGCGCTGGAGCATTGGAGAACTATTGACTAGATCTGCACAAAATTTAGGACGCTTAAGAATAGAAAATCTACCAAAGCCTCATTTTTCTCGATGCTCCATCGACGTGAGTTCCAATATTATGAAATCTTAATAACAAATCACAATAATAGACCAGCTCAAATTTACATCGTTGGAAGGCGGTGGGATTCCTTTGTCGTTTTATTGAGGCTGTGCCCTAAATCGTGCACGCAGGACCCTTTAGCCAAGTCGCATTTTATTTTATGTTCTTTCCAAAATGAGAAAGAAGTGCCAAGCACTGGAAAGATATTCGGCATACTTCTTGGAGAATTGGATCAGCATCATTCCATTTGCTCTGGGGATGCCCAGGCTTCGGAGCTATTCCATGCCATTCCTCGAAAGTGCAACTTGCAGTCAATATTGAACTTTTGTAAAGGCTTCGTGCCTGGGCCCGAGGTCCTTCTCGCCATCACTTTTCGTTCGTCCGTTGAAATGCGTTCTTCACTGTACTTGGCCAGTCCAAGAATTTGTTAAATCTTGAAAAACCTGCGCAGTCGATCCCTCAAGGGTTGCCAGTCTACGAACGGAACTGGAATTTGTTGCTTTCTATTGGGAGAATCCAGTGTCTACAGAAAGGGGATCCCTGCACTTGGGTTCAAGACAGTTTGCACGCTTGAGCTCATTCTTGGATGTTGGACGAATGCGACATGGTAACAAATTTGAGTCTTACCCTATAGCACCGTAAGCACATTCTGATGTCATTCTACAAACGTTTTTTGGGTTTCAGAGTCCACTGGAGTTTCCATGCGCCAGGTCGAAGTCGTTGGAACAATTAAGTTGTTCTTAAGGGCTGCGAACAGTGTAAACGTTGGAATTATAGGTGTTTTTTTTTGTTTATTTTATAAATAAAAATTTGTTGGATGAATTTGAGTGAAACGTTGTACACGTCTATTGCATACTCAAAATACTGGAAAAAAAATTTTTTGTAAGTTGTTCTCATCGTATTCTTTTTTTGTACAATTTTTTGTACAATTCTCAAAAACGGAACATCTCGGGAAAAAAAAAACCAAAAAGATTCTTAAAATATGTGCTACAAGCTAGCGCATGACGTAGGGAATCTGAAAAATATTGTTTAGAAAAAGAATGGCGACCATTTGAAGAAAAAAATCACAATTTTTGTGGATTTCTCAGTAGAAAATTGTTTATAAAAGAAAAAAGAGTTATCAAAAAACGGCTGCGTCATGCTGAAAACATAAGATTTCCCACACAATTGTACAAAAATATACCATTAAAAAAATAAAATTATTCCAGTACTTCTGAGTATGTAGAAGATGTGTTTTTAATTCATAAAATAAACAAAAAAAGACTCGAAATTCCAACGTTCATAGCCCTTAATCGCTGCAACAAAACTCTTGGTTATGGTCCCACGATTGTTTTTCACAGCGAGTAATGCCGGGATTTTACGGATTGACTCATTTTCCAATAACAATCCGAATGAAAAAGAGAAAAAGCGAGCTGCTGGCGGAGCTCAAAATAGCTTCACATCTCGGGGAATGAATTATGAAAAGGCCATTTTCACACACGCACATGCTCGGGGTATAAAAACGTTTTAAAATTTTAAGAGCATTTTATTCGAACATTTTACCATGTTAAAAATGAATTTCTACACAGGGAGTTAAACATCGGAGCTAATTAGGTAGCGCAGTTATTAACGATCGATAACGAGGTTCCGATTTTCAGAGGATTAATCCCCGCTGGTCAGATCGCGCGTGAAAAAGGCGATAAATTCTCCGGAATTAACATTCCAGGATTTCCCGTCGAGTATTCCATCGAAATTAGTCATTTAATGATTGTAATTACATGGACTTTGAAAATGACAGTTCGTCGGAGGTAGAATTGAAATTGTAATTGTGGAACGTCGTGGACAATATTCCAGCCGAATATGTCCAGTGTAACTCGTAGCTCGGAGGTGCTAACAGCTGCTATAATCGAGACTCTGTTTGCAGTTCGTTCAACCACACGTTGCTCCAAGTTCCACTGTCGTTCAATGGTGAAGCCCTGGACGCTTTGCACCACGGAACGTCGTACGAGAACGCGCTGGTATAACGGGACGCGATGGAGAAGGAAACGGCGCTAGAGAGCTGGACCGAGCAAATAGTCGAGCTCCCTCGTTGGCTATCGCTAAGTAAATAAAACAAGAATCCGGATTATGCTGGCTCTGATGAGTTCCCGTAACGCTTTCCGTTGATACGTCTTAACGGTTGCGCACGAACGAGCGGAAGAAGAGAGCAAAGCGACAAACGAGTATGACTTTTGGCCAAAGGAGAAAGGCGGCTTCTCGCTGTGCCAGGGCAGCAGCAAACCCATCGGACCAGCGATAAATCTTCACTGTAGGCCACCACGGCCTTGAATGTCTACGCCGAGCAACCTAGACCTTGCCTAGCTGCTCCGTAGTAGGTCTCACGGCTGGGGTCATCGACCCGCTTCCTTTCCGGAGGACTGAGGCTCACAGAACCAGCACCTTCGGTCTAACGATCCGTGCCACACGTTTTCTGTTATTCCAACAATGCTTATTCATCGAGCGATCTTTGGCTCTGGCTTCGCCATCAATTTTCTCGGTTTAACTTCGCTTCAATTTCTCTTTTACAGATACGTCGGCGATGAAGGGTGAAGTGACACGAAGTGTCCGGGGCGCCTTCTATTGATCGAACATTCTCGATAAAGCTTCGTGCAAGGCCACAGAGTTCCAGGACTTTTGGTCCAAAGACACTCTCCGCTGTTGCTGTGTCTGCGTTTCAAAAGAGTTCCAGCAGCCCGCGTCAACCAAGTCGGAATTATTCATCCCACAAGTACGCCCGACTCGCTAAAATCGATAAAATATGAGAAAACGCATAAGTCAAAATGTGTTTTCATACGGAAGAACAGAAAGACGATCGAGCGGCTGCCGACTTAAGAAAATGCAGAATTCACGCTCGATAAAGTGAAAAAATTGAGTCTGTATTTTTCACGATTTTGGTTCATGTTCACGCGTAAGTTGTGACGTAATTTATTGTTGATTTCCATTAACTCCAGTCACCAATTTCGTGGTTGTTTTATCACAAATAAATACTATTTGCATGTCGAGACTCTGCTCAAGTAGCTGTGCAAAATCACTTTGTACTTCCGACGGTTAACAAAATTGGGAAAATTCACCACGACGCAGTGTCATCCACGCAAAATTTTTTGTCCATTTCACCAAGAATTTGTCCAGTTAGAAGTTTTCTAGTGCAACGTGCAAGACATTCGTTCGCCATTTGAACATTCACGTTACTTCGACGTGTGCATGGAAAGAAAGTTGTGTGCAAAATTGCAGGGAGTTTATTGGCATTATTAAATGACAATATTTACGAATTTTGATGAAATTTAAATGGGGAATTAGCAGGTCTGCAGGGAAAACGCTCATAGAGTAGCGCTGTGATACCGGGGACCTGGGGTGGGAAAGAAATTTTTGATAAAATTAACTCCCCCATGCATCAGTGGATTAAATACTAATAACTATAATGAAAAATTTCATTGCAGTTTCGAAATTCTGGACAGGATGTTCCAGGCTCGGAGGCAGGATTCCGGTTATCGAAATGAACGTGGAAACAATCGAGCTCGGGAATAATTGGAAGGATGGTGAATTTTGTAATAATAGAGGTTTGATCTGCGAGCAGAGAAGCTGCACACTATGCACTGCTGCAGTGCCACTACAACAGTACTATTTCTATTGATATATAGACAGAGATAGAGGGATGCGTAAGACTCGCGCGGCAATTCACCGACACACTCACAAAAAGACATTAAATCTCGTTGACTCGCGCGAACACGGTCCTGAACTTCACCGCCAACGATAAAACCGTCGACGTATTTTCTCGAGCTCTTCGCTCCGCTCACATCAGCGTCCCCATTGGCATCGGTTTTCTTCTCGGCTCTTTTACCATTTCTCTTTCGCGGTCGCTCTCGGAAAAGGCAAACGCTTCGGGTTCTTATCCCGGTTTTACGGCACAACCTGTTCGTCTAGCACCGTAAGGGCCTCGGCTTTTATGACTTTTAATTTCCGTCTTGCAGACTCGCCGAGCGCGCGCGCGCGCGGCCTTTACGCTGTTCTTCGCTTCCCGTAATTCGAACAGCATTCGTTCTACAAAGAACCCCATCCTTTTATCCTGCTAATTCCCCCACCTACAACTTTCTCATATCGAAAATCTATAACTCGATGTTCGAGTTGATGTTCAGCATGCTCCTCTGTTTTGTCAAGTGAGTCTAAATCCCTCGAAGAATAAGTGACGCTGCAGGCTCTCCTGCATCCTCCCTTTCCTCTCTCTCTCTCTCTCTCTCTCTCTCTCTCCTCATGTCCTCTTTCTCTTTTTCTCTTTCCCTCGAGCTCCTCGATTTCTCGACTGATTATTTCCGTCCATCGACGAGAAAATAACCACGGACGTGGATTAAATTACTGAGCTGTCCAACGGCTCATAAATACGCGATCCGTTCGATACCCTGCTTCAAATTTCATCCGATCATTTCGCTATTGAGATTATCAATAAAAATACCAATAATTCATTTCCATTGAGATGGACTCACCGAAAATCTCTTTAAATGACAATAATGAGCCTCGACTGCGAATTCTCCAAGTAATAGACATCTGACTAGCTAATCATTGGGTGTTGGGGACGTTGTGTTCGAATCGACATCTTCAAAGTTCCATCCAAGAGTTCACACACGTTCATTATATTATACGAAACTTCTTTGGGTAGCAAAACACAAACGTGTCGTTTCGTTTTCTCAGCACGAAATGAGCATTTTTTTCGAGTGTTTTTTTCCTTTCATTCCGTCTCTGAACGTTTTTGAAATGTGGTGCAAATCTTGTTCAAATACTTCGAGAAGCAAATGTAAAATTTTCGTTCAATTGTCTCTGTTCCTTCGATACAAAATTCATTTGGTTCGGTCACGATGTCGCGATATTTTGAATTATTTTGCAACAACACCACAAAACCGTATCACTTATCACGGCCTGGGTACGCGTGGATCCACCGGCCAATCACCACTTCGACGGACAGAATTTTAAGCTCCAACCGCTTGCTATTCGCGGCACGTTGCTCGTCGAACACTTCCTGAAGAGCTTGCGATGTTTTATGCATTTCAATTCACCCGTGAAAACAACCCCTTTCACCGTGATCGTGACCCATTGAAAATGAAGTCAGAAAAATGGAAAATTAACTAGCGCTTATTAGTTGCTCGACGCGACTCACTTTCGTGGACTTCCGATTTTCATGGCGTTCTCACAAATATTCACAGGGATCGACGCTTCTGCGAGTACCAATCTTCCGTACACGGAGAGACTTTTGTAGCAAAAATTACTATGTTTTTATAGTAACGTCGGACCACATCTATATTATAATAATAATCGTTACAGAGTGTGTCAAATAATGCAAAAGTTTGGGGCACCATTACCACAGTCCATAGTAAATAACGCGCTGTACTATATCAAAAATCAACACCGAACGAATTTTGATCAAAAACATAGTAAATAATGAAATGATTTGATGAAAATTTAGGAGATAACGTAGCAGTCGTTTCTCTGTGCTATACGAAAAATTGCATAGTTTCGTATTTTCCCTTTTACCGCACTAAATTTTACTCAATGACATAGCAAAATTCATGCGCCGACCAATATGAGGCGTTGCTCCGTATAAACATGAAAATTAACCAGTGGCACATAGCAAAATTTCAAGCAATTTGTCCAGTCCGATTCACCAATTTTTAACATTTCGCCAAAGACACGAGTGACGTTCGGATATCGATACATCGTTCGATGTAAGAATTTTCCAGACCTAAATTTTGCCTGTCGTACATAGTAAAATTTGAGAGAAGTGCTTTCGGCATCAAAATTACTATGCACTTTGGTGAAATGTAATAGAATGGCGAAATAGAACAGCGCTGCTACAAAACATAGCTAATTTTTCTAGCAATTCATGCGAAATATTCGTATAAAAATTTCTCCGTGTATCGAGCCGATGGTTGGAGAATGAAAAAATTGCAAATTGTAAGTTCATGAAGAGTCTACCGATGGAAAACTCAATTTTATTGTATTTTTTATGGATTTTAGAACAAACATTAAAATTGTGAAAATATTTAGTGGAGACCGGGGTAAAGTGGGGTACTTGGAAAGTTACAGAAAAGTTTTGATCTATTCCACAATTTTTCATATTATATGCCAAAAGTGAGAAAAATGGAATTCTTTCAATATTTTTTTCTCCATCGATTTTTATCGAATTTCGTTTTTTTTTCTCGCTCATTATACACTTTTGTACAATCAACTTATCATTAAATTAAAATTGTAGTAAAAGAAAATTACACTAGTTTTCGATCGTACCTTGTCGCGCCTCGATTTTTTTTCACAAGTTGCAAAAAATTACAGAAGATTTTTTGGTGTTTGAGAGCAAAAAATGTACGAAAATCGTCAAACTCTTAGTACGATATTTTCTCAGGTACCCTGTTTCTCTGGTCGGTCAATAGAAAATATGAATTCGGTTGTACGTCCCAGAGGACTTGAGTGTCCTAGTGCATTAATAAACATTCTATTCTATTCGTCGAAAAGGTCTCGGCTCGAAGGAAATATAAGTCACAAGACACGTGTCCTCTCTCCAGATTTATTTTCTCTCGTCGTGCAGTAATCTTGGGCTGCTTTCAAGACTCCTGCTCCGCGGTGGCTGGACTCATTCTCATTCGGTTGTCGGAGCCTCCAACATCTCCTCGTCGTAGAAGCTCCGAGAACTTAATTTCCAGAGATATGAAACATGTGCAAAAGGAAAGCAGAATCGAGGGGGAGGAAGATGCGTCGACTCGAGAAAAAAAATGAACTCCCCAATCTCCGGCGGGTAGCTCGACGTCGAGCAGTTGCTAAAGCACAGAATACAGCGATCAGTCTACTACTCGAGTTTAAAATAGTTCAATTCATTCAGGGGTTTCCGGGATACGAAGAGCTGGCGTGCTGCAGAGACGATTTATCTCCGTGTAACGGGTAATAACGACAATTTGGCCTCGTTTATCACCACTTGTAGCTTCCACCCTTGGTCACCCTCTGCCGCAGGCAAGGTAGATGTGCTTCTCCCATTATATATACATTTGTATGGGCTCTCCTGCGCAGAGCACACACAATCTTAGCCCGACAACGGGACTCCATCGACCCCCGACCGAATGACACTCCTCCCATTTGTTTCCTTTGATTTATCATGCTTGCATTGCTTAACGTAACTGCAAATAGATTTTGTCACATTGAGAGCAGTGAATTATTCAGTGTGGCAATTATTTCGTGTTAACAAACGGAGCTTCACTTTATGGAAAAGTGAAAGTTTTTTTATACGACTTTTGAGATATTTTAGCTTCGTTGGGCTTGGAGGAATAATTTTTTCATTTGAATATTGTTCTTTTCTTGAACGACGACTAATTTCTTATGTGTGCTCTGAGTCTAAAGATATTTTTATCTTGAAATTCGACGAATTTCCAACTGAAGTGAGAAATATGAGAAATTTTTTGTTCTCTTTTATACTATTCGTTATATTCGTTGGAGCATTTTCAAATGCGATAGTACTCAATCGTATCTTCGTGAGTGTGCCCTTCGGTAATATGGAAAATCGTGGTGGCTGGAATACAAAGATTCGAAGAATGCGTGGTTCACAAAGCGTTTTCCCCGTTTGCTAAAATTACACGTTTTTAACTGAAATTGATTGAAAAATTTAATCTTTTGGAATTGATAAATTTTAGTCATTTTCGTGAGTCCAGTGAGGCCACGCTAATTTTTTTTGACAAAAATTTCAAACGATTCCGGTCGTACTGATTATTCTACTCGCAGATGCCAAAAAAAAGGTTTTCACGCATCTTTTGCATTGTCAACTCCTGACACAAGACTCGGGCTATGCGACGTTGAGCGACTTTTATAAAGCACGTATCTCCATTCCAGAACATCTCCTGTCTCCCTCGCGGCTGGTGCATTCGCACGCAGCAGACCTCTCGCTTCCTCGAGACACGTGTACGCTGCAAAGCAGCCCCTCACCTCGCTCGTGGGCGCATGAGCCCCACCCTTGCGAACAATTCGCGATGTAGCGCGCACAACCAGCCTACAGTCTCGCTCCGCGTAACTTCCTCGCCAAACTCGACGTTCCTTTTGCTATTTTAATCGATATAATTCCTTCGGAATTGTGGATTTGGCAATGAGGAACCTCCGACGGATCCGCGGAGGAGAATTTTCAGGGATGAAAGACTCCGGCACATCGGAGAGCACAGTGCAAAATTTCACGAATTTTTCTCCGTTTGCGGAGAACCTTTTCGTCGAGGGAACACATTTACGGAAAAATTCCCAATCATTTGAGCATATTTCTCCAAATTCGTGACATTCTCCTCAATTTCTTCCAGGATTTAAGTTCAATTCAAAGTTCAAAGCGAAATTCTTGACTTTCCGAAAGTATTTCATAATCTCGAGGAATTTCACTAGGTTTTCTGTAATGGTGAGCGCCATTTTGGAGTTTTAAGGACTTGTCATGGTCTCGAGCACGTTTAGGTTCGCCCGAAGCAAGAGTTTGACAACTTCTCTAATTAAGAGCCACCGAAAGGTCGTCGGAATCCCTTCTAATCCGGAGTAGATGTCGACTCGTTAATGTTGCAAGTTTTTTGAATTGTTCAGGAGGTTCACCGCAATCAATTTCGGTGCAGGAGTCATGAACTACGTAAATTTTCATCAGCCCTCTCAAAAGCGCTAACTCGGACGTGAACATCATTTTAAAAATGTCGTTCCAATACCAACGGGAATAAAACATTCCGCAACGTGCTTTCAAGATTTCCTCTTGCTGGGGAGCGTAAACAATAAATTTATGAAAAGTTACACTACTCGAGATACTCCGTAAGCGTGCTGACCTTTCATGCGTGTTACATGAAAATTGTGTAGACGCGGATGCATCCCACACGGACGTAAGGAAACTCTTACTAAAATCAACGAAGTGGTACGAGCAGTGCAAACAAGACGGGCAAGAAGCTTACAGCGAGAAGTCTAATTCGCGAAGCCGTTAATCAGCATTTTCTGATTCGTAAATTACGGTAAATAAGATCGTTTGCGACCTGGCAATTCTCTTCGTATTTGCTATTGATTAGGAAGAATTCTGGTTTCGTTAACGAAAGTATAAAAATTCCGAGATTTGCATGCCAAATTGTTAAATTTTCGAAACTGAAGATGTCGAAAATTCAACATCGTGGCGGCGTGGGGAAAATTGGAAATCGTGCTTTTTGGGATTATTTGACCCAAATTTGCTTTTGGATTTTCGAAACTTAAACCGGCAGGTTTGAGATGACACGAAGAGGCGAAATTTCATTCTGCTCTTCGCCACAGTCCGAAGCTCCGAGACTCCGGTCGAATGTTGGGTAAATTTTTCAAATTCTACTTTTTTTATTATTTTAGAACTCCAAAGTATCGAGTTCCTGTTGATCAAAGCGATTTTCTGAGTATTTAAACCCTGTTTATTTCAGATTGGCACTCGATCGCCCGAGCCTGGACGCTGCAACATCGAAGCATCGTACAATTTAATATTTTCGTATTTCTCAAATATTCCATTTGAGAAACTACGGAACGGAAAATTTGAAAGGTCAGAAACGACGGGAGCATGAAACGCAGCGACTGCCTCGTTTCGCGAGTCGCGTACGGGAGAGACGGGAGGAGTGGGAACGAAAAGGTATAAACTGCTTGGCTCCGAGGTCGAAGATGACTCTTCGAATTTCGTGAAGAAAAATCTCGCCTCGCTGGGGCTCCAGCGGAGTTTATTCCGCAGCCTCAGCGTGTCTTTATCCATATTTTTCTTTATTTCCACCTTAATAGCAAGTGGCAATTCGAGGAGGCTATTTTCCACTCTTTCTCACTTGGAGGAGTCGCAGCTCCGATGGGAATAGAAAGGGTGGTAGGAATATCGATATTCTAGCGTCTTCTATGGAGTCCTGCTGCCAAGCTCAGACCGCCCTTACACGTGGCAGGGTTAAAGTGGCATGAAAAAATGCTCGCCGTGAAATTGGATCTCGAGGGGTTGCCATGAGCTGAGAGAACACAGCAGAGATGAAATCAACTAAGCGGAGAAAGAACTTGAATGCGCCATGCCGGAGCTGGATAAATCGAGAGCCGGGCCGGGGGTTCGGTCGTATATCGAAAAGTGTCTTCCCGTATAACGTCATCGGCGACTCGTTTATTTTCGACATTGCGATTTCGGCAGCGCGCGCGCACACGCGCGCAAGCTCAGATTATCCAATTTTCTCTGCTTATTTCTCGTACTGAACTAGCATCCAGAAAATCCAGTAAAAATGTCAACTTCCTTCGCAGATCCGAGAAGATGCGCGATGAATTAACAACACACGCCGCTCGCAGCACCGGATCTGCCCCGACACAGTGGTCGCTCATCCCTCTGAAAAAAGAGCGATTCAGAGATTTGAGCTACGACGAGTACCACTGTACGTCTGCACTAGTTTTCCTTTCCTTTTTTTCGCATATACCCTTGGCGTTCCCCGGTGGGTTCTAAACGAGGGCGCCAAGTGCCATACCTGCGCCGTTCCTCTGCGCGGAGGCGGCCGCCACCCTCTCTGCTCCGCGACTCGTCTTCACGCCACAACTTTCGCTCGGAGCGTCCTCTGCGGGTGACCCTCCCAATTCCCCCCGACGAACGAGTCCCTCGACGCTATTTTCAGCCCATTGCCACTTCCACCGGGTGTTATAATACTAGTGGTTTCTCTCTCCTGTTTGCTCCGGCTGAAGTTTCAACGACGGGCGCGAAGGGTGAACAAAAACCAGAGTGAGGCTACGTCGTCGGGGCGAATGTGGGTTAGATTGAGGTAGGCAACCATAGACGGCACCCACCGACGACCTTATTCGAACCGCAGATTTGACATGACGCAAGGTCATCGTGGAAACTCAAGAGCCAGACCGCCAAGGGAATTACGAAGCACGAGGAGGGGCGAGGGGAGCTGAAGGCGGCTGTACGGACCTTGCGCTTCTCCCTTGTACACAATCTTCGCTGAGGAACAGACGAAACTCCTGGCGATTCGAGCCACTCGGCCTTTTAACTGCATTACGTCTTGGGACATCGTTGCCTTCGAGCCCTTCTCTTCTCTGCCGTACCGAACCCTGCCTCGTCTCTTCCTGTCTCCGGTGGGATGTTTCAGCTGTTCAGTAACACGCGTTACTGCGGATGTGGGACGACGACGGGTGGGGGGATGAAATGTTGGAGTTACTGAAATTTCGAACAGCTGAAGTCTCGAGTTTATAAATATTCGAACGATAATTTGGAGACTGATGAATTCGATTAGAGGTTTGAATGTTAGAGATAAATAGAGTAGAAACTTGAGAGTTCGGGGCATGTTTACGTCGAAATTAAAATGTAATGATCGCCCATGGAACGACGACTGAAATATCGATTTTCCGATATTGGATTATGGAAGCAGGTTTCGAAATAAATGGCACAAAGTTTAAGCAGAGCAATTATATATTTTATTCAATGAACTTTACTCTAAGAGATTAGGAAGTTGAGGCTGTACAGTCATTTTTTTTACCCGAAAGTGACGACCTGTACCTTTCAAAAGTTAGAGGCCACTTTACAGTTTGGCAATGTTGCATACACTTTAAAGAAAAGTTGGGAAAAAAAGACGAAAAACTGGTGAAAGCTCAGTCGAAAACACGAACGGTGCAAAAAAGTGCACGGGAAACAGATCATTATTAATATAATCTCAGCAAATCTCCTAATAAATTTGACAAAAATTGACATTATTCAGCAAGCCTTGTTCATGTGTCGAAAAAATTTCATATTTTTAGCATCATTTTTAAAGGAGATATCACTTAATGTGTCTTGACTTTCATAAGATTATGTGTTATTTGGGCCAAATTTTTATTGATTTTTCCCAGCAACGTCGCTCCTAAACTGTCTGAAAATTGAACTGATTTTTTTTTACACTTCACTTTATAAGATGCAATCGGTTTAAAAGCGGTGACATCATTTTCATTCTAATGCCTCAACTTCCTTAACCGAGCGTTGCAGTGGTCGAAAAAGTGACTCTAACTCTAACGACAAAGGGCCTCGTGTCGACCTCTTTCTTGATCTGTATATTCGTTATATAAACAAACTTATAGGACTGCGAGCACGCTCTCATGTGTATTGTTTAATATCAAGTTTTATTACTATGCTGATGGATTATTTTTTGCTCACATTCCAATATCCGAAAATTCAATTAACACTCTTTCGATTCATAAATTACTATAGTCAACAATACTGTGAATATTCACAATTTCGAAAATATAGTAACGAAAGACTACACATTACTGAGGTTGAAATACTGAAACACCAAAAAATCGAAGGGTCAAAATAGCGAAACGTTAGAAAGTCGACCGATCAAAATGAAGAAACGCAGCGGAGCTCAAAATACACGCGTCTCACTCACTCACTTACTCAGACACTGGTGATCTCCAATTTCAAACATCGTCATTTTGACTTTCGCCTTTTCCAGCCATCGTTATTCTGCATATCTAAGTATTATATGCTCGAAAAATTCACTTTCAATTTTTCGTTCGATTCTGGTCTGTTTATGGAACAACTACTTTCAATGATGAATTCGATAATATGAACTTTTGACAATCGTATGGTGTATAAAAATTGCACTCGAAATGAAAAATATCGAAATATATATTTTCGAGTAAATTCAGATTCAAAGCAGGAATATTCGATTAAATACGTAATCTGCTAAATGATCGATCGGGAATAAGAATTTCTAATTACTTATTTTTTTCCAATCTGACATTACAACTTTAAAAAGTTCTACAATTCGGTTATTCGACATATTGAACCCCATCCAAAAGTTCTAATATATTTTCAATTATTATAAATAATTCAACTGCACGTACGAACTATTGATAATCACAGTTATCGCTTTTGCCCCAGTCATATAAATCAAACATAAAAACAATATTATATTTCCTGAATTAATAACGTCACGAAGGTTTGGATCGGTAGCATGGTTATCATTTTGATACAATCAGAAATAACAAAGAATTGAAATATAAATATTTTTTTTATACGAAGAAACTGCTATGCGATGTTTAGAATAACGATCGAATAATTCTTCTGCGTTGGGAGATAGCCAATAACACGTAAACACGTATTTTTTTTGTGAGATTACAGCTTTATTCGATTTCCTTTCGATACTTTTGATGTACATTCATTTTTTTTCTTTCAATCTATTACTTTTTGTCGTTATATGTTGGTTCAATCGTTATGTGTTTTTATTAAAAGTAAAGACTATTCCGTTTCCTACTTAAGAAATCATGATATACGTCATATGTTCTACACACACAGTTGTCTGTGAACCGTCTCCCAAAAATTCTTTAAAACGGTTCAATCAATGGGTCAAAATTGTTTATGAAATTGGATGCTGCTACATTTTTCTTTATTAGACTGTGTTAATGATCGACGAAACAACAATACCAATCAGGTACTTATTGCTATCGGTAATTCCTTCAGTAAAAAGGATTGAACTCCTCATGCCATTTTTGGAGTAATTCTCGGTCCCTGTGACCCTGATCATTAATGAGTTCATCGCGTTGTCCGGTAATTGGATAATCGAGAGTTGCTTCTCGTTCTCTTTCATGTCCGACGAGTGAGTGATCATTGTCATATAGTGCTCGCGATTCTTCTATCATTGAGTTCGCATCAGCGAGGCGTTCTTCCTCTTCACTGGTGAATGGATAAGTCCCATCATATGGGGTTTCCTGAACTTCTGCAAACGAATTCCCGTCCATAGTAGCCTCATCGAGTTGGTAGGAGAATGGATAATCGTTGACTGCTCCTTGTCCTTCCGAATATGAATCTATAGCAGTTATAAGTTCTTGCTGTTCGAGGCTAAATGATGCATAATCGTTGTCGAGTCTTACTCTCTGCTCTACTATCGGTTTTCCCTGATCACCGATGAACGAGTGCGTGGCTTGTGGTTCCTGTCTGATGGAGGAATAATCGCGGTCGTATGGTGATTCCATCTCTTCCATAAGTGAGTTAAGATCATCGATAAGTTCTTTTTGTTGTCCGAAGAATGAATAATCGTATTTTTTTCCGTGTGGTCTCGTAGATGGACCCGGTTCATCAGCGGATCTTTCCTGCCCTGTGGTAACTGAATGACTTCCGTGGTCATGTGGACGGGATTTTTTTAAAAACTTGAATATTTTCATCATTTCAAAATGTTGAATCATTGCAACTTCTTTCTCAGCGAACTGTTTTTCAACGTATCTATGGAGCATTTCGGGTCCATCTTCTTGAGATAACTCTTTCAATGTCGCAAATGAAATGCTCGCTTTTTCTAGTTTCCTTACAGTATACAGACCCAGTAGTGGGAACAAATCATGCATATATAGCGGATCATGGTACAATGGTGGAGGATATTGAAAACTTGGTAAAACCTTTTCATAAGGTTCGCTGTACTCAATCAACTCAGACGTTGATATGGAATTTTCGGCTAGCAGCCGTATCAGGCAGTCCAACTGATATGATGCATCCAAGACTGTACCTAGTTGTCTTACCTTCTGATAGGAGATTAAAACGTTCAATGTGAGGCGACTGCCGCCTTCAAGACTTGGAAACCTCTTTTCAAATATCGGTACAGTATCCACAACACGCTGAATAGCACTTTCAAACATAGATATCGTTACAGTATTCCGGATAGCTTCGGAGAGGAGCGCTAACTCTATTCCTGAAGAATGTGTAACAAGTAAAACTGGTTGCGGTGACGATGTAATAAATTCACAAAACCTCGTTAAAGCAGTTGTCAAATCAACAGTGTCCAGCCTTTGACCCCGAAAAAACAACTCGCCATTCTTAGCTTCCAAACCGTTCCGAGACAGAACTGAACTTTTGAAAATCCGTTTTGTAGGCTTGATCCAAACCGAGAATTTTTTATTTTCAAATTTCGCTGTGAGTTTTAGGATATCTGGACTTACTTGCATTTCAGTCGGCCATACTAGACGCCAGTACACAACTTTACAATTATCAGCAGTTAAAGACATTTAAGGTATTGGTTTCTGAACTGAATGATAGATTACTATTTAGACGTCTATCAAAATCACTATGGCCTCCGTATACGTATCTGAATGATGACAATTCCGATCGATTTTGTTTCCTGCAGAAAGCTCCTTTCTTATGATCTTTCCTCCTTTTATCGTTATATGAAATCACTTGAGAGTTCTTGGATGAGTTCGGTAGTCAGCTCGGTGTCTTATATAATTTATCAGACAACTGTACTCTGTGCACATTGAAGTAACTGGCTCACGAAAACTGAATAACATCGAGTCAAGAGTAAACCTTTTATAACGGATATTCTCATTCGAACGATAACATATTTTGCCTTCCTGCAACGTACGCTGTAGTTTGAAAGGAATCGGAGTTATTTTTTAACGATTAATCTTTTCCATGAATATTTCGATCTAGTGAAAAGTCCAACTTTTTTGCATTTGAATACTGAATTCTGTACGATAATACGACCTTGAATATAATTTTAAATAAGTAATCTAACTGCACGCGTGAATCATTGTTTATCACAACTATCGCATGAGCCTGCATCAGTCAGACGAGTTAAAAGTTTGAAATCATTACGAATTGGAATATTGCTCATTAGACACAAATAATATTTCATAATTTATTCGATTTTAATTGGTTGACGTCTTAGTTTTGTCAAAGCATTAGTCAGTTGAAAACGTGTCTGACTGTGAGGGGCCACTCGATTCCTCACGAAGGTTCGCCAGAGTCGGTAAAAACAGCAAAAACCCCGAAGAACCTCAAAGTATATTTTTTTGTAAGAAAATATATTTCTCTCTGAAGGCGATGAATTAGTCACGTAAATGCGAGAAAAATAATTGAAATACGGTTTAGCAAAAATTCGAGGAAAAGCAACATTTGATTCTATTCTTTGTCAAAAGAACGTTGTATTATAATTTTTCTCGAAAATTCTTTTGATCTCGATATATATTCATATAACTTAACGGAAACTTACAGACTTTATTTAATAATATTATAAAAACGTGACTAATAACTTTGTTGCTTTAGTGAAAACCATTTGAAATGAATAATAGAAAAATGTTGTAGGTATTTCTCAGAATGTGTTTTGTAAGTTCGTGAAATTAACCAAGAACCGTTTTCGGAAGTAAATTATTTTCTGTAGAGCTCCAGAACTTTCCAAATAAATTGAACACGAATATCTGCACCGGTAAGACGAATGCCCCATCGACAGGTTCTTATAAGTTCGAGAATATTCTGTATAATCTCAAAGAATATTTCTTCTCTGCTTTCGCGAGTGACTATTCCACCCGATTACAATATTTTCTTCGAAGTCTTTACAATAGTTAGTGCGATAATGACCAAGGTCCTTCTTCAAAACATTCGTCATATCGGCACGTTTAAGATAACTTTTCATAGTGTTTTGTTTCCAGCTTTTCGTTGGCTGGAGTTCTTGAATTTTACCGGTTTTATTGGTTCATACCAATTGAGTGTGCGTGTTCGTATGCTAGGGCACGTCCAGGTATGCTAATTTTTTCAAATTTCCTGATTTCTTTACAAATAAAAGCAACCATCGAACGTTCGATTTTCAACACGTTTATTTAAATGTCAAGAGTCGAATCATTACTTTATTTACATATTTCAATGTAAAACATGTTTATTCATAAATTAACGATTCCATATGAACACATTTATTATTCACAGAATTTCAGATCGTAATCGACTTCTCGGAAGTACTCTCCATTTTAGACCAAAATTTTAAACCGATTTTTTTATCCCGTATCCGAAATTCGTCAATAACAATTGCGGATTACTATGTAATCAGCTCGGGAAAATTTACTTCCACTAAACTTTGTTTTTTCTTTTTTATTTCCATTTAAACTCATCCTACCAATGTCCGATTTGCTCTAACAATAATTCCTTAATGAGTCGCCTTTGCATATCTCACAACTCAGATAGAAACCGACGGAAAGGACAGAACAGAACGGGACATAAATAAGGAGAGCTGACTGTCGAACATGGCCGCAGCTAAACCAACCATCGACATCTCCAAACATATTTTGCCAATGCAACTCGCAGTGCACGTCCACACTTTTGAAGATTTTTTAATTATTTCACGGACATACAAAACGTAAAAAAATAACGATTGTTCAAGGATTACGTTGTTTTAATTAATATTCTTTATCATAAATTTAAATCCATAACTAGTTTTGCTGTGTGCTCTAATTTTGTTAAATTCCAGCATCTGAGCCACAAGTTTTTTCGTGGTTCGACGAAATTTCACGATCCCGAAATATGTATATCGTCGACACAAATAAATGAATTTTCACTTCCCAAGTGTTGGAACGAAAGTGGAAATTACGATGGTATTTCTGAATTCCGATAGAGCTGTGATCCGACCCGTGGCGTTCGTTAGTCTCGAAGTTCGTCGAAGCTTGAGTTTTTAGAGATGGCAAGCAAAAGTTTTTATCGCGAATACATAAAATACTTAAATCGCTGCTGCTATCGCTCCGGGCAAGCGTCTTTTATTCTTCTCAGTCTCCGGCTTACGGAGCGATTCCACCGAACGATTTTCTGCATTTCGATGAAGTTTCAATATCCGAGTATTGTATCGGCACAATGATGCAAACTGTTAAAAATGAGTACGAGTTTCGCTCGTGATTATTCATTTCTCGTGCACACATTCGAGACTCGTTTTTTCAACTTTTAAGTCTCTCGTTATAACGCGTTGCATCAAACACCTTTCAGAACGGAATGAGCTCGCTACTTCCGGCTACATTGCTTCCACTCGCACCAGAACCTCAAAGTACTTATGGAAGCATATCCACCAAAAGAGCACGCCGTTGTGGAGAAACGTGGAATAAAATCTAGACGAAAATCATATTTCTCTATTTATTTCGAGCACGAAGATTGCCCTGGTAGCAAAATAAATTAAAATCGTTCCTCGTGAGCGAATCGTCTCCCCCGGATTAGAAAAACCTGCAGAAAAACAGTTGAGTCACATTCTTACCCCCGAAACTTCAGTTTCGTGCATAACCACAATGACAAACTGTTAAAAAGCTTTTAATATGGACGCGAAGCTTCGGACTAAAAACTCCGCACTTTAACTGAAAAATTTCTCATTTTTTCATCTTGGAATCCGCAGCTAACCATTGCTTGAATGATCCCATGAAGGATTTTGAAAACCGCTCGTTACACAGGAAGTAAAAGCTCACGAGGTCAACGCCGCTCGTCACTTTTTTGCTGCAATTACTTTATCAGGCAACTCGCTAAGTCCCGAGACAAGTTCATCGACAGCTCTACGGATTCAAAAGTCCTACCAAAAATCGCTAACAAAAAACCTGGAATTTCCTAATTAGAAGATTCTCGAATGTTCGCTGAGTCAGTCCACCTTAAATTAGCTGTAACTCCTGCGACCTCGTCTCGACATTGACCCAAATACCATCGAGGGACGGAAAAACAAAAAAGTAGGGGCTGCCTGGGCAAGACGGGCTACTTCAAAAACAATGGAATCGTTTTTATTTCATCCTTTCAATTTTTTATATTTTTTTCTAAAATGATAAATAGATGGAAGTAGTTTTTACCGACCATGAATACAGAGCAGTGCACTATTTAAGGACGCTTACGTGAAAAAGAGGGAAGGGGAAGGATATTTGGTGTAAAAATACGAATATTCCTGTAAACTATCCTTAGGAATTTGATGTTTTTCCAGGACTAAAAGTAGCCTTTGTTACTCTCTGTCCTTTCAACTATGTCTATACCAAAAATCAAGTCGATAGGTTGTTTTGTTGGGACGTAAATGAAGGACAATTTTTCGTGTAAAATTACGAATATTGCTGTAAATCTCCTTTGGGAATTTGATTTTTTTCCAGGACTAAAAGAGGCCTATGTTACTCTCCGTCCTTTAAACTAATTCCATGCCAAAAATCAAGGTTGCTTAGTTAGGACGTGAAGAAAAGACAAACAAACATGTACACTTTCGCACTTATAATATTAGTTACGATCAGGATTAGGATTCTTTCAGAAATGTTTACTTTTTTCTTTCTTTTCGTATACTTTTGAACAATGCACCACTTTTCAAGAAACGGTCCAGGTGCACGGAGAGACCTTTATAACAAAAATTACTATGTTTTTATAGTAACGTCGGGCCACATCGATATTATAATAATAATCGCTACAGAGTGTGTCAAATAATGCAAAAGTTTGGGGAACCATTACCACAGTTCATCGTAAATAACGCGCTGTACTATATAAAAAATGAGCACCCAGCAAATTTTGATCAAAAACATAGTAAATAATGAAATGATTTGATGAAAATTTAGGAGATAACGTAGCAGTCGTTTCTCTGTGCTATACGAAAAATTGCATAGTTTCCTATTTTCCCTTTTACCGCACTGGGCTTTGCTCAATGACATAGCAAAATTCATGCGCCCACCAATTACATGAGGAGGCGTTGCTCCGTATAAACATGAAAATTAACCAGTGGCACATAGCAAAATTTCAAGCAATTTGTCCAGTCCGATTCACCAATTTTTAACATTTCGCCAAAGACACGAGTGACGTTCGGATATCGATACATCGTTCGATGTAAGGATGTCGCAGACCTAAATTTAGCCTGTCGTACATAGTGAAATTTGAGAGAACTGCATGCTTCCGGCATCAAAATTACTATGCATTTTGGTGAAATGTGATAGAATGGCGAAATAGAACAGGGCTGCTACAAAGCATAGAAAATTTTTCTAGCAAAGTCATCCGAAATATTCGTATAAAAGTCTCTCCGCGTGCATTGGACTGAAATAGCAGGTGGATGATTCCCGTTCTTCTAACGAGTGATGCTTGATGAAGTTTCACCACACCCGATATAAGAAATCCGGAATAAGAGTGCCGTGTAAAGATAGTTCTGTTTGTAATACTTGGCACCGAGCCACTCCGTACCGTTCTTCATATCATCGTTCTTGTGTTCGATGTGTTTTGTCACCGCGGATATCTAAAGCTCGTCGCGTTCGTCCTTTTTACGAAGCAGCGATGTCGTTTTCCTTCCGAGTCAACAGCTCGCCTGAATCCCGAAAGAGAGCCCGAGTTTTCGCTCCGTCGGATCGGAATCAACAATTCACTTTGGTGTAGGTAAACGCGCATTTGAAGACCGGCCACCGGAGTAGCGAAGCAAGTTATCTCTGGGCCCACTGGCATTGTATCGATTCGCTTTTAACAGGGCGTCATTATGTCTTAGCACATCGTAAGTTTATTAACGTGCTGGCGAACATCGAGAGCGTCTGGCACCCTCTTTTGACATCTTTCTCCCTTTGTCCGAGTCCCTCGGTCCCTCTTCCCTCTTGGCTATCTCGCTTAATGATCAATAAACAGTTTGATGCAGTTGACGTGTACTCCGCTCGCCTGACGTCTGGCTCTGATTGTTCCTATAATTGACGGGCGAATCACGGTTTGGAGAAGCGTTCAGGAGCAGTTTATCCTCCTGGTGATAAGGCACTGGAACTCGGGAATGCAAAAGCTTTCTCTATCTTCACAAATAGTTCATTTATTCGCTCAAGATTCTCTTTAAGCGATTTTTCCTTATTAGATTCATTGCGAAACTCTTTTTTTCCCAGGCGTTTCTTTACCAGTAGGAAGGCGAGTCTGTGTTCGTTTCTCGACCCCGTCCGGCCAAGTCTTTTCTTGTCTAGAGCACATTTTTCAAATGCTCCTTCTGGAATTTCCGTAAATACCATTTTTCCAAGACTTTTATTTCCCTGGTATTTTTGTAAAAGATAAACGACTAACCTTCGGTACCTTTATTTACCTTTTTGTCTTGTGCACAGCAACAAACTCGTTCATACTCGTTGTTTTCTCAATGGTGCATTACCGTGTTCTTCCAAAGTATTATTATTCGTCCCAGTTTCTTTTTCACTAAACTGTCTTCTCCTGTATTCCTCGACGTTTGAGCCAATGGCATATTCCTTGGCGAAAATCATCCTTCGTCTTTCCATGCTTCTTATTCTTTTATACGCAGATGTACTCGTGCCCCTTTCAACAGCTGTTTTTATTGCATCGAGCACTCCACTCATCTCCCATTTCCACGGTCTGCCTCACTCGAGAGCATCCTTTAATTCTTCAACTTTATAATCCCCAATTTCAATAGACGAAGAGCCCTGAAAAGATCTGCTTTTCACAGTTTTTCCACGTTTTTGTAATCGCGTACTGCAGCGTTGTGACAAATCCAAAGGGCCCAGCCGCTCTCGGAGGATGACCGACTACGTTTTTTTCGCTAATCCTCAGTCCCAAGCAGGGACTTGCGAGCGAAAAACCGGCGTTACAGGGTCAAATGTTTCGAATTTTCACCGCTAAAAGTTTCCAATTCCATGTAATCATGAAATAAGATTGGACAACAGAGATTGTTGACCGGCCCATCGATCACGGAGCGAGAGGCAGTTTTTCTGAAATTTTCGTCACCTCAGCTTACCGAAACTCGACCGAGTCAGAAACGGGAATATTAAAACGAGAGGAAAAATACGTGGCAACGGGAAAATTACAGAAAAATTCATTTTCACGCAAATTTATATTCGTCATTCCGAAAATTCCAAACAACCGAGATTCCCTTCAGTTTCTATTGATGTAGCGTCCAGCACTCTCACTTTTCTTTCCCATAAAAAGTGCGTTCACGACCCGTTCCGTTGCGTGATCGACGGAAATTCTTCCTCCTTGTCATATCCAACAGTTTTTGCATTTCGAGTCGACGCATCTTTCACGCGAATTCTGTGAAAAATTTCGCAACCGAGGTTCAGACGCGGAGGGTTCATTAATCGGGTTATTTCGACCTTTTGCCCGGTCAATGAAAAATTCGAGGCTCCAGCAGTAGCGGGGAGTCGAATGGGCGAGAAGTAGACGTGAGCGTCGAGCGTGGACGAATTGCGGAATCGCCTTTTCCGGGCGGGACTCAAGCCAGCGAAGGTTTCGTGCTCTTGGGAGCACAAGGGAAAACGGTTTACGGTTTCGTGATGGAAGCAGACGCCTGCTCGTAAAACGGAGGCGATCGAACGTTGGGCACATGGAGAAAGATGCGCGGAGCGCGAGAGACTTGACTTATGACGCGATCTGAGCGAAGGGGGTGACGGCGCAGGGTGCGACTGCTTGAAAAAGTAGAAAAAAGAAGATGCTTTAATATCCACGAGCTGCGGGGGAGTACGAGGAGCCAGTCGAGATCCGGACCGCATCGGAATCGAGGACGACTACGCGCCGGCGATCGTGCGCGAAACTAACGAGATATGTTTGAGTAGCTAAAGCGACGCTTCGCGCCTTCGAGATTAAAGGAAGACGACACATGCTCCGGGGAGGCTGCTGGTCTTAGAGGAGCTACAAGCCCTGGACCCTCGACGGGGAACTTGACTCGACTAAGTTAAGAAGAAGCATCGGCCTAGCGACGACGCGACATCTTTATCGATGACATTCTCGTCTTGCGGGGCGATGACGACGAGGAAGAAAGGAAATTAACGACTCGCTCGTTTCCTTTTTTTTTCTCCACTTTTATTGCCTCCTCTTTTCATGAGCCCTCGCTCTACCGTTGACGATCTTCCTCCACTCGCCAAACGTATATATCTTGTTAAAAAAACTCCAAGACATTTGATTGCGGGGGGCGAGAAGAAGAAAAAAAGCTTACACTCCGTTCAGGGCGGGGCTGATTGAGGCGTTTTTACTTCTTTAATCAGACCTCCCGAATGAGCCGAATCGCTAGCTCGTTCGAAAAACACGCTTATTGATCAGTCATTTATTCAGTCCGAAACATTCCGAATTAAGATCCTGCTTTACATCTAATTCCAGAAGCAGCATTTTTACTCGCTGCTTCGAGCTGCTCAACTCGCCTCTCCGGGGGCCACGAAGCAAGTTCGACAAGGAGTACTGAAATGGAAGCCACGTTACAGTGGAACGCAATAAATTCAATTTCTAATAAAAAATACAATAAATGTTTAATCAAATCAACCCTCGTGTCCGCGGCTATGCAGGTTCTCCGGTAGTCTCGATGCAACGATCGTAATGAACGGTTTTTTATTCTTCTCGTCAAATATGGACGAAGAGTCCGAGATGCTCGCTCGACCTTCGCCCTGCTCCTAAACGCTGCGTGATGAGTTTCCCTCCCTCGATCCTTCCCATGATTTGATATTTTCTTGCATTTCGCCTACTTTTTAAGAGATTCCAATTGACCTCTGCTCTCAACTTGAAGCGCTGCATCACTTTACTCGAGTCGGGGGAGGTTCGAGTAGAGTGTAATTATTTATTCCTTTTGGAACATCTGTTTTTTTCACACTCTCGACGCGCCTCACAGTTCTCGGTATATAAGCAAAAATCGATACGTTTCTTTTAGACGTGTATTTATGTTAAGAATTAAAAAAGGGCGTAATGAATTTCATCGAGTTTTTATGGAACGATGATTGTGTCGAATCACAAATCCAAAATGACTTTAAATGTTTCTCTTTTACTTATAATCAAGGAAAGATTGTATCCCGCATGTAAAGGTCAACGTGAAAACTTCTAGAGGAGAAATTTGGAGAAAAATGCTTCAAAAATTTGTGACTTTTTTACCACAATATTATTTTATTTTATTCATAAAATTTTAATGGTCATTTTATTTCGATTTCTATGATTCAGGAACGAAACGGGGCGGCTAATGAAATATTGTGTTGAGTGAAGGTTCGCATGGAACTTTGTCCACTTTTTTTCACATATTATACGGAATCGCATCACGTTTCGTTTAAATTATAAAAAATTTTGAAAAATTCCTAACAAAATTCGTCATTTTTCATGTGCATCCTTTTGCCCTCGGTCTCCCCTGTGTATTTATAGCCCAATGCTCATTATATCTATGTCATTACTTTTTCGTTAGTGCGAGGTTATTTAAGGTAGTTCAGACACGAAACGATTTCCTTAAGAAAGTCTTGAAATTTACACAGAGTTTAAATGGGTAGTCGACTGACACGCATATCAAATTTCAAAGGGTTCGTCTTAGTGGTTATTTACATAAACGTGTTTAAATATGAAGAAAAACACACAGAGGTTTAGGGATTATGCATAAAAAATCGTTTATCTTTCCATATAACGAATGAACACTTCTTACGAAGGTCTGGGAAAGAAAAAGGAGACGATTGTCTTACTAGTAATAAAGATATATTACGTTAAAGATTGAACGAAATTGGTAAAATGAGCACTCGTAATCTCTCCATTTGCGTATTTCGGCATTTTGTTTCTTCTTGGCTTGGGCCATTCCTGTCGTAGTCTTTTTATTAAGGAAGTTGAGGCTGTACGCAGTCATTTTTTTTACCCAAAAGTTATGACCTGTACCTTTCAAAAGTTAGGCCACTTTACAGTTTGGCAATGTTGCATACACTTTAAAGAAGAGTTGGGAAAAAAAAGACGAAAAACTGGTGAAAGCTCAGTCGAAAACACGAACGGTGCAAAAAAGTGCACGGGAAACAGATCATTATTAATATAATCTCAGCAAATCTCCTAATAAATTTGACAAAAATTGACATTATTCAGCAAGCCTTGTTCAAGTTGTCGAAAAAATTTCATATTTTTAGCATCATTTTTAACGGAGATATCACTTAATGTGTCTTGACTTTCATAAGATTATGTGTTATTTGGGCCAAATTTTTATTGATTTTTCTCAGCAACGTCGCTCCTAAACTGTCTGAAAATTGAACTGATTTTTTTTTACACTTCACTTTATAAGACGCAATCGGTTTAAAAGCGATGACATCATTTTCATTCTAATGCCTCAACTTCCTTAAGACTTTTTTCTTGGTCGATTTCTTGGTCAGGGATGAATGAAATTTGGGGTCGGTGATGAATCCCAGTTCAATAAATGGCTTGTAATTTCATTCGCCAAAAAATAAGTTGGAACAATGTTATTTACAATTTTGAGTTAATGACTCTGAGACATTATTTTATAGTGATAACCTTAAAATTAGGAAGTAAAAATAGCCCCAACTTAGGCATGCGTAAAATACAATTCTACGGGCACGATCTACCTTAATGGTGGAGGGTTTTTCACTCACGGTTGATTCAACGGATCGAGTAGTTTTTCAGGATGTATAAAAACAAAGAAACACAAAATGGAAATGAAAACATGTTATAAAGCAATTTTGTACGGAGGATTGAAAGCGCGACGGGATCGATCTGCCCAGAAATTAATTCCGAAACATGCTCGGCATACACTAAAATGGACAGACTTCCGAGCGTGTTTGCGCGGAGCGTCGAAGAGGCGGATAATTCAACGAGGGAACGAGTGAAACATTCTCCTCGCAGTTGTAAACAAGCGAATTCAACGGGCATCAACAGCAGTTTTGTCATTTTTTTGTCCCTCAACGAAAACCACCCGGCATGAAAAATAATCAGGGAGCAACAACTTCCGGTTTTGATTATAGAGTCGAATTTTCTTTCGAATAGTTCACGTGATACGCTCCACTGAAACGGTGCATCCTTGTTTTAGATATTTTCGTTTCACTCGTCGTGGCAAATGCTACCAGCAAACAAAGAAGTACTCGACGACGCTACATGTGGCTTTCGTTGGCTTCGCCATTGTACCTACGTTCTCGGTGCTCAGCACCAGTAGCAGCAGCACCAGCAGCACCGGATCAAAAGAATAGCTATACACAGACCACGTGCACAGTCGCAACCTCGATGCAAACCATTTCTTCCGATTTTTTCCTCTCTTTTCCTCATCGAATCCAAAAAAGTGTGCAAATAATGGAAAATAGGACGTAGGTACCTGCGGACGAGGAGAAAAAAATCAAGCTCACTTATTCGTATCGAGTGGCGTTTCACACACCGTTCGAAAATCCTTCTGGTGTGCTGTTACATCAAGTCTCTGCGCCCGTAGCAACCGAATAGTCAATAAAATCCTTCGCTATTGTGGAGCTTTGTTTATTTTCAGACCCCTCTCGCAAATCGTTCATCATTCATAAAAGTATTCAACGCCGAGGCCACCATTCTTCTCGACGAACAGGCGTCTTCAAACTTATCACGCCCCCACCTTCGAATCCTACAATCATCGAATCGACAGTGCGAGAGAATCGAACAATCTTTTAAGAGGATGGATCAGTCGGTATATCGCGACCATAAGTGCGAGAGAGAAAGCTGCAAATTTCGAAATCGAAATTCTGTGACGGAGTTTCGATTTCGAAGATAAAGAACTCCCTCACTTCGAGATTTCTCTATCGCTTGAATTTGACAGTTGCCTGTAAACGTTTTTCGAAATAATTTTCAAATCCACCACGAAACGGTGTTTTAATTCAAAAAGGAAAAATATTTAGCGAACGTTGTAAAACAAGAGTTGAAAAGCCCGATAAAAAGGGACGTTCCTTTCGGAGTGCGAATACCAGCTTCGAAAATCAATGTCCGTAAAGCCCGAAAGTGAGCTTGATTTTGAAATGCTAATTCGATAATATTCTCGCCTGCGTGAACGCGCAGGGTGAAGGATCTCTGAAATTATTCAGTGCTCGGGGACACGGAGTTGCACGAAGCGTAGGAGAAAAGATTGATTATAATCGAAGGTGAGGTTTTTACACCGCGCTCTAGTCTCAGGGTGTGCTTGAGAGACGCGCCGTTAAGAATAGAACACACGTTGATACATTTTCAATCTTTTTAACCTTCGTCCGTATGTACCTACTGAAAGTGTCAGTTTGAAGAGCTCCAAGGAGAAAAGCTCGAGGCGCGGATGGAAAATAGTGAGTTGCAGGAATCGCTCCGCTGAGGGGTTCCCGCGTGGAATAAAGGCGGATAAAAAGAATTCGAAGAAACTGCGACGTATTTAAAATGTGCTCGAGCGAGGAAGCGGTTCGCTGAGTGACCGAGTACCTATAATATGACCTAACACCACTGCGGCACGGCCTAATACCACGGAGTTTTGGATATGCGAGGATAAAAATAAAGGAGCGAGTCGTTGGTGGTGGCGTTTGGCACGAACACGATTCAAAAGTGAGGGGAACCGCCGCGTCGTTGCGTGCCTTACTTCCTTACGGTCTTAGGGACGCTCGCGCTGCTGGTATAGATTGAACAAAATCGGCTTCGAAATGTTCTCCGAAAGTAGTTAATTCGCGGTGCGAGACGCCGCACGCAGAGAATGGAGCTCGAGTCCCGAACGCTTTAATAAACTTCGTAGGCATTTCTAAAGATTCTCCTTGCAGCGCGGTCTTGTGTTTCTAGCCCGGACAGAATCGCGAAGAGAGTTAAACGAGCGAGAGGAAAAGAGAAGCCCGGATCGAAACGCGCGGTGTACATCAGCGAGGAATCGAGAGAGAGTGGAGTATCTAGTGCCCGTCAACTGCAGCGGGCTTTGCCTCCTCCCGGAGTTGAGTTAAGTGTGGTCGGAGGCTTTCCAGCTTTCAGGATATGGAGCGGGGGGGCAATGAAAGGGCGCCGGTGGGAAGCAGGCGGTGAAACGGAAGTTAACAGCTCGTAAGTACGCGCGTGCACACTGTAACACGTCGAGGGAGTTCCTTTTGCGAATACCGATGCAAAATTATTCAGATCTTTTCATTTGCTCGGGCGTTTGGGATAAACACGATTGGAAAACGTCTGAGCTAGTGCAACTTGTTTTCGCATCAATCTTTACCTTTCTTTATTTATGGATTTTAATAAATCTTTGATCCAAGCACATCGCGGCAGGTTCATTTCTCCTGACAAATTTTCGATTCAATTCAATTTAATGATCTCTGAACACCTATGGGCGAATTATCTAACCTACTTCGTGAGAAAAGGGTCGGAGCTTAAGGTGGAAGGGTACCTCAGTTGCGGGGCACGCGATCAGAGGGGATTCCTACGCGTTAACATGGAAAGCCTCTCTACTTAGCAACTGCACGTGGATTTAGTTTCTGCTTTTCAATTTACATGAAAAAATGATAATTGTGTACTTTTAGATGGAAAAATAACTATTTCAATCGTGATGTTCCTAATTTTAGCGAAAAAAAGCTTCTTGTTTTATATTTCAAAATATCAAACAGTTGCTTTGACCGCAGCAATGCAGGGTTATGCTTTCAGTTTTGGACTGTTGGCTCCTCTGCTCAAGCTCGAGGGCAAGCTCTAAGTCGCACTATTTATTTACTGATACGAGAATGCGTCGATCGATGCGACGTTGCCGCGTTTGAAGCTACGTCCGCGCGAAGAGAGAGACAAACTTCGTTTATTAATTTTCTTTTGTAAATTGCAGATAAACGATATCGTGAAATCACTGCAAATTTCGCGAGAGTTATCTTGACAGTTGGTTCATAAACTAGTGTTCGTTTCGTCGAAAAGTGGCTTTTTAACAGTATTTTTTCAATGCTTTTTTACGTTTTTTTGCGCTTTTCCATAAGATCCAATGTAAAAAAACTAATTCAATTTTCTCAGAAACGGTATGGTCCAACCCGTTAAAATTTCGCGAGCAAATAGTTTACACACTTTCGAACGTATCTACCAATTTGCATAAAAATCCCTCTTTTTCGATGTATGGTATCGTTCCACCTTAAGTACGCTAATCACCGTAACCTGCAAGTGATTTTTTCGGGGTGATCGATTCAATCGAATTGTCGGGTTGGATTTGTTCGCATTGTGGAATCGTAGCCAACAGGATAAAACGAGGTTTTTTGTCGTACTGAGCGCGATACTCACTTGAGTCAGCGAATCTGGTGAGTGAATCAGCCAAATTTTAATTGACTCAACGAACTCGGTTTACTTCGTCATGAAAAATTGCGTTCGTCAAATATGTCGGCACGAGGCAACGAGAGAAAAAAACGTAAGTTGTCACTGTTTCGTTTTCCATACTAAATTTTACGATTTTGCTTTCAGTACCGATATATGCCACAAACGGAATGCAACAGGTGCGACGATGGGATAGTTACAGGTTGAATAATGCCACGATCTGTTATGCGTCACACTGATTCAGGCTCCATATGTTCCACGTTTGTAACGCCAACAGAGCATCGAGTCTATTTACCGACTCGAATTTCCTGCGACGCTCGTGGGACAAAGCAAAATTAAAATGGCCCGGTGATCTCAGGGTCTTTTGCCGAGGAGGTGATTCTATACGGATCGACGCTTCATCCGACGCCAACGACATTGCCATGAAATTTTTCTATTTGCAGAAAATTGTTAATAATCTCGGATCCTCATGCAGAATTGTTATAGTAGGAGTAGTAGTAATGAGTTTTATTCGCATGACCTTTGTGGCCTTTTACGAAGATTATACTGTTTATACATGTGCTCTTATAAAGTAATTGTACAAGCATATCCCTTTTCTCCTTTTCTCCTTCTTTGCATTTCACTTTTTTTACATATTGTTTCTACTTCTCTAAAAAACTGACACATTTGAATCAACTCTTCCCTGATGCCCTTCCCGTCTTTAGCCTCTTTTGTCGACCCTTCTATATATTCATTCGTTTCCTTTGTTATTGACTGTCTTCCTATTTCACAAATGATTAGATGTTCTAGTGTTTCTTTTTCGTGCTCGCACATTTTACACTTCCAATCCTCTTCCCCTTTCTTCCCATCTCTCCCTATGTTTCCACATCTTATCCTTGCCCACATTTCTTTGTCATTTCCTTTAATACCCTTCGCTTCCCAATATTTCCACGGTTTTTCTTCTTTTTCAATTATTTCTTTATATATGCTATTATATGATGACTCCTGTATCCGTTCTTTTTCTTTCTCTATGGTTCTCATTAAATTTTTCAAGCCTTTTTCGATTAGTCTTTCAATTGTTTTTATCTCTCTTCTTCCGATGACCATCTCCACTAGCTCTTCGATTTTTATTTCTTTTAACACTCATCAAATATTTTCCTCACTTTGATGGATTCTTATTTGCTATCCCTCGAACTTGTTCCCTTAAGCATATGTTTGGCCATCTGTCTTCTTCCATCTTCAATACTGTTATAATGTATCGCAATGCTCTTTCTCTGATTTCATACTCTAGCGTTTTGATTCCCAGTTCTGTCCTCCATACATATCTGGGCGTCCTCATGTCTATTCCCATCGCCATTTTACAGTATCTATTTTGAATTAGTTCGAGTTGACCTGTTTTGTGGAAACCCCATATATTTCTTATCCGTCTAAGGCTCCTGCTCTTACTATTGTGTCTAATAGATACATTCTTTCGTCCATCATATCCCTTCGTGCTCTTTTCCACACTCCCCATACTGCATTTGCTGCCTTTTGTGCCCTTCCCTTAATTTTCGCTCTGTGCACTTTCATCACATTCTTTGTCGTGAACCCAGAATTATTATATTATACTGACATTACAACTTCAAAAGTTTTTTCGTTGAACTCGGATTGTTCACACAGAAACCGATCCTATGGATGAACACGATATTTCGTATAGACGACAATTTTTTAAATGTAAAATGTGAATTTCGATTGTAAGTTAATAAAATCCCTTGTATGCTACAAAATATTTTATTCTATTTTCATGAAAAATTTTATGAGTTTTTTTAACTCACCTGCAAGAAAAAATATGGCGATTTCAAACTCCGTTGGTTTTTTGTTGGAGTCCAAAGTTACGAGCTGGTCCTTCCTGCCAACTGGAGACTGCAGTTGCAAGACCCTGCTTTTCTTCTGCTCTCCGATAAGACCTTTCAGCTATTATAATACGCGCTACTAGTAATGGGACGACAACAATGTTGACTGTGTCGTATCGACACATTGTATGTGACATTGAATTCATGCGAATATATTTTTTTGAAAAAATAAGCACTTACGTGGGAGCCGTTTTTATTATTGTCCGAATTATAAATAAAAATGGTTATATTTGATATGGTTCTTACTTCCCAACCTCTATAAAAAAAAAAAGTTCACTCGTTTTTCAATTCCTCGACTTTTTTCAAAATCATTGAAGTATTTATGTTTTATTGAAAAGCAAAAAAATTCTCAATCGATCGACCTCTGAGTGCTTTATATATTACGAAATCGATTTGTTTTTCAATCATTCCTAATATAGTCGGGTAATATTTTTGGCAAGAGAAATCCCAATTTGCTTGGTCCAGTATCGCAATATACAATGTGAGTTATTAATGTCTTTTGAATAAAATCATGAACATTTGTAAAAATTGGTTAAGTATTTACAGCATGCGTGATGATACCACGTTGAAGAAGTAATCCAAACGGAAAATTCTTCCCTTTTAAATCTCGCTGCAAGTTGGATAATGTCGGGATTCATACCGATCGAGCGGTGTTTTATTATTAGGTTTAAGGACTTTATGCAGTTGAAGGACTTTATGCATCTCTCGCATATCGTACAGCTCCGGAATTGAACGGCAGATTACAATTCGCATATTTTTAATGTATTTTCAATTAAATCATTCAACTACACGTACGTTAAGGAAGTTGAGGCTGTACAGTCATTTTTTTACCCAAAAGTGATGACCTGTACCTTTCAAAAGTTAGGCCAGTTTACAGTTTGGCAATGTTGCATACACTTTAAAGAAAAGTTGGGGAAAAAAAGACGAAAAACTGGTAAAAGCTCAGTCGAAAACACGAACAGTGATGATCCTAGCCTCAAAAAACTGCAGGGAGACAGATTATTATTAATATAATCTCAGCAAATCTCCTAATAAATCTGAAAAAAATTGACATTATTCGGCAAGCCTTGCTCATGTTGCCCAAAAAAATTCATATTTTTAGCATCATTTTTAACGGAGATATCACTGAATGTGTCTTGACTTCCATAAGATTACATGTTATTTGGCCCAAATTGTTATTGATTTTTCTCAGCAACGACGCTCCTAAACTGTCTGAAAATTTAACTGATTTTTTTTTACACTTCACTTTATAAGATGCAATCGGTTTAAAAGCGGTGACATCATTTTCATTCTAATGCCTCAACTTCCTTAAAATATAAAAACGATATGTATCTCTTACCATGGATGAACGTTATATCGAATTATTATTTCTGAACAAATACGTCACAAAGGTTTGGATCAGTAGCACAGTTGTTATCTTAATTCACGCCACAATACGATTATTTATTCCGGATAAATCCGTTTGTACTACAATAAAAAATAATAAGGAATTTTTTTTTTTAATACGGATAACCTGCTATGTGAAGTTCGGAATAATGATAGAATGATCCTTCCGCGTTGGGAGCAGATGACCAATGACACTTAAACACGTCTTTTGTTGATGAAATTACAGCTTTATTTTATATCCGTTCGATACATTTAATGTGGGTTGATTTTTTTCTTTAAATCAATTACTTTTTCATGTGAAAATTCCTTTAAAGCGGCTCGATCAATCGGTCAAAATTGTTAATGAAATTGGATACTGCTACATTTTTCTACATTAGACTGTGTTAATGATCGACGAAACAACATACCAATCACGTACTCATTGCTGTCGGTAATTCTTTCAGTAAAAAGAACGTTGGCGAGTTCATCGCATTGTCCAGTTAACGGACAATCGTAGGTTGCTCCTCGTTCTCTATGAACATCTTCGTTGGTGAGTCCAGTAAATGGATAATCGTGAGTTGCTCCTCGTTCTCTCTGATATCTGGTGTGTGTGAGAGATCGGTGTCGCATAATACTCCCGATTCTCTTATCATTGAGTTCACATCGACGAGGAGTTCTTCTTCTTCACTGGTGAATGGATAAGTTACATCATATGAAGTTTCCTGCACTTGTACAAACGAGTTCCAGCCCATGGTAGCCTCATCGAGTTGGCAGGAGGATGGATAACCGTTGACTGCTCCTTGTCCTTCCGAATATAAATCTATGGCAGCGATAAGTTCCTGCTGTTCGAGGCTAAGTGCATAATCGTTGTCGAGTCTTACTCTCTGTTCCACTATCGGTTTTCCCTGATCACCGATGAACGAGTGCGTGGCTTGTGGTTCCTGTCTGATGGAGGAATAATCGCGGTCGTATGGTGATTCCATCTCTTCCATAAATGAGTTCAGATCATCGACAAGTTCTTTCTGTTGTCAGAGGAATGAATAACCGTTGTATTGTTTACCGTGTGGTGTCATAGATGGACCCGGTTCACGAACCCGGTAGATTGTAGAATACTTCACTTCGTACGGCTTTCGTAAACGTATCTGAACGATGACGATTCCGATCGACTTTGTTTCCTGCAGACAGCTCGGTGTCTTATATAATTAATCAGACAACTGTACTCTGTGCACATTGAAGTAACTGGCTCACGAAAACTGAATAACATCGAGTCAAGAGTAAACCTTTTATAACGGATATTCTCATTCGAACGATAACATATTTTGCCTTCCTGCAACGTACGCTGTAGTTCGAAAGGAATCGGAGTTGTTTTTTAACGATTAATCTTTTCCATGAATATTTCGATCTAGTGAAAAGTCCAACTTTTTTGCATTTGAATACTGAATTCTGTACGATAATACGACCTTGAATATAATTTTAAATAAGTAATCTAACTGCACGCGCGGATCATTGTTTATCACAACTATCGCATGAGCCTGCATCAGTCAGACGAGTTAAAAGTTTGAAATCATTACGAATTGGAATATTGCTCATTAGACACAAACGCGTTTGTTTATGTTAAGACACGTCCATATTTGCAAATTTTTTCCCCCCGGTTTTTTTTTCAAATAAAAGTAACGATCGAATGTTCACGGATATCAACACGTTTATTTAAATGTCGAGAGTTGAATCATTTCTTTGTTTGCATATTTCATTGTAAAACATGTTTATTCATAAATTAACGATTCCTAATGAACAAATTTATTATTCACTGAATTTTGGATCGCAATCGATTGTTCCACTATTTGAAAGTACTCTCCATTTTAGACCAAAATTGTAAATCGATTTTTTGAAAGATAATCCGAAAATGGAGTCCCTATATTCCGTATCCGAAATTCTTCGGTATATCAATTGCAGATTATGTAATCGGTTCGGGAAAATTTACTTACACTAAACATTTGTTTTTTTTTTATTTCTATTTAAACGTAGCGGACGTTCAGGGCTGATATCCGGCTTTCTGAGCATCGGATAAATTTATCTGTCGGATAATAGTTTCCGAGAGATCTGCTAGAGGTGATAAGAACAACTTTTATTATGCTTGGTACGCTATTTTAGTCTTAATCGAGAGAAGAGTATGATACTATATACCCAAACACTGTACGGTAACTTTACTACCTAGTTGGACACTTCATAGTTATCGAAACAAAAAAAAAGACATTTTCGGTTGTTCATATTTTAAATTTTAATGACGTACAATTAAAAAAAAAACGTTTAAATGGTTTAATGCTTACGTAGTTTTGATTAATACTCTTTGTCATCATTTATTCATAATTTTGTCCAATTCCGACTTTTCCAGCTTCTTCTTAGCTCATCCAGAAAAAAAATGACGATTTCAAACTCCCTTAGTTTTTTTTGTTGCAGTAAAAATTTACGTGCTCGTCTTTCATGCGAACTGGCGACTGCAGTTGCAAGACGCAATGGAATAGGCCGGTTCTGTAGTTTTTCGCAATTAATTAATTCTGGGAAGTAATTTATTGTACATTTCGAATGGCCATGAAAAAGTAGCTCAACGTTTACTGTACTCAAGTGTGTTTTTTTCTATTAAAAAAATGTTTGAATCGATCGCGGTTTCATGGAATAATAGCGTTGATTCAAGTTCTTTCAGTGAATGAGATCAATGGTAGGCGAGCCAACCGTGATTCGTGTTTGAGCCGATAACGTGATAGTTTTTTCGATGGAAAATTTCCTTAGTGTTCGACCGAATAAAATTCTTCGCTGACGTTGCCAAAATTTTGTTGGACCAACGATGTAATTAGCAACAAAGCAACTTTATTTCTTTGCCGAATTTCCGGTGCTACCGGAACCGCTGAAGTAGCCAAAATACTTTAAACTGCTCAAAAATAAAAACGATTTTACGAGAAGAACGTAAACGAGGACGTGAAAAGTCGATCAATCGCATTCGCAATCGAACGTCACAAAATGTACAACTAAAAATAACAACAATGATAAAATTGTGAGGAATTACACGAACGCAATTATTTCCGCGATAGTGATTGAAAATAGTTGGAATCGTGAAGTCGAAGCAGGATTGAAGGCCGTTACAGAAATCTTGTATAGATTCGGTGCAGCTCGAGGTCTGAATGAAGCCCTGCGGGGTGAAAACGGTGTTCTTTTCATCCGGGGAAAGAAAACATTTGTGGCGAGGATGGATTCAGAGCGGAGCTGTTCACAGATCGAAGTGATTTCTCCTGATGAGAAATTCTTTTCAAGCAAACTATCTTTCATTTCACATTAAGAACTTTTTACCGAGAAGAACTTTTGTAATTTTCCGCTAATTCGACACACAGAAAAGTGCGAGAATAGTATCAACTTGTCATTGTCAAAAGTGTTCTGGCTTATCTTACTCATCCTGCTAAATCTTGTAGAATTAAACTCAAATCCTAACGCTCCTGGTACATAGATAATTGCTCCTAATTTCATGATACTCTTATGAGTTCAGCGTAATCATGACAGTTAATCATGCAACAAACAGCGCTCATATGTTTCGTTTACGTGTACCTCATCTCTCGACCCAATTGTTTTATTAAAATCCCTCAACTTAGTTCAGAATCGTCACGAAGTGTTTAGGCCTTTTTTAAGGTTCCTTCTGGTGGAAGTGACATATCGCATTTCGCAGAAACAATCGAACGGAATTTTTGTACTTTCAGAATCGTCTTCACTTACATTAATTAGTGATTTTCTTTGAAACAAAACCAGCAATTAATACCTGAATCCAGCCAGGCCCAGCTCACTGGCACGCCCTCGAGTGTCATTTTTATGAATCCTAACGCATCAGCGATGTTTGAGACTGCAAATACTAATTTCGGACTTATGACCCAGCCCTAAATCCAGTCAAAAAGAGTCACTTTAGGGATTTTTGGGTCTCGTTTGTCCATCTACTCCCCAAGTCCAAATTGACACTTTTTCTCCTTTTTTAGAATTCGAGATATTTTGCTCTATTTGAACCGAATTTGGAACCAGATGAGGGGAGAAAAGACTCATTCCGTTAAAAAAAAAAAAATCATCTGCACTCACTAAACGTTGTTACCGTTTCGTCCAGCATGAACCCTCGACCCTGTTTGACCGCAGGAAGTGAGCAGCTGAAAAGAGAATTCGACAGGACCGTTTGCCGTGTCGAAATAAGTGGAGTGAGGCTCGTCCAAAGATTTTCGCTGGCGCAGACTAATGAGTGAGCATCGTTTCCACGTGTCGGTGTACTCGAATAGGTTTTTATGAGGAAAATGTACACGAGGGAGTAATAAGGAGGAGCGAGAGCGGAGGATTCTCGGTCAACGGGAACTTTTGCACCGTGGAGCGACGGTTTGCATCCATCGAATTTACGTTATCCCATCTCATCTCGTCTGCTCCGTCACCTAGGTTACGAAAGGGATGATTCGCGCGTGGCTACAGCGAGGGAGGGAGGGAGGGAGAGAGGGGGAATGAGTGAGCAGACGTAACTTTGTCAAACTTAAAGCCGATGTTTAATTTGTATCGCAGGATACTCCACTTTTCAGAGATACTTAACGAAGGTGAAAAACGTAACTGGCAAAAATGCGAAAGCAGTCGTACTTTGGCAAGTATTTTAACAAGACAAATTTCCGTGGAGAAAGATTTTTCTTTTATATTATCCTGGAAATGAGAGTAAAATAATTAATCTCTAGCTCCAACTTGTACGTCACTCCAGTGGTTATAATTAGATATATGTGCGCGAGATGAGAAAGCACTAAGGAGAAAAGCCACTCGCGGAGAACGTGGAGGGGAGCAGGACATTGCGAGTAGTACATTGGGAAAAGGTTAATCTTCAGGCGACGCTGAAAATGTGAAATCTTCATCTCTGAGGCATGCTCCCGAGCGGAGCTTCCGCGAGCATGCCCGGATATTGCTATAATCATAAATCATTAGGAACGAGCTCTTTCTCCAAATTTGAATGTTGCGATGTTCAACACGGAGGGAAACACCGCAGAGAATTTGATCTGGAGAGAATCTCGATTAGTCTGCTAATGCGATCAAGACCGAGGCTCAGGGAGAAACATCGGGAATCCAGGCGTTTGCGAACTCACCGACCGCTACCGCAGCTATTTTATTTCGGAAGGGAATTCGCGGTCTTTTCAAAAATCGAGGTGTCCGATTCACTCGCGAATCTCGTAGCGCCATGCCTGCTAAGAGTGCTTACCGATTAGCAGCAGGAGGCGTCCGCGCATAGAAATCGCGGTAGCGCCACCGCATGCAGCATCAGAGGCAGCGTGGAGACAGAAGAAAAAAGGCGGTTTAAGGAAGCGCGCGCGTTGTAAGCGAGCCCGAAGCCGGCGCTAGCTTTAGCACCGCGTCGCCGTCGTCGGAGCTTGTCAACCGAGCGATGTACACAGCAGAGTGTACTTGCACGGAAAAAAGAAAGCGAAGGGTGCGAGCAGGGAGACGAGAGCTTTGTGCTCGTACCCAGGAGAAAGGGATAACGGCGAACGAGCGCTGGTGCAAGTCCGAGAGAGACGGAATGAAAGCAAGCCGAGAAAGGGCTAGAGAGGCAAGGGAGGGGTGGAAGTTGAGGCGAATGTGGAAGTTAGCAAAGAAGAACGTTGCATCGGGCGGTGGGTGTAGGAAGGAAGTTGAATGCGCCGGTGGGCTGCTCGCGCCGCCGTTCTTGCCGAGTTTACGTTGGATTGGGGGTTGGTGGTGGCGCCGTCGACTATCGTCGAGGCGACGCCGCTACTGCGTCGACGGAGGATGAGGGCCGCGGTGGAGGTGGTGAACATAAAATGCCTCGCACATGCCTGGTGCATTCATTAGGGGGGATGTGCCCGTGCAGCGTTGACGTATTTCCGCATAAACGTAGCGAGTCTCGTTGTCATAAGAAGGCCACCCCGAGTCGCGTCTCGCGTGTCGCTAACCGCACATCTCTGTCGCTTCGATCACTCCGCGCCTCGATCGTAACGCTGTCCCTAATTGCGGCTCTAACGGTTATCGCAGCGCCGAAATAAAGTTTAAATCAAATAATCGATCTCTTCGCTATCGACGTTGCGCTCGCTCGATCCGAGTCGTTGTCGTCGTCTCGCGTTGTAGCTCGAACAAACTAATATTGTTGTTGATAATTCTTGGTGTTTTTATCAATTTTCATGTTACGAACTAACCCAATACTGTATTTCACGTTTCCGTAATCGAAAGTGTCATTTTTATCGAATATACATTCTTATTACCGCATTCCTGTGGACATCCGCGTACGAACATAAGTCCACGGACGCTCGTACATACGCTTAATCTATAATATAAACATTAAATTCGATGTACGGCAATTCTACTCGCATGCGGCTCGTTCAAACTGTTTCCCGCTGTTCCAACGACGTATCGACTTACGCGAATTCACGTAACAGTGATCCAGATCGCCACGGCCGCGTTCGTTCTCCACTCTTAAAAGTCTCGAGCCTATTCTGAGACGGACTCCGAGTGAAAAGTCGACGACAAGTAGCCTATTCGGGTAATCGATTGCCGTGCATTCTCGGTGTTTTTTCTCTTCTCATCCAGAGCTTCTTCCGTGTGCGTGTATGTGTACTTCAAGCATTAATTCGTAGATATATTAAATGAAAAGAAATTGAAAAAATAAAAGACGAGAGAACCGAGCGCCGCTGCGGGCTCCAATGACTGTCAAAATATACGACACTCCGATATCGCTGCGATCGTGAACTTTGGTGAATGACTTTCTCCAAAGAAACACGAAGCTCCGTCTCCTCTCGCGGTAATAAAAGTATATTGAAAAAACGCACGATATTAAACTCGAAGTAAAGCAAACAACTGAATAAAAGTTTTTCAACGTCGACCGAAGCCATCCACTTCCTCTACGAGAAACCTGCCTTCGCACTCGAAGATTGCACGTCGCTGTCACTACTGCCGGCAACTCCAACACGAAGATTCTCAACAACTGAAGATTGCCGCCACGTCTGCTGCAGCACTTGGTCCTCTTTGAGTTTGATCGGGCCGGGCGTCATCGCCGGTCCTTCGGGGGCCTTCCCCCGAGAAGATTTCATGTTCACGAATTTTAATAGACCAGGTAACAAAAGCTCGACCAAATTGTATAAATAAGCACGTTTTTATCGAGAGTTTTAAGCAGCGGATTAGATTTTCTTGTCAGCCATATCCGTCCTAAGTATTTCACGCTTTCGTCGTAATTCACTTGAATTTTTCACCTAAATCGGATTTCGTTTGGTCTAAAGCCACAAAAGCGTGTCGCTCGTCCCCGGTTTTTTGGGGCGAGCGCCCGTTCAGTTGAATTTCTAGTTTTCGAAGGTACCAGCTCTAGCGACATGACCTCGCGCGATCACGTGATCACGAGACACCTTTTTATCTCGAATCCTGCTTACGTTAGCCTCAACTCCGAAGACAACGCCGAGCGAAGATCCCATCAATATTTCGATCCGCTGACACGGCCCCGTCGAACACGACTCGACTCTGGATAAAAAAAAGGCCCAGTCAACGCTCCGCGTTTATCCAAATTACCATGGAAATCAATCCCCCCCGCGCCGCCAATACTTAATAAGAAAAACGTACGTTAAATTCCGCCTGTTTTTATGTTAAGTACAATCGATTTCGCTTCCACGAGCCTGTCCCGACAATATCAACACACACACACACACACGCACACACACAGGCACGCACAGCCTGGAAAAGCTTCAACGAGTGATCGACGCTGTCGTTGATATTGCATTTAACGGAAATACACGTTTCGGGCACGACGCTTAATACGAGCGAGTACGAAATATGTGTGGACGAGGAGCAACCAACTCGCGAATCAAAAGCTGATATTTGAGGCGCGGAAAGTAACGGCAAAGAGGGAAGGCGAGGGTGAGAGAGAGGGAGGCACGTTTGGAACCACATTTTTCCTCTGGAGTCTCGGGTTCATCGTGAAAAGTCGATCCGCAATGCTCAAAACCGAGAGAAATGAAGTACACAATGTATACGGTTTTACACCCGAGTATCGTTACTATCAAAATATCAACATTGCTATGAAACGTCTGAACTAGAATAGAACTTAAAAATAATGACTTTCTCATCGGCGGAAGCAATGCAGCAGCCGCTCGCCTACCGCGGCAAGGATAGTCTTCGATTCGCTTTTCCTCCGCTTTCCACATTCAGAATCCATTGGCGTTATTCGTGTTTTAGGAAACGGGAGTTTCCCACCTTGCCGAATAACCGAATGAGCGCGAAATTGTTTTATCCTAATGAATGCTCCTACGAAAAAGCGGGGGCTTTGCGTAAAAATGCTTGTGCTACGTGTCGAGGCGAAACGCGTTTTAAGAGCAGACAAAAGCTATTCATACTTGGAGACTGAAGACTGAAAACTAAGCACACGCGGTCGTCCTGTTGCTCTCGAACGAGTATATACGTACTGGATCGTGGAAGCGCATGGTCAGACAGAAGTGGAGAAAACTAGACGTTAATATCGTTCGGCTGTGTGTCGACGCGCACCAAAGGCATCTTTTCCTCTCTCCCTTGCCGGACCTCTCGTCGGTACGTTTTCCCTCGCGATCGGAGCCGAAAGTATTTCGCAAAAAAATCTGGCTGCCAAGTATTTTGAATATGAATGGCTTTTAACGAGTGCGCCAGCTTAACGCAGCGGTGGGAACGCGAAAAAAGTATGCGGCGAAAAAAGCGAAACAAAACAATCGGAATATTCTTACTCAAATTCTCGGGCGTTCCGTCGAGTTCTCCCTCGACTGACCGGACCGTTCGTACTCCACTGCGCGCAACGATTAGCAGCAATACATTTGCACTCTTGACGGTTAACCGAAGTTTATGAACGGGGAAAAGAAACGCACCGAGGCGAATTGAAACTCGAGCATTGCAGCGTACGACGAACGTCAGAGTTCCTCGTACGCTGTAAAAATATCGGCGGAACAAAGTATCGAAAAAGAGCAACCAAAAGAGCCTTTTGTACTGGATGCCTCCGCTTAAACGACGAAGAGAATGGACTCCCGGAATCAAAACGAAGCGATTCACATCTGCCATCGAGTTCTCTCTCCATCGACATTGTCCGAATCACTCGACTTGCCGATTAGCTCAAATCGAGGAGAGAACGCCAGCCTCGATTCTTCGAGAGTGCACAGACGGAGTGTCGCGTCTGCTGCGACAACGTCAATGACGATATGAATGGCTCCGGGAGCACCGCAGAGAATGAGAGAAACGAGGTCGAGGAGAAAAGTAGCTCGCGCTCGCGATAGTTTTAATTTTTGATTTCGCTGAAACAGCAAATAACGGAACCGTCGCATTGCCACCTTAATATGAATTTTGGTCCTTCTCTGACCTCTTACGCCGGAGGAAGCCTCCTCCGAGGGCGAGAGAGAGCGAGGGAAACGAGGCCTCTCTCCATTTTCCCCTCGACACGGCTGTGCTGTTGCGGGATTTATCGAATTTTCACATCGCGTCGCTCGCTCGCCGGTGCAGCCGCTTCAAAGTGACTTGGACGTAAACGAAAACGAGTGGAAGCGAGCGAGCGCCAGCGCAAAAACGCGACACGCAAACTCAAGCTTATAAGTGGAAAGCTTATGACGCCAAGTTGCGATCTACACTCTCAGAATGGGAAATATAACTAAAAGCTAAAGCATGATGGGTAACGGACGAATAAGTAAACGCGGAAACGCGAGAATGAGGAGAGGAATCTCACTGCCTTACGGAGTCGAGCTCCATCGAACGAAGATCAAGAAATTAGTTGGAAGGGAGAGATGAAAACGTGGGGAAAATATCTGCACGATTGAGCGCATCGAGGATTCGAGGATTGAAGCAAAGAATCGTCATCTCTCGAAGAATTTCTTCCCCGAAGAGCCCAAACCTTGGCATTTTTTCGTAACGAGCAAACACTTTTTGTACTGTTAATTTTGACATGATTGCAACGTGAAAATTGTCGATTCAACGAGAAGATTCTCCTCCGATGTGTCAATTGGGATTTAGTCGGTTTCAAACGTTCCCGAAGATTAATCGAGAACGTAAGTACACACAAAATAGACAAAAATGGTTAAAGTTAGATGAGATTTGTCAGTGAAGCGTGGAGAGGAGTAGGGGATGCGAATTTCGAAAATTTACTCTGCTCGCCGCTGGCGCGTCAGAGCGTCGGTTTTACTCGATCCGATTGACCGTGGTGGGTACCGTAACCTTTGGACCGCCAGTTTACACAAGAGTGCATTAGATCCGTGCTCGTGTTTCAATACGAACTCGCCCGGTGTATGCTTCAGTAAAATATTTTCCTTATAAAGCCGTGGAAACTCTCCGGGGGTAAATAAGACTTTCGTTCCATAGATTTTCGCTCCTTCCAACTAAAACAGTCACGAATATGCGCACGTGAACGTGATCGCGTTCGCTCGAAGGCGGCCCACTTGCACTGGTGCTCCTCCAACTCGAGCCCTTCCGCGGTAGACTATCTCTCGCTTTTTCACTCTCATACACCGGCTACGAAAATATAAATTGAGTGGTCTGTGGAACAACCCTGCGTGCCCTTGTGGCGACAAAAATCAGAACTTGAATCACATTTTCTGGCAATGCAGTAGGACAACCTACCAAAAAACAATAGTTCCCGCCATATGAAATAAGGAGCTTGGCGTTCTCTAAATCAGAAAAAATACTGAGAAAGATATATATACAACTTTGCGAAAGAAGTCGAAAATTTCTACCAACTGACGTACCCATAACTAGAGAAAATAAATTCTTTTAGATTGTATATATATATTGAAACATTTCGATATTCGTGCAGTGGTTGAGGTGGAACGGTACCATATATAAAAAAAAAGGGATTTTTATGCAAATTGGTAGATACGTTCGAAGGTGTGTAAACTATTTGCTCGCGAAAATTTAACGGATTCAATCGTACCGTTTCTGAGAAAATTGAATTAGTTTTTTACATTGGATCTTATGGAAAAGCGCAAAAAAACGTAAAAAAGCATTGAAAAAATACTGTTAAAAAGCCACTTTTCGATGAAACGAACACTAGTTTATGAACCAACTGTCAAGATAACTCTCGCGAAATTTGCAGTGATTTCACGATATCGTTTATCTGCAATTTACAAAAGAAAATTAATAAACGAAGTCTGTCTCTCTCTTCTGGCGGACATAGCTTCAAACGCGGCAACGTCTCATCGATCAACGCACTCTCGTATCTGTATGTAAACAATGCGACTTACAGCTTGCCCTCGAGCTTGAGCAGAGGAGCCAGCAGTCAAAAACTGAAAGCATAACCCTGCATTGCTGCGGTCAAAGCAAATGTTCGATGTTTTAAAATATAAAACAAGAAGCTTTTTTTCGCCAAATTTAGGAACATTACGGTTGAAATAGTTATTTTTCCATCTAAAAGTACACAAATATCATTTTTTCATGTAAATTGAAAACCAGAAACTAAATTCACGTGCAGTTGGTAAGACGAGAGGCTTTCCATGTTATTAAAGCATAGGAGTATCCTTCTCACCGCCTGCCCCGCAAGAGAGTGTACCTCCTTAATTTCTCAAATATCGGAACTTGGGAATTTTCAGATCCCCTTTTCCCTCGTAGGAGAGGTGTCAGTATGCAGGTTCGTGTACTGACCGGCGGATTTTGCCAGGAGTAGGTAAAGAAAGCATCGAGTATTCGAAAACGATCTATTGTGACACCGCCAGGCGAAGTGCAATGCCTTGGGAGTGTGTCACCCTGCTTTTATCGTACGGATAGACGTTTTGTCAATATCTGACTGGGTAGATGTGCAATGCCTTGATGGTTGACGTGCAAAACCTCGTATAGACGAGAGATAATGCTCCATTATTTCTTTGTTTGATACAATTTTGGTAGGAACAAAAACGAGGGGGAAGGAAAGGTTGGGAGGCTTATAGGCGTACGGTGACGCTTCGCTGATGCGATAGCGCTCCATCCGTGTAGCCCTCTGACAGATTCCCGTGAAACGAGAATTCGTGCCAGAGGATAAGGCTGTCCCGTTACAATATACGTAGGTAAAAACAAAAAAAAGAAATTATATAAACTAAATAGAACCAAAAAGAAAATGCTGTGATACGCACCTGTGAAAGAATCCAAAAACCAAAAAAAAAGTAATAAAGAAATTAAAAAAAAAAAAACTAAAACAATAAAAATTCTAAAAACACAAAAAGAAACTCATTTATATAAACGATTGACCAAGAGTTCAAAATTACCAACCTTGCCGGGGAAACGTAAGAGATTGATCCTCGGAACGAGGTCAATACGCCGTCTGTCGATAACTTACACTTACACTCAAGAACAGAAAAAAAATAAAAAGTGCAAACACTACACCTACCGGCCGATACGGAGTCCCAGAGGCCAGGGGAGATCGCCTCCATACTCCACGGAGAGCCCACAAAACGGAAAAAAAAGAAAAGAAAAGCGGTCTGTGGACGCTTTCCGCCGCCACGATCTCCTTTGTCACAAGAGTCCTTTCATTCTAGTGATGCTAAATCTTACACCGGAAAAAAACACTGTCCCGATGAATTCGCGTTGGCAATTCCTCTTCCTCCTTGCACCACGTTCGCTCTACGATTCGAATCAACATTTACTCCCTCCGTAGATAATACTCTTTGTATAAACTCGTCGATCGGAACGTGCAGTCGTTTAAATCCGGGAAGCAGCTTCCGCAAGTTTCACGACTTCCTTCGCCTCGCGTTAAGGTACTTTATCTCATAATTGAATTACCGAACGAATATCGATGTAAAATATCGAGCACAATTTCGTGAATATCGACAAAATCAACTGTCTTTCGTAGGTTCTTTGGGTCTCTCGTCCCCGTTCACGAAACCCTTGAGCATATTGACTTGAGTTTCGAAATGAATTTTCTATAATTTCTCAACAAATATCTAAAGAGCCTTTGAACGATTCAGTGAAATTCATCAAGAGCTTATGAGATTCGAAATAAATGAAATTCTTCCAAAAAAGGAGGTTGAACTTCAAAGGTTTAGGGCTCGTTCAGCCCACGGTTGAAAGTTTTTCCTGACCGAGTTGGAAGAAACTTGAAATTCTGCATCGAAAGTATATTCGAGAAAGTAATGAGAAGTAAAGTAGAAACGTTGACGCGACAGATCCTTCAGCACTCATGCTGGGAACGTCAGAATAATTCTTGTTTTATAGCGTGAGGAAAAGCCTGTCATTGGGCTCCGCGTTGTGGGCGGCGCGCCCCTTAAGGGCATGTATCACACGCTCCGGCCGCTCCGAAATTTCGAAAGTGAAATTTTTCCACACCGCTCGTTCCATTGAGGCGATAAAAGCTCGCACGTGGAAAAAGAAGCAAAAGAGGATGAAGCTCTTTCGTTGCAGGCAAACGGTACGGAGGTAGCGTCGCCTCTCAAATTTCCAGCTCTGTTTCGCCCCCTGCCTATCACGGCGACTTGGTACTACGTCAAAGGCCCTTTATTATTCGTAGTCCTCAATCATTGTGCTGTTAAATCAATAACGCTCGACAAAGAGTCGAATGTGGAGGCTTCGCGAATCGTATAATCGACGCCGGACGCGCTATCGCTCTCATCTCGACTGCCTCTGTGTTCTAACGTTGCCGAATTCATAAATTCTCGCGAATATTCGCACGTGTGCGATTCGAGAGGCACGAGTGGGAGAAAATAATAGGTCATCGATCGCGCAAAGTGCTTTGGCTGCAACGAATCTCCCGTGCCTTTGCCGCTGTGCTGGACGTGCCGGCACTGTGTGCATTCGACCTCGCAAGAACCTCGGTCAAGGTCACTGGGGGAAGGGCAACTTTCAAATAGCGTTCGGTGTGCAGCGATCATTGTGGAAAAAAAACGAGATCTGATACGTGTGAAAAAGGGATTGATGAAACTGCTTCGCTGTAATTCGTACCAGCGTGCTATTGAGCTTCGAATCTTTATTTCTCGTTTGACGTGATAACGATTCGCAGTATCTGATGAAACCCGGGACGATAAATTCATCGATAATCCGCGTATTTGTAGAGGATTATCCGCTGAATTCAAAGTCCTCGAGGGCGGAAATTCGAGATTTCTTTCGGTCACGGTTGGCTTTTGAAAATTCGTGGAATTGCTCGATCTTGGGAATTTTTTCTCATGCTTTCGACGATGTCGTCTCCATATTTTTTGGTGCTATTTAACGCAGCGCAATGCCGCATCGATCTCGGGCACGACGCGCTCATCGACAATCGCCCTTCCCAGGACGGTGAACGAGCCCCCCGTGGAAACACAAGTATGCAGGTGTTAAGCGCCACTAAAAAAGCTCGCACACTATTCGCCCACGTAAAATCGCACCATAAAACGAGATCGTGAGTTGTGGTTGGAGCCCTTCTCCGTTGGGAAGGCTCTCAGAATTTTTGTACATTCGGGGGATGTTTACGATTTGGGCACGAGCATCCTGGGGCTCAGCTTTTCCAGGTTTACTCCTCGCACAGTTTTTACGATTCCTTACCAGCACCTTTTTCATGCATTATGCAAAACTATCCACGTATCAAGTCTCATCCTCGAGTGAACGACACTCGTCAACGTTTTCTTTTAAATACTCACTAAAATACCGATTTTTCAGGCTAAATAACCGACCCAGCCTCGTCGATGTGTACGAGCTGCATCTGGTCGATATTCATCCCCCATAACGATCGCCGATAAGAATTTTTTTTCCATAAAATCAAATGGATTTCCAGAGCTGAAAAAATATTTCACTTTTAAGGTAGATCATGCCCGTAGGATCGTATTTTACGGGTGTCCAAATTGGGTCGATTTTTACTTCCTAATTAAAGATATTATCATATTCTAAATTAAAGTCAGTATTATTAATTCAAAATTGTAAACAAATTTTTTCAACTTATTTTTTGCCGAATGAAATTACGAGCCATTAATTGAACGGGGATTTATCGATGACAGAACCCAAAATTTCATCCGTCCCTGGCTAAAATACTACAGTTATTTATGTAAAAAATCGCTTTGGAGAGTCCAAAGGAAAAACACAAAGAGAAATGGATAAAAAAAAAGTATTAATAAAAAGGCAGAAGGCTATGACAGGAATGGCCCAAGCCAAGAAGAAACAGAATGCTGAATTAAGCAGATATTACGAATGTTCATTTTACCAATTTCGTTCAATCTTCGACGTAATATTACTAGTAAGTCTATCGTCTCAAATTTTTTCGCAGACCTTCGTTGTATACTTCATTGTTATTGTGTACTTTTTCATAAACTACGTAAAGAAGCGTTCATTCGTTATATGGAAAGAAAAACGATTTTTTACGCATAGTCCCTTAACCTCGTGTGTTTTTCTTCATATTTAAAGACTTTTATCTAAATAACCAATAAGACGAACCCTTTAAAATTTGATATGCGTGTCAGTCGACTACCCATTTAAACTCTGTAAATTTCAAGGCTTTCTTAAGAAAATCGTTTCGTGTATGAACTACCTTAAACGTCAAAAATTTCAGCGAATTTTTATCAATACCCAATGCTCGGTCGACCTCGTAATTTTTTGTAGAAATGCGTTCGGCAGCCTCATAGTTAGAACGTTCATCAAAAATGCCCGTCACAAAACGCGTGTTCTTCACATTCGTAATCAACGTTAATTTCCGTCGGAACACCGTTCAGATTCACTGAGCTTCGGTAGGTTTTTCCGGATATCCAGGCAATTTGATACCGAAAGATGATATTTTGAAGAGCCTCCACCTTTTTGGTTGGGTCCTGAGAGTTTTCTATTAGTACGGCGACGAATCCGCTCGCAGTAATTTCACGAGATAAGCTTAGTTCGATGTGGCATCAAGCAGACGATTTTTTGAATGGTGAGTCCGCGGAACGAGAGGATCAAGAAATTTTGGGGAGAAAAGTCCTCTTCGGTTTTTCTCTCTCATACACGGTTGATGGAATACTGATTAATTAGGGCGATAACCAATACGATGTATCGCGGAGGGACAACATGGAGTGGGAGAGACACGCCCCGACATTATATCTCCGCGAATAGGTTGGATGGAACGTCGCCCCACTCCGCTCGCCACTCCTACTTTTTCTTATCGCTGCAATCGATTGGCAGGCTCCAGGGATTCTTAAGATTTTCGAATTTAACAAAAGTAAGAATAGTTTTTGGATGTTTTTAATAGAAAATTCTACCTCGAGCTAAAAAATCATCAAAAATTTTCATAAAAAATTATCTCCGCGTATGCCAAACGTCATTGTCTTCTGCGGCGTCTGATCCCGGACGGCCAACAGCAAAAATCGAACTTCGAAGTTTATCCCCTTCTCTGAAGAGTCCACCCTGAAAAAAAAAATTCATTCATTAGCAATTGGCATGTTACTGGAAGAGTTTTCTTCACTCAACTGCAATATTTTCCGAGAGAGTGAATCTGCAGTTTGATCTAAAACTATTTTGTTCGTTTGTTCATGTTTGACCTTGTGATGATCTACACTTCATTGGCGCCCCCCAATGCCACATTTCGTTGCTCCAATCACTTTGTTTTTTTACTGCATCATGTGACAATCCATACCGATGCAATCCCTCAATTTTCAACAATCGTCAATCAAGATTTTAGCAACAATAAATGGAAAATCAGTTTTTAACGACGTCCGTCACAAGAAGGCTGCACGACCGAATTTTCCACTCCGTTTTCAGACTCCTTCATTCTTCACAAATTTTTCTCTTTTCTTCTGACATTCTGTTGGTTCCAACGTTTTTTTAACCCCATAAAAACGGATGTGACTCAGGACCGAATCATCTTTGAATCTTCATTACTGAAAAACTGAGTTTCGATGACGAACACGGTTGTTAGCGTTCAGGGTACTCGTGCCCCTCCATTTTGACAAAATATTTACCATGTTCCAAGGGCTTCAAGAGTACAAATACGTTGAAGACATTGACATTTAGCGATTTTTTCGACTACCAGAACCCTCGACTCGATACTCGATCTGTCTGCCCGTGGAAACAGGGCTTTGCAGGGTTCAATATTGGTTAGGAGTGGCAGAAACACTCGTATGCATCGGAGATTGGTCGTATATTCGTAACTTATCGAATTCGATGAGATTAGCCGACTCCAATTACTCAGCGTTCTTCGTTCCAAGTAAAGAATGTTTGACGGCGGGTATGAAGATGTGTTTGACATTTAGGATTTATCTTCAGAATTATTATCTCAATATATGGCCACAGTTAGAATTTATAAATGCAGAATCGAAGTATGTGAGCCTCGAAAATAGGGGCATGTAAAATAGTCCTTCCAATCGAAGTTGACCTCAATGGGAGTGAGCGAAAAAGTGGTGGAACGAGGCCAGTGGATAAAACTAAGAATGAATTTCTGTGAGCTCGCCCCGCGAGAATACTTTTTCTCGTTTGAGGATGAAAATACGCACGCGGAAATACGATAGAGCTGTTAATGACAGAATTTTTCACGCGCGTACATCTCATAATCAATTTTCAAACGTTTGACACTATTAAAACATGGCAGAAGCGCCTAAAAAAACAAGTTTTTCGCAATTACATCAATATTTTCTCACTCCTCCTTCGTATGGGGTTGATCTCTCAATAATCACCATTTTTCGAGAAAAAAATCATTAATTGCGAACTTTATTAGTATCGAATGGATTTTACGAAGCTGTAAAGATGTTCTTCATATATTTTTCTATCGCTTATGGAAGTTTCCGCAATAACTGTTTGTCAATGCCAGCAAATTTCATATGTAAAGGAGAAAACTACTGAAACCCGTAAAAGACCGTGTTAAAGCCTTAAATAAACTTATGATGGGCAGAAAAATCTAAAATTTGTTTATTAGATGTTCAAGTACAATGTCTGAAGAATATTCTCACCAAATTTCATAGAGATCAGAGCATTGGATTCGTAGCTATATGGGCATGATACTTGAATCTTTAAACGCGATTATGGCAGAATCGTCTTTTTTGAAAAATACCTTTGCGGTGGACAGGATTACTAGAAAACTATTGATCCGATCCACACCAAATTTATGCCACTTGTTTATTATAATAATAGCTAGTGCCCGAATGAAGGATTTCGTAGGTTGTTTGAAACAAAAATTGTAACAAAAAACCCGAAAATTAGCACCTCAAAAAATGAATTTTTTGTTAAAACCGTTGCCATTTTTTTTTCGAATCAAAATTTTTATAAATCCTTCGTCCAGGCCCGCGCTCTTGTCATAATAAATAAGTGGTATAAATTTCGTATGGATCGGATTAATAGTTTTTCAGATATCACGTCCATCGCGACGGATGCTCAAAAAAAGGTGCTACTGGAATACAGCTGGAGTTACGCCATGGGCGGAATAACAACCGTCCTCTTTACGGCTCTACTCAAAACCAACGCCGCTCCTAACAGCTCTACTCTCAAATTTGAAAATCAATATGTCTCCTCTTTTGTCATTAATCTTTTGTGTTATCTGCTTAGAAATTTTAAGGAGGAACATCAGCTTGAGAAAAGCGGTCATAGTTTAATAAAACTTTTAGAATACATTTTTTGATACATTTTCTATAGCCTCTCCAATTTTTAATCCATTTCATTCAGCCGTTTTTTAGTAAATCATTTCCAAACTTGGAATATTTAACACCTACACATAGGACATAACTCCACAGACCCCATCTTTTCATACTCAAAAACAAATAAAAAATGGTGATAGTTTAGAAAAAAAAGTATTATTCCACAGTTTGAACTCCTGAAGAACATATGTGCAAAATTTGAGGTCGTTTAATTCTGCCATTTTTTTATATATCACATAAATTCCACCCAAAAATGACGTATTTTTGGGGATTAATCCCGTATAAATAAAGCAAACAGGGTTTACATAATCTAGATAATTGAGATAAAAACAATGAAATTCGTATTTACATAACCCCACTTTACGCGAAGCTGATGTTCCTCCTTAACTACTTAACTGGTAAGCGAGTGAATCCGTTCCCGTGCCAAAACTGGTACGATCGAGTACGCTACGAAAATCGTCATAACTGTTCTTGATATTTCTGATTTTCAATGCTCAACGCTTCAATCAAATCGAAATGCAAAAAAGAAATCAAAATGCAGAAAATAAAATGAAAATGCAAGAAAGGGATTCAAATTGCAAAAAAGAAAATCAAAATGCAAAACGGAAAAAAAAGTTCTGCAAGAATTCATCTCAAGGCTAAAATCAACGCAGAACAAAAAAGAAAAATAGGGAAAAATCAAAATCAAAATTCAAAACAAAAAAAAACATTGAAATAAGGGAGTGTAAAATCCTATCGCAGCCTCCACGTGGCACGCTCTGGGCTCGTGACTTACAGTCACCAGTTAATAGCGGGGGAATTTTGTTGAAAATATATCATCAAAATTAAATAATCATTTACATGTCAGTCCGCCTTCTTGGATCCACCATTCCGAATTTTCAAAATTAGACTTTAGATTCAGATTGAGCGGCCCAGAAAACCTTCGGGTACCAAGTTTCATCGAAATTCATCTAAATTTGGAAAAAACGCATATATGCGTCCTTACCAGTTTTGGCACTGAAATTTTCGACGTTAAAGAGTGGTTAAAGAGTAGAGACGTGATTCATACATAAAATAAAAATCTTCGGAGTGGGAATGTTATCGAGTAGATTTGTAAGAGTCGAGTTGTGTTGCAGCAAGTCAATAATTCTACTCTCAGTAATGTATTTAATAACAGTTCTCCTCTAAATACATGCTCAAAGAGCGGAGTTGTTATCGTGTAGAGCTGTGATGATTTACCTGCTAGTTAAGGATTTGTGTAAAAAATATCGAGGTGTCAAATTTTTCATGAATTTGAAATATTTAATAGAGTTGATCACGCTGCATCGATTGAAAAAAAGAAAAAGGTACTTAGCCGATGGTTAAAAAGAAATATTTAAGAATTAAAGCCGCATTTAAATCCGTGTCATTTGTACCGGAAGTTGAAAAAATCGAACTAAAATGATAAAAAAGTGTATGAATCGTTGTCAACGCACGGGCAAAAAAAAAATTTTTAGAAACTTCAAAGTTTTATCGATTTTTTGACGCAAAAAAAACCCACTGTTTCCGATGTCGTTGTGGAGATATTTGGGGTTAACTTTTGACGTTTCAGCGGCGTTCTGTAGTTAGTACGTCCGCTATATTGAACATGTAATTTGATTGGCTCGCTTGTGCTCGACCACAGTTAACAAATTGGATATTAATTTTATTAAAAATCGTAAATTATGATTCAAAATGACATAGTTTTTATATTAAAAATTAAAAAATGCAAACAGAAATGATTCGCCATTGACATTTTAACATAAGAACAAATTGGATATTAATTTTATTAAAAATCGTAAATTATGATTCGAAATGACAGTTTTTTTTATTAAAAATTATAAAATGCAAACAGAAATGATTCGCCATTGACATTTTGGCAGGGTGTCAGTTCATCACGGGACAAATGGCTACTGTGTCAGTTGGACCGCGCAACTCGCCATTGTTCAACTCTTCAATCGTAGTAAGCCTGCTCCGTGTAAACTCTACAACTGTGTCAATTGGACCTAGCACTAGTCGAGCCCGTAGTATTTGGAAATTTCCCCGCGGCTCGCGCATCCCCACTTTTCCTATTTTTTTTTGGGCACAGCCTGAGCAAGCCCCCACCGTATCCGCAGCACCGCGCAACGTACCATCGTTGAAACTCTCCAACTGTAGCAATTGGACCCCATGTCAAGTGCTCAACCGTGGCCTGTGACCGATCGCGGCAACCCGGCCTGTGTAGCAGTTCGACATTTTGCCAACGCTCGCGTACCCCCACTTTACCTCGCCTGTCTCAAATGCACACGGCGAAAAGTGGCCACCGTGTCTTTTGGACCCTGTGCCAAGTCCTCATACGTAGTATACAAACTTTTCTCCGTCGCTCGCATATCCCCACTATTTTCTCGGTTGCACGTTCGAATAGAACGACCCATACCTATGAACTCAGCAAGTACGACAGCAAGTAAATTCTCCCATGTACCGATAACTTCTTACGTCAGTGTCCTACTATATCGATAGATTTGAACCACAACTGCCACAAAAAGCATTTTATAATGGATTAACGATTTGAGAATAACACTTTTATGTATTCGTACTACAAATTGTATCTGTAAAGCGATAAGCGCGCCTATTTTGATGGTCCTCTAAAAGGAGTTAAACATTTTTCGGAATGACGTTTTTCATTTTTCTCCATCTTCTAGTAGAATCACGAAGATAATTATTTAATGATAGTGTGTCGCGCAATGATGAAACTTCATTCCATCCATGTATATTTTTGAGATTGATCAATATGTTCTTTATATTTTTATTATAATAAAAAATGAATTGTTGTTCAGAGCCTGTCGAAAATCATTTTTTTTTTGGGTTTGACTATTATATACATTAAACTTTTCTAGCTCAGACTTGTTATGTATTGAGTAATCGACCTTTTCAACTTTCTAAAACTCTCAGGGGAAATGTTATTGGAAAAAAGGACCTCAATTACTTTAAATTCCAAGTTCAAAAGGAAAATAATGCACATCGAGCTCATTTCTTATCAAGAGCGTCGTTCATGATATTATTCGCATTTGAAAAATCCATCGTTTGCATTTTTTAATTTAACATTAAATTGCGAAAATTCATCAGTGGGCGATATTAATATCAAGCATCATTCTAATCCAATCGCTGTAAGAATAACCGAAATATCGACTACTTCGAAAAGTACACTTTTCCTATGACGTTTCTTTCATAGATATTACAAAAATTTTTTGTCTATTGTTGCTTCCTGCCTGTGCGTACTGAATCTTTTATTTTCTCTCATGACTTACTTTCATGGTTATTATTTTCTCTCATGGTTATTACTGTAGAAAGCAAAATTATCGAAATTTTTTATACTTTACTGAGAGTATACGTTTTCGATTAATGTATCATCCATCATTGGATCAGAAACGCGGTACTTAATACTTTTCACAATAGCGAATTCACAAAGATAGTGAAAAAAATTACCATGATAATTCGAGCGGTGGTCGTGGGAGCGGTGGTCATCCGTACGAAAAAATTGTTTCGTACGGATGACCCCCCGGATGAGGCTTTACTTTTTCCTGCCCGAGGTGTGTATACGATTTTTCTGTTCGACGTAGGCCGCTGCGCGGGCCGAAGTTGCCACTTTCGGCCCGGAGGACGGAAAAAATGATTTTCGACAGGCTCTGAACAACAATTCATTTTTTATTATAATAAAAATATAAAGAACATATTGATCAATCTCAAAAATATACATGGATGGAATGAAGTTTCATCATTGCGCGACACACTATCATTAAATAATTATCTTCGTGATTCTACTAGAAGATGGAGAAAAATGAAAAACGTCATTCCGAAAAATGTTTAACTCCTTTTAGAGGACCATCAAAATAGGCGCGCTTATCGCTTTACAGATACAATTTGTAAAACGAATACATATAGGTGTTATTCTCAAATCGTTAATCCATTATAAAATGCTTTTTGTGGCAGTTGTGGCTCAAATCTATCGATATAGTAGGACACTGACGTAAGAAGTTATCGGTACATGGGAGAATTTACTTGCTGTCGTACTTGCTGAGTTCATAGGTATGGGTCGTTCTATTCGAACGTGCAACCGAGAAAATAGTGGGGATATGCGAGCGACGGAGAAAAGTTTGTATACTACGTATGAGGACTTGGCACAGGGTCCAAAAGACACGGTGGCCACTTTTCGCCGTGTGCATTTGAGACAGGCGAGGTAAAGTGGGGGTACGCGAGCGTTGGCAAAATGTCGAACTGCTACACAGGCCGGGTTGCCGCGATCGGCCACAGGCCACGGTTGAGCACTTGACATGGGGTCCAATTGCTACAGTTGGAGAGTTTCAACGATGGTACGTTGCGCGGTGCTGCGGATACGGTGGGGGCTTGCTCAGGCTGTACCCAAAAAAAAATAGGAAAAGTGGGGATGCGCGAGCCGCGGGGAAATTTCCAAATACTACGGGCTCGACTAGTGCTAGGTCCAATTGACACAGTTGTAGAGTTTACACGGAGCAGGCTTACTACGATTGAAGAGTTGAACAATGGCGAGTTGCGCGGTCCAACTGACACAGTAGCCATTTGTCCCGTGATGAACTGACACCCTGCCGACATTTTAACATAAGACATAACCTTAAAAAATAAATAGATGTACTGCGGAATTGATCTTACATACATCCTTAACAACTCTATCGATAACCATTCTCGATAACAACTCCGCTCCTTAAGAGTATGGATGAGTCGACTAATCTCACTTGAAATTGTCGAAATCGAAATTCTTTGATGCAGTTTGATCGATTAAAAAAAGGCTCTGTCAGCCTACGCAGAACGATGGCAAAAATCGACTGACAGAGCCTTTTTTTAATCGGTCAAACTGTGTCAAAGAATTTCGATTTCGAAATTTGCAACTATCTCTCTCGCACTCACGGTTGCGATATACCAACTGATCCATCCTCTTAAGATGATGGATCAGTCGGTAATCACACGTCAAATTTTTGAAATTGAAACTCTTTGACATCGTTCGTCCGATTAAAATAATAAAAATGTCATCGTATTCAGCACGATCGCAAAAATCCGATGACATTTTTATTTTTTTCCATCAGACGAACGATGTGGAAAATTTCCTTTTCAAAATTTGCAGCTATCTCTCTCGCACTCACGGTTGCGATATACCAACTGATCCATCCTCTTAACAACTGCGGATCTGAGCAAAGAACGTCCACCCTCTTTGACATATCTACTTCGGTGTGACATTTAATCCCCAATATCTCTACTCATGATGATTTCAGAACGTATCTCATCATGAGTAGAGATATTTAAGACCATGGGTTATACATGAGTAGACGTAGAGATGTTATGAATTTCGGAGTGAAGATTTTAAGAGCAGAGTTCTTTTTGAACAGAGCCATAAAGAGGACGGTTGTTATTCTGCCGCGCCAGAGAAATTTTTTGATAAAAAAAATGGCACAGTACACGAACACATGTACTAATGAACGTCGTTCACAGTTTTTCACTAAACATTTATTTTCTTGTCGAAAAAAAATCATGAAAATCACGTTTTTTCGCCCGCCGCAAGTGTACTAAGGCCTTAATTTGGAGAATCCGCTCGATTTTTTTTCACACGAACAAAGCATCCTCGAAATTTCGGCAGGACATTTTTTACTACTCATAACCGTATTCGATTTTTCTCGTCGAAATCTCTTCGTTAATTCCATTACCAGATGAACATCCTTAAAAACTTTTCCAACGAAAACCTTCGTACTTAGCCCGAAACAAAAAGGGGCGCGAAGTACGAGACGCAACCGCAATTCCAAATGGTCGCTCTGCCAGTCTGCTTCCTGAGACACACACTCGTAACAGCGTTTACGCGTTGAAAGTGTACCGTTCGAGAGGAAAGTTATAACAAAATTAAAGCAAAACACCCTCGCCATCGTACCGTCCGCTGTCATATAAATATTCTTGTTGAAAGCGGGCACACACACGGCTCGAGTACAACGTGGAACGTGAATGCGTGTACGTCGAGGCACAATGTTGATAGAGATGATTGAATGGAGTGTCAAATAAAATTATCATGGACATCGGAGGCTAAACAACGTTCCCGAATAGCTTGTGCCTCGCGGTCGTGGCGCAGGAAACTTTGTCAGCAAATAGATACGGGAACTATCGCAGTATTGGCGAGCCGACTATACGGAGAGATCTGTTGATCCACTCCGCTGGCGAACGGTCTCGTTAAACGCCCCAACCCCGCCGAGGGGGAAAGCAGGGCCACCGAAATAGGAAAATAATGAGAGCGGAAGGTTAAAGCTTCCAAGTTGATTGGTCGAAATTTAATTTATGTGCCAATTATCGATCCCCATCCGCACAAACGTAAGACGCATATATTTGACGTAATTTATTCGAGCGTTACCGATAATGCTAGAGCAATAGGAAAACGCCAGCAATGACGATACCAACCGCCACCCCCGCCGGTCAACATTGATTTTCCGCAGGTACTTGCCAAATCAATATCGACCCGGCTTGACAGATAAGCATAATACAATCTGGGTCCGCGGAATGAGCACTGTACGAACGCACCGCCTCCATTCATACATGCGTACGTCGCAATGCTCGACCCTCGCCTGCAGATTATTAGAAATACCACGGGTCATTCGACACGTGGAAATCGAGAAATCAGATTTTTCGAAAAAATTCATTTGAAATTTGAGATAATTGAAGGTTTTGCGACGATACACGAGAAAGTCGAATAATGGTAAAGTTTCTTCGTTCGTAGCCTCATGACTGCAACGAGAACGAATTTCGATTCGTCACGGTGTAAATTAAGCTGGAAAAATATATCAATGTCCCACCGACTCGGCTTCAATTCTGATTAAATTTATGCACGAGATATTATTTTAACTAAAAAGTGCAAAATTAACAATGGACTGAGGGCACCTTGGTAATATTCCGGAATTCCGGGGTACGAAGCTCTCGGTACTTCTGCGATGAAAAAAAGCCCTGGTGTAAAATCAGTTCAATCGATTCGGCTTTAAAAACGGAGTTTTCAATATTTATGGTATATAGATTGGAATAAAGATTATATGGAATGTAAAACCGATGCTAAATACGGCGGTAATTGACGTAGGTAAGAAAGAGGTAAATATAAGAAGCGGTAAAACAAGGAGTCGAGGTTATAACCGACTGGCCAATAAGTCGAGAGGGACAGAGAGAAACGAGGGCGAATCAAAGTTCGCCTCGCTGCTCTCCGGATATTGAATTCGAAAGAAATGCCTCGAGAAATATACGGGATTATAATAAATGCTGCACTAATCACATGGACTGGCAAACATAAAAAAATGAGAAGAGAAAAAAAGAGTACGAAAGATTCGAGGGTGCAGAGGAAAAGTATATATAGATGCGTCAAGTGTACACTACGACATTAATAAACTCCGGAAAGGTCTCATTAAAGCGCGTATGTAAAGAAAGAGCGCCGGAAGCGTCTCGTAAATAAGCGTTCATTTTTTATTTTTCACGAATGAAAGAACACGTTTAATTCTTTTTCGGAGATCCGTCTTCGTACTTCCTTCCTTATACGAGATGAAAATTTAACATTGCGCTCGCCTCTCGTCGCTTCCAGTCGAGAGATCGAGCGAGCGAAATGAAAATTATCGATAGCTCTGATGGAAAATATGAGTCTGCACGAAAAACTTTGTCGACGGTTTATGAACGCTTTAATCGAAATTTTTCGAATTCTCTTATTTCATGGTTCGAAGATTGTCATTAATGCGGTGTAACTGTCAGAAAGTTTTTCGTATACCTGATACATCGGAAGAGCTGCGCAAGCTCTTTTCTCTGATACGGAAGCTCCAAGCGTAGAAATCTGTGTCACACTGTCACATTTCACAATAGAAGTTTGGGACAAAGTTCGTCGAAATAACAAGCGACATCGAGCACACGAAAAATTTCTTATGCGGCAAGAAATTCAATTCGGTACCCGCTGAGCGAGTCCATTGGAAAATGTCATTAATCGTGTTGTGTTCTTTAAAGATTATCCACTTTTTGCCTAAACCTCAACGGTCTTTCGAAACACGGAATTTGGACCGCGGCCTAGACAAACTTGCTATCTACGCCAATGTAATTTTTCATCCACGCCCCCCCCCCCCCTTCGGCCCTCTTTTTCGTCCTCGGCTCTCCGCCGTCATCATAACCTGACTAAGGGAATACGCTGACTACGTTATCTGGATAAAGTTTGGTTTGTAACTCAAGAACCGTTGTAAAACCCATAATCCAAAATCATATGATCGAAGAGAAGTATTTTTTTAGTGGCGAAACATGAAAAGATTCTTCGAAAGATTCGTTGTTACATTTTTGAGCGCAAACGTAACCTGTGAAACGTATTACAGTTCGATCTCTATCAATTCGCTCTTGTAAGCGCCACTAACTCTCCACTGCACCATGCATTTCGTAATAATCTAAAGATTGAAAAGATTCACTATAGAAGTCGACGTGCGTGGCAAAAATCTGTATCCACCAGAGTGACAACTCGGAGACACAAAATCCTTTTCGAAGCTCTATACTCACAAACAACAAATCAGAGACATTCTCGCCATTTTTTTCCGTTAAGTCGCAACGAAATATAAGTTCAATCGAGCAGAATTCAATTCTGTGCCCGACTCGTATTCTGGTCATATCCCATCTCCGTCACGTGGCGTCATCTGGCGGTTTTCACAAGTTTTACCAACTTTTTTAACCTTGCACCTTCTCACTCTTTTTTCACGTGACTCTCCAAAATTTGGATCGATTATCGAAATTGTTTCAAGCTAAAATGTTCCTACGGAAGGCTCAGACCCGCTGCATCGATTAATGCGGTTACGTTGTCGTTATCCACTAGCTTCGTTGGAGAGAAAAAATATGAATAAGTATTTTTTACCGACCGAGTGTCACAGTCGCTTTCATCATTCAAAACGGAACGGTGTGAGAATCTGGATTACGCGATCGTTGAATATTCAATTGTTTATTTATCAGAAACGAATTCAAGCGGAATTATCTTCGTAAAACGAAAAATGAGTCTTTCAAACATTCACGGTTGAAATCCCAAACACATTTCCAGAAACTTCTGCTTCGAACATTTTCAAATTCTCTCAAAGCTTTTGACACATTTTGTACCTCATGAAAAAACGTTCCCACCCCACATTTTTGACACCTCGAGTCCATTCAATTCTAACCCCAAATAAATTAATTTTTTAACTCTCTCAATGCCTAGACATTGATAATTATTTAACTGACATTTCAATCATATTCCGATGGTAATACGAAAAACATCAACCATTATTTTCGATATTTTTTCACAGTTGTCCATGTCCACTTTTCAATATTGTCGTGAAAAAATCATCAGAATGGGACGAACATTCAGAAAAATGTTGACCCTATCGTTCCATCAATCTTTTTCAATGAAACTGTGGATTTTTCGAATTTTTCGTTACCGACATAAATTCGATTGATCATTTTAACAGTATTTCGAATGTGATAGAAAGAAAAAGAACAAAACGTATTTTTCGCGCTATCACCAACCATTTTCTTTCTCAAAATTCCGATCGATGTAATCAACAATTTAAAAACTTCCAATCGAATTTGGTAGCCCTGAAATTTCATAGTGTGGTTTCCATGATTTGTCAAATGACTTCTGCAAGTTCTTTGACCGAAGGAACTTGTTGAATTAGCACTTAAATTGGTCGCGGAATGATTTAAGTCGAAAGAACGTCAGGATTGAACGTTTCTGATTTTTCCCTAGTTGTTTGATTCCGCAACGGAGACAATTTAAAAAACGGTCTAATCGATAATATTGTTATATAGTAGAAATTATGTTGGTATACGGAAAGTAAAATTCATTGAAAACGGAAATATATGAATTTGAAAAATAAATCGAGAGGAAAATAGTCCATGATAATATTAGGTCAAAGAGAAAAAAATAGAGAAAATTTCCAAGAAAAAATATTCATGAAATTTGGATTTTACGCAACTCGAAAACGTCAAGAAACGAAGGAAAGAAACGTAAACACAGAAAAAGTTGATTTGTGTAAAGAAAAAAGGGAAAATGGAATTACAACTCTGGAGCGTGACCTCGTGGGTATCATCGATTTTTCAGCTTCGATAGAGATAAAAAGAAGTCAACATGCAAGTGTGCGTTTCGCATAAACCACGTGGTCGGTGGCACTACGACGTACGGCGAAGATAGGTTAGAAATGCATGTATGGCGTCAGAGGGCAGTAAACGATGAGTGGAAGAGGATAAAAATAAAATGGAGAAAATATGTTGAAGAGAAATGTAAAAAGAAAAAAAACGACGAAGGGAAGAGTACGAGCACGCGGTTGCGAAGCATCGGATAAGAGGTAACGCGCGGCGTCGCAAAGCGAATGAGAACGTTTGAATTTGGGCGCCCTTAGCGCCTCCTTCGTTTTGACGGCAGATACGCGAAGGTCAAAAAGTATTTTAAAAATATAAGGCCGTGGTAGTAGTGAAGCATTGGCAGATTGGTATGGCAGTGGACGTTTAAGGGTCGGGTGGCGTTGTAATGGCAAAAAGTTTGCAAAAGGTGAGTAAAGTTGGAGGGATATAAACAACATAACTCGTTATAAATAGTGTTAAAAGTGGGTAAATAGTATCGAGTCGGATGTTTCGGTGGGTAAATATGGGTGTAAAAGTACGAATAGTTGTGTAGTATGGAGCGTCGTGAGAGTGTCATGGAACAAAACAATCCCAAGTTATTCGCAGACGGGCCATACCGTACACACGACGGTGGTGTGGTCGTGTGTAAGCGCGAGATGAGCGACAATGGCGCCCAGGCTAGGCATCGTATCGCGAATACAGACATTGCCGAAAACATTATCTTCGTTTCGTTTTTTTTTTGTTTTCTCTTTTCTCAGTCGCGCGAGTGTTAAGACGAGCGGGTGTTGTTTATAAATTGCGTCGCAATTCGCATTCTAACCTCATCCAAATAACGCATTAACGCTGCCTAGTCTTAAATAAAAAGAATAGATTACGTTGAGACTCGTCACGCTGTTTTTGTATCCTTCCTCGTTCTGTCCTCCCCCCCCCCCCCTCTCTCTCTCCCCATCTGTATTATTCCACGTACTATTGTACGAGGTTATGCGAAAATAATGTTTTTGCCACGTATAGTAGAGGCCCGTGAACCCTGAAGGGTTTTACAGTTATACTGCAATGTGGCACATTTGCAGAAGCGTAGAGAACGTTGTGTCGTTGGTAGAGTCGTATGTTTGTTATTCGTAAAATTATTCGATCATTATTTGCAACGATCAGTTTGGGGAGTATTTTTTTTTTTTTTTTTTCGTTCATCAGTCGTGCTTTTAGTTTTGGTAAGTTCGAGGGTTATGCTGGGGCCAAAGAGAGAGCTTTGCCACTATAATACATAAGTTATATCAAAACAAACGTTATATTTTATACTACAATGATTCTTTAACCCTTCTTAATATTCAATATTTAACCAAATCGTCGAGTTATCATGTGTGTTTATGAATTATCAAGCCCGGCGATGACAAATTTATTTTCATTTTTCTTTTGTTTTTAATATCCTTCTGCCCGGATCTTGACTCTCTTTAGGACAAGCCAGTTTGGTTGTAGGGCCGGGATTGGAGATAGACAAGATGGATCAGCAATATTGCCTCCGTTGGAATAATCATCCGGCCAATTTGACGGACGTACTGAGCTCGCTACTAGCCAGAGAGGCCCTTTGCGACGTCACATTGGCGTGCGTCGGCGAAACTTTCAAAGCTCATCAAACGATATTGTCCGCCTGCAGTCCGTACTTTGAAAATATATTTCTACAAAACATACATCCTCATCCGATAATATTTCTCAAGGATGTCAACGACACGGAGATGAAGGCGCTTCTGCACTTTATGTACAAAGGCGAAGTTAACGTCAGTCAGCATCTTTTGCCCATGTTTCTTAAAACGGCCGAAGCGCTGCAAATCAGAGGTCTAACCGACAACAGTGTCAATAACAAGACCGAAAACAAAAGCCCCTCACCGGAACCTGAAACCCAGAGTAGCACGAGGCACGTAGAATCTCCCAATCTACAATCGCATCCGGAAAAAAGGAAACGAAAGGCCTCCGGAAGTTACGACGTTTCCCTCACAGGACCGCCGAGCGAACGCTTCCTATCCGACTCTCAGGTATTTATCTTTGTCAATACAGTTTATCAACGTTTTTCAATTCCTCGTCGATCCTCTACTCAAATTACTCCGCATCAATCATATTCAAAATGTTTCTCGGATCGAACAAGGCTCCTTCTGCGCTCAGAGCGCACACTCCTATGAATTTTGTACCAAATTGAAATGGGAAAAAATGATAACTACGAATGGTAAATTAATAATATCGATGAGCACCTCGTGGCAAAAATTTTCATCGTTTAAAAATTGAGAAATCTCATTACAGCTCGATAATACATTTTTTCGAAGAGTAACGCACGTGGATTCATTGCGTTTCTGTTTTAAAGTGAGCTTTTGAGGTTTCTTGTTCCACCGTGCATATCAAATATCTCAACAATTGTATATGCAACGAAAGCAGGTTCGTTTGAACCAATGTTGATAAATCTGTTGTCTCCCCCTCACTGGAAGCTCGAACCAAATCGACGCACAATCGATCGATATTTTCGGAATATCGACTATGTTTTTTGCCAATCTAGCAACGTGCTCGATATTCCGATAAATATTGGCTTGAAAATGGGGAGTAACAGTTGGAAAAGAGGTGGAATTTTATAGCTCGTCGTACGATTCTTATTGACGGGAAACGTATGCTTTTACTTTCTTTCCGGCTCGTCCTCCCGTGTGACTCGGCAAAAATAGAACAAAGTAAACATAGTCGTCAAGGCCCTGAAGTGTTTTATATATGAGCAGAATTTTTTTCTCTTTTTCTCTCCTCCACATCTGCCGGAGGTCCGGTTTTGCCAATGGGTTAAAAGCGCCCCAAGGGATATCGTCAAATTCGATAAAACATTGCACAAAATCTCGTCAATTTCGTTTGGCACGATACTAAACGAAAGTCAGCTCCAATATTTCTTGCCAACTTGTGCATTTTTTTTTATCAATCTTCTTTATAATCCCGGCAACGAAACTATCGTTGCTGAAGTTCATGTGACCAGTACACTGAGACAAGATCGCAAAAGTAATTAAAAATTAGTAGCCCGAGCATCGCCGAAAATTAACGCGCGATGACTATTCCAGTTTAACGTACGACGATAATGGTCATCGCGTGATGATTTTTCGCGACGAATATTCAAGCTACTTCTGGTCTCTCATTAAGTTTTCCCACAATTTGTCATTCGCTCGTTAATTAATCTCGATACGAGAACATTACCGTGTCGCTTCGTTTATATCGGTGTTGGGAAAAAGGATTGACAATGCTTAAGATAAAATAAGAATAACGAACGATAGCCCCCATCAATTTATTCATTATTTTTTCTCCTCGCTTTATCCGTAAATGAGTATGCAATTTTTCTCTTTTTCCTGCAGTGATCGAATGCTTGATTGATTTGCAATCACTTCCAACCAGTGTAAATTCACTTGAATGTTGATGCTTCATAATTACGTCGAGTGCAATTTCAACCTCATCACAAATGAGGAGCGATAAAAAATCGAACATCATTACTAGGCGCTTATAATCTATTGAAAGTTTCAAATGTGAAATATTAACAGTTCCACGGAGCCTGCTTCGAGTGCGAAAGAAGCTCGTGACTTTCAGATTCGATTATTCTCCATTGACGATACGCCCAATCATTTCGTGAATTCGCCATTACAAATCTCACTAAAAATCTAAACAAGTAAATAAGCCCAAATCCAGTCACGGTTCTTCCATTTTTTTCATGAAAAACAGCAAAATTTCCTCTCCCACGAAAATCTAAATATAAAAAAAGAGCCCACAAGGTTCACGCCCCATTTTCGAGTCTCCAAAACCTTCCAAATCGTCCAGAACTTGGATTCTTTCGATCCAGTTCCTCAATCTCGTGTTCCATCAGCAAAAAGAAGAAAATTGAAATAACTTTGGAAAGAGCTCTCGGTGAGGACGAAACTGTGCAAAAGTCACATGGGAACGTGTTCAGAGTTGACGTCGATCGGTAGCGTTTTTTCGGTGGCGACACATATTCGTTATTAGTACAGCTCGGGTTTAGCAGCCCACGTGTCTTCGTTAGCTAACATCTGTCGTGGAACAGAGTGGTGCATCAAGTGAGAATTAATAAGGAGTGATACGCCGTCGATGGATTACGCGAGGAAGAAGACGAGAGTTTCGTTCATAGGCAGAAAACGTGTAGGAAGCCATTTTATCGAACGATTAATCGAAAAAGAGAGAGAGAAGAAAAAAATCACATTCGTATAGGTGATTTTTTCTACGTACAAACTCGTACGCCTCGGTACGTCCGACGACGCGTATACACGTACATTTGCTTTTATCTCGACTCGAGACACGTCCGCGTATTTGTGGGAGAAGCGATACGGGCCATTCGCTAAAAATCCTCGTTTCGAACGTCCTTTAAACTTTCAAAAACTTTCTCTCCTCGTAGGTCCTAGTGCGTACGCATTTGGCTGACCTAGTTTTAGATCAGGATTCCTCGTCCATTGAGTCACCTTTTTTTCGAGCGTTTACCCTCTCTCTCTCTCTCGTCTCTTTCTCTGGCACACGTCGATCTTCGCACACCAGCCATTTAGAGAGGAGAAGCTAAATCGTTTTGATTCTCATAACGCACTCGACGTTTATGATAATACGCCATTTTTTCTCCGGCGTACCGTCTTTATCTACACATCTATTTTCTTCTCTCTCCCTCTCCCTCTCTCTTCGTTCATTCTCCCGACGGAGATTTGCAGTACTCGTTGTCCTTGAAAACTCGGGCCTGTAGAACAATGATGTTAGAAACTAGTATGTAGCTTCGATAACATTTTGCTGGAGGAAACTGGCCTCGCGGCTCGTGCACCAACTTCGCCACGACGCGTCGATACGAGCATTTTTCTCGCAATCTTTCGCCTTTTTTCCACGTTATTCCTCGGCTGTAATGCAATTTGCTAATTACTCCGCGGCACGGATTCTTCCCGGGCAATCTCATCCGCCGTTGCTCGTCTCCTTGCGTTGGCTCGTTGCAAGAAAAAATGTTGAGAATACAAAAAATAACGAGAGCCCCTTCCCTCGCGGTAATGCCGAACGTATTTTTTTCATTCCCACACGTCTAGACTTGATGTACGATTGATTACTCAGCTTTGCAAATAGACTAAATTCGGAACGTTGTTAATTCCAGTCGCCCGTTGCCAAGGCTTCGAACCTTTCGCTCTTTCCTCTCTTCCCATACGCTTTTTTCTTTCCTCTTGTTTGAAAAAAATCGCTACTTTCTTGCACGCCTCCAGTCTCTGGCCCTTGCGAGTCTCGTACGTTATCTCGAAACATTTTAACATATTCGACGTTCGCTCATTCGGTTATTATTCCTCGCCAACTGCTAAACCGTCACGTGAATCGCACGCTCTTTTACACCGCGCTCCCGTCTACGTGCGAAACTGAACGCCCCGCAAAATTCTCACTTATCTCCTCGAGAGCCTCGACTCTCATCGTCAGCAGGCTCCTCCGTCTTACACCACTAAGATCTTCAACACGCCCACTTTCCTATCAAGATACGTTGACCATCTTTTGGAATGAGCCCAACGAACACATGTTCCTCTAGCGAATTTCGCGCTCGTAGATCTTACGTTCATCCACGCGGGTCTGACCGATGCGCATGTACAGGTGTTCAAACGCGTTTACTTGCTTTCGTGCCTTTCAGACTCGCTCGAATTCGAGCTGAGCACGAAGCTCCGCTCTTACGTTTCCAGCACTCTCTTGAGGTTCCAAACCTCCAATGGCGTTTAATTATTATTTCATTGTTTAGAGCTTTTTCACGATTAACTATTTCGAAAGGATTCCGAGCTACGGGTGTGCGAAGCATGAAGAGTTTTGACGCGACTCGATACTGTTTTTCTTCTTCGAGCTTCCCTGCTCCGCACTCGATACTTCCGCTCCTCTTCGCTCGCTTACTAACTTCCAGACTCGTTTACATAACGCTTTTTTCGAATGTGTTATTTGCCTGAACGTTCCTATCGAACTCCTTAAGCGTTTATACAGCCAGGACAATTGCACTTAATTATCTCTCGAGAGCTGACCATTCGAGTAGCTACTCGAATATCGTTTGTATTGAAATCGCGAAGAAAAGTGTCGAGAAATTGATCGAGTTTGTTGCGACTGAACGACTTGAAGCTAACGAATTATCGTGATGGGAAAAATTGCTGCTTTGTTTAACAAAAATCCATTTTGTTTGAAACTTCCTCAAAAAGGTTATTTTGTCGTAAGCATTTCCAATTTTCAGTCTGCATCATTGGGTTTATAAACTTTCAACGCCTCATTTGACTTTTTATATTCCCAGTGAAAAGTCTTGAAACTCAGTCAAGTTGATGAAAAACAAGGAAATATTTTAGCTCGTACGCTCCTCGCGTCGAAGCATGCCGGCCCTTCGATGAAACATCGAGGAATTTGAACGCTCCTGATAAGCAAATGCGACTATTTGTACGCTCCGTTATCGTCCGGTCGAAGTTTCGACCACGATGAGTTCGAATGTCGGCTCCTTTCGTAATGCCGTGATTTATAAACTGGACTTTTCTACTTTTCTAGGCATCGTCTCAATGTAGTTACAAATCCAGCCCTACAGTGATTCCAAAGTTAAACAATACACTAGGCGGCGATGTAGAAGATGGAGGTCGGCCAATGTCCCCGTCGTCTCAAGCCCAAGCTCCGATAAAGCAAGAGCTCGACCACCACATGCCTGACTTCCATGACAACATTTCTCTGCCTGTAAGTATTTTGATAAATCTGTTATTTCGCATATCTGTACATAAATATTAATACGAATTCGCAACGGTGTTTACATAACGACACTCGTGTCGTTGGAATGCGACGAAATAACTTGAGACTCGATTTTGCGAATAGATTTTTACAGAAACGAGTTTTTTTTGACTTTTTTACAATTTTCTCCAAAAACTGATGAGAACAATGAAATTTTCACAGCATTCTAACGCTTCACTGCTCAATATTATATTTTATTGTGTATATAAACCTGTATGCTTGGTTGCATGCAATGAAATTTATCGCTTTCCTTGTAAGTGGCACCTGCCAAATAACAAATGAGCGCGAATCACCAAAGTACGCTTTTCAAACCTCTCAAACCTCACTCGACTGTATTTATCGTGCACGTTGTTTTTTCCGAATCATAGTTACCATCATCAATGCATGGTTTGACAAATCGATCAGTTTGTGATTAGTTAGTTGGAAATAAACGAATGGATTGGCGTACTCGAAAACGCACGTGGTTTCGTAGGCTTGACGTTTATAGTTTTGTTTTTCTTGGACGAAAAGATCGAGCATTCGGAGAGGGTCGCAGAGAGAGAGTGGATTTTGTTAAATGATAACACAGAGGCGGCACCGCCTCCAACAATCGCTGTATCAGCGTCAGTGAAGTATTCGGCGATGGAAGCGCGTGGAAAAGGAGGTGATAAGTTGTGGCTAATCGCCCGTGAACCACCGAGGAAAGAGGAACTTGCAATTTTTCTTACACTCTTCTCATTGGGAATGACCTGAAAAACGAAATGCTTACGAGAGCGAATAAAAGTTGAAGGAAAACAGTGTCTCCCGGAAAGGCTTTTATTAAAATGGAACACATGCTGCAGCACTCCAGCTTCGCCAAATAACGAATCGATCAAGTTATTTGGAGCCTTCGAGTGCAAAAAATGGTGCTATCGTCCGATAACAATTGTTCCGGGGGATCCCGCACTTTTGTCTCATTCTTATTCATGGATTGACACACTTGGATTCTTCTATCGATTAAATTATATTTACCGGTCGATAACATTTTTTTAGAACCACCAGTCCGACCTCGAAGTTACGAAAAGAAGAGAAGGCGAAACAGCGATGAAGATATTCTCCAGCGAGGGCTTTCTACCGTTGGAAAAAGAACGAGAAACAGACACGCGGAGAAAAGCACCAAACAAAATGAATTTTTGCAAAGCGGCCATTTGATTACGCGGTAATGTGCGCCACCGCCGACGCTCCAGATCCAGACTGTAATCTACGAGCAAAGAAACTCATTTTAAATATTCCACGCCCTCACAAAAAGTCTGAGGAAAAGAGAAATTGCCTGATTAACAATCGAGCCGCTATTTTTATGAAATTAGCACTCGACCGGATTCTTCGGTGTGAAGAAAAATGAAAAGATTATCTTTTCACTCGGCACGACGCGAAAAACTTTCTGCACAAATTTTTCGATGTTTCAACGTTACCGAACTCGTCAGCAGAGCTCATCCGGATGGCTGTCATTGACGCATCATTATTTCACACCGTTTATATCCGCTCATCTATAGATATAATTACTCTTGATCACGTCCGCACCGTCCAATTAGCAAATCCCTCAATTACACTCGAAATATTTATTCGAATGGTCAATTTCCAATCGTTGGAGTGGAGTTAAAACTCTACATTCACAAATTAAGGTACTCCTTTCACGAGCCCCCGAATATTCGAAAAATAACTGATTTTAAATAACAGTAAAGTTAAAGATTGGCGAAATTTCGGGTCAGGTTATCGAGCATTTAATAAATAATTCAAACCTCAAAAGCCGTAAAATTTAAACGGGAGCTTATGGCGATTCCATCATCACCTCGTTTCTATTCAATATTTCATCCTGATGCAAACTGTCTCACGGAGAGAAAAAAATTTAAGGAATCCACAATGACGATAAAAATGAAGGATTACCAAATGCTTAAAAGAGATATTAACGATAGAAGTTGGAAAAATGGCAGAACCACAAGCTTTTTTGCGCCACCAAAAAATACGCTCACGCGAAAGGAATACCTTGAAGGGCCTGAACAGACGAAAAAAAAACGGAAAAGTGATATCTCGGAGTTCTGAAAAGAAAAATCATAATCAACGATTCTTCAAAAATTTTATATTTTTCTCTGAGCGATTCGTGGCTTGAAACATTTTCAATTCTGACCCTCTCAGTTGCAAAGACGCGTGAGTATCGAGTGAAACGTAGTTTCAAACGAGATCCCTCGAACGCTCGTCAGTTTGATGCGGAAAATGAGCGTGTTCGGATCGAAAGGTCTTTTCTCTCCCTCTCGAGGGCCCGATCCAACGCTCTCGTTTTCCCAGTACGTTACTCCGAAGATCCCCGACGCTGTTCGAGGCTGTACAAAATTTCGGCTGCACAGAGTTTGGTCACCCTTGGAGAGAAAGAGAGAGCGAGCGTGTGTACGCACAGGCTTACAATTTCTCCTCCACCCCTCGCGCTTTCATTCTCGAACATTCGACCCTCCTCAAAAAACCTGCGAATTGACGCTGCACATGGCCTGCTCATAATTTATGTGCATTCAGAACCCTCTTCGTTGAGGGAAGCCAAAACGCTCGAGCGAGATCGTCGTTCTCGCAGAGGGGGCACTTCCCAATGCGCATAAATTATAAAATAACAAAATGCGACTCTGTTTTTCGCACCATCGATTATTTATTCTCAAGCTATTTTTTATCTCTCTACCCCTCGACGGAGGAGACTATTTTTTACCAAAATCACGATAAGTTGAGTCTTGGATCAACGGTCGGTTGTACGGAGCACCGTTTATTGGCCCTGCGAACTTTTTCATCGAGTTTCGTTCCGTGCGAGCTCAACGTACGATGTTTTCTTTTGACTTTTCCTCATATTTTTCATTTTTTGTGCACCTCAATCCAGTGCATTCTCAAATAAATAAAGCAACAACGAAATTCGTAAAATCGATCAACGTAGAACAGCGTTTGTGGCTTTTCTCTCTCGTTATTCGTTAAAAGCTCGAAATTTCGAAGCGTCCTTCCAGAAGTGTGCTCGTATCGATGTGTCACGCTGGTGGTGAAAGCCCTCGGAGATCAAACGGTTAAACGTGGAGCGCGTTACTTGAAATCGTCCCGGTGAAGATAGCATGCCCGGCAAGTGAGGTTTCGTCTTTTTTTCTCTCGATGCTGAGTGACTCAAAAAATCAATGGCCCCCCTTCAGTGTGAGGGGCAATTGATCAGCGATGGTATCAAGCGAAATAACTGACCGAAACTTTTGATCGACAGTCCTGTTATTGGCGGCTATTCGCGATTCATATTCCATGAACAAACCAATTTTATCGAAGGGAGCATTCCGCGTCAAATTTACAAACAACAATTTCGTTTCACAAAAACCATGAAAGTTTATCGAGGCTCTGGCAATTTTCAAACGTCGCGTCAATGATGAAAACTCTTTGTTATTTCGCTGGGATTCAAACTTTACAAAATTCTAGTGAAATATCGAAGCGTGGATCGATTATTAAAAACGTTGAATCAACTGTGACGGCCGTCGAGCGTTCGGGAGCGACGACGAGTCGTCGAATCAAACGAAATTCACGCCCAGACCGTGTGCTCCAAACGTGAACGAACGTTGGCTGCTCTATCTTGGAGCGAAAAATCCTCAACTTCAAGCCGTGCAAACGTTGCAGCAGCGTTCATGAGATTCAAAAAATCTTTCAAAATGCAAACTTCCTCGAGTTTAATCGATTTTAAAAATGTTCCTTCAAACGAAGATCGTTCCCGCACTCAACTTTTCGCCAGAAAAGCGGCTAGCAACGCGCCGCATCATTCGTGACCACAAAAAAACCGTCGTGGTAATTTCTCTGCATTCTTGTCGTGTCAGATTGAATAAACGAAGATTGCGTATCAATCCCGACGATTATTACGGCTCGCGTAACTAAATTACGCCGAATGGAGAATGCTGGAAAAATGAAGGCAGAAACGTCTGTTCTTCGTCGTACGATTCGCTCCATTGCTGATTTTGTTTCCCCCCCCCCCTTTTTTGTGAATAAAAATAATTGCGATAACGTCGGAATCGAGTAGCCGAATGCGCAGCGCGAAACTGATGAAAAAAGCGGTAAAATGGTGTGACGCTATTTTTATATCGATTCGTTGATATTGTTAACGGAAAAAAAAAAAAAACAAAGAGTTTCGTTGCGACTCCCACTATCGATGTAAGAACGAATGAATGGAAACGCAGAAGGAAGGGATTTTCCGAGAGATGATAAAAAGAGCGAGAGACAAAAAAGAAGTTTCGAGAGAATAAATTTGGCTGATGAAAAATAAAAGAAAAAGAAAGGAAGAAAGAAGCATAGAAAAAATTTGAAATGTGTTGAATTAAGCACATATCCTTTCCTTCTCTGTTGACAGACTAGTGTGGAGAGGGAGTTTCAAAGTGATGGGAAGAGTGATGAAACTATGGATGTGCAGAGCATGTCTCGGGACGATCGTCGAGCCCCGGCCCCGTTGCAAACCTCCCGTGAAAGTGCCATCATGGCGGGAGGCTCGCTATGTATCGATATGTCGTCAAGCCTTCCGGATTATCAGCGCGTCAAGGTGCTTCGTAAGCAAGTCAAATATCCGAGCGAAAAACCCGTTAAAACAGGCTCGTATCAACGCTACGATTGCCAAATAAACCTAAATATCGACGATTCGTCATACTCGAAAAATCCAGACGCTCCGAAGAACGCACCTGCGAGTCAAAACTTTTTTTACGATAACGAGGGATCCGCTAACGAGGCATCGATCAATTCAATCTTATTGCGACAGGGGCCATCGGTCATACGCTCGACGCTGTCCCACCCGGCCAACTCCCCTCGAACTATTGGACAAGTCAGAAAAGCCGGTCGCTTCAAATTATCCTGGCTCGAAACTTACCCCTGGTTGCAATACGACGAGCACTCGAATCTTATGTACTGCAAATATTGTCGAAAATGGAGTGAAACGATACCTGAAATTCGCACCTCCTTCGCTGCCGGCAACGGCAATTTCAGGCTTGAAATTGTCAACCATCACGACAAGTGCAAAGCTCATTACTTGTGCGTCAACAAAGAGACCGATGCCAAGGGCAATTTTACATTTGTTATCGAATAACTTCGAAAGCCTCGTTCCATTCGAACTTCCAACCACGAACTTTCCTAAACCACGTACAAATTTCGTCGCGATACGTCACACTTTTTTCAACCATTTATCTTCTCGTCACTAATCCCAGTTTTACGAAGCCCTCCTGCGATACTTAAACTACAAATTTTATATCCGGATTGTGCTTGCCCGTCTGCGTGCGTGCGTGCGTGCGTGCGTGTGTGTGTGCGTCTGTACGTGGGTGTCCAACTCTTTGATTACCATCAACCTTTTTTTTTTTTTTTTTGTACTCGCATGAATTATTTCTCACGAAATGATACTCCGTATTTACCGCACTCCGGACAGTTCCTACGTAGATAAACTTCCTGGCCCGTACCCACGGCCCTTTAAACTTTTGTAATTTTCTATTTCATGTACATATACGTTTATCAAGTATTACGGCTGTAATCGAACTCAGGTAATTGCTACTGTTGGCTGTCAAGCGTCAGACGTTTATTGTTGCCATTACGTAAAGCATGTGTTCGCCTCTTCAGGTCCTTGCACTTTTTATAATTATTTTTCTCTCTTTCTCCTCTTTTTCTCAGTTTTCTTGTATTTTTTGTTCGTTTGGTTGTTTTTTTGTTTTGTAAGTATAACGATGCGATGCGGTGAAATACAATCGATCTCCGTGATACGAAAATCAGATTATTGTTTCGACTTGGCGAACAAAGTTTGAGGACAGGGGACGACGACCGAATATTTGCTCCAATTTTGCTGAGAGCGAAATTGGCTTCGTATTTGTTTTTTTTTTTCTTCTTACTCTATTCTTTTATGATAGAGAAAAAAAAATTGTTGAAATTTTGTGATTCTTCGCTTTAACAGTGTTTTTCTTAGCGAAATAAAAAAAAAAAAAAAAACAAAAACAAAAAAATAATGAAAAATGTTTGAATTTATTACGAATCGAATCGAAGCATAGCTCATCGTTCATTACGGATTCGTTGTCGAATGTTTGTTGTTTTAGTTTTGGAATTTTAATACGCGCGTTTCAATGCCACTCGAACCGATGCATGCGGACAGACTTTTCAGTCGAGACGGTTTTTTTTGTTTCGAACGTAGCCATGGATTGTTTTATCGGCGGGAAGATTCACCAGGTTCGTTAAATGTGGCACTTTTGCACAGTTTTTACTTTGGTCATGCCTGCTGGGCCGATGGAGTCCAACGCCGTGGCGAAAATACTAATTTTTTTCAATGAACGTCTCTCGCTGTGACGCTACGAATCGAAATGGAAAAATGATTTGTGTGATTGCGCATGGAATTGCTCGATATAAGACGCCAATTTTCTACGACACCAGATCAAATGGTTTGCGAATTTCCGTCGGAGTTAGTAAAACTACGAAGCAACAGTCAGTAACTTTCGCATGCTATCTTTATTTTGTGTTCGAACTTGTTGAAGGAATCCTCGAAGCTTGGCCAGTTTGTAAAACGTTTATTAATTTTAATCCGATTGCGTGAACGAGCCCAAAAGGGCTCGTTCGTGTCAACGTATCGTGATAAATGAATAAAAATGATTTGTGAGCTGAAAAATGCACTTTCTTTGAAACGAATGCTCTGCCGTATGCGCCTCTTGCGTTTACTTCACTCCCTTCGACCGAGAGCAACGAGCTGACGAAATTTTAATATTCACGCTGGAATTTCCGAATGTATTGCTGGCCGCGCATGGTTACAATTTTATTTCACGTTTTTTGTTCGATCGAAAAGCACTTTATCGCAGCTCGATTTACGCTTGGATTTATAAATTGTGAAAATCGAGCCTCAATTTTTCGAAGGAGGAAAAAAAATGGGAAAAAAGGTTGGCCTCTTCCCCGTACAAAGGGAATTCGAGATCGTCATTTTTTGACGAGGCCCCGGCTCGTTTTTAATTCAAACGTTTAATGACTCACTCGAGCCATCAAATTTCCAATTCCTACGAAATCAGAGAAGCTTCATCACTCGCATGAAATCGAACTGCGCCCAATTATTGATGGACAAATAGTTGTTAATTCGAGATAAAATTGTTAGCGTCGAGCCGCTGTCGATGCCAAACTCACCAGCGCGCACACACGCCAACGATCATTGTAACGAATCGCGCAAGTTCGATGAAATTTCAACGCTGCTGGCTCGGCTTTTCAACGTTTGAGATTTTCGCACAGTACGAATCGAATTTTACGCTGAAAAGTCGTTCGAAAAATCTCGGTTCTTGTAATCGAGTCGCGATACGAGAATTTCATGCAAATTCAACGCCGGCCAAGCATATTTTGTTCCAACTTTCACGGGTAATGAAAAACGTTCGAAGTGACCTTCGCGTTTATAAGGAAAGTTGCAAACCGTCCCAAAAAAGAGGTTACTCGTGCTTTAAATCCGGTTTCCCCGGTGGCGTACTCGGTGACGTCACGATTATGATAGAGTCGTAAAGAGTTTGGAAATTTCTGACAAAATGAAGTTTTTCGATGAATTCCCAACCAACGCGGTCTCCAAATAATTTGGAGAAATGAAATTAACGAGTTTCCCAGTATTTTTGTACATTCACAGCAATGGAATTAACGCGACGTTCGTTATGTTTAGGGACATCCGGTCGGGTTGTTAGGAGACGACGGAGGACCCACGGCGGGGGCATTGAGCGACGGTGTGCCAGGAATTGAAACGTCCGAGCACCACAACCCTCCCGAAATGCTCGACGGACTCGATGGTAAGACTTTTCAAATATTTAAAGCCGAAATTTTATGGCAATCTCACATATTTCCTGTCACTTACGCTCGCTCGAATTTCCTTCGAAAGAAATCAAGACGGAAATCCTTCCGATATTTTCCACGTTCCGAATTAACGATAATGAGATGTGCTCAAAGCCAATTTATCGATGCCAAACACACACGAGAGCTGGCTCGAGTGAACTTTCGCCAAGAACCAAGCACAATTGCTCGCGGAATAAAATACTTGGAAAGTCTAAAGCCACCAAGGAAACATGTCAGATCCATGAAATCAAGGACCATATGCATGCACGTTTTGGAATGATATCGCGAACTGGCGTAATTAGTCGTACGAGACGAGCATCCACTCTATTTCCGGTTTTTTTTGCGGATCGTAGCCAAGTGTACAGATTTTCTAGAAGAACGAACAGTACCCCCTGTGACCCTTGACCCCATATACGCAGGCATCGATCCATACAAACATATATTTACGTATGTCGGTATGATTTTGGATGCGTCGATGTGGTATATGTGCTTCTTGCTGAGAAAAGTCGGTTTGAGGAGAGCCTCGTTTGCCCGAGCTCGACCTCCTTCCCTCCAAAAGCAAGGAAGCCCGCGAACGGTCTTCTCCTCAAATTGACTTTGATCGGTGAAACGTGTGTATGCACACGAATGTATATATATATATCTGAACGAATCGTTCACTGTTAAATAGGCCCTTTTAGTGTTGTGGTGATGGTATCGTGCATTTGCTATGTCATTGTCGTAATAACAAATAATCATCTCGCCCTTTCGCTCACTCTCTTCCATATCACACTTGTGAGAATATTCGAAACACGAAAGCCCGCTTCGGAGTTAGAAGAAGCAGGGGGAGCGTCGGTAAAGACAGTAACGACGAGGATGACGTCAATGGAAGTGACGTTTAACCAAACGGAGATATCGGAATTGGCGAAATTGGCGAATGGACAATGCTCGCTCGTGTCTGAGGTTGGTGCGTGGCTCGAGATGCCGTACGCTTGGATCGGGGCTCCTTCGAGTTTTCGTTGTGCCTCACAAGCACTCCGGAAAATGCACGATCTTTCATCTTTCTTTTTACCCAATATTTAAAATCCCTTCGTTCAACAAACTTTCGAGCGAGAAGCTCCATTTTTCGTGAGTATTTTTCAACATTCATTCCTCGCGGTTTCGAACAGCGACGAGACTCTCTCGACTGTCTTGAAACAAAGATTTTTCAACTACTAAAAATCATCAATTTTCACCATTTTCGAGCACCCATCGACGAGCCTCGTTCTCCAATGAAATTATTTCCCCATATTTCTCACGTTCGTTCAGCCCTCCAATGCGGTATCGACACCACGAAATATCTTCATTCCGTTTCATCCTGATCGGTATACGAGCGAGCCACTCGCTCACATTTCTATGTATAAATACGTTTATATATTTATCCCAAAATCCATTGGTCCATATATGTTTATTATACACACATTTAAAACGGCGTATAACGACGGGTTTCTCTGTGCATGATTTTCATCTGTTTATCTCTGCCTTTTTGTCTCACCTCGATCCCCTCGTTCCTTCTGCCACTTCCCCCGGCCTCGGTCCATGTCGCGGATTATTTTCGGTAATTGTGTCGTGCGTACATGTTTTTGGGGCAAGAGAGAAAGATCGAGAGAGGGCGAGAGGTCATACCGGTGCTTTGCTGCGTCCTCCGGCGAGTAAATTTTTCCTAATTTCTAACATTCTCTCTCCCCGGGCTTCGGGAGGACCGTCATTGTCAAACTAGTTTCGTTGCAGCCCCGCGAATCGGGCTCCGTTCGTTTCGAAAAAATTAAATTGACGAGAAGAGGGTTGAAGCGACGCTCCGTAACGTTACAACAAATAATAAATCGAGTCATTTTGAGGCGGAAGTGGACGAGGAGGGAATTCGAAAAGTTGGATTTCATCCTGATCAAGTTTATTCTTCTTCGTTCTCGAGGCGCTCTCCGTTATTGGCGTCGAGCAGCGAAAGACGGTTGAAATTCTTCCACGTGCCTGAATACTCGTTTTTCTCTTTCTCTTCGTTCCCCCCCGCCCCCGCCCTCGCCCCCCTCCGCCTTCGCTCACTCTTTTCTATTAAATCGTTTGTTTCTTCATCGTTTTCACCTGTTTTCTGTTACCTCGTAGTTACTATTATTTCGTTTGTATTGCCGATTGAATTTGCGTTGTGTTCGTTATTTAAGAACGTTTTTGTTGTGTTTTTTAGTAATTTTAATCTCGAAGGGAGGTTTAAGGATGTGCGCTAAAAATAGGGCGAAATTTTGAGAAAGCCAATGGTACGCGTGTGCTTGTGCGAACTTCTTCGAGACGTAGATTGGTTTAAGAGTGTGCTAATTATCGGAGAAATATATACTTGCACGTATATATATCCCCCCCGTGCATCTTCAACGAGTGTGCCAATAGGGGGGGAGGAAGGAATGAATACCTCGTCCGGGGTGAGGACGTTGCGCTAGAAATAGGTACGAATTTTAGTTGTATGGAAAGATTGTGAAACGCGTCGAATGTCAAAGCGGGCCGTAGTCGTAGGCATTTTATTGGGAAGTAAAAATTGAATGTCGCACAAGCTCCATCGCAAAGTTCCTTGTGAAAAAAGGCCCGCTGCTGTGGAAAAATCTTTTGTTGCACGCACGAGAGTGGCGAATGACGGACGAGTTAGAGCGAGCAGCCTCTTGCATGCGACGAAGCCTCTGGTCACTCGTATCGAGCGCTCAACCATTCAGTGCATCCGCGGGTGTTTGTCAGTTTTATCGAAAACTATCGCGCAGCATCGTGCCACAGCCGGACGAGCCGGCTCGACATTACCGCGCAAACGTGCTCTCCAACTTTCCGCTTTTTAAATGCTCCCTTCGCGCGATCTTTCGTAAATGAAAAAAGAAGCCCGATCGACTCGCAGTTACTCGGAATTTATTAAAGTCGTCGACGCATTCCTCAGTCAACTTATTTCAGTGGTCAAAGCGACTCGACGGCTCAGCCAATCCCTTTTTTCAACCCCCCGACGAGCTTGCGAGCTCCGTTACGTGGCAGGCAGACAAACCCATCTTTCTCAGCTCCACCTCGTCGCCACTCGCTTTCGAGTGGAGCAAAGGAGAGCGGGCTTTTCAACCGCTGCTTTCCGGAGCCCACCAAAGAGCGCGGGGGGCTTGAAGATTCATCTAATTCTTGTGAGACTCGGTGGCGAACGCGAAATGAAATTCGTCACTGACTCGAATCCATGAAAGTTCAGCTAAATCAACGACTTTCATTGAATCTGCAAACATCTTTTCTCCGTGTGTTGTCACAGAAGTGATTAAGGCCCACATTTCTCTACCGGAGAGTCGCACGAAAAATTCCAAATTACACTAGACTCGAAGGCTCTGAAAAAAGGGGTTTAAAAACCGAAGGGTGGAGCGGCGGATCGTGGCGAAGAAATTAGTTGACTGACCGAAAAAGCGATCGATATTGTACAAGCACGAAAACGTCTGTCGTCCGATAGCGATAAGAAGGAGAAAGAGAAGAAGAATGAAAACAATGCTCATGTTCCTCCCTCAAGTGAGAGAAGAGATTTCTTCGTTTCTTCGTTATTTTGTTTGTCTGTTTGGCCTTTCTCCTAGTTGGCAATAATCATTTGAACGTATGTCTTTCTGAGTATGTAGAGAGTGACAAATATTCTTGATTAAGTAGAAAGAGTATCGTGTTGTGTGCACAAGTATAGAAAAGCAAGAAGCAGCCTTGCGGTGAAAGGGGAGAAGAGTAATTGGAGGGGGAAGGAGGCTGGAAAAGTCAAAAGTAAAAAGCATTGAAACGGAATCCTTGTATTCCAGGAACAACAGCAAACGAAAAGGATATTGAGAAAAAATATGACTCGATGAATAAGTTAGACCAACACCTCGGTACGGAAAGTTGTAGGCTGTGCGGTAAGAGCGTAGCCAACATAAAAAAGCACATGAAATCACATTTCCCGGATAAGTATCAGTGTCACATATGTATGATATCGCTCACGAGATCGGACAATCTTAAAAGGCATATTAAACTCAAACACGGAATACCTGCCGAAGGATCAATACTGTCGTCGTTTTCGCGCTGCGAGACCAAACACTTCCTAGCCAAGTCCGACAGGTATCTCACTTAGCCGCGGGGATTGAGAGTTACCACGGAAAGCGCGTTATGCCGGATCCTTGGGTGCTCGAGGATCGAGTAATCGGGGGGCACGATGGGAAAGCGAACGAACGAAAAGGACGTGCGAAAGAAAGAAAAAAATTATGAAAATGTAGCGATAAGACACGACGAGGACGAGGATCAGCTCGTAGCTTTTAAACGTAAAAATTGAAAATTATTATCCACGATGCTGCAGAACGATTTTACACTCTATTTTGTATATTGTACAAGCAAACGTTGTTCGTGACGTTCCTTACTCGCGTCTACCAAGGTTACGAGATTACCATGATCTTGGACACGCAGTATTATATTTATTCTAGACTCTAAGAGATAGAATATTTTTTTTAATACAACACATATATTTATATCTATATATACGTACATTTGTAAGTTATATTTAGGTGTGGCATTGTCAATTGGTTCCTAACGAGGAATTTGACGTACAATCGTATGGTTACCGCATCCATTCTCGCGGAGAAAATACTCCTCGGAGTGAGATTTTTTAAACGAAGGATGCTTTAGGCTCGTAAGAAAATATAAATCGCCCAAGGCTTTGTACGATCCGCTGAGACTCGATCCGCTCCAAATTTCAATCGAATTTCCCGGATTTCCTTAACGATTGTCACCTCACGGGGCGAGGGGGGAAATCAAGGCCATTTGGGGGCGGATGAAAAGCCTCTCGATTCCGGGACTTTTCGTCCTCGTTGAGGGAACTCCTGCACTGCGTGCTAATCAAATGAGTAGTCAAAAAAGTTCAACGTACCGATTAAACTTATTCTTAGTAGATGCGTATTCAAGCATATTTTATTAACGTGAAGAAATATTTATAATTATAGTTTCGCAAAACTATCAACTGACGGATGCAAATTTCCATGATGACACATTTTCACAGCTATTTTTCAAATAATCCTCTCCATTTTTTAACCGATTTTATCGCACCAAGTCTCATTTATTTCCTCAACCGTTCCTCTACCAATTCACCGCGTAGATTTTCCTTTAAACTCACTCCTCCAGATATTGTGAATGAACAAGTTTTTTCACTTATGAACAATTAGCTGCAACAGTGAACAGCTGCATTGGCGAACAAAATGAGACTCGTTGCAATAAAATCGATGAAAAAAGGCAGATAATTATTTGAAAAGTACGAGTGAAAATGTGCCAGCGTGGAAATTTTCATTCATCAGTTGATGCTTTTGGAAAACTAGCGTTTTTAATATTTTTGCATCTTTATGAGATATGCTGTGTAACACAAATCCGCTAAGAATAGATTTAATCGGTACGTTAAACTTGGTCTAAAAGCGTTTTGAGAATTCAGTACTCATTTGACTAGGATGCAGTACCTTAAGTTACCTTGAGCTCGGTCTCACCCGGACAGTCTCGCTTGTTCGTATCATATTTCGAGGAAAGCCAAAAGAACTTGATTTAGTTTTAGTTATTTATTTGTATTTATTAATGTTTGTGTGTCCCGCCCGGTTCGAGGCTCGATCGGATCTCCCTCGCGTGTCCTCCCGTCTGGCTCGACATATTTTTATATCATATTCCACGTTCGGGGGGGGGGCGGTATGATGGAAAAGATGCGGGAAAATCGGAGCCGCGTCGGTCGCCCCGACGACCGCGGACCACGCGCGGCTTCCATAAAAGTTTTGTACCGATGCGCGGGGAGGGAGAAAGCAGGGAAATAAATAGAAGAAAAATAGTTCGTGTCCCTTTTCAGTGGCACTAGCCCGAGCGGAAACTCGCGGAAAACAGGATTTTATGTGCGGAAATGGTTGTAAAATTCGGTCTGAATTTGATGGCGGAAAAGCATCTTCGCTCGAGAAAGCTTTTCTCCGGGAGGCGGTTGTGTGGCAAACGTCGGTTTATATATTCGTCGGGAAAGCCTAGCGACGCAGAATCGGAGAAATTTCTCGTCTCTCGCCGCCGCGTTTCACGCTTCCTGGCCGCTCCCCGGGCCCCGCGCCGCCCCGCTTTTCCATAATGTTTCATTTTCAGAACGTTTACCGCGACTCCCTGCTTTCGGTCCTCGAGACTTTAACGAATTTCAAAATTTCACGAATTCCTACCTCTCCGTCGGGAATCCAAACCGCTCGCGCAGCCCCTTCGAGCCCACTTTTCCGTGTCGAACATCTCGCGGACTTCAAGTTTCTCGAGAGCTTGCAAAACCGCCCGAGTCTTTAGGAACTCCGGGAAACGTAGCGACGCACGAATTTATTGACATTCGCGGCAGAGCCGCCGGTGCGCAACGAGCCACGTGGAAAAACCGCGCGAGCATTCTCCCGCGCGCTATTTATTTTCTTCATGCCCCATCGACTCTCCTCTTTCCAAGCCACTTTATAAACGGACAAATAACGATTCGAAAGCCGAGAATCGCGTGCACGCTTTTCCAGGCTCGCGCAATATTGTGAAAGCCCCTTAAAGGCTTGCGTCGTAGAGTTCCGCGATGCCGTTCGCCTCTCGACCCCGGTAATAAGCTCTCGCGCTACACTCAAGATTTTTCAATTACGAAAAAACCTCCGCGTCCTTCCGCGTTGCTCCCTCGCCGTATTATTATTTTTCGTTTCTAAACTGCGCCAGTATTCGAGGCTGACAAAGAGCTGTTAAGGGCTCAAAAACAAACAGTCAAATCGACGATTTCAAGTTTGGGGGCCCGGCACCAAAGTCCGGGAAGAAAGCGTCGGGGACACGAGGCTGAAGTTTGCGACGTTCGAGTTCAACGAAACGAAGGAAAAGAGCATTCGTAATTCGCTCGTTTTTAATCTCGTGTGGCTCGATAAATGAGGAATTCGGGGGTGAAGATAATTGGAGATTTACTGGAATAATTCGAGAGTTTTTACACCACTTCGTTGGACTGCAACGCCGCGAACTTCAGCGCCATTCGAAGACTGAGAGAAACTGTAAACGAAACGGATTCGAGCGAGTCCGAGGGGCTCTGAATAGTCATTAAAAAACTAGTCGAAAGATCGCACTCTTAATTTGTAATCTCCGAAGCAGGAAGAAAAATCCAACTTTATTATATTTTCTTCTCCTGCCTGTGTGTGCGTGCGTGCGCGTGTGTGTGTGTGTGTGTGCGTATGAGTGTTTTCGTCCTCGAGTAGAACCGACCCAGTGGAGCATTGATTTTAGTTGCGAATCGACGATTTATTATTAACGATAATCGAAGAACTTTGAGTGCGTATCCGTGCCACGATAATCCCAGTGTTTTAATCCGTCGAACGGAAAAGTCCTGAAATCATTGAAAATAATTCCCCCTTCGATCGAGTTGTCCCCTCGATCGAGGGCAGAGCCCGTTGCCCCTCCGTTTCCTCCGACTTTCGCGATCGCGTCATCAGCCCGAATCGATCAAGCCCGTCCGGGGCTCTCCGGAGCGATTCGGAAGTAAAGTCCCGCGAGTTTGACGTCTCATTTTCCACCTGCTTTTCTCCGTTTGGAGAAAAGCTCTCGAACCGAGCCAGGCCGCGTTCACTTTTCCAGTTGCTTTAAAAAGTCGCCAAACGCGTGGGCGAGCGGGTGCAAAGTGTGCGGTCGCGTTGTCTCCAATTTAAAGAATCGTTGCCTCACGCATTGCCCAGGAAATTGCGCGTGTCCGATGTGGGCTCGTCGCAGAACGAGACTGGACAATTTGAAGAGACGCGTTAAGCTCAAGCACCCCGAAACGCGAGTACCCGACAAAAGTTTCCGGCAGAACACGCAACTCGCTCTCGAGGCTCGCACCTTTTACTTTCACAAAAAGAGGAGCATTCATTAATTTCTCTCCGCGCAAGCCCCTTTCCCCGTTTTCCGTGCTCACGTCCCGAGACCTCTTTCCACGAGTGCGAAACTCCCAGCTCGATTCAACCGCGGTCTAAATAACGCTCCCTCGGTTCCCGCGATCTTCCACGCCTCGCCGTCTCCGCACTCCCAAAAAATAGCGTCTACCGAGCTCCGGAAAATAATACGAAACAACAGATTCTCCCTGTCCAAAAATGTCGCTCGCGCCGCCATAAACTTGTCAGCCTCTTTCTCCCGCGGCCGCAAACTTCCTCCTTCTCCCCTCTCGACGAATCCTTTTCACGACCTCGTATCGCACAAGAATTTTCATCATAAATAAAAAAAAATATTGTCACTATTATTACGATTATTCATAATAACGATGCGAAAGCGATCTCCGTTCTTGTACGTCGCCAAACCGCACCGTGTGAGTTTGTTCGACTCTATTTTTAGTCTACGCTCCCCCATTATTGTGTATGCTTTATTTGTAAATCTCTTTTTATATGTGGAAATCAAAGTAACATTCGTTCTTCTTCTACTTTCCATAAAAATATGTGTATTTATGTATTATTTATATATTTGTACTCGATCATTAACGCTAGTTTAGTTAGTAGTATTTATTTATCCTATTATTTGCGTATACTTGAAATACTTGGAGTTGAATCGATCGCGAGGGCGAACTTTGTCGCGCGTAAACGCTCTTCCCTCGCGATTATCTCAACCGGAAACGAATCTCTGTACTCTACCTCGAAGCGAGTCAACGAAAGTTCATCCTCCGAATGTGTAATTGAAAAAGCGACACGGCACGACACGAGAGAAGTATTGTGAGAGGAGGAAAGTGTTTGATCAATCGATAAATGTGAAGCTCGCGCTGTGGAGAGGCGAAACGATGAAGGAACTTTGACGAATCTCTGAGACCGAGCTGCCCATGTCGGTTGATCAAGGACCAACGGAATTATTGAGACTGGCCTTCCGCTCTCATCGCCAGAGCAAATCCACTGCTTTTTACTACACATGCAAATATTGTACCTTAAAGAATTCTCGTGCCTTTTTCGTAACGGCCTGATAGTACAATAAAGCCAGTCGTCGTGTTGCGAACTTGCCGCCGTTATTGCGAAGGCCACGCTCAGGCTCGGGCACCGACGAGGCGCGCGCGGGAAATTATTGATTTTCGAAATTTTGTGTGCGCCTCGTTCTCAAGTCAGATAAATTCGAGAGTTTGCGGAAGCATCGAGTCCTCGAATCCTCGTGAAAACTCACTTTTCCTGCGTCACTACAATCCCACGGTCCTCCTTGACAGAACGGAGAAGCTTTTTCCTCCCTTGACAAGAGCTCGCGAAGACTTGTCGACCGGCGTCGCGTGTGCGTTCCTCGGAGCGTTCGGTGCGCCGCGCCGAGTCCGTGACTCTTCCAGCACTCGGTAAACCTCTCTCCCAACTCTTTTCCATTCCCCCTCGCTTCATATTCCTCTCAGTTCCGATGATAATCCGAGGGCTCGAATTCGGACGCGCGAGATGCACTTTCTACTCCGACGATTTTCCCTCGCGACGCGAGGGAAAATCGTCGAATTACTCGGGCCAATCGCCGCGAGTGGATCTCGCGCGTTGCTCGTTCATCCGATGCGAACAAGCGCTTTGGTACAAGCTCGTTCCCCAGCTTGCCGAGCTCGTCGGTGCCTCCGAGAATGAAAGTTGTGCGCGGGGCTCAAACCAGAAATCCAAATACGCAGCACCACGTCATTATTATACATTGCGATTTAATAATCTCTCTACCGACTGCTTAATTACTAATCATAAGCGAATATTTATATTTTATATTATAATAACGATACGACTGTCGATATAAGCGAGATGTATTTAAGCTACGGACGCGACAACGGCGAACAAAAAAATGGAAAAAACGATCTCTCAATTTTGTACACTCGGCATTGGTGAAATACAACCTGCGTGAGACCGAATGTGACGACTGAATTACCTCATTTTATTTAAATATAATATTTTTATTGTAATCAAGCAAGTTCACGGGGATCTAATGGAATTCGAAAATTCCAACTTTTACAATTGAAATTTGGAAATATCCTAGAAATACACAGCGTCCATTTATTCCCGGAATTATTATAGGATCTATTGTCCAGTTGTCGAGAAAACGATTAACGGAAATCACATCTTCGAAGGGTCGCACACATCCTGTGCGACGATTCCGATTTCATGAAACAGAATCCTCCCAACATTGAAGAGCCAAAAACGAGAATAAGATAATTGAATGTTTCTAGATATCAATAATGGGGTCTTGAGAAAGCCTTGTTACCGGTGAAAACCACTTGGGAATGGAAAAGAAAAAGACTCGATTGGGGCTAACGAGTAATAACGACACAAACAGTGGAAGGTTTGACAGCGCCATGACAGCCAGGTGGTTTAAAATATAGATATGCATGCGCATATAAACAGAAAATGGCCGTTGTCACATTTTCCTTGACGATTGAGCTACGAAAGTATTTCAACCGCTGTCATTGTACTAAGGAGCGGGGTGAATCACGAAATCGAAATAATGAGAATTTGATAAAATTTGGTGGTAACATTCTTTGGCGTCAAGTTACAAATACAATTTTTTTCAAATTTTTTTACCACGTGGCTATCGAATCGTTAAATCGAACTTCTTATGCATGAAATGTATAACTGAATAAATTGAAATTTCCTATGTGCTTCCTCAAGACGGTCAAGATGCACGATGCTCAAAGCTTACTCTATGAGGTGCTATACTTTTCATTTTGGCTTCCTCGTAGAGGAAGCTTTGAGCATTGCTCCAAAAGCTTGAGAAAGCAATTTTTTACTTTTAATTTTTTTTTCAAATTAAATTTTAACTTATTTATCGACTTTTAACTTTTTCAAATTAATTTCCAAAAATTGAAGCGGATTTTACGAAAAACTCATACTTTCGTAAAGTTCCACAAATCATAAAATTTAAACCGCTCGACCGATATTTCCCAAATTCAATGCCAACCTTCCTATTATGATAATCTATTTATAAAAAAAAAAAAAAATAGTAATAAATCTTCAAATTTCCGGAAGTTAGAGCGTCGACAGTCTTTTTTTAAAAATTTCAAAACGTCGTAGGATATGATTTTTTGACGTTTTTCGACATTTTGAGCACATTGACATTGAAAACTGGAAAAAAAACATTTTCACCGTCACACATAGCTTCCTCTATGAGAAAGCAAAAATGTATATTGTCTTATATATTTTAAAAGAATACATTTACCAAATTTTATCAAATTCTTACAATTTTGAAATTCTTAATATTTTTAACACGGTTCAGCACTGCAACATTGTATCGTCGCGATCCACCCTCCTTAAAAATGGCTAAATCTCATAAAAAAGTGACCCATAATTAGAATAATTAGGAAAAAAAAGTTGAGTCGCTTTTTCGATTCGCAAGTATCGCATGATCTTCCTTAACACCGAAGGTAATTGCCAGTTAAGCATTTCCCGTCCCATGACATCGCGAGTAGCGTGTTGGTTTCGTTCGAATAAAGTTCACAGCGAGAGGGACAGGTTATCGATTGCAAAACAACAGAAAAACTTGGTACCGAAGGTTTTCCTCGAGGCTGTGACGCGCCGGAGCTTCCGTCGGTTTTTCAATGTTCGCAGAGAGTTGTTTTGAAATTGGATGTCTGGCCGCGGTGGAGGAATTTTCCGTCAACTGCAACAAGACCCATTCTGTTAAATTAATCTCGGGACAGTTGAACGTCTGTTGAGACGTACGCTTTTTGTAATTCGAAACGCGCAATTACTTAACGAGTTAGATTCGTTTCGTTGGACGAGCAGAGGCTCACCGGAGAGTGGGGGGTCGTCCCTGTACGTTTTTTACACCTCTCTCGGCAGACGTGCATCGTTCACCGAGCCCCCCATCCGGGTCCCCTTTCCAAGGCGTTGAATCGGCCTCCCTTTTTTTTCCTCGTTTTTTCCTCCCCTCGTGCTCGTCCTCGCGTTCATTCATCCTCCCGCAGTTGGCGGCTCACTCACTGCTTTTTCCCTAGCAATAAACGCAACAAGCCCTTCGTGCGTACAGGATCCTCGAGTGGAATGGTCATGCGCGCACGAGCGGAGCAGCCCCCCTTTCTCCTCGGTACGAAAGCATTCTCGCGCGCGCGGTGATCGATGGCGATGAGAGAGTGAACGTTGTTCGGTGCTGCAGCGTTTGCACGAGGCAGGGCCGAGGAGGGTGGAGGAGGCGCGGGCTCGGGAAGCGGGGACGAACGAGGGTAGAATCGAGAGCCCTCCTTTTGCCGTGTGCACACGTGTCGCTCTCGTCCTGTACGCGGAAAGAATAAGAGCCGCCTTCGGCGAGCGCAGCCCTCTTCTTCTTCTTCTTCTTCTTCTTCATCTTCATCTTCATCATCACCATCATGAATTTCTTCATCTTCAGTCCTTTCTGCCGCTCTCTTTCGGTCTCTCTCTATCTCTCTGTTACAGTGTTGGCCACTGGTGTCTCACTGAAGAGAGAGGAGGAGGAGTTTGTCCCCGAAGGTCAGGCTGCCCCGACCGAGCTCCAGCTGCCCTGCTGGATGCCCGCCTCGTGCCTTCTGGCCCTGCCCGCGCCCCAACATCCAACGGATGCAAGGGGCTGCTGCCTCGAGCCTCGCGGCACTGGCCACGGCCTCGATGACGCCGACGAGCGAGAACCGAGCACCTTGGACCCTCCGTCGTCATCCTCCTCTTCCTCTTCTTCCCACCATCAGTACGACATGTTCGTCCGTGTGCCAGACGACGGTTTCCGTCGCGCTCAGCTTTACAGCTGTCTACGTTGTGGCAAATGGGTCACCAACCGATGGCACCACATTCGATCGCATCGCTCCCAAAATTGCCACTGCCCGTATTGCAACAACGTTTTCACCAGGAGCGACAATCTCAAGGCTCACATTCGGAGCAAGCATCCGGGGCTTTCCTTCTTGAATGTCGCACCGAGCTTCAATCAGTAACCGACGACACTCCGCTTCTTTCCCTTTCTTTTCGTGCTTTTATTTTGTCAGGACCTTTCTTCGCGTTATTTTCTTCACACCCGTCTTTGTCGATTCACCGGATTTTCTCAATTTCGGCGCGTCCAACACTTTGCTGCGAGATCCAATCCGCTCGGCCAACCTCCGACGTATTCAACGCCGCCTGATGCTAATTGTCCGACGGAATTTCAGTAGGATCCTCGTTCGTGAGTTACGGAGCAGCCGGACAATCGATAAACGTCCTTTCGTCATTGGATCTTTCGGAATTTAACATATCGATCGACACATTTCAGCTAATTGTGAAGGAAAGAGCACTTGGAAGCATTTCATTCGGTGAGTCTCTCCTCTCATTTTTATCGCTCCGATAGAATGATCCCTCGAGACTTGCCTTCGTGCTTTATGTCGGTGAAGAATAAAAGAGCATTTTCCCATCGCACTCCGATACTCGTTACAACATTTTTTCTCTCTTTTCACGCCGTCCGGCCTTTTTTCATTCGTAAACCGTACGTGAGTTTTTTTCAACTCGAATATCTCCTCTTCTTCTCCCTTATTCGCACTATTTATCCGGCTCCGAAGAGAATCTTTTCTTTGTTCAGTGGCAGAACTGAATGTGTCATCAAAACAGTGTGCTAACCGTGGCGTGGAAGAATGTAACGGAAACTAAAGAGCGTAGATAGAGCGGAGGGCCTCGTTCCAGAGAGAAACGTCGTCGAGGAGCAGCGGGCTTGGAGCGAACGAACGAGCGCGATACGTACGTGTACACCGAACGCTCGGAGACTCGCCCTAAAGTAGGTCACGTCCGGAAAAACCCTCCAGCTTCTAGCACCATCGTCGTTCTTGGCATAGTCGAGCCATTCCTCCTCCAAACGTCATCCTTCTCGCTACATTTTTATACACATTCCATCTCCACACATTAATATGTACGCGAGTACGTGTGTGCACGTATAAATACGTACGCACGAGGATTCCGCGAGAGTATTTGAACTCGCCTTTGTACCGGCTGCTCCGACTTGTGCAAGTGAGCACATAAATTCGAGCAGAAAAATCCAGGGGTCGGTCGAAACTCAAAATTCGGGCGAAATACTATTCCGATGGAGGAGCACGAACTGGGGAGGCTTGCGACACCGAAGTTCACAGGCTCCAGTCCGACGAACCGATCTGAAAAAACTCTCCAACGATTCCAGTCATTCTCCGGTTCTCTTGATTCCGGCTATTTTCCAATTCCCTGCTTTTCAGTCTACACCATCGATGCGTGGAATGAAAAATTCGTCACGAATGTTATTTTCGTTTGTTTCGTTTTTGCAAACGGCGGCGTCAAAGTTCCCCCCCCCCATTTTCGATCCGCGTTCAAAGATGCGTTCCTGAAAATGCAAAAGAATTCTCATCTCATTCCTAGTGAAAACAGCGCGTGCACTCTGCTTCGATATTAATTCACAGTGACCTCGAGAGAACGAGAAACCATGAAAAATTTCGAAGAACCAGCATCATTCGCCTGACGAATGAAAATTCCCCTGAGCAACTATCAAAGCAGCACTGAAAACGAAATTTTGGTTGAAACGTTTCAAATTTTGTTGGCCGAATCAGAGAAAATCGTCGAATACGTCGATCAAGATATTTTGTATGAACACAAAATAATTCCTTGATCGAATATCGATAGTTTACACAAAAAAATGTTTTTTCGAGCCACTTTTGCAAGGTACGACCAAAGTGAGTGATTCGACAAAGCGAATCTTGACCAAACGAGAGTATCGTTGGATCAACAAAATTCCGTTTCCAGTCATCGACTCTCCCGGATCTTCCTGATCTTCGGTTCTCGTCATAAGAATTTCTCAAACGCCTTATCGGCCGCTGCAGCGACGAAAAGTGTTGAAAAGCTTGTTTATTCGAAGGAACATTGACGCTGAAACTTCGAAAAATATTTCTATCCATCCCCCGAAAATCCAGCCCGTTGAAATGCGCGGCTCGGTGCGGGGACCGAGGCTCCGAAACCTCAAATCTCAGGCACGCCACCCCTGGTTTATGGTCGAATTTCCTCTCGCTCTTCAGCCCCCGCCGTGTCTCCTTCCCTCGCTCGTAAACGCGTTCCCCGCCATCTGCGCGCACCTTTTCCCTACGCCACTCGGTGGAACGGCCCTTTTCGTTCGGCACCCGAGTCAAAGCCTGGACAAACCTATCAGGAGCAGTGGGATCGGATCCCCCAGTCTCTTAGATTTCCCAACGTTTGCTCTGTGCACATTCTTTCGTCGACGAGGCACGGACAAAGGGAAACCGGGCGCCGGGGGACTGAGATCGAGACAGACGCACACAGTGACCGTGTTTGTGTGCGTGTGAGAAAGGGAAGCGTTCGACAATCGCACACACGATGGCGCCACAGACTTGGTGCGTTACGAAGGGCTCGATCCCTCGAGCGAAAAGCTCGAACCGAGGGTCAAACGCGCCCTGGACTCCGGAGTAACAGACCGCTTTGATCGTACGCGCGGGGATCGTTGAATCGGGGCGATGCGGTTATCGATTTGCCCTCCTAGGACAAAATATCCCGAGACACAATATCCTCTACAATTTTCTCGAATGATTGTTTTTTCATTGTGTTTATTTATTTATGCGAAGCAGGCGGAAGACACATGCGCGCGGAGATGCAAATAAATATCGGGAAAGTAATGAAAAAAAACGCTGACATTCGAGCATGCTTCCAGCACAGTTTCGTTGACAACGATAACGGTGATTTTCCTGAAATAGAAGAGTCTTACGAGTGTAGGATATTTTCAAATCGAGAATATTTTGTCCTCGGGATCTTTGACCGTACGCACAAATGAGCTTCGGAAAAATGAGGCCTGTGAATCGAGACGACAGAATCCTGGAACGGGAGCATAAAAATGAATTACGTTGAAACCGGACGCGGGTAACGAGCCTGTTTTCTCCGCACAACTTTGCAGCTCCCTGCGCAAACACCTCGGATTCAGTAGTTGGAACGTTTACGGGGTAGCCTCTTGTTCAGGAGCCGATGAAACGAAAGACTTGAAAATAGCCGGCGCTCACGCATTTCAACACTCGAGAAAGTTTCTTACGAAGCTCGAGAGGCGACGCGAAGAGAAAAGAGCGTTGCACACCCGAATGAATGCTTCCTCGAATATTCTCTTCCGCACGAGCGAGCCCCACGAGCTTCCCGCTCAAAGACAAGAGCTGTTCCATTGAATACATGTGCTCGGGGGAGCTCGTCGGTCAACTCCTGTAAAAATGCCTACGTTTAAGGCCGCCGCTCAGATGCTGGGACTCTCCTCGAGACTCGGACGAGGGGAGTTCCGTTGCAGGGCCGAGGAGGCAAACACGTTCGCAGCACCGCTTCCGGGCGCCTCTGCCTCGACCACCGACGCGTCGTCGTCTCGCTCGAGCCCCGCGGCCTGAATCAACGGACAGACCCCGACAGCGAGAGCTTTCCCGTCGTCCTTGAATCAGCCAGGTTGACCTCGCACGGCTCGTCCGAGCGAGAACCCCCTTAAAAACCATCCGAATCGCCCTCCGGGGCTTCCGCGCTCTCACTTCCGTCGCACCCGGTATACGAATGTACTTATCGTGGAAGAAGCATTCCGATATGGCCACGGTTCCAGACTGGTTAACTCATAAAACTCGACGGCGTTTCGATAGGATAATCTCACGCTTCGACATCCCTCAACAAAGCACTTCCATCTCATCTTCCAAGCCTGAAACACGTGGCGCGTGAAAACCCTTTAAACCTTCACCCACCTTTTTCTCCTTCATCTTCATTGTAAACAGAATCTCCCGTCTCCCGTGTAATCGGTAACCAATCACGATCCCATTCGCCCCTCGACACACGAGGCTCTCGAAAAATGTCCACTCGTCTCTTCCACCGTGCCATCCAATGATGACCGTGAGAGTGGGAGTCTCATTTTCGTTAAGGCCGTTTCGGAGAGCGTCCGAAGCGTGCCGGTTTCCGAGCGACCGCTGCTCCCTCCCCCCCCCCCCCCCCCCCCGTTGTTGAAACGATCGCGTCGAGAACGATGACCACGCCCTCAAGTAGCTTAGTTTACCGATAAGACAATCGTAACTTGTAATATTTTTGTACTTTACCTTTCTGTGACAAATAAATAATGCTGTGAAAATAAATAATGCTCCAACCGTTGGTAAAACTTCACCACGAATTTACGATCCCGCATCCTCGAAGGCTGCGATGCTTACTGAAAAATCTCCGGATTCCAATCCGCACTTAACTTTTATTCCTTTTCATTCGCTCTTGGAAAATATATTAAATGGATAAGTCATTGCTGGATCGTGCCTCTGACGCACAAACTGTTTAATACCGCGCGCTTCGTATGGGAAACAACGAACTCGAGTCTCACATCCGCATCGCGACGCATTCGTTTTCTCATTTATATTACTACATGCCCAAAATCACTCCTGTCCTGCTCAATGTGGAACTCGACTTTCGGATGTCTCTCTCTCCCTCTCTCTCTCTCTCTCTCTCTCTCTTTCTCTCTCTATTTCGCTCTCACCAATAATCACACGCAACTGACACTCACCATATACTTATATATAAACACTCTCGTGATGGGTCTAACGAATACGTTACTTCGGCTTTTAATCGAATATCTAACCGAGGATTCTCACTCTAACCAAAGGTATTATTTCATCGTTCCCAATTATCTCTATAAATATACACGGATTTATGTATGTACGTTACTCGGAACACTTTTCGTCTTCTTTATTGCGTGTGTGCGTTTTCGAATGCGAGCTTGCCTGAGGCACGTCGAATCAGCCATTGCGTTGTTTTTCTATCGCTCGGAAACTGCTCGTTATTGTTCGCCGAGGAACCACCGTCGACACTGGAAATCGCGACTTTTCAATATTTTACTATTCCATTTTCAATGCTCAAGGGTCGTGAAATCAAAGTTTTTTAAAACGTGAGATTTTTTATTTTTTGGTTAAAGTTTCGGATTTACTTTCAATTCTACTTTCGAATATTTTCTTGTCTATCCTGTTTCGTTGGACGGAGCTGAAGTCTGCAAGGCTCGAGTTCAACGGAATTGACGAAAATGACAGTCGTTGTCGAGCAATTGTTTATTTCACGAATCATTGGTGTGGAGTGAGAACTGAGTTGAAAATTCCAATTTTTAATGACTCTTGGAAAAGGTTTCTTAAAGCGATTGAAAAATGGCTTGATTCGATGGGGGGAACGCGGACGTGTACATGCTTGTGAATGGGTGGATTTGGAGGTGAAAATGTGCGTGGAGCGCGGAGCTATTTGGAAGAAGTAACGATTGATCCGTCCCAATCGGGGCTACTCGATCAAGGCGAATAATCCAATTACCAATTCGGAGCTTGTGGTATAAAAATGCGGAAATTCTTGGCTTCGAATATAAATAAATCGTGGAATAATGGAGTTCTGATAGCGTTTCTGGTTCGGTCGAGGCGGGCATTAATACTCGATGAAATTCCCGGCAATTTATCGCGCCCGAGGCACGAAGCCCTGCGCGCAAAATAATATTTTCGTTGAGCACGATTGTTGTGTAACGCGAGAAGCGCCGTTGCCCTCACGGAGGGAACGTCTGCGACGAAAATTCTCGAGAGCGAATTTCAAGACCGTCGTAACGATGGGAGGGAGCAGTTTAAAAAAAACTTTGACAGCGTCGCAGTCGTTGCACTCGCAAAAAAAAACGGTCTCGTCGCCGATAGAGAATAAAAAAGGGATGCACGTGTTCCGGTGGAAGAAAATATATCTGAAAATGTTTGCAAATGTAATTGAGCAATGGGAGAGACCGGGGCGCCTCGATACCGCTCGTCCATAGCGCTATTTGCTCGAAGCCCATAAATCAATGCGCACAATAGCGATAATAAAAAAAGAGCGTATTTAAAACCACCAAAATATAAATGAGGCATATTTCTAGCGAGGTATTTGGGGTGCGCGGGTTTAACTTATGCGCGATGAGAGAGCATCGGGATTGGATTTTTCGAAATTTCCAATAGGCTCGCTCGGCTTGCGGTATTCCATAATAAAATGAATGCACTTTGGCAACGATTCTGTACAGAGCACCGTTAAATAGTACATTCCGAAGGGATGAAGAGGCCGATGAAACTGTTGAAATGCATCATGACCGTTGGTGTAGAGGAATTCGAGGTCGATTCGTCGTAACGCTCGTTAAAATTGGGGGCCCATTTGAGAGTGGCATCGCTGGTCAGTTGCGAAAGAAAATCGCGCAAAGAAGAGCCGTGAAAATTGTGAGAAAGGGCGAGGGCGAATGGAAATGCGTGAATGAGTAAATAAATTATTAAGGTCGTATGCGGCCCGGGCCGGTGGACGATGCCTCCAGAGGAGGAGGAGGAGGAGGAGGGTGCGGTTGTTTAATTAGGGGTGGGGGTGCGGGGGCTCGCGGGAAGCAGATCAGTTTAGTGACTTGTCTTGTGTTGATGTTGCAGGTTCAAAAGCCTGGCACATGCGGCTGACCTTTGACCGGGTGCCAGGCGGCTGCAACCTTCACAGGTGCAAGCTGTGCGGCAAGGTCGTGACGCACATCAGGAACCACTACCACGTCCACTTCCCCGGCAGGTTTGAGTGTCCTCTGTGTCGTGCCACCTACACTCGTAGCGACAATCTTCGTACGCACTTTAAATTCAAACATCCCGAGGCAAGAAAGATCGATCTGAACGATTTCATGGCCGGTTCGTTGGCCCTATCCGCGACAAATAACGACACGATGAACACGCTCTCATAAGCTAGCGTGCGTGCGTGCGTGCAGCGCGCGCGCGCTACCAACGTTAATAATATTAATATTCATTATTATAACAGAAACAACAACAACAACCACAACAACCACAACAACAACAACAACAACAATTATAATAGCGATACGGCGGCGATAGCTATCGCCGACTATGACGATATTACGAAGAATAGTGACGTACCGCAACATCGTATCGGACCGTTCGATTCATCCGCGACTACGGAACAGCTTCGGTACTCCGTATTTTTCAACCACTTGTTCTCAACTCACCAAATCTCGTAGATTCAATCGTCTCCGTTCTACTCTAACGCGACATCGACACTGTTTAGATCGACGACAAACAAACAAACAAACAACAATAATAACAACGACGACACACGACGAATATTACTCAGAGACGAGCGAACGGTAGGAGGAAAGAAACTTTCAAAAACGTACGTCATGCGTACACACGGGCCAAGCTGAATTGCGGATTGGTAGAACTCTACGAGGCTCTTCCAACTGCGCGCGCGAATCGATACGAGAATGCGTCTGCTGCGTCTCACGTATTTTCATAAGTTCTTCTCTCATCAATGTGTGCGTGACGGTCTGCGAGTAGCTCTGCCAACGGAAATGGCTGCGTTGCGCATCGTGTCAAAATATTAACCCTTTTACACATTTTTCTGTCAAATTTGTCGAGTCACTATCGAATACTAATGATTTGCTATGATACATATGCTTAAGAGAATGTGCAACGACAGGGCTATGCTCCAGCTGAGTCACGCAACTCGCACTCAGGATTGAGAATTATTCTCGTAACGCGTCGTCCTGTACACAGTGACCAAATCGTGCTGAGGGATCGAGGAAGAGAGAGAGAGAGAGAGAGAAACAGTCGCGTGGGCAAGAATGACACGTCCAGAGCCGGTACGGTTCTAGCGATAATATCGATAGTCACGGGCTCGCCCGTGTAAAGCGAGAATTTGGAGATTTTAAAAGCGATCATTTGTTCACTCGTTCGGCGATGAGATCGCGACGAGGCCGCCGCCGGCCGGGACTTTATTTAGACTAAACAAGAGAGTTACGAAGGAAAGAATAATGGAAAAGAGATTATCTCGATACTAAGGTAATGGGGAAGCCTCGAGAACGCGAAGGAACGCCGCGCGCGTTCCACTCGTCGTGCGCACTTCAAAAGCTCGAGGTGTTTATTAAATAATGGTGCTTTTTCGCTCTCGAAATATCGGAGCGCGTTGTAATGGGAATAATAAGAGATGAAAATTTAGATGAAATTAATGCATCAAAGTGGGAGCAAACGTGGTGCCAATATCTCCCGTATCTAGTTCGCTATTGAATGGCGTCGGTCGATTTCAGCCGAATATTAATTAAACTAATAATTATTGAATAATTACGATTTAACGAATTGGAGAGCAAGAGAACGAGAGAATGAGAGAGAGAGAGAGAGAGAGAGAGAAAACGAGCGAGCGAGAGAGTGAAATAGAAGCAAAATTTTAAGGCGGGAGTTGAAACTTTTCATTCGATATACAGGGTGAGGCAGTGAACTTGTTGAAAGTGTATAGTTGGATCTTCATATTAGATTATAAATTGTATTAACATTCTTCAAGAATCATTAATAGCAATATCAATCAATTTTTTCATTAATAGATACTTAACAACAGCCACAAAACTACATCAACAACAACAACAAGCACTTTTAAGCTCGATTATTGTTGCGCGCATTCTAAATCTATTGACATTCGAGAAAACACGAAAAAGCGAGGAGAAACAAAAAAAAACAAAAAACAAAAAACAAAATGAGCGAAACAATAAAGCGTATAAAACACTACGAAAGTTATTACGACTTCACGACACTGAGACGTTACGGGGGGACAGACCGATACTCGCGCTACGAACCAACGTGGGCTTCACTTGCAAAGGAGAAGCCCAAAATCCACGTGTGCTTTGGGTGCGTACGAAATAGTCGAATGCTTTGAGAGATTTTCGGGAGCCGATACGAAATAAACAGCCACGTACACGTACACGGACACACAAATTACATACTCTCATACCAAATGTACGATCGATTTACAACGAATTTTCTATCCTATTCAACGTTTGTAAAGATAAAACACAGATATATAGGGTGAACAGTTATAGAACCATATTCAGGGGATCTTTGGGAATTTATTATTTGTTGTTTATTTTTATCTTTTATTTGCCGTTTTCTTATGTTTTTATCATTATTATTTTATTATTAATATTATTATTATTATTATTATTATTACAAATATTATGAAGGATTTCGTCATTTTAAAACGGTGCACACACAGGCGCCTCGCAGCTCTGATACTAAGACGACACTTGACCATTTGAGAGGGGCGAGAGAGGAGGAGGGACTCGAAAGAGAGATGAGCACGTTTTGTTGTTTTTATAGAGCAGCGTCGTTTGCGATCTGCGCAATTTAACCGATAAAAGTGAACGTTGCACGTCGCTTTTCCGCTGTGCAAAAACGCTGAATAAAATAGTGGAAAATTGGGGAGAGAGAGACATTCCACGATTCGGGACTTAACGCGTATAGGGCAATGGCGAATAAGGATTATCTTCTTTGTCGGATCATTTATACAACTATATATTTTATAAATTACAATATTGTTATTCTATGCCACATACAATGGTTGGATATTTAGTTACGTTTAAAGCATACACACACACACACACACAGACACACACACAGAGGCAGACACTCGTACCAGAGGAAACATGAGATTCGATAAACCGGACGATCCCGACGAGCGTGTCCCTGCGCGTTTGAGCGTTCGATTTCATTGCAGTCCATTTGTTCGATTAGCATCTACTTTTCCCCACTTTTTTCTTCTTTCCTTTTCTTCGTTTTTCTCCCCTTCCGTTACACCCTCGTTGCATATTCCAATGGCGTTCCAACTCTAAACACCAGCGCGACACGAATTTTATGAAAAAATAATCGAACAGGGACGATGCTGAAGGGGAAAACGAAAGGATAAAGATTTTCTCACGGATACGAGCGAGCGACACGGAATTTGCTAACACGAATAAAAACACACAGAGAGACACGTACGAAACACTAAAATCAAGTCCGCTAGATGTTCAGAGAGCCAAACCGTTGAAAACATGTGATCATTATTGATATTATAATCGATCTATCTCTCTCTTTTTTTTATTTTTTCGTTTTTTTTTTTTTTTTCAATCGCTTCGTTATTTTTATTCCCCTTCTCCGATCGGGGGGGGCCAAGTTCCAAGGGGAAAATCGTCAATTCGAATAACACAGCGACTAAACGAAACCACACGAGATAACAATATTAGCGGGGGCACTTTGCATGGTTAAAAGCTGAATGGGCGGGAAGGGCGGGGGGAGGGGGGGGGGGGGGGGAGAAGAAAAAACACAAAAAAAAACGACAAAAACACAATACCTACATTATTTAATAATATTTAATTCAGAGGAAAAAAGCAAACATTAATATATTACGCAAATTATTATGAATAATAATATATTGGATAATTTATTTGATTTTATTTTATTTTTTTTTTTTTGTTTTACCGTTTTATGATTTTATATAATATATACAATATGTTATTTACTGTTCAACGTGATTTATTGACCGAAAACCGTTGTGCGCGCAGTACACCGATAAACGAGGAGAAGAAAAAACAAATATATGAGAAAAAAAAATTATTATTTATTTATCATCCATGGAAAATATACACACATTTATTGTAGTGCGTGTGTGTATATAAAATATATTATTTGTATCGAATGTCAAGGTGCATCGCAGGCCTAAGGCCCCGCTGAACGAAATATTATAACGATTATTATTATTATTATTATTATTGCTATTATTGCTATTATTATTATTATTATTGATATTGATATGATTATTATAATTATCATTATATTAATAATTATTGTTATTGTTATTAATTTGGTATAACATTTATCTTCGCATGGACGGCGACTGTCCGTCCTCTACTTCATCGTCCTTGGGGTTTATTTTTATTTTGACGATCCCGTAAGCCTACGCGTCACTATTATTCCGGAAAGGTAATGTGCATTTCTTCCCTTCCATTTTCCGTTTCTGTACCGCGTTCGTTTCCTCTTCCCCTCTCGTTCTGTCCTCTCTGTTTTTATTTCCGTCTCTCTCTCTCTCTCTCTCTCTCGCTCTTCTGTTTCTTCTTCTCTTTCTCTCTCCCTCTGATCGTACCAAATAGCACCGTCGTGATTTCTTCTGTTTTTATTTTTCCGTTCTACTATATACGCATCGCTTTACTCCCGCGTCTCATAAACACGTGCACAAAAAAAACACAGCCACACGCACCAAGGCACACAGACACGGAGTCATTTTTTGTTTTACGAGAAATACTTGAAAGAAGGGACCGCGGGGGGGGGGGGGGGGTGGCTGGCAGGTTTAACAGACATGGGAAAAATAAAAGGATACAAGTCCGCGGGGAAAATTGAGGAGAAAAAATGCTATAGAGAGTGGTCAAGGGGAGAGGAATCTCTGGTTCTCGCCCCTGGGCTGTGCAATGCATCGGGAACGATGCGTAGATCATGTGCATGATAGATATACCCAGAAAGTGACACGACGCCAAGGGATAGTACACGAACCGTTATATGACGATTAATATCAACGTCAAAGCGCGGGAAGTTCGGTTCACCGTCACCGGGTTCATAGGCAGGGATGAGAGAGGGTGGTCGCCTGGATAAAGGGTTTTTGAGATGCATTTGGCTCAATATTGCCTAACGTTATATATACCGAAACGGTAGTAGCATCCCGAGCACTTTCAATTTCTGGAATTGTCCGCAAAACGCGCTCGCTCGGTTGATCGACGACCGCGAAACGTTCGCCTCCCCCCCGCCCGCCGTGCCCACCTCTTCGCCTCTTACCAAAGCAAATCCTCGCACACACCGTCAAACGTTCCGCGTTATATCGCCTTTTGGACATGCATCAGCAGGCGGGGCTCGAACGGGATGGAAAAAGAGGGCGAATGCGGTACACACGTCCGGTCGACGTCGGTCGCAGTGGCTTCACGACCCTCCTTCTCCGTTTCCCTCCTGCTATTTGATCCTCGGGGGATAATCGACTTTCTCGGCTAAAACACGACAGATGAAAAGCCTCTGCATTGAACAACCGTCATATATCCTCCCTTATCGACTTCCAAGTACTGACGGAATTTCAATTTCGATCTGTTATCGAGAAACACTGATTTGGCCCATTGCGCCCGATCCTCCTCGCTGTTTTCGTTAATTACTTTTTTTTTTTTTTTTTTTTTTTTTTTTTTTTTTTTTTATTATTATTATTATTATTATTTCTTATCGGCTCCGTACGTACGTACGACTCGTCAAATTTTTGAGGCTCAAATTATTTTCTGTTCTTATCCATTATTCAATTACAATCATTTTGATCGCGGGGAGCTGTCGGTACATCGGAAATGATTGGAGGAACGACCGGAAATGGAAAAATTCGGATTTCTCGATCCTTTTTAGAGTACTGAAGAAATTGAGTTGAGAAGAAAAATAAATATTTCTCCATCGTGTCGTCTGCACTCTCGTCGTTGTAAAAGCCCGCTTCAAAACCCCCCAAATTTCACGCTTCTCGAAATCCTTCCCAGCAACGAAAATTTCTCACTTATTCATCCCCCGGTAAAGTAGTTCCGCACTGTTCGTGTGACACGAAAGACTAAAAAGTATCGCACAAGATAAGCAATTGCTGAAACGTACACAGTTTTTTCGAAACTCAAACCGCCTCGGCTGAACCCACTTGACTCGGGCCCTTGAAGCCACTCGTAGTTCGTCGAAAATCAACACGCTCTGCCCGAGCGTGTTCGCAGGCTTCGACCGTTATTCACGGAATTTACAACGCAGAATTTTCCTTCCAACTTCATCCACAAAGTTTCAAAAATGGAAATAAAAATACACACACTCGAACAATCATTTTCACCAACATCCGAACCAACCGATCAACGCTGATTTTTGAGGTTATTTTTTCCAAGAACACTTTACACATACCACGAAACCGTCGATACACACACCGCGAAAAGTTCGAAAGTAACGGAAAACAAAGGAAATAAATATCCCAAAAACAAGCCATTCGTTGTTGAGGCAAGCTGCCAGCTCGATTCGAAGAAAACTCTCGAATAACATTTTTGAAAAACAAAAACATACTTCTACTACTACAACTACTACTTGTACTTCTTACTACCACTACTATTTACTATTACTAATACTACCGCTACTATTGCTACGACTACTACTCCAATTACGACTACTAATACCACTACTACTACTATAACTATTACAATATAGGTATTTATATATTTACAAGCGCGTGGTGTGGAGTGGAAAATTGTGATATAATAGATTGGTGCTAACACCTTATTGAAAATGAGAAGAATTTAAAGAATCGATAATAAAAGATAATTTAAAAGAAAACGAAAAAAAGGGGGGGGGGAAGAGAGAGGAGGAGGAAAAACAAATGGGAAATAAACGAATCGTGCAATATATTGCGATAGTAACGGAGCGGGGAGGTTATCATTCAACGGTCACGTTGAGTTTACCTTTTTTAATAAATACCCTTTTTTAATCTTCGTGCAGCTTCGTTGTGATGTATGATTATAAGGCCATCTTGGGATTGATGTGAGAAGTGTGAGAAGCGTGTGAAAAAAATATGGTTGAGAGAGAGAGAGAGTGAGAGTGAGCGGAGAGAGCGGTGTGTGTAGACAAGGACGACGAACAGAAGTGGCGAGCGGGAGCGCGACGTGTTTCATTTGAGTGTGAAAGACAAAAAATCAGGCGCTCGCGTCCGCCTCAACTGCCAAGAAGTTTGGCGCGAGAGCAGGGGGCGGGGTTAACGCGTCGTGACAAGAGCAGCGTAAGCACGAGAGGAGGGGGGGAGGTCGAAGTAGCGTAGACTTCAGCGCGGAGGAAAAGAAAGGAGGAGCCGGGGGGAGCGGTAGAGCAAAGGAGAAGAGAAAGAGAAAACAATGAGAGAGTTAAGAGACGAGCGGTCGATGTGATACGCGTGGTGGCGGAGCTAGTAACGCGCTAAATTTGCCGAGAATGAAAACTATGGCTGTGCAAGAGAACATTACGAGTGTATTTAACATAGGCGTAGGTGTTACCTAGGGATATAGGCTTAGCTGAATATGTAGGGAATAAATAAAAAAAAGAGCACGTGATTGGCGTTTCGGTTCGAATGCTCGTGTCGCAGCGCATCTCCTTTGTTCCGACCAAGCGACGAAGCTCGATCCCCGAATTCCACCCCCCACTTCCACCTCCTTCCGTTGAGTGACAGCCGCACCCCGCTCCCTCTGTACATTGTTCAACTAGAAAACAAATGAGACACACGAAAACGAGGAAAAAATTAATAAAACAAAAAAACGATAAAAATTAAACAGCGAGAAAAAAATAATACTATTATTAATATCTCTTTATATATAATAGGGTATACAAATTACAATTAATTACGAATATATATGTATATACACACACACTTAAACGTGAAGACACAAAATACACGCGCGTACATACACACTCGACACACAACCAATATATATATACATATATGTATATATCTGTCTTTAAAATATGTATATATACATATATAAATAACTACATATATATGCATATATATTTAAGAAATCAACAAATTTCTTATATCCTTTTTTTCTGGGGGAAAAAAATGCTGTGTATGTAATAACAATCGTGAGGGATTATTCCTGCGATAATTAGTGTGTTCTATTTAAAAAAAAAAAAATAAAAAAAAAAAAACAAGGTTTTAACACTGAGTGACAAAAGGATTATCAAGGGGCACAACTCGTCTGTGAAAAAGATTTTTGGGCGAGGGAACGCGAAAGCCTGTATAGATTGAGGGACAAAGGTCGTGCAGGGTTCACGAAGCCGCAACTGTCAGACTGAGTAACTTAAAACAAACAAAATTATAAACACATTCAAGCGAGCCCTCGCACTTTAATATTGCGCTCGCGAAAATGCTGAGGGGGCGCCCCTTTCGTTACTGTAATATAATTCTAATAGCATTATGTACTGCACGACCGATGCATTTTCGCTTGAGTGCGAAGCCAAGTCGTAGCCTGAGAGATATTTGAAAAACAATAATATATATGTATATATACAAATATATACATGTGTATATATATATGCGTGTGTTACGTAATGTTTCCGATCCTTTAACCACAAATCGAAATTTTTCTCGTACAATCTACCCGTTCCAATATTTCTCCTCGTTATGTTCCGTGTACAAGTACGTCAATCCACGAATATTTTGGCACGATAGAGTTTTCATTATCGTCGGATAATTTATAATTTTACCGTTTTATCTCTGTTCCGGGCTCCTCCCACCTTCGGCTTACTCGCTCTTTTGTTCGGTTATGCTCGTTCGAACGGAGAATTTTTCGCTATCGTGTCGTGGTTTTATTTTATTTTATAAATGTTTATCATTTCTCGATGCTCCTCGTTCAGAGCTTTGGGAAATAAAAAAAACTTCGGTAAATAAAGGTTTTTAAAGTATAGTACTAATTCGCTAGTGGAGAATTGCAAATTTTTATGAAATTCATGTTTTCAGTTTTTTGGTTATGATGCCGGGCCGCGATTTTTCGGTTGTTTCTATTCCGCTGCGCCCTCTGCTGTGTTTTCTCGTCGCTCCCTCTAACCGTCCGCCTTCCCGCCCTGCCTCCCCACTCCCCCTCGCACACGGAGACATCTCGAAACGGTTTTATTTGTTTTTTATCATTTGCTCTTTTCTCGATTGGCCGGTTTCTCAACGACGCAGTTTACTTACGGGAAAAAATGTTCCGCGGCTTTTACACTCCCCGAGAAGCGCTTCTTCGGGGAAACAATCCCTCAAGGTGGCTACCGCAGCGCCACGTCGCCGCGGCATTATACATAAACATTACTACGAACTGCTGTATATATACATATGTATGTCTCAAATATATATATGTGTATATAGAATAATAAACAAAAACGCTACATTTATACTACAATAAAAAAGGTTGAGAGAGAAAAATCATGTCGAGGAATGGTTGAAAGAAAACGAAAAAATTATCTCAACGGTTATCACTAAATTCAGAAAAATAAATAAGCACATAAAAAATCTTTTTATTACCTACTGTGGAGGATGAACGTTTTCACGATAATTGCGTTCAAACGTACGTAACGTAGCATCGACTTTGTAAGGAAGTTGTACTGTTTAATGAAATCCCAAAGTTTGCCGTCGTCGTTGTTTGCCTCGACCATGCCGTTCGTTATTTCGCTCGAAAAAACGCCAAATAATATGCACACGGGCAGATCCATTGCTCTGCGACCGCGAGCCTGCATGAGCGATTCGGCTGCTTACTTAACCTATAAAAGTACCTTATTAAAAATACGATCCGACGAATTTGAAGGTGGAACGAGGAAATCTGGTGGCCGTCAGAAATTTTGGAATTTAAATAAAACCCGTTTTCACTGGGAATCGTAGCTTGAATGGGCAGCATTTCTCTCATTCAATCTTGTATTTTCGAGTAACCTCGCGATATTCCGTTAAAATAGAGCCATTTGAGAAAATTTTCCTCCAGATAAAAGAAAAATGTATTTTTTCAAAGCTTCTGCAACCTTCACGATTCCTTTCTCTCGAGTTCAAATCGAAAAGGTCGTTTTTGTCCTTCATAACCTCCAATTTTGAAAAAGTTCGACAGCCAAATCACCGATCCATGTCCGCAGCCCGCGTTCAGTAATGAATCCGCCCATCATATGCATATGCAAACACATATATAAGTGCACACGAAATAGGAGACGCATGCGCGTGCGAAAAACACGCGATTTATTCGACATTAGTAATCGAGTCGAGGACCACAATCGTAGAGCGAGAAAAATGGTACGGTGGGGGTGATCGGTGGAACGACGACTACGAAAAACGAGGGGGGGGAATCGAATAGACACAACGGCAAAGTCGATGCCGAACGCAACCGTGAATCGTTTTAGAATAATTAGATTTAATAACATGATGAAAACAAAAACCATGTATAATTCCTTGGCTCCAAGCGTACAATAGGCACACAACTTTCTGACCACGTGCAGCAGCAGGTTAACGAGAGAATGCGATAGAAAATATAGATAAACTTAATTGAAAAGATGAGAGAAGAAGAGCAGAAAAAAGGAAACATGAAAATGTGAAAAACTGAAAATCATTAACGGAGGAAAGTTAGATAAATGATAACGACAATTTATATTAAAAAAATATGAAAAAAGAAGAAAAAAAAAAAGCGAAAAAAAAAACAACAAAAAAGGGAAAAATTAACCCGTGTTTTATAACATGCGAGACAGAAGCAAGAGTTATTCTTATTACCTTTATCGTTATACACGATTACTCTCATCCTTATGAATTTATTCTAACGTAAACGGAAAAAAAGTCTTATGTTACATTGCATTGTTATAAACATCTTTAATTATAGTGTAGATAATACGAATGATAATTATGATGCGGATCATAAAAAGAAAGAAAAAACCAACAACAAGAAAACGGATTTAATCACATGTGCATTTAATGTATTTCATACTAATTTTTTGATTAAACATAACTGTGTGTTAACCGATCGTACGAATTTCTTTTTTTCCAGATACTCTTACGACATTATCATATGTGTACATAAATATGTGGATTAATCTAAAATATAGAGGTGTGCGAAGAGCGAAAGCCAGAACGAAAATTGAAATTATGACGGGATTGCAATTGCAGGGGTATCGCAGCTTTTTTCTTACTTTTTGTTGTTTCACGTTGTTCCAGGCGTCTTGTTTTCGTGACGAAGGCGAGGTGACCGTACGCGACCGTTTCCCCCATCCTTGCCAACTTCCCCACGCTGTTTTCTCTATACTTTTCATTCCCTATTCTCCCGTTGCTTACCATTATTTTTCACTTTTATTATTATTTTGTTTTCTTTCAAGTATCTCTAACGATATTTCCTCGATATGTCACTAAAAATCATGTTTTTTAAAGAACGCGTCAAATACGATTTGTTAACGAGCCCCGGAAGGCCCATTTTGACTCGGGGAAAGCTCGATTGCACGCAACCGCAATAAAAAATGGCTCGCAACAAGTGGGGGCTTGCAGAGTAAATTGACCGTGCACACGAATACGTGCTGCGTGCCTGTGTTGTGTAGCGAGTGCGAGGGTATGTTTGCACGAGCGTATGTGTCGCGACGAACCAAGCCGCTTCGGAAATATCAAGCGCCACTACTAGGCGGCAGCACCGGCACGTGCCACTACCGCCACAAATCCACGATCGATTTAACGAGCGTCTACTGTCTCCGGTAATCGTTCGACCGGCTTTTCTACGCACGTGATGATGTCTCCAAACGAATAAAGTGCGAATGGTGATGCAAAGAATTTATTGGAAAATCACAGTTTATCGTTTCGGGGAAATAATATCAAGACGGTTTGCGAATTGCATAAAGTGACTTACGAGTTATCGAAAATTCCTCGAACCCTAACCTGCAAATAATTTAACGCATTATTCCATTTTCGTTGAATCACGTATACGCATCTGCATGCACATCAGACATTTTCATACTCGTTTTTACGAGCTGAATTTCGTTCATTTCTCGACGAAATCCAAACACGATCGATGCCCAAGAAACAATTGCCAAAGCTAGGAAAAACTACGAAGAGCTCAATAGTTTTTTAATCACATTTTATTACGCAGCTTGTTGACGAAAGTTTAGGGAAAACACATTAAACAAATGTCAATACAGAGACGGCGCATGACTCGTCGTCCGTGCGTTTGAAATCGAAAGCCAAATACCCATTTCCGCGACACTATCGAAAATCCGCGATTTCCGCAAGTTGATTGGTACCGATTGTCGAAACGCGTTTTCTCGATGCCACACAGCTGGAGGAGCGGGAAAAGCTTGCCGAATTATTGCACGTCCGTTGATCGAATTGAATGAGTGCTTTGTGAGGTGAAATTGATTTTTTTTGGACTGAGTGAGAGAGAGAGAGGAGAAGGGAAACCCACGAAACTGGTGAAAATAGGTATGAGACGGAAATTTTTGGAAATGAGTGAAGAAAAATAGTCAAACAAAAACATGAAAGAGAAAATCAATAAAATCTCGTGTCTGAAAGGCGCCCGCAAAATCGGAGCTGATCGCTGGCGTGGCTTGCTGACTCTGTGGTTTCTGTTGTTGCAGAGCTGAAAAATTGGCGGATATCACAGATATTTGAGAGACAGAATAACATGGACGAGAGGAGACGTTGCTCGTTGTGCGGTAAGGTCGTGACAAACGTACGGAATCACTATTACGTGCATTTTCCGGGCAAGTACGCCTGTCCGCTGTGCCCGGCTGTCTATACACGAAGCGACACACTCCTAACGCACACGCGGACCAAGCACGCCCATGTTCAATAGCGTACGGGATTCTACCGTCCTTATTACGGTGTCATCTAGCTCACTCTCATTCATTTGCCAAATTTATCGTTTTTCATATAAATATATATATATATATTTCAAGAGACGCGGCAGCGGCTCAGCGCCAACTATATAAACACACACTTATATATTTATATATAGTTAAATATGTATTTTTTCGTTCCTCGTCATTCGTCGAGTCGCGCGATTCTGCCAATCCTACACACAACGCGTTTCTCACTCGCGGATTCGATATATCATTATTATTTTTGTTATTATTATTATTATTATTCATTTATTCCACTGTATTGGCGGGCGCATCTTACGACGGCTATTTTTACCGAGTACTGTTCGACTTTCCAAATAATGTTTATTACGATAGTGATAATTATTATTGTTATTATCATGGTTCTTCTCGTAACGTCGTAGCAAAGACGCGATTGTCATTCTTTGCAAAGCCTGCAAAACCGATCGTTCGATTCCGAAGGAACGTTTGAGTCACCGAAACGAAAAGTGTCGGGGAGAAAGATTGTCTCGGAAGGTCGAAATAAAAAATGTTCACGAATTGGAAAAAACATGGATCACGTAACGACGAAAACGATTTTTTTTAAATACACATCAACGGAATTACGAGACTTTTATATTAATAGGATTTTCGTATTCACTGTTATTTCCATTTGATTTTTTCTTGTCTTTGTCAAATCTTCGTTATCGAATGCAGCGTTGTCAAGTTCCTTTCCAAGGCACTCTATCCAATCTCCTCAACTCCTTTTTCCAACTCACGACATTGCGTCCAGAGAAAAGGAGGTTAAACTCCGTGTGTGACTGTACAGGATCGGGTGAAGCCGAAACCGAACCCCCCCCGCGCGAGGTGGCGCTAGTGACGCTCGTGGAAACACTTTGTAAATTCGCCTGTGTTTGACAGCTCCCACTCCGATTGAGCTGACACTTATTTTACATATTTGCATTTGTACCATTTTATGCCGCTGATACTAGCGCCACCACTGCCGGGGGGACGCCGTGGAACTTCACCCGAACTACTGAGCTCAAAATCCTTCCCTCCAGAAGTAGTGCTTCGCACACCTTCGGTCTCCCTTCCTCCGGTCCGTATCGCGTCACTGCGTTATAACCTACAAAATATGTATTCACATTTCACTGTTACGATTTATATCCCATAATACGATGTTAATCCGTTGACGAAGAACTCACGTTCCATCCGCAAAGAAAAAAGAAAAGAAGATTAACTTTGTGAAGAAATTATCGAAGATTCCTCGATTCCGTCGTCACAACGAGACACGTCGTTGCGTCTTTTTATTTTCATGTTTTATGTGTGTTGTTACGCGAAGGAAGTTGATCTATTGTTACGACGAATTTGCTGTGTAAATACCTTTTGTTTTCCAACGATTCTATTATCTCTGGGTGCGCACTGGTGCGGTATGTGTGTGCGCGCGCGTTAACGCGTATGTGTATGGAGCTGAAAATTGCGGCGTGCGTTATTCTCATCAGCAATAAACTTTCTAATTAGTGCCTTCGAAATTTTCATCCCAATTGTTAGAGCAAATGAATTGTAACGAACAAACGAGTTATCATAATCATATCTGACACGAAGAGTCTTAACGATGGCAGTGTGCAACTCCATGGAATAGTTTAACAATTTGCGCTTTATCGTTTCTTCGTGTTTGAGGGTCTGTTGTCACATTCTAGAAAATTGTGCACAAGCTTTTCACCGACATTTATTTTTCTGACAGTTTACTTTGGCAGCCTTGAAAACGAGTGCAAACGGAATTTGTCCATTTCGTTTTATCAGGCGACGGCACACTTCTCAACACATCGACACCACTCGAAACCCTTTTGCCGCCGTACACGACAAAGAGAGCGTGAATATTTTTATTCCAAGGTAAATATCATCTCGTTAATTATTGGCTCGAAATCGTCGCACGGTATCATTCGACGAGGGTACGAGCGCCATTTTCTGCCACGAGTTGACATAATTCGGCAAATTTGCATCCGGTTGAGAGTTCGACTTTTTTTAATACACGCTACGTACATTATTTTCTGCAATGTTTGCTTCGAACGTTCGCTTCGAGATCGGAATTCAATTCAAAGAATCGCATGAGCACTCGCTTCATCACGTTCCTACTGTTAACCTCCAAATTTGTTGTTTCACAGTTTTCATCTGTGAAATAATCTTTGTAATGAGACATCGCTGCGTAATCGGCCATTATTACTGGTGAGCCAAACCGATCGAACATCGCACTTTCGGAGCAAACATGAAAAAAAAAAAAATCTCAATTTCCGAAGTCGCGGGAGCCACTTTGGACTGTGTCCTTAAAACTTTTTTTCCCTCGGTACAATGCCAACGGTTTAATATCAATTCTTCCACGGCCGTAGGATTTTGGAGGACCGTGTCGTTTGGCCGCGGTATGACCGACCTGTCAACGGGGGGGGTCTAAAGTCGATTTCACTTTTCGAACGCCATTTTATAAAGGCGAAAACATTGCAATAATTAGTATTATCGTGTATTGGCGTGTCGAGATCAACTTCGAAAGGGCTGTCTGCGATGTTTAAGGATCGTATTCCAAGTTCGAAATAAATATGTGCAAAAAGCAAGCGCCGGCCGCTTGAAACTGTCGAACTTTCAGTGATCGTATCCAATGTCGAAGGGTTCACGGCGGGCTCCAACGATAGTCCGTTTGTAACTTTAAAATTTGAAGAAAAAGTTGACGACGAAGCTACAGTTGCGATGTGGAATTGTGTTCGAAATAAGAAGAAAATGTGAAAGTGTCAAAACTCCGAATGTGTGGTTAAAACTACGATCAAAGTGACGCGAGAGAAATCAGAGCTTTTTGCACACATTTATTGTCGCTCGTCTACCTTTTGTTCACAGTATGTACCCGTCAACGCGTTTGCTGATATTCTTGTTAAAAAGCTCCCCATTGTATGTAAATAAACAGACACACTCACACACATACACGGACGTAGAGAAAGGACGTGAACTTATCATCACGCCTTTGTTTGGGAATTAGCGATAAATTGTAAAATAAGGATTCATCCTCGCCCTTCCATTATAATATTACTTTGTGCCCCATGTATCTCTCATAAACCATAAACTAAATGTACTTTCGCCGAATGCCAAAGAGGATAACAAGAAGAAAAAAACATTCGTTTATGTGATAAAAACAATCGGATACGTAACGTGTTCTCATTCCACGAAAGAATTGTATGCACTCGCGGAATTAATCCTGATTAAAAATGTTGCGAAACCAGCGGAAATGTGGGCGATAACAAGAGAATGAAGCCCGAGCAACGATTATATTTTACAGAGGCTCTAAAAATATGTTTTTGTGTGCGTGCAATGCGTGCTTGTGTTCCGTGTGTGTATAATATACGTATGAAGCAAATTTGCATAAACCGTGTAATATAAATATTCATATATTGTATACACACATACATCGATCCATTCATTAAACGATTTTCATCACTTCCTCGTCTGATCTGTCTGTTGAGAAATAACTGAAGCCATTTTGTACCTCCAAACGCGGTTAGTCAACAACGAAACCACGTTCCACTGAACCATAAACCACGGACATCTCGCCAGAGATCGTGACTGTACCCGAATTGCGGAAAATCATTCTGTGCTCATGAAACTCTTGAACATTCTTTGATGAATCTTTTTTTTTAAGTTTCACGAAAAATCGGTTATTATTTTTATTGAGTTTTTTTGCTTGCCTGGAAAAAGAAGTCAAATCAGATACGCACCCGAAACGGTTTATAGCTAATTTGACTACCGCAGTGATCGCGGCCCTGCCGGCTCAATATGTCGGCCCCCGTCGAAGAAAGATTCCTTGAAACAGTGGTGTATATGCTCGTCTCGCTCACTCTCGTGTCGCTCATACAGTCGCAACTCTCTTCGTTCTTACCAATCGTACCAAATCAAACAAGTTAAAACCAACTGCTGGACGCCAACAGTTCCGGTATTCGTAGAACGTGTGTGATTTAACCCTTACGACTGTCACTGATTTTTGTCAACGACGATCGTGCTGCATTCTTTCTTTGTTACACACGGGGACATTTTGCACCGCCAAACCCCGTTTTTTGCTCAGCCCCAAACTAATTTCACCGAATATAAATATCAATGTACTTGTCCCGAGACTCTGCCGAGTCTCTTGACCGCGCAAATAAGTCGAGAACGGCCACATTTTCCGCCATCTTCATAACCCAACTTTCTCGTATTCTCCTTGTTTCACTTTTTATTTCGACACAACGCGATGTAAATGCTCTCTCTCCACCCAAAATTCATCGAATAACTCTCCCTTCTTTTTCTCCCCTTCTCACTTGTCAACCAAGTATCCATTCTGTATCGATTGAATTTTTCAAAATTCTTCCCGAGCGCCATCTGTGAACATATTTGACAGTTTTCAGCGAGCACCACGCCGAAAAATTGGCTGGCTGTTCTAAAAAAAAATATTTTCTCCATTGAAACTTCGAGTCCATAAAAACTGAACGATCTCCGATTCTTACGCCTCATACCCAATTAATCTATTCGTCAAAATGGATAATCGTTCGCCATTGCTTCCGCTCTCATCCCCACCCTTGCACACGCACTCGCGCGCGCTACATGACACACGAAGGCCGCGGGGCTTTTGACTATAATTGATCGCTGCACCGGACAGTCTGAGCCGTCGTCGGTGATGTGTTCGAAGGCTGAGCAAATTATCCTGTTGCGATGGGCCGTTGAGCGTCACGAGTGATGAGATTGCGCCAGGCATTGTTGTGCCGAATGTATGTTGATGTGTCTCATCTTGTAAATGTGTATTACGCGACTTTCCCGTTTGACGAGTTTGACGTTACCGTTTTTTTTATTTAGAATCATCACTTTGAATTTCACCTTTTCAGTGGAGCTTTTCATCTCTATAAATATACATATTTGTGTCGATAAAGTTTTATTTCAATATCGTATTTTTTTTCATATTTTCTAACCTAATTTATCCTCCGGTCTGCAGTCAACCGGAATGGACATCGATCTGCTCATGGCTCATTATTTTTTGTTTTCTATATATACAGTCGAACCAGTCCTTTCCGATAAAATTGCAATAATGTTTTAACGAATGTACAACGGCACGAGACTCCCGATCAGACAGCGTCCACTCGGAGGGAGCTTAATATATTTCTTCGAAAATAGTCGAAAGAAATTTTCGAAACAAGTAGAAAAGCGATGGCTCCTGTAAAGAGTCTCTGGCAGCGACGTCATAAATGTACTTGTCACTACCGCGACTCTAGATAAGCAAATTGTGTACGAAAAACTTCAATGGCCTGCATAGACTCATGGAGCGGAGAATTTTCAATAACGTATTACGAAAAAACAAATATTACTCGTTAAAAGTGGGGTGCAGCACGTTGTAAAATATGGTCGTAAAGTTTACGAAATTTGTTGACGTCGCGTGATTTTTTTTTCATGCATAAGCAATAAAAATAATGACAGTTCATGAAGAGAATGTGACACAAAGAATCGAATTTTAAGTGCCTAAAGTATGAAATTTGAAGACAAGAGTTGCCGAAACTTGTGCATTTCTCTGTATTTTTCAGGCTCCGGGTTCAATCGCTGAACTGGATTCGTATATTTCGGGGAATTAGTCAATAACGAAAACAGTACTCGGAACTCCGGACTTTAACTTGTTTTAGTTCGCAGCTCGAAGTTCCTGGTCGCAGGATAACCTCAAAATATAGTTTGATAAATAAAACGCAGTGGAAAGAATGACGAAAGAAATTTCGTGTGAACGCCTCGATGCACAAGTTCTTTATTTTCAACTTTACATACGCCTCGTTTGCATTTCGTGCACAAAGGGACGGTGCGGGTTGACCGTTGAAAAACAACTTCCGAGTTATTCCGAGTTTGTACGAAGACTCGTGTCCGTAACCTCTAACGCGCGGATGTAGGGCGACTGTCTTTCGTCGCTTGATTTTTGTCCTCGCATTGACGCGGTTGAAGAAAAAATCTTGACAGAGGCAAGAAATGAGCTTTTGATGAAAAAAAAGTTTAAAAAAATAGAGAAAAAAACGTATAGCTGGAAATATATAACGCGCGAGTAAAAGTGCCGGAAAAATCTCGAAACACGTTAGAGCATGAAGGCTTTGGGTTTGCAGGTTCGATGCCAAATGTTCCGGTCGGGCTCTCATATCACGAGATGTTCGCTGTGTCGCTTGGCAGTCCGGCACTTTGGAGATGCCGCGCTTGCGGTAAACAGGTGACCAATCGTTGGCACCACTTCCACATTCACACCGCTCAACGATCACTCTGCCCTTACTGTCCGGCGACATACAGCAGAATCGACACTCTGCGATCTCACATACGCACCAAGCACAGGGAGCATCTCTTCGCCAAGGGTTCATTGTAGAGGATGGCGATCCTCGGTAACATGCGCCGTCGTCTTCTCGACGGGCTGATGCACTCTAACGCCGTCTAAAATTCAAATGTTCTATCACTTGATACGAAACAGTTGGAGAAGAAGAACGTACGAAAGAAAAAATCAAAACCGTCGATGTTCAACGATCGAACCGTCTCGCCTTCTTACCGCTATTCGAGGCGAATTATTCCGCGAGCTAAACCCACGCACATCCGCGCGCGCACTTGCACACGCGACACACAAATGTTACTTCAGTTCAGCACTAGGGAGAAAAAAAAACCACAAAACAACCAAAAGTGTATCTTCCGCCTCGGAATAACGGCGTGCCCTGTTGTACATTGGTGCTAATCCCAACCCACGAATCCTCACGTGTTCCTTGTGCGAAACGACTCGGTCGTCCATAACCTAGCATCACGATGTTTTCGTATGGTGACTTTTTTTTTCTCGTGTTTCTCATGATTCTTCGGGACCTTCTGTGACGCGTCGAATTGACAAACGTTGGCTGTGCTAAAAGTTGTGTGCTTTCTTTATTCACATGGGACACGAGACATCAAGTTCATTCGAAATAATGTTTTTGTCGCGAGAGCTAAGTAGACGGAGAGACGGAGGATCGGTAGAATTAGAACGTTGAAGTTTTGGCGCGGAGACAGGCTCCGCGAACGTGAACCTGATTTGTACCGGCCAACGAGTGCAAATACCGAGGATGCGTCGAATTGTTGTGAACTGTATTATTAGTGTTGTTACATTAGTGTTTACGTATACTATAGAAACGATACACCGCCCATTACTTAGGCACGTTAGGTTACGTTACGAATCGTGCGCGCTCATTATTTCGAACACCAAAAACCGTTGCACGTATTTAGTTGGCAATTCTGCCGATCGCCGCGCCATATACGTTCGTGAAATTGTGATGTCTATTTTTATTTTTATTTCGTCGAGTTTTCGATGTTTTTTTTACGTTACTCGACGCGTTTATTTGTTTCATCCCTTTCGTATGGACATATCGAAGAATCTACCAATTTTCAATGCACTTTTGGCTCACTTTTTTCCGTCACTTTTTACACTCACGCAAATCACCCGCGCCGCAATAAACGTAACGAACGTAACTCGAAATTATTCCAACGAGTGTCAAGTCGATAATCAAATTGAAATTTATGCAGTTCGATAATATTTTGAAAATCTCGTTACACGTTCGTGTCAACTTTCACGAAATCGTTTTATTTCGATTTAATCCGCCCCGAAAATTGGTAGACTCGCGTATGTTCGTATTTACATATCCCAAAAGAGACTTTAAGAATTTGACGTATGTTAGTTCTTCCGAGTTGCGTCATGACCATTTTGGAGGCCCTACGAACCATGAAACTTCCTAGAGGGCACCTTCGTCTATGAATTTAAAAGAAAGTTTTATTTCGCGTTAATCACGCTCGAACTGTCATTATAGGTTCTCGTTGTTTTTTGATAGTGTATTATCTAGTGTGAAACAAAACGCCGTGTAAATATCCATGTACATTTACGGATTTTAAACGATACTATTCGAAAGAGGAATATCGCATGAATTTCAACGATATACAGGTTTCCTAGTCATTATAGGGAGTCTAAACGATTCTACCAAAGGTTTTACTCGGAGTAATAAGCTAATCGATTGCGTTTACTTAAAAACAATGAGATTTTATGTATTCTCTCTTGAATGCATTAACGAGAATATTTATAGCTATTTAAAATAGATGTTTAAATACTTCGAAGGAAATAAGACACGAGAGTCGTTTCGAGACTCTGCCCTCTTCCTCTGATGACCGAATTAATCAACATGTAGGTATATATTAAAATATGCCTATTTTTATAATAAAACAAATAAAAAGAAAAAAAATCATCGCCAGTATGTAAATAAAAGTGGTGTCAAAATTCGTCGTTGTCCGGTCTCTTGAAGTGAGCTTTTATTGTTTTTTGTTTTCGAAGATCGCACTGCTTCGATGCTTCCATCGAAGTTTCATAGGTTATCGGGTTAGAAAATCGTTGAGACTGACTTCCACTTTCACACGTTTAAGACACCACACAACACACGTGCACGCATCGATATGAAATAAATTGACAAAAGTGTCTCAACTGTTTTCTTAGGAACAGTCCAAAACGCGTCAAACGAACGTCTACGCACTGCCCCCGCCCCCCCCCCCCCCCCCCCCCGCGCAAAATGTTTTATGCCTGATCAAAGCGCCATCTGCAACTCGAAATTCATGGCGTCACACTTATTTTTTTACCCTGATGCGTGGAATTCTCTACCGATAACCAATGAAAGCGATTACCAGTTCGATCCACCCTCGATGCACTTCGAAGTGCGCCCTTTTACGCCCGATGAATGAACGCGTAAGTGCCAAAGTGTCAATCTTACGTATTCTCGTCGATATTCGTAATGACAGTTTACTTTTGAGGTTAGAAATTTTTGTGCAGTCCATCCAGTCCAGATGATTTCAGTCGCTTATTTCGTTTAGAGTTTTATCAAATAATTCATTGCGTGACTAATGTAAATAGTAGATACAATTTTGGACTCGATCTACTTGTTTCTGCTGTAAGGGTTGTGCTATTACGAGTCGCGACTCTTTGAATTTGGTGCGTGCCTTTCGTATTCCGTCACACTCTTCCATTTCCGTGTTCGGTTTAACCTCTCCAATCATTTTTTCTCTTCCTTTATAATGTGAACGTTCTCATCGAATTCTGAACAGTTGAAAAAAACAAGAGTGGGAAACGTAATGAATTTGTACATTTTCTAACCTAATAATTTTTGTTAAAATTTAAGAGGAAAAATTTTGTGACGTTCGAAGTTATCGGAGTTGATATTTTACTGAATCAATCGTTAAAGAGCACTCAAAACTTAACAAAACAAAAATTTGTAGTTTCAAAAATTTGAAATAGCGAGCTTTTCAAACTCTTCGAGTTTTCAAGTTTTTATAGTTTCTATCAAGAGACTCGGTTCATTTATTTGCCGGAAAATTGTGGGGACGTTCTTTACTTTCTGACTGTCGACGAAATTCATATCGATGCCCGGAACTGTCAATATTCTCGGACATTGACTCAAGAACACCGATTTGGTTAGGGTTTTCTATTCGATAAATTAGTTGACCGAAAGAATTAATATTTAACCAAATAATTTCGTCCAGACGATAAATTTTCAAAGTTTACAAAAGAACTTGGTACAACACCGAAACGAAATTTCGTTGCAATGATCAAAAATTTGGGCCCAGAAACAAAGAAATTGGTCGGACAAGTGAACGAAATATTTTATCACATTTTGATTTACGGTGTTGAACGATGATCGCGAGGGCTCTTCTGTGCTTTTTCCAAAGCATATTATTTCAAGACTGATTAAGTAAGAGTATGAAAAGGATTTTTTGTTGGGAAGACACTCGTCATGACGCACTTAAAATTGAGTCACAATCGACCATTTACTGAATTTTTCTAACTCAATTTAAATAATCATTTTTCAACCATTCGATGCTACTCGCGTTCGAATATTTCTCCACAACGCACACGAACAAACCGAGCACATAGAGTTTATTAAATTCTAACCAAAGTTGCCATGTTAATTAGCTGCGTCATTCCGGAATTCACGAGTGCGACTGGTCGGAGAAATGCTGATGAAAAGATCGCATATGCGCGCGGAGAACCGCGCTCCCTCTTTCTCGAGGCTTTTTCGACAAAATGAGTTATACACGGTTGTTTACCAAAGTTCCGAAATAAAGCTTCCCATTAGCGGAGCGTCACGGAACATGGAAAGCTTCTCATCGTGCAACAAAACGCCATAATTTTGCAAATTCTAACACATACTACTCGCAGCGCGCACTAATAAGATACTGTTTACTCTCGTCAGAGCGGCGCCACAGTAAACAGATTCGAAAGTGACACCTAGCGTTGAAACGCTGAAATTGTGTAAACTCAAAAATAACGGAGTTCGAACAAGCAGCCACCATTTTTATTCTCAAACTAAAGCAGAGCGAAAGTTTTATTTTTCGTCGAATGTCATAACAAACCACTCGACTCTTTGGACCAAAATACTCTTCGTGTAATTAAATTGCGGATAATAAATACTGTAATAAGTAACAATGTGCTAGAGCATTTCAATCCGTCGAAATCGAATTTCTCCATCAATACATGTCGATTGTTATAATTGTGTGTAAATGTATACAATAAACTGTAACCCCGTGGCACGACAGCTTTGATCGAGAACTGCTCGAGAACGAGGCGCCAAAAGTTTCTCATTTTTTGAGTGATATCTTCCGACGAATATATCCGACAACCCTTTCGCGAAATCCTGTCTCCACATTGTCTGTAAAAAAAGTATTTTTTCGAAGCGATTACTCTGGCATGAAAAAATGATCATTTTCGACGTAAAGTTAGAAAAAAATGTTCATGGAACAAGTTTGATTCTGCTGGACCAATATATGGTGGATTCTACTGCTCTATTTGTCGAATTAACTCGGTCAATTGACACTTCACAAAAAAAAGTCAAATCCGCTTCGTTACTGTCTAACCGAATGGATTTTGTTCGATGAACATTTTTTTTTCAGTGTGACGATTTTGATCCATAATTCGTTGGACGTGATGCCACGGTTCTTTTTCCAACCGGCTCAGTGGCTCCGGTGTGCAAAATTTGAAACATCGGATTCAAAATGGCGTCGCGCATAATAATTTTTGAGATACTCTCGTGAAATATTTTTTGGGCTGCGGAGTGAAAGTTCGGGAATGAAATCAGCTGCATCGAGGACCCACATTAATAAATAATTGTACATTTCGGAGAATAATTTGCTCCCATCAATTTTGGCACGAAATCTGGTAAAGGATGACGAATCGACCGCGGTTAGTTTCGATGCGTAGATCCGTTGCGCAGCCGTTTGAAAAAACGTTATTAAGTCCTTTTCGATATTAAACGAAAACCCGAGACACAAAATTCCCGGTTTTTTTTTCCCACGGGTAGTTTATACTCTCAAAGCGTAGCTCAGTTCGAGAGGAGTGCAATTGCATTTGAATAGAAATCTTTAACCGCCTCATTCTGGTATAAAGTTGTTATTCGAGATGAAAGTGTCGACCGGTGCTCTGTGTCGCGTAAAGTTTGATGGTGGTGACTGCAATTTGGGATCATTGTTCGAAAAGCCTAAATTCGGCTGCACGCGTAATTCAATAGTGAACTTTCGAACGACGTTAAGAGTGTCGAAAACCCGAAGTTATTGCACGGCTTCATACTTTTTACACGAATTCTGTTGGGGCTCTGAAAAACGAATAACGTTCAACTCCGTGTACACTCCGACGAAAAATAATCCGGGCGACAACACGTTTATAACCTAAAACCGCTTCTTTCGGGTCACATACGAGTTTACGCGCAAATCATATTCCGATGAGATCGTAAAGTCATTTTTTTTCCCAATTCGAGGTGGAATTCTTAAATCAGTTGAATTTGGTTGCGAATTTTTAATCAAATTGAGAGCATTTTTGATGAGCCCTTTCCTACTTTGCATTTTATCGAAAATTATTAAAATTCAATGGCAAAAGTTTTTTCACAGTCGACTGTGAAAAACTGCGAATTATCGCAAACTCGGTGGCTAACAAATACGCACGCGGCTCTTCGACACTTGAGATTTCTATGCTCGGTCATTTTTCTCAAAAACGTACTAATCCAAGTGAACAAAGCAAAACTCATTATTGTTATGCGTACTCGAAATTTCCAAACCATCGTCGATTCCTTTTTTTGTCCTGTAAGAAAATCGTTTATTCTCGTAATTATAATTCCAATGAGAGCCTATTTATCTTGCACTTTTACTTCCAAAGGAGAGAAAATGTCTCGTATTTTTTGTTGATAAGTTTTTTTTAGAAAACTGACCTCATTTTTGTAATTTAACAAATCGAAGAACAAAAAAAATAGGCAAATCGCATTTTCAATACGGATCGAGAGACATTTTCGTTAGAAGGCTAAAAATTCGATAATTTTCATGAAAACGTGACTAGAGACTAGGTCGAGGATCATTTCAGAACTCGCGCAAGAAATTATGGTAACTTTTAGCTCCACCCACATCTGCGTCAGCCGGAACGTCATTAACCTATGACGGCAGAGCCTGATGAGCAGGAGAGTTCGAAAGTTGTAGAGTTTCATAAAAACCTGACTTTAACGTTTGCAAAATTTCACATAAGGTTTAATCTTTGTCGGACACGTTCCGAGTGTGATTTTCACGAGGATTTTTTATAATTTTGGCAAAGTTTTCGGTGCAGTTGTGAGCATATTAGTTTGCAACGAACTTTCTCCAGCTTTTTCCGGGACCAAATCGCAGTTAAGTCACAAAAACGGAATAAAATCGTCACCGCAATTTATACACTAATGTGAATCCTCGTTTGAAAAAAAAAACTTTCGTCATACTTAATTTAAGAAATTTAATAACAATTTGCATCGAGTTCGTGCACGAAGATAAAGATTCTAAATGGGAAAAAAAAACGTTCCGACCCGGAGGCTCGACGCAAAGCGAGTTGCTGGATTACCCGCACACAAAAAAGCCATCGGCACGCTCTGAGCAGCCACACAACACTCACGAACACACACGCAAATACTCACCCATTTATAAATACTCTAAATAGTAATAAATGTAAAAAAACACATTGGGAGGATATAGTATGTCAAATAAAAAAACGAGCGAAAAAATGGACTGGAAAACAAAAATTGTTCATCGAGTGAAACCCCAGTGAAAAGATTGATGAGTCAGCCGACCTCACTTCGAATTTTCTAACTTCAAATTCTTCGAGACTGTTGAACCGATTACAAAAAAACTCGTTTGGTCCACGCAGACCGATGGCAAAAATGGGCTGACGGTTTTTTTGCATTCGGTCGTGAACCATCCGGAGGAATTTCACTTTCGAAGTTTGCGATTAGTACTCTTCGTCCTCACGGTGGCAGGCAATCGACTGACCCATAATCCCGAGTTAATTGAGAAACGGTGGGTCGAACGAGGGGTTAAGTTCACCGAGTGAAAACACAGGTGGCTCCACCATCGCTCAACCCAACCGAATAGCACTTTGTTCGATGAAAAAACCGTTTTTTTCCCAGTTCAGTCGCACGGTGAACGCTAATGCTGCAATTAGCATATCAAGTGCTCGTCAAAAGTCCAATATAAAAAGTACATCGAATATCGTATTATCGAATCCGAATTCAAATCTTAAAATAATGGCTAATGAAACTTCATTAAATGAGAGGTGAAAAGTGAGATAATTATAAAACGATGATCGTTTCATCCGATTAAATTGAAGGTTCCTAATTTTTTATCTCTACGAAATGGACGTGTTGCTGAACATCACTCATCACCTATTCAAACACTTGGCAAATTTTCCTGCAATACCGTCGTCAAGCGTGAGAGATTTTGCGTGAATAAAAAATCGAACAGACACGAATATATCATCTCCGATACGGAGATGTTTAAAACCCATAACGTATTTTTGTCGTCGTGTAGCATCTGTTTTTGTGCGAAACTCGGTGCCAAATAACGACAAAAAATGGAGAAGAATTATATTATACGCATTGGCAATCGATAGATGTAAGAAAACGATGAAAAGAAAAGGGTAAATAAACGAGAATGGTACACATCCGAATACCATTATGATGATCGACGGTTCCAGCTGCTGTTCCTCATTGTAATCCACTTGATGTAATAACTAACATTTTTATCGATATCAAAATGTCAATGTCGTATCTATCGGTGGTACTTAAGCGCTCCGCATCGAGAAAGTGTACACGAGTGCACGAGCCTCGAGAGAAAATTAGCAAAATGAAATAAATATAATAAATGATAACAGAAATAATAATAATAATAATAATAATAATTAAAAACGTAAGAAATTCATCGTACGCAACAGTGGAGGAAATAATTATCAACAGATTTATAAATTCATCGTCAAAACCGATCTTAAGGTAATTGTAATACAGAGATATATAAAACTCATCGATTGTCGTCACTATTCGTCGTAGTAATATGTCGCAGTTTATTCTTTCCATAATCCATCGAATTTCTTTTATTCGAGATTCTTCATTTTAAAGCTAACCGCGCTCGCTACGTTGGAGCGTACGAATTCTTATTCACAGTCCCCTGTTCTTTCCGAATAATGTCTGCAGAGATTTATTCCGTATTTTTGATCGTTGTATAGCTATGGAGCGTCAGCGACGTATACTTGTAGATATATAATCCAATAATCCGTCGCTAGCGACTGCGACCTTTTACCAAATTTAATCTATTGTACGATAACTCGTGTGGAATTGTCAGCGTCGGATCAAATCTCCCGGAGAGCCCGCTTCAACGGCGGACTATTTTATGACCGGCTCGCCGCGCGAGTATCTCACTGTACATGATCAAACACTTTCACAAGAAGCACACGATATTTTAGTTTGCATCGTCAAAATGCAGCGAAATTTTTCTCCCTTCGTTTCGCATCGATCGTCATTTTTTTCCAGGTTATGTAAGGTATGAACAATTCGTCAACTTTTTGACGCGTTTACCTTGATATTCCAGGCCCAACGTCATTTGCAAAAATTTTACCATGTTCTCATTGTGAATTGAGGAATATAAAAAGTGGACTAAAATTTCGTTGCATCGCTACGAGGCGAACTTTTATACCACAAAAGCACCTGATCCCTTGCTCACACTCATGGTGGTTACGGCAATAGCCTTTATTACCTTATCGAGACAAATTATGCTCTCGTATATTACGAGATTTTCATATTTTAAGTTATCAAACAAATATTTTTCGAACGCTATAACCATCACTTTCAATGAATTATATCGAAGCTTACTATTAATAAAAATGAAATAAAGAAGATTATATAACGAAATTGTAATATTTGCAAAAATATACAAGAATTGAAACGAGCTAAATTGCATTTGTGGTCAGATCATAATTCATTACTCGTACGGTGAAATGATACGCGGTCAAGGTGATGACAATCTCTTTGTAATTTCTCTTGGGAGGCGATTTATTTTGTTGGAGGAAAAGCGCCCGAGTTTTTCTCTCTCGAAACAAAAATTACCTGCTTGTTTTATTTTGTTTCTTTTTTATGTTCAAACTTTGCTCAACGTTTCGACCAAGAGAATATAACAAACCAAATCGTCAGCAAGTCTTCTTACTCTAACCTCAAATTTCTCGTCTGTCATTTCACCGTTGGTAACGAAAAGCGCACCCGAAACGCTCGATTAGCAAACTAGGTGTCGCCACTTGATTTTGTAACGGCTCTCTTGTTCATACCGAAATTTGAAAGGCACTCGCCTCGAGAAATCAATGTTTTCTTCAAACCCTTCCGTCTTTGCCCTACAAATCTGCTGGGTTTTAGAATATTAAAGCAGACATTTTTTGAATCTGTAATCTGATGTGGAGCCTGATGTTTTAATCAGCAATATTAATGACATTTGTGTCCTTCAATAGGGTGAGAAAGAGCGAAAAGGAGAAAGAGGGGGAAAATCTGTTGAGCAACGAATCAGTTTTCAACCTCGTACCAATTGAAAGGACTTTTTCTTACGAATCGATTTTTAATAATTGCGAAGCACTGCTCGTGTTTCTCGTCGTTGAACTTTTAAAACTCGATGGCTATCTCAGAGCAATCGTGAGCTTGAAAATGAAGTATGGGAGAGCGGTGGCAAAATGGGGCGTTAGAGGTTATGTTGGAAAAAAATTCAACATTTTTCGAAACGAAAAAAATTCTATATTTTTCGTCAACAGTCTTGTTCGCGTTTTCTTCCATGTTCATTTCGCCCTTTTCATTCTTGCTGAATCTGTTTCTCCCAGCATTTGGGCTACTATTTTATTCAAACACGTCAAATATGCTCGTCAACTTTTTCCATTAATTCGTTGCAAGCACAGTATTGGCTCACTTTCTAATCGGCCTAACAGCACCTCGCTATTGGCTATTTCTAAAGTAAAATTGAGACCGTAAGTCAAGTAGCCTGATGCGAAAATCAACAACTTGATCAGAAGCAAGAAATTTCACTGAAATTCGTATCGTCGAAGCACAATGAAGCTTTTTTTCGAACTTTCGTCATTCGAAATTTTTTAAACTTCCAAAATCCAAATATGTCATTTTCAAAAATTCATTCGAACACTCTCAATTAATTTACAAATCATATTATTATAATTATTCGTATTACAACGATACGAACTTCCAATCCGTGTGACGAACCACTCATTTCACTTATTTATTTGCTCGAGTCCGAAGGTGCTTTAGAAAGATAGCTATGAAAATGGAGCCTGTACATATTGCCCAAAACACAAACTCGACGCATCAAAGCTCATCTTTTCAAAGGATTCGATTAATCGTACGGTTCGCACGCTCTCATTTTTTTGTACAGTAATCGGTGTGAATTGTCCCGAGAGCGGGGCGCAATAAGGACGATTTTTCGAGTTTAAACCGTCGACACTACATTTTTTCTCTCGATAATTAAAGATTCGAAAATAAAAAAAACATGAGCTTTGATATTTTTACTGCGTTTTACTGATAATTCTGTACTCAAATTATCTCATTATTATTATCATTAAACAATATTCTCGGTACTTATAACAATATCAATAATAATAATAATTGTTATTATGGTTACTTATATGCAATGTATTTTTGTGAACAGTATTGAAAGTGCTACTGTTGTACAGTTAACTATAAATGATAATTGTACTATGATGTACTTATAATGTATATAGATATATTTAATTAAAATGAATATGAATTTGTGTAATCTTCTGAGTACTTTTATTATTGTACGTACGCGTTACGCTCTTCTCACTTTCGTCTGAGAAAAAAAAACTGCAAAAAGTTACCCCTCGCTTCTGGATTGGTGTACTCACGAAGGCACATTCCATGTCTTTCGGTTGTGTTGCTGCAAAAATGATGAGTCGCGTTCTCGAAAGGTGAAATATATTTTAGTATTTCTCGCGCTCAAAGGTGTTTCCATATTATATAACCTCATTTTTGGAACGTAATACATCGACGCGTGGATTCTGCTTAATTTTGTTGGGACATTTATTATAATATGTGCGTGTGTTATTTTTTTATATTTATCGAAAATATGTTTCGAAAGATTGTGGAGCTATAATGACACATGGAGATATATTTTTAGTGGGAATAACTGAAAGCCAAGGATTTGCAATATATATTTCTTGTTTAAATAATTCTGAACGCATGCACGGCTTTTTTGTGCATGATTGATAAATAGGACTCTCGAGAAAAAGCTAGACTTCACAATGCGGTTCACGACCTTCACAAGCATCAGAGAAATAAATTTCAATTATCTGTATTCGGTGACATGTTTGAGCATAGATGACGCGTAATTCATGTTGTCGCCGCATTCTTTTTTCTTTTTTGTTTCAACTGTTGTCACTCGTATCACTCGTATACAGTATACACAATCCCATAGTCCCAAGCTAAAGCACACATTTGCAGTCATGCTTACCACACCAAAAAAATAATACGCTGGCGAGTGCGCAGTGGTGACTCCTTCCTCCCCATATGCCTCCTGCTCCGTGATCCGTTTATCGCAAGTTTGGACTCCGATCAGAGATAGTGGCAGATAGTACTGCGTCTGCATCAGACCAAGTGAAACATATTGCGTTTATTTATACGTTAGAAAATCAACAAATTCCAAACGTTTCAATTTATTTGGTAAAATACAGTTTATCGCCTTTCGTTTCTTCCTACATCGTCGGTTCCTTTATACTTTGCGTTAAATATCCGGCGAGTTAAACGATGACCTTGCAAGCTATTAAATGGGAAAATGGAAAACTCGAAGTTCTCGATCAAATACTACTACCGGCGATTTCGAGGTACGTCGTCGTCAACGGGGTTGAGGACGGATGGAAAGTTATCAACAAAATGCAGGTATGCTTTCATGATTCTTTTAATTATTTTACTTTCCCAGAAAAATTGGCATATACATGTCATTAATGTGTCTGATTATATGGTGTTTACGCGAAAATGACGTGCCGGTTTCGCGTTAGTCGTATAAAGTGTGGTCATCGCGGCATGGTTATATATTTCCTTGCAAATTGTAATATGAAATTTTTTTTAACAAATTATGTTTCTCCTTGATTGAATCGTAGAGTGAACATTGTTATTCCATTGCGATCATCTAATTTTTTCAAGTACAGCTCGAATTTTGACGTGACAAAATCTTTATTTTTATTGTTATTTGAAAGGGTTTCGGTGTAACTATAAAAAATTTTTCAGACTTTATCAAATATGAATAAATTTAAATTTCTCTACTATGAATTTTGCAGTTGCAGTATTCATTTTTTCGCATTTTTGGAGTTGCAAAAAATTGGCAACTTTATTCTGCGATTTTTGTTACAGGGTTGTAAATTTTGTCAATGAGAGATTTGCTATCGAAAGATTTAAATGAAAATTCGAAATAGCACACACTCAACGAATAAAAATGTTCTTAGAATAATTTAACAAGTCATGATTCTCTTTCTCATAATTTTTTGAATCATTTTTAGTTTTCACTATTTCTTGTCATCTCCTCGTCAAATTTTTCTTTATTTAGCTCAATTTCAGTACAAACGTTTTGATTGAATCTTGACTCTAGAAATGAGGAGTTTTACTATTTAGAAACGATGCACATCAAAGCACGATTTGACTTCCAGGTTCGAGGAGCCCCTGCAATTGCAATCGTCGGCTGCTTGAGCTTAGCTGTTGAACTAAGAAATGAAAATTTTGATGACAAGAGCAGTTTGCGCAGTGAAATTGAAGGAAAATTAAACTATTTAGTTTCTGCGAGGCCCACTGCTGTGAACATCAAAAGAGCAGCGGAAGCTCTCATCGATGTGGCCAATGCACTCAGCACAGATGACAGTGTGTCCGTTAGCCAAATGAGTGAGAAGTAAGAAGCTTGCCAATGTTCATAGCAACCGTAAGTTCAGGGTGCTTTTTAAACAGAATTTTTCTTCACTTTTTTTTCTAATCAAAGGGGTCCAAGGAAATATGTCATGTTCCTTGATTTTTTATTTTTGTTTGGATTTTATATTTCGATTAATGTTTTGAAAACCGAAAACAGAAAAAATACTCTATTTTCATAACCCAAATCTAGAGCTAATTTATGTGTGTCATACGCATAATTGACTTTGAATTTCTAGTTTGCCAGTAATTAAGTAAAAAACTTTATAACATTGCTTTTTACAGATTCCTCAAAGAAATTGATTCCATGCTGGAGAAAGACATTGCTGACAATAAATCAATCGGCGATTATGGAGCTGACGAAATATTGAAAAGCGTCTCTGAAGATAGCTTGGTACGAGTTTTAACTCACTGCAACACAGGTAGTCTTGCAACTGCTGGCTATGGGACTGCACTTGGTGTTGTGCGATCGCTCCAAAACAAGAAAAGACTCGGTTAGTTTCCTAGAAAGAGCTCAAATTCTCGATAGAATCTCATCAACTCGACAAAATCCATCGAAGATTGAAATAAATATTTTTCATTTTTGCATCATTACTTTTGTTTTCTCACGTCGTTCAATTTTCCACTTCTTTTCCATTCGAGTCTGCAATGATGATTAATTATCTTGGCTTTTCATCTTTGTTGATTCATGAGTCGCTCTGTGAAATTCGTTGAACAATGGCAAAGTACGGAAGTAATTTGCAAGTTTGAAAATTGAAGACGGCTCGCAAATGGCAATGATGTTAAAAAATTCCAAAAAATTAAGCACGAAAATATTTCACTTCAATAAATTGACAAAAGATTGGAAATTAAAATGAAAAATCTCGTCATGTTTGACAAGAGATTAGAAAAATGAAAATTTATATGCTATTTCAATGCTTTCCAGAACACGTGTACTGCACAGAAACGAGACCGTACAATCAAGGTGCACGCTTGACAGCGTATGAATTGGTGCACGACAAAATACCGGGAACATTAATTTGCGATGACATGGTTGCTGCTCTCGTTAAATCGAGAAAAATATCTGCCGTTGTCGTTGGAGCAGACCGAGTAGCTGCTAATGGAGACACTGCCAATAAAATTGGAACTTACCAGGTCAGATCCAATTTTAATATTGAGTTTTTATTGATCAAGAGAAGAACTTGATTTCAATAATACGAAACGTTTATATTTCAATTCCTTGAAAATAAATCACAGACTAATTATCATAAATACTTGTTCACAGATTGCTATTATTGCGAAATATCACGGTGTACCATTTTACGTCGCAGCACCTCGAACCTCTATTGACTTGCAGCTTTCCAGTGGTGATCTTATCCCAATCGAAGAACGCCCAGAACGCGAGATGACTCACATTTATGATCAACGAATTGCCGCGAACGGAATATCGTGCTGGAATCCAGCTTTTGATATAACTCCAGCAGATCTTATTACGGGTATAATCACGGAAATCGGAGTGTATAAGCCCGAGGATTTGAAAACTCTTCGAACAATGGAATGTGCCAAAAAAGACTGAGATCTTTACAAATACAATGATAAAACATTGGAGCCACTCAGAATTCGAAAATTTTATAAAAATAATCTCAACTGAAGGTGAACGCAGCTCAACCCATGCATGAAGAAGTCAACATTTGTATTTCTGCAACGCTATCGTTGTGCACTGTAACTCATCTCGATGAATGAATCAATTAACCGATTGAAAAACCAGTTCAAGTTTCCAAGACCGATTATGTATTTTTATAAATAACGTATTGATGTTAATAAACCATTAATGGAGAAATGATGGAGAAAGAAATATATTTTCAATTGATACCATAATCATAAACGTAATAAAATGTTTATTGCTCGGTACGAAAATATTTTGATTCTTCGTGGATAAGTATATGAGTCGTATGAAAAATAGATATTTTGCCACATTCGTATAACAGTCAATGTAAATATTGCGTTCACAATTGTTAAAAAATTCGTAAATCATGGAATTCGTCAGTTGACTCAGTGATGGAACAACCTCACATTGGTGTGAGCCAAAATTATGTTGTGTTCGTTGCAAGCATCGATTACTGCTTGATCATTCGTCGAACCAGCTGGACTTCCGATGTAACGAGCTCCGCTCTATAAAGTGAAATAACAACGATGTAACAGGAATAATTTCAGAAATGGTTTCTTTTTCCGTTTGAATAATTCTCAAATTAACGAAATAGAAAATGTGCCCGATTGGTATGCTCAGAGTCACACTGATTTGCTTTGACTTTCAAATATACGAAGAGCAGCTAAGGCAGAAACAAGGTCTCACCAATCTAGCCCTGTCGACATTGTCCCTGAAAGGAAAGAATGCGTCACTGCTCACGGCAACACCGTCCAATTTTTTAGCCCAATCAATTCTTTCCTGTTCCGTTAATTTATCTGGAACGACTTCGTAGAAAGCTGCCCAAGCTGCTTCGTCCATGTCCTTTCCAATAGATCCATTCACATAGTTATCTATAGCGTTTGCAATTTCTGCACGTTTCACACCTTTCTTGAATTTCATTCCAGTCACTTTGGGATGTTGACGGAGCCACCTTTAAAAAAACATCGGCTGCTCAAGATTTCGATAAATTTTTATCTTTTTGCACTTTGCTACAAAAAGAATTTCGATGTGAAAAATAAAGTGATCACATTTTGAAACGATTAAATGAGTAATGAAATCAGGACAAACCAATTATCGGCTTTGTCCCCAGCGAGTCTCGTGCAATGAATACGAGATTGTTGTCCTGCGCCAATTCCAATGACCTGTCCGTCCTTGGCGTAACAGACTGAATTGCTCTGAGTGTATTTGACAGCTATAGTCGCGACGATGAGATCTCTGAGTGCTTCTTCGGACAATTGTTTGTTGTTGGTAACAGTATTGGCAAAAGTTGATTTATCGATAACAGCGTTGTTGCGTTGTTGTTCAAGAGTCAAGCCGAACAATACTTTGCGCTCGATCGGGGTTGGTTCGTAATTCGGATCGATTTGGATAACGCAGTAAGAGCCATTTTTCTTTTTTCTCAAGAGCTGCAGAGCTTCGTCCGTGTAACCGGGAGCGATGATGCCGTCGGAAACTTCGCGAGAAATAATTTTCGCGGTAATGGCATCGCATTCGTCGGAGAGAGCGACAAAATCACCGAAACTCGACATGCGATCAGCACCGCGCGCACGTGCGTAGGCTGAGGCCAGTGGCGTTAATTGCTCGATCAAATCGTCGACTTGACAAAGCTTTGCTTGAACTTGATCCAGTGGTATTCCAACAGCAGCTCCAGCAGGACTCACGTGCTTGAACGAGGTCGCCGCCGACAAACCTAGTGAACTCTTCAGTTCCTTCACCAATTGATAAGCGTTCAACGCATCGCACAAATTGATAAAACCCGGAGAACCGTTCACCACGGTGATAGGAAGCTTTTCCAAAGTAGTAAATATTTGCGCCGGTTTCTGATGAGGATTCATTCCATAACGAAGTGTCAATTGAGATACACCTCCACTGTACTGCTTTCGGAAATAATCCGATATTGCGTTGTCGTACTCAGCTGTGTGAGTAAATGCTTTCAGTGCCAAAGATTGCCTGTAAAAATGTTTGCACCATAAATTACTTTGATTCAGAGAATTACGCAATCGCCTCTAATTTCAGCTGCGTTGTAGCTCGAAAATGGAGTACTAACAGCAGGCTATTAAAATTCAAATATTTTGGGTTGTAAAAAGTAAAAGTTTCCCATCAGTTCGATATCGTTTCGAAATCAGTTTCAAAATCATACCTTTTCGCAAATCTTTTATAGAATTTTGACACTTAAAAGCCACCATGTAAAAGATTGTTTATATTTGAAAAATTGCTACTCTTTGGAAGCGTTTTCACGTGTTTTGTTGTTTCATATGCAAAAACGCACCGATTGAACACAATCTTTTTCGAATTTGCAAATAAAAAATATCGAAGCATATTGATAAATATTTATACCTAGTGGCAAGCGACGTATCTTTGTCAGCAGAGATTTCGAGTTCACCCACGACCTTTTCGTAATCACTGGGGTCACAGATTACCGTAACCCTGGCATGATTCTTTGCAGCAGCCCGTAAAAGAGTAACACCCCCGATATCGATGTTCTCAACGGCATCTTCGATAGTGACACCGGGCTTGCTGACCGTGTTTACAAAAGGATATAAATTGCATACTACAATTTGAACAAAATCGAAATTTTGCTTGTCCAAGTCTGCGCAATCAGCAGCAGTCGATCGTGCTAAAATACCTGTAGGAAATAACTTTGACTTTAATATTATTTTTCTCGTCATTTTGTTGTCTAAACGACTATAGCATGGAATATCATAACCTGCATGGACAGCAGGATGGAGAGTCTTGACTCGACCTCCCAACATTTCCGGTGCACCTGTAATATCGGACACATCCTTCGGTGCAAGACCAGCATCTCTGAGTGATTTGGCAGTACCACCGGATGCAACTAGTGTGAAACCAAGCTTATCCAACTTCTGAGCGAATGGTAGAAGATGAGTTTTGTCAGAAACACTCAACAAAGCTGGAAAAAATACAAGTTTTTTAATGTTTTTTGAATTTAAGAAGGAAGATATGATAAGCACATTTATTGATTAAAACACTATAATTGGAGTGTGTTTACGATATGAGACTCCCAGCTGATTCGAGCAACAGAAAGGAGTTGATAAAATGCAAATGTGGCATTTTATACCATGACGGTTTAATGTCTGTACTCATTTTCTTTTTTCAATTGATTACTTTCGTGCTGCGCAAACACAAAACTTTTATTTTTACAGTTGTCAGACACATTTTTGAATGACAAAATTTTTTGAAAACAATTTTTTGTCTATATCTCCCATGATATTCTATTGGTGAAACGTTAAAAAAAAATCCTCAAAATATTTGCAGCGTTAAATGTTGCAACTTGTAGATCTGTAACGATCCTGAATAGTAACTAATAGTAACAAATATTTTCCCTTTGCTTAAGATTGTCATCATTGTGTAATTGTATAAAAAAAATATATATTCCGGCAATTGAAGCACAAATTGTTACACAATATTTTCAGTGGGAGTGAAAAACAATTTTGAAATAACATAACTATTTTCAAGAAGTTTAAATTGAGCAATGTCGAGAAGTTCGCTTATCTCTGCCCCCCAGTGGCTTGAATTATGTAAATTTAGTGATAAAGTGCTTTGAAAATAATTGCTTCATATTTTGCATCACTGGGATGCAATATTATTACTTTTATGTATACTTTGAGATAAAATTTTTTTTTTTTCTGTATTACTTAAGAATGAATTCATAGTGGTAAGACGACCGATTCATAAATTTATATTTCACATTTCAAGTTTCATTAACAATATAAAAAAATTTCATATGCATTTCGTTAATGTGATTAACTTGAATACTTAGGATTCATCTTTGCATTGTTATCTCAGAATTTTATAATCACACTGAAGAATAAAGTGCACACAATGCCACTTACATTTTATTTCAATAACCAACAGGCTTCTGATCCCACTTCCCGAACGAGTGCCAGACGTGTAATGTTTTTTTAAATTGGAGTTATTAACAAAATTTCATGATTGATCTTCCGAAAAATAAAATACTGTTTCAATTATATGCCGACCACTATGTAAGTTCGATTTGTGTAAAAAAATAAGAATGAGTCTAAACAATGCCGGCCATGTGACAGCACGTGGTTTTCTGCCCGAACTCTCAACGTACAGGAACCGGCATTTTCTCTAACGCGAAGAACCGTTCGTTGAACGTAGTCTGAACTTAGTTTAATATTTTGAAAATAGTTCTGTCATGGATAAAACCGAGTTTGATTTTTTATTGATATTGAAAAATTTGGTTTTAGGTTTATTTCGCATTAATTCATCACAGGATCTCACGAAACCAGCAACGTGGAGTGCTTATAAGTAATTAGTAGTAAAAGGATAAATAAAAATTCGAAACAAGACTCACCTAGTTTTCCTCCAGGCATTTCGTCCACGTTTTTTGTTAAAAATATGCAAGTAATTAATCCACAGTACAAATCTTTCAAATGGGCTGGTTCGACAGTAACTGAAGAAATGTGTGTGCTTTCGCCTCAATGAATGATGAGTTTCTGCTTGCTGTTTAAAAGATTAAAAGTTCATTGTCCAGTCCGAAAATTCCCACGTCTGTTAAAGCTCCCACTACCATGAACTTCCCACCACCGCGCGTGATGAGCGATAAAGGAATAACCAATGAGAACACTGCTTTCCGAACGTCACATCCGTCGATCCGTCGTCGCTTATAAAAAATGATTTATTTTTGTCAATTATGTATTTTTGGGAGCTAGAAAGGGCACGTTCTTACAAGGTTTAAATTATTTGCTAAAAAATTAGCTCTCCTCTATTTCGTTGAATAAAATACATGTGTCTATACACCGGCTGAACTATCACACTTTTCTTTAACTCCTTTGATAAAACTATCACACTCTGATATTACCAGATATTACTAATACAGTGTGCAACCATTTGACCGAGCCACCATTCCCATTATTCAAGAATATCTGTTCTGTATGAAAAAAAGACATCATTATTCATTCATAATGATGAATTTCACGATCGTGACTGACTAATTTCAGGTTTTTTTGATTGATTTCAATGTAAAATCATTTGTCTTGTGGGTGGTTGTTGGATTAATTATAATTGATGTTTGCTGGAAATTACAGTTAAAGTCTAAGATTTAAAACCATTCCTGCAAAAATATTCAATTTAATGCGGTATTTAATTCGACTTTATTCAATATTGTTGCACCGAATCGGTTCTCGCGATTTTGCTCTCAATACTGCCACTCATAGTTCACGACCATAATTTTTGTCAAACGTCGTTTGATTGATCCCGCAATTACTTACAAGAGCTCGAAAACGATTGAGACCGAAAAAATCCAAAATCCACGTTTACGGAAGTCATCTTTCGCCGCATTCCTCACTCAGTAACAGTCGATTGCAGCGCCAACAGTAGTGGTGAAATTGGAAATTATAATCAGACCCAACTCCGGGGTTCGACATTCTTTACAACGCTGATGTTCTCTTTTTCTCCAAACCTCGCAAAGATCGACGATAATCCTGTGAAATTTCGTCATTTTTTGTTTCACATTTATTGTTTAGTTTTTTTCTGATTGTTTCACGCATGAAACCGTATAGAGACGAAAATTCGTAAAAAATATTGTAAACAAACTGGTAAGTTGGCATTAATAATTCTTCGAGTAAGCGAGATTCGTCGCGACTGGGTTAACGTTAGATGCACACATGGCATCGAGCCATGGATGATACTGGTATTGCAAGCGAGGTAAATATATGTACGGATGTCACATAACCTGATCAAAACATTTTCTTATATAATTCGACTTTGATAGCTCATCGATCCACGAGCCGATTAACTCCTTTAGTGTTCAACTTGATAGAAATCTGCTGAATTTGGAGATGGAATCGGTGATCCTGAGTTAGAAGCTAGACTTTACGCTGAGATTTATTTTTCCAATGAAACTTACGAAGGAGATCAAGGGGCAGAACAAACGGTTTCCGAAAGTCTAAGTGCCAGTGAGAACGTGACACCATCGTTGTCAAAAGAAACGTCAGATACACCTGCTGACAACCTTAACACTAATACCGTACCTGTGAGCAAACCAAATCATACAATTCAGGCTGATTTTTGTTATTGATTATGATCATTCTTACAGTCGTTATTTGCAGATAAAAACAAACACCGGACAAGGAAATTTTGGGACTAAAAATACCAGGATTGTGGATGTACACCCTTGTAACAAGAAGAATAATACATTGAACAACACATCAAAAACTTTTCCAAAGCCTCAAAGACTTCTCGCTCGCAAAGACCTTTGGTTGCCACAAGAAAAAACAGCCAATGGAATTGAAGAGTTGTCTAATTCAGAAAATACATCGTTGAAAAATTTGGCAGCTAAACCTGGAAGGGCTGCAAAAAGAAAAAATAGAATTAAAAACCCCGCAGAGTTTTATGTGAGTCAGGCAACAGAAAAACGTCTTGAGTCACAAAAAGAAAAAGCAAACAATAAGGAAACAGCCAAAAACCAAGTACCGGCAGAGGCTTCTTCTGGTACAAAGAAGCCGAAAACATGCAAAGACTTGCTGAATGATTCGAGTTTAAATACGGAAACAAGTAAATACAGCATTATCTCGAAAAAAATGAAGCTAAGTTTGAAAGAAGCTCAATGTGAAACATTGAGCATAAGCTCTGACTCAGATGATTCAATATTGGAAGTACCGATTCCACCCAAAGCTCAACCGCCTTTGATTGAATTGCCAGACTCGGACGAAGATTGCGACTTGAATGAAAGCAAGGAAAAAAACCGTTCGCGATCTGGCAAACTGGATATTATCAAAGCAGCTAAGAAGGTTAGACCCGGAGAAAAGGTTACTTGTGAATACGATGAACCATCGACTTCCTACAAAGACACTAATTGCACTAATGAGAGTCCCGGAGAGTCACAGAACATTGAAATACTTGAAGGAAACAACAGCGATACCATTTGCGACATCGACACTAATTTGATTCTCAATTGTTCGGACCCTCGAAGAGATTTTATGAGTTTGGAGGATGATGGATTAGAAAGAAGAGAAAACTTTGATGTCAGCGGTTCAACTGAAAAGGACACAAACCGTGAGCGGTCTCTATCAGGTGGACGAGCTGGCACCACAAGAGATTCAGCAACGTTTTCTGGAGTTTATTCTTTCGATAAGGATTTACCTCAGAATCAAGAGCCTCTAGATAACTCTAGTGGCACTAACACTGCAGATAGAACGACTGACTGTCGACAAAGCGATTCCAACAATTCATTTATTGAAAATAGCGAAATGCGAAATGAAAAATCCAGAAGAAAACGACAAAAAGACGCTGAGTCGAGATCGCTAAAGGAAGGTAATACATCAGAGACACCAGAAAAAAGAAGAAAACGAAATACGAATTGCTCTAGTGGAAGCAATTCACTGACAGATTATTTCTTCAAACCGATGACTAAAGAAATGCAGGCTTTCTACGACAGTCCTTGTGGCAGCGAAAACATGAACGTGGCTGTAATGCAAAGTAAAATGCCAAGTGAGTTTGTTATTAATTGCTACCCCGACAAAGATACGTATCTACAAAATATTTTTTTTAGAAAATGCACAAGGAAACCTTTTGAATTTTCAGACCAGTATTTTCATCCGAGTGCGTATTTCTATTAGTTTTTTTTAACTCCACTTATTGTTTCGTAGAACATCCAAACAATTGGAAGATATTGAACGAGGATCTGATACCTCGAGGAAAAAAACGTCGACTATGCCTCCGTTGCAGAAATGAAAACCATCATGGTAACAGGTGCCCAGAGCAACCGACAACGCCAAGCTGTAGTATGTGCGGAGTGAAGGGCCATACAGCAACGCGATGTCCTAAAACAATGTGTCTTACGGTAAGGATGCTCTGCTCGTTGATCCTTCTTAAAATTCCTCCCCAATAATGTGTTTTTATTATCATTATTCATTTTTCCAGTGTGGTCGTAAATACACGTCGTATCGGCAGACTTGCTGTCATTGCTCAAAACTGGCCTGTGACATGTGCCACGGAGTGGGGCATACTCGTCAAAATTGTCCTGATTTATGGAGAAGATTTCACAACATTGTAAGTCAATCGCCATTCAGCAGAGTACCATTTTTTTTATTATTCTGAGCAAAGGAAAGCGTTTATGCTCTTAAGAATCGAAGAAACGAAGTTTTTTTTTCATTAAAAATTTATTAACGCGTTGAAAAGACCGCTTTTCAGTTGATCAAATAATTATTAATTCTGCCAATACTTTTTGGGCCTCACGATTTTTTCTACCAATTAACCCTTAGTGTGCATCTGGGGTCAGGTTGACCCCAAAATTTTTTTCTCACATGAATAGCATTTACAGATGAGCATCTCGTAAGTAAAATCCCCAATATTAAGAAATCGTTATCCCCTCTCTAAAAGTAGGGAGGGGATAACGTACATAGCCACTTCATACTCCAAAATAAATACACTTTTTGGAACGGTTGCAAAGTGGACTATTTTCCCCTTAAAGCATGGACCCTTGTCTGTAAAACTCTGTAAGGATTTTTTTAAAAACTCAAAATTTAATTTTTTACGAGAGATTTATACGAGAGAAAGTGCTTTTTACGCGCACTGTCAACTTTGAGCACGTTTTTGAGCAATGAAAAAAGATTTTTTTGGAAATCCGACTTTGCAGCCTTAAAGTTGGATCAATTCACTGCAAAAAGTGACTAAACCTTTTATTCCGAAAAGCGTATAGTTACCGAGATATTCAATGTCAAAAATGACCTGAGGTCAAAGTGACCCGAGGTCATTTTGACCCTCGGGTGATCTCGCTGTGAAGGTGTGCACACTAAGGGTTAATACGAATTCAATAAGCACACGTTACAATAAATTATTATCATGTTCTTAGACAACTGAAACACTGCCTGCGCCCAGGAGCATATCAAACACTATGAAGGATCCACAGCATCTAAGTTGCTGTAATTGCTCAAAGCGCGGTCACGACTCAACGATGTGCAACCAGTTGCGATGGTCGCAACATTTCCCAACACCGATGTTCGTCTCCAGCTACACCGAAGGTCCTTTTTATCCAGAATTTCAACCTGATCAAGATGAAAACTTGAGTGGAAACATTGACGTTGTTAGTGTTCCGGACAACTCCACTCCTATCATTCAATCTACGGATGAGAGATCCGAAACACGTTTACTGTTTCAATGTGGCAATCTTGATACGACGGTATCATCTACCTTCACCTTAGTATCAAAACGTTTGGATACATTGCCGAACGTTCATCTGGATGGATTAATAAGCGGGAGCTTAACACCTACGTTTATATTCAAATGGCTAAACCATTTTACATTCAACGTAAAAATAACTCAAAATTCCGAAGAAGGCACTCGCCTAGTTGTTCAAGCGGCTTCTCATGATCTTCTTCACGGCGTGGAGAAAATTTTGATGCAATGGTTAACTCGTACCGACCTCGAAAAACCGTATTTGGAATACGATTACTTATCATACACCAATTTCAAAAGTTCACGTGTTAGACTGAAGAACAAGCTGAACGAATTAGAATCTGCTAAAGACCCAAAAAAATTTTTGACGGTTGTCGTCAAACTGGCAAAAGAGCTTCATAGCAAAAGTCTTAACGTTATTCAAAATTCTAATTTATCGTCATCAACAATGAACTTATCGCCAGCGGGGAACACATACAAACTTCAATGTCTTTTCGATAGGTTGATGGAGACTCGAAGTCGACTAGTTATGTCACTCTACGGTCGATTTTGGGTCGAAGGAGGCGAAGTGACTGTTCGTAATTTTCAGAAACTGGTTCAACAAGTAGCCAATTCTAAGAGTTACAGTATTCGCCAATACATGGAAGCTGTATATCTCTACAACGAAATGTTCACGTATCATGATTCTGAAGTTCTAACACGAGCTTTGAAAGCCGCAACATCAACAGCAGATCCAATGGACCATCACGTTCCACCGCTCCCTCAAGATTTCTCTACGACGAATGCTTCACAATCGTCTCCAATAATTTTGGACAATGCGGGTGAAAGTATCATCGGCAACAATAATTCTGCAGGTCCGTGGCCGGTTGATACAGCTCATCAAACTGACGGTTGCGCTTCAGATGGCTCCCGAATGTTTACTGCAACTGATTCATTAGGAGCGCTTGAACTGTCAAACACGTTAGTATCGAACTTTGTCAAACAAACGAAAATGCGAAAACGAAATCACAAGAAAAATCCCAAAAGTGAATTGCTCACTAGATTAAAAAAAAGTCAGAGAAAAATATTTCGACGTTTAGCAAAACTCGCAATGGGTAAAGCTGATAATTCACAATTACCACATCTGCACACTATGGCGAATGCTCTCCGAGCTAAAATAGATAATAATTCCATTCGAACTGATGACATAACATCGCTCCAACACGCTATTAAACGGGCGAAGCACCGAAAACAACTGCCTAAGAAACTCAGTAGGCAAAAAAAAAAGAGAGGCGAACGCTAGGTAGATTCATGCCAATTTTCTCTGGAGTTCGTGAAAAATGTTTAATAAAGTATGTTAAAAATTTTCTTTATCAACGTCATTTTTTTTATTGATGCTCGACGGTGTTTCCTAAAATCTGTTGGTAAGAAAAAAACAGAGCAGTTCAACGCAGTACTGAAATTATAGATTTTTAAAATTCTCATAAAAGAAACGTACTCGCTCACAGGCTTTCGCGCCTTCATTTTACGAGAATAATTTTTTGATCTGGTGATTTAAAAAATACGTGACTTTATAGTAGCTCAATACCTAACATCTGTTGACCAAATTTGTATATAAGGTATATAGAGATATTTGATCGAATAGAAAAAAAAATTTTATTCGTCGGTATTGGTCACCGAAATCTACTGAAGAAGAAGAAGAAATAGTTCGATGATTGGTATTAAGCGCCACTAGCGGCTGTTAACTAAACTTAAACATTTACATCACTGTGTGCTATACTACGATACCGATCGAGAAACTTCTTGATTTTTCAGGAATAGCCAATCAGCAAGAGGTTCGACAGTGGTGACGGAATTCTCTAGAAGAAAAAATACAACGATTGGACGGGATCCAAGTGACGAGCCCCAAGCCCAAGTTATTCAGTGGATGTATCCATATCAAAACAAACGGTTCGGTAAAATATGTACGCAGGCATTACGTTGAAATAAATACTGTAAATAACGTAAATCTCCATTACCGGAGCTCTAAATTCTAAATAATACGAGTAAGTACTACGGACAATTTAAATGTCTCAAGAAAAGTTTTTAATTATAATTTTTTGTGACAGGACTGAGTACTCAGCGGAGGCGTTCCTTTGAATATCAAGCGAATGGACGCATAACCTCAAAGAAAATCGAATTTGAAGTTCATAGTAGCACACCGACATAAGCAGAGCAAACAAATTATAGGAAAATGCCGAAATATTATTGCGACTATTGCGATACGTATTTGACTCACGATTCACCAAGCGTGAGAAAGACACACTGTCAAGGACGTAAACACAAGGATAATGTAAAATATTTTTATCAAAAATGGATGGAAGAACAAGCGCAGCATTTGATCGATGCAACGACAGCTGCATTCAAAGCAGGAAAAATAGCTTCTAATCCATTTGCCACCAGCAAAGGTGCTGCGATTCCACCACCACCCAATTTAGGACCAAGGCCGGGAGTGCCACCACAAGGCGTGGGCATGATGCCGCCACCAGGCCATATGGGTGGACCAATGATGATGGGACCCCATGGACCTCTTCCACCTATGATGGGAATGAGGCCACCCATGATGGGCACGATGGGACCTATGATGGGACCCATGGGTCTCATGGGCCCAATGCGACCACCGATGAATGGACCACCTCCTCCGATGACAGGACCACCGCCTATGAAAAAACAAACATAATGTATGATCAACTGATTATTAATAAACTCATTTTATGGCAAATTGTGTTTCTCATTGCAGAAATAAAAAACTAAGAAACTATGGAATATTTATTTTATGCCTAAACCAGTTATTTTCGACAAAAATGTTCGGCCATGAGAAATCAATAATTAACTCATTAAACATCTGAAGAAGACTGAATAATTTTTACGTTCATGCTATTGAAGTAATTCCTTTCATCTTGCGATTTGTACTAAAGTACACATTTGATATTTCAAAAAAAAGAAAAGGTACAAGTTCATCTATAATGAAAAAGAATAACTTTTTTCTCACATCATCAAGCATTTCCCAAAAATACAGATACCTATATTATAATTGTTATCACATACACGCGCGGAACGTTACTGACGTTACCGACCGCTTGATCTTTCGCTATAACCCTGAAGCAGGGTTACCGAAACTTTTCAAAATTCACTAGAACTTAGTGGAATTCTGATTTCTAGTTACTCATCGTGAAATGCACGCCGTTTCGTTTTTTTTGTCGTCGTCTGACAGCCCTACCACTTGGCTTTTCGTATATATTCAATGTGGCGCTTTTAGTTTGGAAGGTTATGGATTCGGGCTTCGGGGTGTGGCATCTTGCGCGAATTTATATAAAATGACAGTGACGCTTCGTGTATTATTATGTCGGCCAAAAAACGTTGTCATTACCGGCTAAATGTGACAAGTGCGTTGAAGTTCATTCCGTGACTAAGACCCACTGGGGACTAACAGTGGGAATACGAAGTCCACCAGTGGTCGTGAACGTTTTTTTTTTTTTTATACTTCGTCTCAATTTTTTTCATCAAGACGTCAACATTGTGAAGAGTTTCTAGTGTTCGACAATATTTCAGTGACACTTGGAACGTACAACGATATCATTTTTTCATGACACTTGTTCCGTCTAAATTTCTTGCTAATTTTCGTGTTTGCGGATACCACAATACATCAATTGGCAGTTTCAATTGAGAACCTATCGCTGTTTCCTGGATCACGTTGCAGATTGAACGGAAATCATTATCATAATCCGTCGTTGCCTCACTGCACGGAGTTTGGTCCATGAAATCGAAAATTTATCATTTGTTGTGGGATGTTGAGCGCAACCAGCCCCACTCAGCCCCACGAGTTCACAGAGATGTCTCGGCTGGCGGACTATTTTGTTGTTGTAGGCTATGACCATGACAAAGAAAGTGAGTCGGTTGTTTCATTGACTCTCCGTCGAATACTTTTCATTTCATCCCAACATTATTTTATACTTTTGCATTTATAGGTCATTGCGCTGTCTCAGGAGGTGGTATCAGTAGCGGGATAATCGTTCAAAGATTCCCTGAAAAAGATTGGCCAGATACACCTTTCATTGAGGGTATCGAATGGGTAAGTTCATTGAAATTCTCTGAATTTTTATTCTATGTAAATGTTCAGAATTGTTGGAACCATGAAACTAAATAAAATTATGCAATGTCACATACAGTCTTTTCAGTTTTGACAACTCATCTGCAGATTTGAGCAAACACTAAACTTATATCAGCAATTTATATGTAATTCAGATTTCCTTCTAACTGTTTATGGAAAAGACTTGAAAAGTTTACTTGTTATTAGAAATCATTGAAATCAATAGAATTCAATGCTAAGTAAATGATAATAAATGCTAAATGAAAATCAGAATTCTATATATTGATATACCAATAAAGAATACAATATCTTTGATTATGCTGAGCTATTTTTTTATTAAAGATTTTCAACTTGTTAAAAATGGTGTTCAAATTGGCAGAGTGGAGAATGAAAAGATGAAATGATGGTAGGATAGAATTTTATAAATCTATTGAATGTTTGATTTTCACATAGAGTCTAAACAATCACAAGACTTTTCTTGTTAACTAGTTCATTGTGTTTACATATCGATGGCAGATGATCAACCATTCCATCATTATTTTTAGCACAGTAGTTGTGCTATATTTTAAATGTTGTGCCATATTTTAAAGTATACATTGTACGATTCTTATACTTTTGACTCAATTTGTCAAAAGGTATGACCTAAGTATCACTGCAGAGGGCCAATAAATTGAATTATTATTGAAAATTTCTTTGACGAATATTTTTCATATTTAGTTCAGTTAATAAATTTTGTTTATCTTCAGTTCTGTCAGCCACAAGGATGGGCTTTATCAACGGAACGTCAAGAGCCTCGGTTCTTTGTATCCATACTAACGGACATCGACGCAAATCGTCATTATTGCGCTTGCATGTGTTTCAACGAAACGGTTTCGATAGTACCAAGCAAACCTGTGGACGAAGAAGAGGATCCTGTCGATGGAGACAGCCGGACACTGGTCCGAAGTATTCCTGCGATAGCTCATCACAGCATTATGTATGCTCCAAAATGCCTTGTGCTTGTCTCCAGGCTCGATTACATCGAAACTTTTCGGGTAGAGATTATTACAGTTTTATATTTTTCATTCGAAGCATTATTTTTCAATACAAATTCAATCTGCGAAAGGACAATTCGTCGAAAACCCCAATTCGTCAAAAATTTTCCCAAAACTCGTTAATAATACTGTTTTATCAGCTATAACGGGGAATATTAAACTACAGCAAAGAATAGCGGACATTGAAAAGAACATTTATGTCCGAGGTATTTCGACGAATTGGGTTCTTGACGAATTTTCCCCAGACTCCAAACTCAATTCTGTTTCTCGCTTGTTGCAGAATTGTCTCGGTATAATTTACACGGTGTATCTCGAAAATTCGGGAACGCCATTAGAGACACTCGTGGGAAATATCTTAGGCTGTATTCAAGTACCACCACCAGGAGGACCACAGGTCCGTTTCAGTATCGGAGCTGGAGATAGGCAGGCTCTACAACCACCAATAAGTCCGTCTCTTCCCATTACACATACCAGTGTAAATTTATTATTTCAACAACTCGGTACGTTGAAAACAACACATAACACCGTTACTCGAAAAATTAGAACAAATTTGACTCTTCGTATAATAATAATTCGAGTCAGTAAATTATTTATCAATGAAAAATGAAATTTCTCATTTTTTACTGTTTTTGTATGAATTTAAATCAGCAAAAAATTACAAAGCCAAAACTATATCGCAATTTACATTCACAACTTCAAAAACAAAATTTTGAATTGTCTTAAACAAGACACGCAACACATTTATCCCAAGATTGTGTAAATTCTTATTGTAAATGCATTTCATTATGTGGATTCTTTTTCTTTGTAATAAACAATATATTTTTTTTCAACAGGCATCCGGAACGTTCTAGTATTATTTTGCGCGGTGATGACCGAGCACAAGATCCTTTTTCATTCGGCGAGTTATTCAAGACTGACGGAAGGCTGTCGCGCGTTAACTGCTCTAATGTATCCGTTTCGTTATACCCACGTTTACATTCCGTTATTGCCAGCAGCACTCGTCGAAGTACTCAGTACCCCAACGCCCTTCATAATGGGAGTTCATAGTTCGTTGAAGTACGAAGTCGCCGAACTTGTAAGATATCTCCTACATAGTTGCAATTACGAATATTATTACGAATTAATAAGCTGACATGAATTCACAAATATTATTTTTATTCACAGATGGATGTTATCGTAGCGGATCTCGACGGAGGATCAATAATGGTACCTGACGGTGTTTCATTGTCATTGCTCCCGGAACCTTTGCTTTCACAAACGCAGGATGCGCTCTCGTTGGTTCTCCAGCCTGAACTTCTCTCAGCCGATAATGCATTTCCGCCTGTGACAACAGGAGCACCCAATCCACCGAAATTGGACAAAGAACTTCGTGCTGTATTCATGAGAGCGTTCGCTCAATTGCTGCAGGGATACAGAAGCTGTCTTACTCTTATCCGAATTCACCCCAAACCAGTCATAACTTTTCATAAGGTAAAATAATTGTGGCAACGATCGAAGCAATCATTGAGCCACTGATTCAGAATCTGCTAAGGAAAAAAGCTTCCAATCGTATCAAGTGTCAAATAATTCTCATGCTACACGAATATCTCAATCTTCACTGACAATAGTTGATGAAGTGGAGGCAATATCGGATAACAGTGTGTCAAGAGATAATTTGACTTGCGTTTTTTAATCTTTAATTGATCTTGAAACTGAAATTTTAGGCAGCCTTTCTCGGCGAACGAGGCTTCGTCGACTGCGACTTTACAACGCGAGTCCTCGATTGCATGTTCTTTACTTCATTCATCGCTGAACGCGGACCCCCCTGGAGACCTTGCGACGTTTGGGACGAATTGTACAGTAATCTTAGCGACCAACTAAAACAAGAGAGTCAAGATCACCGTAAGAATTTCTAATGAATTCGCCGAAGTCGTTAGTTCCAAGTTGTAAAAACGCTTCATATTTGCATCCTTTTTTAACACGAGAAATTTTCGATCATCAATATTCTGGTAGTAGAGATTTTCGAGGTGTATAATTATTCTCTTCTCATATCGTTTCTTCAGGTTTGTTATTGAAACACATACAAGATCTCGCAGAACAGCTTTACACGAACGAAAATCCAAATCCACAGCCTTATGTGCAGAAGATTCTTAAGCCGCCGGAAGGAGCTTTTGCCAGGATACACCAACCGCTTCTTCCTCGAATTAATTCTGAACAAGTACAAGCGATTATCGACGAAGGTCTTGCTAAAAATAATTTGAAAGTCAGGTACGTAATGAAGTTTGAAATGGTCCTGGGACGTTTAAATTCGTCATGAAAGATGGATTTTCGCAGAAGAAACATTTTCCTATAAACAGTAATTCATGCCGAGCTAGTTTAACTGAGAGATGGATCGAAATTTTCAGATTATCATCATTGAGGCCGATTCAGCCGCGCATCGTACCGACGGGTCCACACATATCGATAGTTCACGACACGAGGCACCTCGTGAGCAATTCAGCGCGGAGACTCGAAGTGTTGCGAAACTGTGTGAATTGTATTTTCGAGAACAAAATATCGGATGCTCGGAAAACATTCCCAGCGGTCCTTCGGGCTCTGAAGAGTAAAGCGGCGCGATTGGCGCTTTGTAATGAGCTTTCGCAGCACGTAGTTGGTAACAAAGCGATGTTGGAGCATCAGCAATTCGATCTTGTTGTGCGATTGATGAATTGTGCGCTACAGGACGATTCATCGATGGACGAGCACGGCGTTGCCGCTGCGCTTTTGCCTCTGGCAACAGCTTTTTGTCGAAAGCTATGCACGGGTGTCATACAATTTGCTTACACGTGCATACAAGAGCACGCGGTCTGGCAAAACCAACAATTTTGGGAAGACGCATTTTATCAAGACGTGCAAAAAGACATAAAGCGTCTTTATCTTCCTGGAGAAAATTTGACGCCGCGTTTGGGTTGTGATACGCTCGTTAGTCCGGTGAGTCCCCGTGACAACAAGGAATTCCCGTTCAGAGAACGTGGCTCGGTTTATCGGAATCAAGAACCGTCTGCACTCGAAATTGCTGCTGAACAAATGAGAGTTTGGTCATCGATCGATCCGGATAAGCAGAAGGAGCTGATAACGAGCGAGGAAAGCACGATGTACAGTCAAGCGATTCATTATGCCAATAGAATGGTATATTTGCTCGTGCCTCTTGACATCGGTGCGAAAACTCATCGCCAGGATAATGTTTACGAAGACGAGAGGGCCAGTAATAGTATCACCAATAGCGTTGCCAGTGACAGCGGCGATGCTGAATCGGGATTCGAAGAGACTGATCCGGGAGAGACGGGAGGTGCGGTTATAAGAATGGTCTCGCGCTTCGTCGACCGGGTTTGTACCGAGGGTGGTGTCAGCGCCGAGCACGTGCGTTGTCTCCATCAAATGGTACCCGGTGTCGTGCACATGCACATAGAAACTCTCGAAGCGGTTCATCGTGAAAGCAAGACCTTGCCGCCCATACAAAAACCCAAAATCTTGACACCCAACATGTTACCCGGTGAAGAAGTTATCATGGACGGTCTCAGAGTTTATTTATTGCCTGACGGAAGAGAGGAGAGTACCGCTGGATTGCCTAAAACTCCGCCCCTCTTGCCAGCCGAGGGAGCCATATTTCTCACCAATTATCGTATCGTATTCAAGGGCATACCCTGCGATCCTTTCGCTTGCGAACAATTGGTCGTTCGAGCCTTCCCCGTCACGTCACTCACGAAAGAAAAACGCGTTGCCGTTCAACACCTTGCTCATCTCGATCAATGCATCCAGGAAGGCTTGCAGCTACGATCGTGCACTTTTCAACTCATCAAGTTGGCCTTCGACGAGGAAGTCACGCCGGAGAACATCGAAACTCTCCGCAAACTCGTCCACAAGGCTCGATATCCTCCTCACATCTTTCATCACTTTGCTTTCAACGGACAAGTTATCGTTGCTCCGACTGCTCATCATAAAGGAAAAGAAAAAAATGCAACGTTGAAGTGAGTGGACTTTAAACGTTGATGTATTTTTCATATTCGTATTTCAGCGAACGATTATTAATAAAAATCATTTTTTCAGGGGATTCGCGAAGAAAACGTTGCTAAAAACAGCTCGGAGAGCGGGATTCAAACCTAAACAGTCTTCCAAAAGACAAAAGTACGTTTTACCGAACATGAACCTTACGAGCAGTAACAAATATATGACATCACCCGGAAGGATGAGCCTCCCTGTAACAGATAATAACGACCTCAGTCACGACGATGATTTGAGCAGTAAGCAAGCTTCGATTTTTTTCCTGCGTCACCCGGGACTCAATTACATCTTTAATCAACCTTCGTTTTCTCATTTTGTTAATTTTCAAGTCGACGAGTTCGAAGTGTCCGGTTTTGTTCCGCAACAACCCCCAACGGATGCAAAAACTCTTGAACGTCTTTCCGAGCGCAGTTACGTCAGAGATTGGTACCGACTTGGACTCTGTCCCAATGGCCTCCAAAATAATCGAAGGAACGAACCATTTCGTTTGACTTCGGTCAATTGCGCTTATATGATTTGCCGGAGTTATCCGGCTCTTCTCGTTGTACCAAGCTCCGTTTCTGACGAGAGTATTCGTAGATTCTGCAGATTGTACAGACACAATCGTCTTCCAGCTGTAACATGGAGACATCCAAGAACAAAAGCTTTGCTCATCAGAGGTGCTGGCTATCACGGAAAAGGCGTCATGGGAATGCTCAAAGCGCATCCAACTTCCGGTGGTAATCTGAAAGGTATTTATTCTCACCAAACTATTGAGGAAATGGTCCCGTTCAATATTTTCATAATTCGAAGAAATGTTGATGGAAAAGAGGGTTCGAGATGATGTTATTTTAAAAATTACAGCAACGTCTTCGGAAACGACATCGACTCTCGAACAAGAAAAATACATAATGACCCTCGTCGCTGCGACCCCGTTGTCGGTGTTGCGCCAAGGTTCGGCATGGGGAATGTCGGACAGTTCGTTGAGTATAGACTCGCTTCTTCTTGCGGCGGAAGATCGTAACGCGACGCCAGAGCAATCGCGACGAAACCCATTTAACAAGGCGATCGGCACGCTTGGATCCTCGGCGGGAAAAGGGCCGAAAAATTTTGGTCGTTGGGGTTCTTTGAAGGACAAGAGGCACAATTCTCAAGCGTCATTGACCTCGGTGAATCAACGTGGCACGGTGCGACACTCGGCGGATTCGGACAGCGGTACCGAGTGCGTGCATACTTTTCAACGGGCCGCACTCTACATCCTCGGAGAAAAATCTCACATGCGCGGAGTCAAAACGGAAACTGCGCCGAAAACGGATTTCATACCGGTCGAGTATTACGACGTGCGACACACGAAGACGGCCTTTAAAAAACTCATGCGAGCTTGCGTTCCGAGCTCGCTGAACCTAGAGCCTGATCAAAGTTTCTACAAACTCATCGAGAGCTCCGAGTGGCTGCAACAGCTTCAAAGTCTGATGCAGTTGTCCGGCGCGGTGATAGATCTCATGGATGTGCAGGGCTCCTCAGTCGCGGTTTGTCTCGAAGATGGTTGGGACACGACGACTACGGTCTGCTCGGTCGCCCAAGTTTGTCTCGATCCGCACTACCGTACAATCGAAGGCTTTCGCGTTTTGATAGAAAAAGAGTGGCTCGGATTTGGCCATAGGTTTGGACACCGCAGCAACCTCGCCGCGAACTCGCAAACAACGAATTTCACCCCGACCTTTCTTCAATTTCTCGACATCGTTCATCAGATACAGAGACAATTTCCTCTTGCTTTCGAGTTCAACGATTATTATCTCAAGTTCCTAGCGTATCACTCGGTATCCTGTCGTTTTCGTACTTTCTTGCTCGATTGCGAATTCGACAGGGTCGAGTGTGGCATCACCGCGGTCGAGGACAAACGCGGCTCTCTCACCAGTCATCACAAGGGCGTGGACACCGGTAGCGACGACGAAATTGTTTATCCCGGTGGCAGATTCGCCGGCACACACACCGGCTCCAATCTCGGACAAAGCGTTTTCGATTACATCGAAAGACAGCATGCTCGCTGTCCGATATTCTTTAATTTCATGTACACACCCAATACCGAACATCCGGTATTAAGGCCAGTCTCCCACCTGCCTAGTCTTGACATATGGCAATATTATCTTGAGGAAGAACTCGCTCACGGTCCGGCTTACGATCTCGAAGTTTTACAGCAGGATACGCAGCAAGAGGAGGAGTCCGAGGCTGCCGATGGTATCGTTAAGAGCAATCGGAAAGTCGTTACGCAAGGGTAATTCATTTTTCGACTCTCCTGCTTTTCTCCAACACCTCTTCCCAGTTTTCGTCATTTCAAAAATCAATTTTCAACGATTTCCTTATTTTTTATCCCCACAAAAGACTTTTGCTTGAATTTTGTGCTACGTTTTGTTCTTCACAGATACGACAACCTTGGTACAATGGTACCGGATCAATTCTCTTATTTGTTGGAAGAAATTCACAAGCTCGAGACTGAATTGGGTCACCTACCACAGAAGTGGAAAATTCTCTGGGACAAACTAGAATTACCAAATACCGATTCGTTGGCTGTAAGTCGAACCGATTTTTGCTATCACATCATTCGATTCTCCGAATATTTAGAACACAAATTGAAATTAATGAACTCTCTTGACTTTGCAGCGGCACGCATCTTTCAGCACCGCTCTAGTCAGATATCACGGCCGTTTGATCCACAAACGTTCAACCCTCGAACTGCTCTTACGTGGAAAACTTGCAGGCGGTAACGCTTCCGGAAATGAGGGTTCCGTTTACGCTCATCCACATAGGTACGTCACAGGATACCTGACTAAAAAAACTCGCCCAAAATGTCTCGTTGTCGATAGTACGTACAGGCCTCGGAGGAATATTAATTTCTGATTACTCGAATGGACATGACGCCCACTATCTCGTTAAATATTGAATCCTGTTTGGTACCAAAACAATCTAATTGAATAAATTTACAAGTACATAAAATATTAATTAATAAAATCACTATTTACAGTCGGGAATATCGATATTCATTAGATTCAATAAGGGCTCATAAAAATTTTCGTCGGCACATTTTTTCACTGATTTTTCCACACAATTTTTCAGCAATAAGTATCAAATTCGTCAGTGTTACTGAGCTCTTAAAATAGAGGGATGAATTAGATCCTTTTTTCATGTTGGCAGCCTTCTGCAAAAATTAATGAGAAAAATATATTTCGGCTGGATCGTCAGCGATGTTGAGCCGTTAATGATTTATTGTAAATTTTCGTTATTTTCGGTTAAAGATTCGAGAGATTGGATTCGGCCACACCGACTCACTGCGACGCTTGTTCCGGCGTTTTGTGGGGACCGGTAAAAGCTGGGCTGCGATGCGTCGATTGCGGACACGTGTGTCACGACAAATGTGCCGATGCCGTGCCGAAAAATTGCACCAAGTACAAAGCCGTAGCTGATAATTTGCAATCTCACACATTGACGCGAAGCGGTGGCGACAACGGAAGTGTCAATTCCAGTGAGTACTACTTTTTCATCTTCCCCCAACCGTTTAAAGTAACTCCTGTACTGCATGCTAGCCAAATGAGTGCTAAATTTTCAAAACGCTTTTAGACCAAGTTTAACGTACCGATTAAATCTATTCTTAGTGGATTTGTATTACAGCATATCTCATTAAGATGTAAAAATATTAAAAACGCTAGTTTTGCAAAACCATCAACTGATAAATACAAATTTCCACGCTGATACATTTTCACTGGTATTTTTCAAATAATTATCTGCCTTTTTTCATCGATTTTATTGCAACAAGTCTCATTTTGTTCGTCAACTGGTCCTCTATGAATCCACCGTGTAGTTGTTTTTTTAACTTGATCGTTTCACTGTTGCAGCTAATTGTTCATTAAGTGAAAAAACTTGTTCATTCATAATTTCTGAAGGAATGAGTTTAAAGGAAAATCTACGTGGTGAATTCGTAGAGGATCGGTTGAGGAACAAAATGAGACTTGGTGTAATAAAATCGGTTAAAAAATACAGATGATTCTTTGAAAAATACTTGTGAAAAGTGTCATCATGGAAATTTGCATCTATCAGTTCATAGCTTTGCAAAACTATCATTTTATATATTTTTTCACGTTAATAAGATATGCTTGAATACGTATCTACTAACAATAAGTTTAATCGGTACGTTGAACTTGGTCTAAAAGCGTTTTGAAAATTTAGCACTCATTTGACTAGCATGCAGTACAAGAGTTACCTTGAGCTCCTTTCTCAGTATCACATTTCTCAATGCTTTGTTACACATATTTCATCGATATTTCGTTATTCATAGGCGTTACCACCATACAAACTTCATCTCAACAATATTATGAACAATTTTCGAGCAACGTAGCAGAGAATAGAACGCACGAGGGTTACCTCTACAAGCGGGGTGCCTTGCTAAAGGGTTGGAAGCAAAGATGGTTCGTGCTCGATTCGATAAAGCACCAATTGCGATATTACGACGCGATGGAGGATTCTCATTGTAAAGGGTATATAGGTACGTAAAAAAAAAAGGATTTCTAGTAAGTCGTTAGTTGCAGGAGTACCAAGTTCGACCAAGGATTCTTATTAAATTGGTCAACTCACGTGGAAAGGAGGATTTTATAGGCAGAGATTCGATCAAAAAAGATTCGATTTTCGATTAATTTGAGATTTTTAAACGTAGATCTGGCGGAAGTAGTTTCGGTGACACCAGCAACGCCGACACCAGGACCACCAAAGAAAACTGACGACAAGTCGTTCTTCGACGTGAGTAATAAAGAGTCGACAATCTTAAAATTGAATTTTGGTTTTGGCTTCTTTTATCGAATGATAATGTATTCTTGCTATTTTCATTACAGCTTCGCACAAATCGACGGACGTACAATTTTTGCGCGGGTGACGCGGCAATGGCGCAGGAATGGATCGAGAAGGTTCAAGCGTGCCTGCAGTAGAGATTACGAGATAAATAATTAAAACCGCGATCTGTTAGCACTAATGCCACTCGGAACTCTCGATAAATCGTGCAAGTGACTGATAGCGTAATTAGAGAAGAAAGAAAAATAAGATAAAGAAAGAAACCCTTAATTTTGTTACATATTTTTTGTATAGTCCAAACGTGCGTATCTGATCACGGATAATCGTTTCACGTCCTCGAGATGTTCCTCCTCTTCTTCCACATCTTCCGAGTATAAAATTTTCTAAAACTGAGATTACTACGATAACTTGAAGTGTTTGAAACATTGACTCTGCGGAAAGTTTCCCAGTCTAATCTCTCAATATGCTCGCTTATGTATCATGTACTATATAATAGCATTTTAATTTAAATTATGTTGACCGGAAATTGCTTCGATATTCCACCTTCTGACAAGCGAGAAGAAAAAAAATCCTCAATTTATCGCTCTCTTTGTCAGAGGTTTTTGATGGTTCAGATTTTCAGTGTCTTCCTTTATTTCTTTTTTGCATCGTCTCGTGTTTGTCCTTTTTTTTTAATATTCTATTTCATTATCCATATGAGACAAAGCGGCCGAAGGTCTGAATCGCAAGCATCATTCTGGTGAACAATATTTTAAAATCAATATATTTATATATATATATATATATGTATGTATAGTCTATATGTTGCTATATATGCTATATGTACGTGTATATTGAAGATAATTAATCATATTAATTGTTGATATTCTATAAGAAAGAGATCTCGCTTACATAAAGATAAATGACGGGCCATAAACGAAGGGGAACCGAGAATTTATAAATTACCCGATGCTCCATCGAAAAAAAGACTATTTCACTCATATCTTTTCTCTTTCCGTATTGTACGTTCGAAGGCTTTGCTGCTCATACAATGAATATTAAAAGTTACACGAATATATAGGCAATGTAATTCACGTGAACGTAAGAGGTCGGAAACAAAGTCGTCAAAAAACAATAAAAAAAATCTTTAAAAATAAATAAATTAAACAAGTTTCTTTATAATTTGAATGAAATATACATCATTTGGACGATAACATTTTGCTTTCGTACCTCGACCAAAAAAAAGTCAAAATATTTTCATATTATTAATGTTATTAAATTTATTGTTTTCTCGGCACTGCCTTTTTTCAATTGAATCACCCGTTGACGGTAAGTTGTGATCGGTTTCTTATTATTTATTTACCTTTCGGGAGCCTTATCTCTTATTTTTCACATTTGTATTGTTGTTAAAGTGTTAACCTCAAAGTGGTTAGAGAAACACAAAAGGAGAATGTTGTGTTGAATCATAAGGAACTGTGAATTTCAAATTTCCCGGTCATCATCCGAATCGATCGTTGGAAAATCGCCCTGTTTTACCCTAGCGTGGAAAAAAATGATGCCTCCCGAAGCTTCGATCCTAGGGACTTTTAGGCCGTTCTACGTTTAACCTGAGAAATATATCGCTCATGTTCATTCCTTTCCAGTTCTTTCGCTCGTGCGACAAACACGTGGCTGAAGAGTTAATTTTCGTATTAAACGTGAATTACTAATCAAAACATGTAAGTAATAACGTCAAAATATTGGGCGAATTTTATAAAATCGTTGGAACATAAGTGTCACCGAAATTTCACGAGTATTACGTACACCGGAATCCCACAAGCTTGGCGGCGGTTACTCGTTCCCCGGAACATTAATTCATCTTCGTTCAGTTGCTTCATCCGAGATTGTGTATTTTTGTGCGAAAGAACTGAAAACCGTTTACATTTGAAAGATATTCAATTATTTGTTACTCCAGTGCAATGTTTTTTTTTTATTACTCTTTCGAATGACGCCGCCATCATAATCAACAGTTGAACGTTATAGAACGAAGAAAATGCTGTTTTTCCATGTGCTTTGAATGTCATGACATTTCGCGAGTTTCGTTAGATCTCCAAACATGATGTTTCACTTTTTGAGGCCAGAATAATAAAGTTGAAATTTTTTATGTTTTTCAGAATGCCGCTCGCAAAAGACTTCCTTCATCCGAGTCCAGCGGAGGAAAAACGTAAACACAAACTGAAGCGATTGGTTCAAAAGCCTAACAGTTACTTCATGGATGTCAAATGTCCAGGATGTTACGCGATCAAGACCATTTTTTCGCATGCTCAACAAGGTGTTGAGTGCGACGGATGCCGTACGATTCTGTGTACATCGACGGGTGGCAAAGCTCGTCTCACCGAAGGTTGCTCGTTTAGGAGGAAAGTTCAATGCTAATTAAGGACGAATAAACAACCTAAAATTCTACATCTCCATTTTTATTCGGCAAATAAACACCTTTAAGATGTAAAAAGTAGCGATGGTCTTTTAAATAATTCCGTACCTACGTCCTCCGTATACTGATCTAGATGAATTCGCTCGATTCAAAAACAATGCAGCAGACTTGCCAAAAGGATCATTTTTTGATAATCGAGTAGTGGAGTAAGCCAAATTCAGTTGAAACTTTAATCATTTTCATAAAATTAATTATTTTATTTTTCATAGCGTAGAAGAATGTCTAATGAAATTGCACAATGCAATGCAACAGCGTTGTGGCAAAATTGATTAGTTTTATTATATAATTGATTAGTTTTTATTATAGTTATTTTACGTTGTTCATCTAATTTCTTATATATAAACTCAGAAAATAATTATTTTTTCATATTAAGGCAATTGAAATCTTAAGCTGCTTTTCTCTTTCAAATTTCGAGCTTACAAAACTTTCGAGTTATCAAGCTTTTTAATTAAGAAATTTGCCGTTGAATATTTTTATAAAAAAAATTTCAGAACTCTAAGCACCGAATTGAAGCTTCAGATTGCTTAATCGATTTCCAAATAGTTATTTTACTATTTATTCAATGATTGGCAGCCAATTTTACCAGGCAAGAAAGCGGGTAAATAATTAATTTCAAAAAACTGTATCGACCATAATTAAACAATTTGAAAAAATTCAAATGAAACTAAATTTGTCGTCTTTGAGACACTGGCTGAGCTCTACGATGAAAGTTTCAACTTGACATGGATTGCCACAAACCCGCTGTTGATAAAATTTTTTTAAATAAATGGCACTGGGAATAAAAATGATCGCGAAAAATGCAAAGACCATGTAACAATCGTGTTTAAGGTTTATCGCCAATACATTTCGTGACTTACTAAAAGTTCAATGTGATTTCATGTTGTGGAAAAATTTTATTGGATTTCCGATCGCAAGTCGCCGGGAATTAAATTCGAACATTATAAACTGCATTGTTTAAGAGAAAAACAAAAATCCACATTTTTGCTTTGTCTATAGTTCGATAATCGATGGTCGCACTCAGCATGCAATTTAGGGTGGCTGAGCATATTTTTGTGGAATCCAACTGATTTAGTAACTGATAAAAAGAATTGAAACATCCAAAAAACGGTGATCATGACGGTTGTTCTACTAAAAAAAAAAAAATTCAAAATTTTGATGATTCTTCAAGATGGTTGTCTCGCCCAAACATTTTATGATCGAACTCTCCATATGTAATGTGATGCACAACATTTCAAAAAGATTCACGCGTAATTCCAAATTTGGGATATCAAAAGTTGCATTTCGTGTATTGCTTCACTTGTGTATTGACAGAGAGCAGCAAAATATTTTACATATTCCGCAGTAATTTTAGAACTCTTCGACAGGTTCTTCTATTGATAATAACAATTTTCTTTTGATAATAAATAATGAACGTTTCAAGCTTTTACTTCCGGAGACATAGACATCAATACGAAGTAAATGTGTGCATGAGAAAAAAAACGTGGTTCAACATCACAGAAGTTATACATGCAACTTTTTAAAATTGATTGGAGAGTTAACTTTTGAACGCGGCTGTGGTGAGACCACTTCAATTTCGCGCACTCCATTATAGAAATTGGATTCAATTACATGAAAACTTTGCTTAACGCTGGAAATAACGAACCAAAGAGAAAAAAAATTGTTTGTCCGTAATTCATGACTTCAATCAAAGAAAAAAAAACGAAAATATTATTAACAAAATGGTAAATAAAAGTTTTTCAACATTGGATATTAATTTTTCTTGCATAACGACTTCGATTAGTCGATTTTCCCTCTCTCTTTCTCTCCTTCTTATTTCTCGTTTTACGTCTTGTGAGTTCACGTGGTGTTCGCTGTCCACCCCCCGTTACCTCAATCCTTTTTAATCCTTCCCTGGAAGTCAACTTCTCAGTCTTTTATGCGACTTGACACAAAGGATCGAATTTAGTCCTGTCAAGTTGATATACGGGAAAGTCTATTGATTGATCGTGATGCTAAAGTCATTTTGATAGAAAAGAAACGGAAATATATACAAAATTGTTGTCTCAATAAAAAGTCGTTTCCGAATGTACTTTTATATTTGAATTAGGAATTGTTTCATTGCTGCATTACCGCTTGAGTTTTAACCAACATGATCGATATAGCTTTGATGCAATTTTAAAGAGATCATGCTGCATGGTAAAAACAGTTGCGAAACATGATTTTGCGTATAATAAAAACAAAAGTAGTTGTCATTATTGTACGGTCTAGCTGAAATTGTATGGTTCATGTTTGTAGAATTGAAAGCCGAACACGCCTTGCTGCATTTCCATGTGCATTATCTGTGTGTCCATTTCATCATGTAAACACAAACATAACTACGTGTATGGACATACGATGTCCGTCTCGCTCTGCCCTCTACCGTTGTCCTCGCCCCCGGCCCCTTGAGCCCCGTCTTCTGTCACAGTGTACTCGTATATGCTCGCCGAGTTCGTCTCGTAACAGCTTTCACGTCAGGCTTTTTATCGTCGCATTTTTTTGTTTCGTTCACACTCAAATTTACACATACGAGAGTGTCTCATCAATTCAATTTCTTCGTACTCTCCCATTGTTTACAATTGGTTTGCGTCGTCTTTAAAGCAGTGATAAGGAAAAAAAGGAGAACAAAAAAGAAAGACAATCTTGAAGTCTCATAATAAATCTGCGGGCCATTTTCATGTGCGCGTTCGCGATGAAAACTGGTCTCGCCGATAATGTGATATATCTCCTTGTAACAGTCGTTTGTATACCGTACGTTCAATTTCATCTACGTGTTTCACCTGAGCTTTCAGTTCCAGTGGGATAATAATCGCGAGATATAATAATGCGTCGCGTACGTATAAGGTTGTCATCGGTACGAGCGTCGTGAGGGACGTTTCGTTTTGTTTTTTTTAATTTTTTGAAAATTTGTTTTCGTGTCTCGTGACTACCACTCCTAAAAAATCGTGCGTTTGTGGTCGTCGTTTCTCAAACGAAAAAAAGCTATTGGACTTTGCAGCGTGTTGGATTGTTTGTTAATTTTACCCGAGTCAAGTAAGTTCATGTCGTATTATTTTCGATACTACTTGTTTGTTCTACGATCTTGTATGCATTCGTACTTATCGCTGTACGTTTTACTATGTTTTGACATTTGCGCTCTTTCTCTCTCTCTCTCGCTCTCTTTCTTCCGCCGTCATTCTTATTTATTCATACGCACATATACGCATACGAGGATACACTAAGGACGAAAGTCGTGGATTTTTCGCACGGGAGCGATGAACACGCGTTCGTGTTTTCTATGTTTATACGTGAAGGGAACATGATCGCGCTCGGGGGGACCATGAGACTTCGTTTTTTTTCTTCGTTGTCTTATGCCCTTGTCCCCGCTCTCGAAATGATTCTTGTAGATTACACGGACAGAAATAGAGATCCCATGTGTGCGTGCATGTTTTTTTTCCGATGCCAGTAGAGGAGCTTATTCAAGCTTCTCCTGCGTAACTTTTTTCAATAATTCATTTAAGCCCGTGAAATATTGATTTCAAGGAGAAAACGAAAGTTTTTATTTTCTTTTCATCTCTTTTTTAAAATCACTCAAGTCTGAAAGTGAAAATTTTTACTGGACGATTTATTGCTTCGAGGTCACGAAATCCGTTTGTCTCATCTCGTTCGGATTTCCCACTTGCAAATCTTCTGCAGAGATGTCAGTGCTGTTTCATGTAGCACGGACCTAATTAGGCAGTTGAGCTCCTTTTGACAACACAGTGAAAGAGTGAGATAGAGAGGGAGGAACAAAATACGAACGTTTTGTTATTGCGAATATTCGCAAGAAGGGAGGACGCGACATCATTTGTTTTCCTGCCGAAACCGCGACTTCAAAAACCGATTAAAATTGACTTACGTGCCGATAATATTTGTTTGATAATAACGGCAATTATCAATGCTGACAGGATGATAATTGTTACTAAATGCATTGATATGTATGTTTACTAATGGTATATATGTGAAAATATACAAATTTTAGGGTCAAAGCAGAATATTTCATGATCCTGGCTCTTCAGCTTGCATAAGTCAAGTCTTGAATCTCTGGTAAGCTTGTCAATCTTTCTCTACGACCTTTGGAATGAATTTATTATCGCTTCACAATAAAATCATATATGACTTTGGAATCCAGAAGTATCTTTTATTTTATATTGTTTGTAAACAGTCAATGTCAATTCATATTTTTCCTATGTTTCATACAAACAGATCATAATGGAAAGTTCGGAGGAGCCAACTAGTTTACAATCTATTTGTCATTTGCGTGCCTCGGAACTATTTCCAAAACCAACGCATTTTGAGTGCGACGACGCAACATTGAGCATCCCGTTTACTCCACTCAGTGGCGAATCCGTTGTTGCTCTCGGAAGAACCTCCGATGGCATACTGGCACTTTCAAATTACAGACTCTACTTACAACTGAGTCAAGCCTGCTACAATATTCCGCTTGGACTTATCGAGCAGCTGGAAATCAAGGAAATATTTTATCTACACATAGGATGCAAAGACGCTCGATCTCTGAGGTAGTTTTTTTAAAGTATTCAAAAAACTATTGAAAAATTATGAATCCTAAGCCGACTGCAGAGATTGGGATGTTTTGATTCATACGACGATTCACAGTGTCGCATGTCAAATTGTTGGACAAAATTCAACACGCAAAGACAAGACTCACCTTTTGCGAATATCGAAATATACTTGATCGAATTTGATTTTCCATAGTGAATAAAATTTTTCTATTACGAATGAACAACTGAAATAGTCATTTACTTTTGTATCTAATTTATGAATCTTTGGGTGATTGGGTATTATCATTTTTTCTTTACTTCATTAATTGTTGATCGTCGGCCTTGAGTTTTTCTTTTGACGTGTGTTTGAAGTTCATAAAAAATTCGTACTTTTATAACGTGCTATATTTTTTAATTAAAGGATAATGTAACCAACAGAAAATCTTTGCATTTGTAAAGTGGATAGCAATATTGAAAATAAAGTTTAGCTCGATAAATGCAACATCCCAATCTCAGAACGATACAAATTTTGGGCTATTGGATTCTGATTTTTATTTTTTTCCTCAAATGCACAACACGCATTCAAAATTCATTTTCATTGATGACTTATATTGACAAAAATTAACGATAAAGGTAAAATGTTTGTAACAACGCACATCTTCATCGGAATTTATAAAGTCGTCCGTGTGCATCAATGATAAATAGTAAAAAGCGCTAATGCATGACGAGGGACAGTCAATAAAGTGAAAAAAATGATAAATACAGTGACAGTGTTTTAGAATACGGTACAAAAGTCTGGAACGTCGAGAAAAATGGAAAGAGTAAACAGAACGAAGTGAATGGATAAATATTATTGTTTTCGTACATTCATCATAACGAAGCTATTAAAATTCACAGCTGTGCATTCTCCACCAATGAGCACTGTGCGGAATGGTTCGCGAGACTGCACAAGGTGCCTTATCCTCACAAAAGTATCGAGGATATATTCGCATTTGGGTATTACGCGTGGTCCATAGAAGAAGTTAAGGACTATCCTAGGCTGGGAAAAGATAATGGCTCGTATCACGCGAGTTTTAATGCCGAGGTAATTAGTCAAAATTAACGAACCATTACGTAATCATACGATTGTTATACTTGTGTGAATTGTTTTGAAGTCTGCACTGTTCGAATGGAATCAAATATTTTTTTGTTCTTCAGTATAGTCGATAATGTTTCATTGATTTATTTGAAAATTTATGGACGATTTTTGAAAGCGAAAACTAGAAAATAGAAAATACAATTAGTTCTCCAAGATAAAGACTTTGAGTTTGTTTGCGTGCAAAAATTTATTGTCACTGTCATTAATGATGGAAACGTTGATCTCATGACATTGCAGGTTGAACGATTGGGATTCAATCTTCATGGTACTTGGCGCATAAGTCAAATAAACAAAGATTATTGCATTTGTCCTTCGTATCCGCCCCAACTTTTGGTACCGGCTTGCATTGACGATAAGAAACTCGGGGAAGTCGCGAAATTTCGAACTTCACGAAGAATGCCTGCTGTTGTATGGAGGTAAAGCGCACAAAACAACTTTTTCGTATATTCACTTCAAAATATCAAAATTTCCGTGATTTTATTGTCTAAAATCATTATTTTCAAATCAGACACGTGAACAACGGTGCTGTAATAGCCCGCAGCAGTCAACCCGAAGTTGGCTGGTTTGGCTGGCGAAGTCCCGAAGATGAAGACCTCCTTAAGGCTCTATCAGACGCATGTTCTTATGACACTGGTGGCGAGTCGATAATGACCGATGCGACGATCGGCAGCACCGATACCGTCGAAGATATTGTGGCGCCGAGCAAAACCAAAGTTCGTATTCACGTGTAATTTTTATCAAATTATCAATCAATTTGAAATCTCACAATAATTCAATGAAAAAATGGGGAGTTTCAAAATCTCCGGAATTCAAATCATTTCGACTTGTGCACTAATTGATGGTTTTTTTTCATTATAGAAAGTACTGATAATCGACGCGAGATCCTATACGACTGCTGTGGCGAACAGAGCACGTGGAGGTGGCTGCGAATGCCCCGATTATTATCCAAACTCCGAAATACAATTTATGAATCTTCCTAACATTCATTCGATACGAAAAAGTTTTCACGCTGTTAGACAACTTTGCGCATCGGATGTAGAACAGCCCAAGTAAGAAAGCGATACCGACTACATTTTTTCTGGGCATTACTTTTACACGGTCTAAATGATCCCTGGTTTTTTTACTACCTTGATAAGGGATTTTATCGAGACTTATTCTCGTAAATATCAGAGTCTCTCTGCGATACGACAATGAATTATAAATACTGAGGAACCAGCGGTTTCTTTCAATTCGAGCATTACTCTGAACAGAACAATGCAGTTGCGGTCTTTTATTTTTGGAGAAGCTTAGTATAAAAAGATCAGAATTGTCTTCGAAAATGGTTATTAGACGAAATTTATAAAATAATCTAAAAATCCTACTGGCTAATTATCGTTCAAAACGTTAGTGGGACCACAATTTTTTCGATTGAGATGTGCTTTAAAAAAATTATAAGCATATCAATGGAGTGACACGGTCAATGGTCACAAGTTTATAATTGTCGATGGAAACTGTTGCTTTTGTATACGCACATTATGAATCGTTGTCAATTAATTAACATTTCGGAGCACAAAATCCGTTTAATCTCTGAAAATTTAATCTCGTTCTCAACATTCAAGAATATGCAATCCCAAGCGAAGTATCAATCGCAAGAGCAAACAACGTGGAGGAGAAAAATGTTAAAATTTGGCTACGATTCAGACGAGTGTTGATTTGCCATTGGTTTATTTAATTGAGTCCCTCTTTCAGCTGGTTAAGTCTATTGGAAGGAACAAGATGGCTGCAACATATGTCGGACTTGTTAAGAGCGGCCGTGACCGTAGCGTCGGCGATCGAGAGAGACGGAAGACCTGTTCTCGTCCACTGCAGTGACGGTTGGGACAGAACACCGCAAATCGTCGCTCTCGCTCAGATATTGCTTGATCCGTATTATCGCACGATGGAGGTAAGAAGGCCGCAGAATAAAAATAGTAAAAAAACCGCAATACATAGCATCGGTTAATCGGTAGGGGGTGGATCAATCGATATTGCGATGGTGTTATTATCGTTCGCGACAATTTTAAATCTATCCACTTATTCGACGCTTCAACGGCTTCTAGGGCTTTCAAATTCTTTGCGAGAGAGAGTGGTTAGACTTTGGACACAAATTCGCCGACCGTTGCGGTCAGACCGTCGGTTACGAAGATCCGAACGAACGATGTCCCGTATTTCTTCAATGGCTCGATTGCGTCCATCAGCTTATCCTGCAATTCAAATGCAGTTTTCAAATGTCATCGGCATACATTGTTAGTAGTTCATTATTTCGAAATAATTTAAGGATTTACGATTATAATATTCTCACGTGCTTCTTTGATGCAATCGCTCATTTGTTTTTTCATTTATTCATTCATTTTCTGTTCACTTCCAGGTCAAACTCGCTCAACATACATACTCCCAGCTCTTTGGCACTTTTCTGTGCAACACTCGACAAGAAAGATTGCAATTAAAAATTCGCGATCGTACATTCTCCGTTTGGCGTTTTCTCAATTCAAACACGTTCATAAATCATCTCTATTCACCGTCGAAAAATAAGGTGAGATTTCACTATTATCGAGATTCATATACTTGGAGATACGGGAATCGAGTTTATTTTGTAACGTACCTTTGGATATATAAATTGCTGAAACTTACCATTATCGATTATTCTCCAACGACAAATACCTTCGAATTGAACCTATTTCAATCTCAGTAGAAAATGACGCGCCTGTTTTTGTAAGAGGATAAGGAAGTGTATCAAAAACCTTAAAGTATTGAAAAACGATTTTCAAGATACATGAAGATTTCCTGAAATTTCAAGCCTCGTTCAACTTTGTATTGCACAAAAATAGAAATAGATCTTAGCGTGTGAAACCGATGGCAGTTCTCGGTGCAGTATTTTTTTAATTACAGGCGTCTGAGTACTGCAATCTCATCGTATATTAAAACCTCCGCATGCATTTATCCAGGAATCATTTAAAAATGCAATGTTGAGACTTTGTCAATGATTCGAAACGAAAACATGATAAGCGTGGAATTTTTTTATCGCTCATAATTGACGTCGAGAAATGTAATCTTTTTGAATGTTTATACGTTTCTCAACAAAGAATTTTTCATTTTTTCTTCTTTTCAATAAGCTCTATATTTTTAAATAACCGATTAATGCATAAACTTCATTGTCTCGCTAGGTTTTATGGCCGAGTTGCAACGTACGCGATCTCGTTTTATGGTCCGAGGTTTATCTCGGATCTTTGGAAGTATCGCAAAAGAATCCGAGTGAAAAACAGAGAGTATCAATTATTGATACGGATAGTTGTGATAACGAGGAGCCACAAGGACAAATGACAAAAACGCGTTCCTATGGCGACCTCATCCACGCCCAAGATCACGTGGCTCATCTGCATCGTAGACTCAGCGATCCCAGTATTTCAATTGAAAAGTACGAAAAAAATGACGATTTTATACCGTATTAATGAATATTTTAAAAAATTTAAGCATCCGATTAATGAGAGAATTTATTATGGTTATTTTTAGAAAATTCGACTCGATTACTCTCGAGAACGAATCCGAAAAGACTGAAACAAATGGCACGGACGACGAGAACAAGGTCCAACTTGTAACCGATACTTGTGTGCCGGAGACTGAGGTGAGGGTTAACGGTTACAACGCCAATCAGTTGTCGAGCGAATCAACGGCAAATCCATCTGTGGACAGTTCTACGGATACTCTTATACCGACTAGCGAGCCGGCCAACGTTACCGTAAATGGCGAAACCGAATCGTGAGTATTTTTCCTTCTGGTTATCTCTTTATGGAATTTCCAAGTATTTGCGGATTGTTCCTTTCTCTCGAGCGGATCGTGGATTAGTAAGGTTACGATGTGGGGCATCGAAGAGTATCTCGAAAACCACATTGAAAAGACTGGAGTAAAAAATTCCAAAAGAGAGAATAAAAAGTGTTTGAAATTTGTGGAACAACTTTGTTTTCACTTTCCGACATGTTCGTGGGATTTAATTGGTCTTATTCGTTGATTCACAGACTACAAAATGTTCCGCATGAAGAATCAGTTGATTCTGGATCCACCTGGATCGATGGTGGGCTCGCATTGGGTCGTCCACCGTGCACGTGCAATAGTTCGCAACAGGAAGGCAGCAGTGATATAAGTGACTCGAGTATCCCGTTGATGTCACAAACACCGAGCAGCGCCTGTCCAGCATCGCCTATGCACCACGAAATCTTTGCGGAAAATCCCGACAGACTCGATGACGTTGACGGTTTGCCGGTCATACATTGCGACGTACAATTGAGGGTACAACAAATAATCTCCGAGCACAAGGTACCTCTTTTTACCTTTCTCCCGAATTTTCTTTCCCCGTAACCTCCACTCTTTCGATGTTCTGTCGTTCTTTCGTCGAAACGAAAACCAAATTGTTACGAGGTCTTCCGGCGTTTGTCGTGGTTCAAATGACATTTAGACTAGGCATGTATGCAAGAATTCGTGAGTGTGTTCCCCATGGAAGACAATAATATGGAAAATATTTACAGAATTTATCTTTCATTCAAAAAAATGATGAAATCACAGAGAAATCGAGAACAATTTTTCATTATCCTACGGTGCTTCGGATGTATTGAAAGTTAACTGTTTCGTCTAAAAATTTTCCATGGGGATTACTCATCTCCGTTGGCTGCTGTCCGATCGTATCCTCCTTGATACTCTACTGGCTACTCGCTTGATAACGAAAAAATCATTTACAATAAAACAAACAAAAAACAGTACTCCATTAACGATAATGTTTGTGATTTTTTCTCGTAGTTATTAATAGATATTAATGACGATTTGTGTGGTAACGATGAGCCCTGTGCAATCGAAACTCTCGTGTCTTATAAACCCCTTAATTATCGTGGCTCATTTGACTTTCCTCAAATCTGTGGTAGATCGCATGTATGGAGATTGAGCAGGACAGAGAGCTACAACAAATTTCGAATATCCACGGGCGAAAAGCCATTTCTGCGATGGCTCACATTTTTGTCGGAAGTACGTATTACGAGCGTTTGAACAAAAAGGAATAGCTTAACGGCGCAGAAAACCAAATGAAAATACCAAGATTGAGGCTTTAAGCGAAAGTTTTAACAGACAGAGACAAACGAAAAGATAAACGTCGAGCTCCTTTGAAGTCGAGTAGCCTGTTCTGAGATGCGACTCGCGAATCTAGTCCTCGTACATCCCTAGATAAGAGAAATAATACGAATTAGATAAACGATGTGAGATTAGAACAGACCAGACTCAAGTATATCAAGTTTATTGTGCATTTCTCGAGTTGACAACGAGGCGTACTCAACTTTTCGAAACGTTCGTTTTTATTTGAATTCAGCTCAAAGAAGAGGCGCTGAAAAAGGAGCTGCATACGACACGACTGGCTCTGATAAAGCAAGTTTGCAATCATAACGCAGACAATGATCGCATCGACGATATCGTGAGTATCGATTTTAAAAAATCAATTCATGCTGCACACTCTTTTTCGTGATATCCTGAGAGCGAGGAAACAAAAATTGCAAGTTGCTAAAAATCGTAGTTATCGTTAAAACGATTTGAATTATGTAATTCGAGAGATCACGATTGACTCGATTGAATCTCCAATAGAATTTCCATTCAGCCAGCCCTTCGTTTCCTTCTCTTTTGCGGTAACAGGAGCAGTAAAACAAACAACAAAACGATTGCATGCTCACGACACGACGTTTACCAATCGTACTAAATTTTCCTTCAAATGTGTTTCGACCTTTACTAATTTTGGTGTTTTTTAAAAGTCACATTTTCCACATTCATAAATGTGTTTATATGAAGAATTTATTTGCGTTATTTACACGCATGTTCGAGCAGATGTGCACAATGCGAGGCTCACTTCCTGGTTGACGTAACGAAATCATTAAAAAACTGTGCACTTCATTTCCAGGGTTCTCTGCCGGATTCCGTAGGTAGCGCCGGTGATCACGGCGAGTCCGTACCTTCGGACATGTCGTGGGAGGCTGTCGAGGAATTGGGTCCAGCTCCGACTCTGTGGGTGCCGGATCATGCCGTCAATCGATGTATGGGCTGTAACACAGAATTCTGGCTGGGAAGGCGCAAGCACCACTGCAGGTAGGGAACGGAGCTGACTCAGTTTCAATTTTTATTTGGAAATGAGAGAAAAATAACTGAGAAGCACATTTTTCACGAGATATCGCGCGTGCCTGTGCCCATTGTGGTTGTAAAGACGAGTTGATCGTGATTAAAGTCATAAAATTGAATTGTTAATGAGAATAGAACGATTCACAAGCCTTGGTTATGGATTCGTCGTTTTTAATGTGCGATAGAAGTGAATGCACTATTATTGAGCGGTAAGAAAACAACGATCGCATGAGTTTCAACGATGTGCGAAGAGATAAAAAAGCTTGGTAATGACGCTTTGTCACCGCAGTTGTGAATTCGTACCCGACCGGTAAATCCAGAACGAAAGAAAGACGAAGATAATAAATCGAATAAAACGTGTTTCAGGTGTTGCGGTAAAATCTTTTGCGCCGATTGTTCCGAGCATTCGACGCCTCTGCCAAGTGAGCAGCTCTACAACCCCGTGAGAGTGTGCAGCGATTGTTTTTCTCGTCTGCATCATCACACTAGTCCGTGTCAATGCAGCATCCGTCATCACGTAACCAAATATACCGAAAATGATTTGGAGATAACCGGCGCTCTCGACAACGCTCCGTTGATTTGTTCGAGGCCAAAAATAGCACTGGCCAGTAAAGAGAGCGGATGCGGGGAGGCGTCGATGCAGGCGACACAACAGAAAAGACCTCAACCCTCGCCGGAAGCGAGTGTTGTCAATTGAATAACTCGTTGAAAAACCCACTAAAAGCAGAAGGAATAAAAAAAAAAAAAAACAAAGGAATCACGAAACATCACATTCACGAGATATTAATCGTTTGACGACGTGCTAAATCATCACCTTCGAAACCACCAGCGTCGGGGAGGGAAGGTATACGTCGGTTGCGGATTTATACATAATTTATAAGCGAGGAACATATACAGTATACATATTGATAAAAGAAAAAACAAAAACAAGGAAATACACGATAAAAACTCGTACATTCAACCACACGCAGAGAAAGAAACACACGATTATGTGTACACTAGATCCTCATAGCGTATGTATATATATGTATGTATAAATATATGTATATACATATATATTTATATGTATATATATATATGTATATATATATCTATTTATATATTGTATATGTATCGTATTCGCGAAAATCGCGTTAGATTCTGGAATAAGCGATCTAATATTTATTGATAGTTTAACGATTTGTACGACGATGTGTATAGAGAGGTCGCGGTGGATTACGAGGAGGAACGAGATATATCAGTATACGAGGTTGTACATAACACACCTTGAGCGTTCATCCTCAAGCCCCCCTGTTGCGGTTGAAAAATAATGCAATAGGGGCGATGAATTAAATACGAAAGAAGAAGCAGAAGAATATGGAGATGAAGATCACACGTAGAGTTAAAGAACTTTATCTCGTTGAAGGGTACGACGATCGTAAAACCATGGTAAATGGGCATGAACGTTGAGAGGGAATTAACGTTGCACACCGGTTGAGCACGTTTTTGTTTTAGATAGGCTGTGACAGATTACTCTTTTCCGAGTACGTAAAAAAGAAGAAAATCATTTGGAAGGGCATGGATTTATTATTATTATTATGATTACGATTATTATGATTATTATTATTATTGATCGTTGTAAATTTGTTGCTCCTCCGCTCAGGCCCAGAGCTTGATTAGAATTTGATAAATGAATCGAAAGGAAATTAAATTAGAGAACGAGACAAAAAACGTAAATATGTTCATGGTCTGAAAATTTATGCTGGTAAAGGAATCTGGGTAATGTGAAAAATGTTTTTGCGTTGCTTCATCGAGTAACTGAGTCACCAAAATTTTTCAGAGTCTCTCTCTCTCTCTCTCTCGTTCTCTCTATCTTTCTCTCTCTATGTGTTTGTCGAGAATCTCCGGTACTCAAGGGTACTAAGGAATGAAATCGTGGTCTCGATCGAAACAGTAAAAATTCGAGAAACGCCAGCTCCTTTAACCACAGGTATATAACATAATATGACAATGCTTTGTCACTTTGCTGAAAATCGCGGGAACAGCGTGTGTATCTGTACGAGGGGTTGGGGGGAAACATGAATCGGAGAGAAAATTTCGGATTGAGGAGAAACGTACGAGTGTGGTACTCTAGCTAAATTCAAAGAGGGTTGTAAACGAGAGGAAAACCGCTCGATAGCGCGAATTGTATATAATGTAATCAACGACATGGAAATTGTCACACGGAGCCGAGACCAAAAAAAGAAAAATCAGTTAATCCCTGACTAACCATATGTAGTTAAAAGGGAGATATGGCGGATATTTTTGTGTTTTGCGCTGGCACGAATCATCGAAAAAGAGAGAAATTATCTTTTTTTCAAAGATTTTTGTTTCTTTTCTTTTGCTATCGATTCAGGACGTGTAAACAGCGCACGTCACGCATCGATGGAATGAATAAAGTGAAATCGTTATTATTGTCCTAACATTATTCATCTTATTTCTACTTTACCTTGCAGTACTACTAGATATTTCAATCCTTCACCCCATCGTCGTTCGTCTAAGAGATTATCAATATTTTTTTACTCATATTTTCAAGAAAAATACATTTTTAAGATCACTTTTCTTTGACTGTTATGCTGCAGAGGTATCATAGAACATTGCCGATGGGGACTCTCAATAAACTCGAAAATTCTCATGATTTAGCATCTCAGTCTCGGCTTCCATACAATATACATTTTTTTCAATGTGAAAAACAAATGTGTGTGGTTATGCGTTTTAGTTTTTTAATGGGGGTCAGAGACTTGATTTTTTATAACATTCAAGTTGGTCATTATCTGATGCTATCGTCGATATGTCTATTGAAAGAACTTGAAAGCTGTTGAATTAGTGAGTGAGGAGGCATTCTTCAGCAATTCCTGCGTCGCATTCTTCAGCTTGTTACTCGCGTCGACCGTGTCATCGGCCTTTTGGAATTGTATCAGTATCACGAGATAAGTTGTAACGGCACCTGCCATCTGAAATTATCAAATATTCTCATGTTCAGTCAGAATAAAACGAAACAATGTCACAGGAATTTGAGGAAAAAAGGAAATAGGAAAGAATGCTGGATGGTTTCGGAACTATTTAATCCATTAAAAAATCACTTCTCAAAGCAACAGCCTGGCCTTGCAGGACGTTACTTTTGGTTCGAAATATCGCTATGAATGGTATTTTAATGAAACATTTCTTACCGATGTAACCAATGCTCTGTCGATCGAAAACATACCGCAAGCTGAAAAATCGAGAGGCCTGTGCAGCAACTGAAGCGAGAATATTTCCAGTTGCTTTCGCACCGCCGGTTCTGAATTCGCCGAGAGCAATTGACTGACTCGTATAGCTGTTAGCTTTGCCTGAAAAATCAAAATTTTAGCTCACGAGAAAAAAATTGGCATCAGTGTTCAAATCCCCGGGGAATCAACGACTTTTTTACAAATTTTCCATCTTCAGTTCGATTGCAATCACTTCTTCAGGCTACGATTGAATATTTTTGTTGTTTACCTCAGAAGAGGTGGCATAGCACGGTTGAACAACGATCATCATCCTCATAATATGGACGATACACCATAAGCATTGCACTGCCATAAACAACCGATCTTTATTACTGGTCACTTCGATCAGGAGGACGTACGGAGTTATGATCAAATGAAGCAGACAGGTGATCGTGACGACGAGGATCGGCACACCGAAAGCTCGGTTAATGAGCAGAGTACAGTCGCAGAGGGACGCGTGTACCGTTATCAGTTGTGACAACGCGTCTGAAATATTACGGCTCTCTGGAAAATAAATATTTCGAATAAAAAGTCTGCAGAAGTTGAGTTCATAGGAAATGTTGAGGGAATCGATTTCCGGATCACATCAAATTTCTCAGTGAATTATTTCACTCGTCACTGGAAATTTATTGTTCGGTTTTACAAATTTTTCCTTATTTTTATTGATTTTTCTGAATTATTTTACTCCTTTTTATTGTAGAAATTAAAAAAACCACCAAATTTAATTTTAACTGCGTTACCTCCTTCGCCGATCAACCAATCAGAAATTTTCGGTGTTCTGTATACTCGGACGTTCGTTCTGTATTCGACTTCCGGTCTTATATAAGCCGTCATGTTTGCCTGGTCCCTTGATTCGGCGACTGTGATAGTTGAAGACAATGATTTATTTTTCATCTGATACTCAAAATATTAAGTGTGCAACGTGCGATATCGAGAGCTCCGATCGAACAAGTATTTCCACGTACAGTCTATTCTGAGACGTTAGCAGATCAAAAAATACCCGCTCGAAATAAAACCACGAAATCTTTCGGTATTCAGTAGGCTTTACCGCTGAGCAAGGAACATCAGCAATGCACTTTCTAAGAGCTCGCGTTAATGAATCGAAAAAGCAGGGGTTTCGAGTCAACCGTGACACGTCTAAATAACTTGTTCATAATAATTTTATTCAAAAATAACTCCTACATAAATAACTTTTGCAATAATATCTTTCGTAATAATAACTTGAATATAATAAATTTTCTGAATTATTAGAATACTATAAGATATTCTGAACTATTGTAATACTATGGCTATTCACACTTGCGTGCACGTGTGTGTATAATGTGTCAATGTGTTGTATACGACAGATATAATCGTTGTTTGAGAGAATTTATTCAGTACGGCAGTGGTCGTTATGCGATGAACTTGGATTATAAAAATGACGCTCCAATTTGTGAATAGCCAAAAAGGCAAACTGCAACTATGTTTAGATGGATATATATATTCGAAGTGTGAAAATATAAGCAAACCAGAAAAAGTTATATGGCGATGTGTCGATTATCATAAAAATAAGTGTCCTGGAAGAGTCCATACATTATCAGACAAAAAAACTGGTAATCAGATTTTAAATTTACTATTTTGGCACTGAGCAGCCCTGGAAAGATTATTGCTGGAAACATTGTGTTGTAAATATTGCAGTTCGAAAAGAAAATGCTTCAGTTCTGTGGCCGAAAAATAAAAGTTGTTATATATTCAAGTTATTATTACGAAAGATATTATTGCAAAAGTTATTTTTGACAAGTTATTTTGACCAAGTTATTTTGAACAAGTTATTTAGACATGGAGCCGAGTCAACTCGAGTCAATTGCTTATCATGGACGTTACAAAAGACGGTTTGGTTGAAATCGGCGAATTTTAGTCCTCCGTCCATACCTTGTGCGTATTCTTTCCTTGCATAGTCCTGGATTCTCGTATCTTTGATAAGGTTTTCAAGGTTTTTGTTCAATCGAGTAAAACGTTCTCCGAGATTATAGGTCGATACTGTAAACTGGATCTCGATGACGAGAGCTATGATGTACATGAAATAAATAGGCGCATAATTTATCGGTCCCTTGTTCGCCATTTTCTTACTCAATTTTGTTTGAATGTGCCACGTGTAAAAATCAAGAATGGAGAGTCCGACGAGGAAGATGAGGATCGTGGTGCTTACGATGATCGAGAAATTCCGGGTCTTCCTTGGGGCGATGAAACCGAGTCTCTCGTCGGCCTGTTTTTGGCAAAATTTATCATCATCGTTAGTTCAACCTTTTTTATCGCATTTTTCCAATGCTTTGAGTATCCTCTTCTCGTTTTTTATCTTCGTATTTTCGATCGACCGCTTGTAAGCCGAGTAATGTAGGCTTTCGTAGAAATCAAGAGACGCGGTAGCGGCTCGACGCCAAGTATTAAAAGGAAAAACTGCAGCGCAAAGAAAAGCCAGCGCGAGCCCTGCCGCTACTCTTATATACGCGAATATGCCGGTTTTATGACGTCACAGAATTTTCAAATGGCTCTCACAAATAAACCATTTCATAAAAGAACTTGAAAATTTGTGACGATTTTTTTTCGATTTTTCTCTTTCCATTGGTCTTTGTTGCAAGTAAATCCGTCCAGTAGATCCTGAGATATGTAACGTTAGTGATTTAAAATCCTTCAATTACCTCGACCAAACGAGCCATGATGTCCTGAATATATGCCCATCTGAACGGTGCTCCAATGACGCCAACGGACGCTAGAAGTATTACAGCCAGCACATCACCGATGGTCACTATCATCGCATTTTGTGACTTTAATCTCGTGCTGTGTTCCCATCCGTCTCCGAGATCCCTCCACAGGCCCCATATTTCTGCTATTATGAAAAGAAACAGCAGACCCACTCTGCGAAAAAAGAGGCACAGATCAGCACATTTTTGTTGAAAGCAACATTTTTAACGGTGGCATTTTTTTTACTGCGAATATAGCAAAGTTTTTTGAAGTTTTCTTCTGCTGTCGAATGGAAACTCTCGAAAAGTCGAGAAGAATTTATGCATTGGGAACGTGGCATAATATTTTTTGAACGTGCTCGTGAATATTCGCCTCAGTTTTTTCTTCGGTTTTTTCATTTCAAATAACGAACGAACACGTATTTCTGGTGAATTTTAATGTTTTTTGTCGAGAGAACTAAACCATTTGTTCGGAGGATGAAACTCTTTGAAATTTTTCAAATGAAATTAGAGTTCAACGAGAACGTAGGAAAAAACTTTTTTTTGTTCTGTTTAATGTGAGTTAACAACGGAGCGAAATGCGATGTTTAACTGACAGCGTGCTTCGAAGTATCCGTCGCTGCGATGAGTTCAACGATCGACTTCTTTCAATTTTTATTATTTACGAGTATTAGAAGATTACTTGCAGCATGTTCACATGATTTTCAACTTATTTTCAGGCCAAATATTTATCCTCATGAAAAAAGATTTTTTTCAGATTATCTCGTGAAAATTCAAAAGGAAAAAGCTGTTAAAAAAAAAGCAAACGATCAGAAAACTTTCCCTGTCAGCAAACTCGATTATTACGGAGGTGGATCACGAAATAAAAATAATCAAAATTTGATAAAATTTGGTGATAACATTCTTTGGCATCGAGTACACAAATACAATTTTTTTCACATTTTTTTACCACATGCTTATCGAATAATCGAGCGTTAAATCGAAGTTCTCTTATACAAGTGAACTTTAGTGTTCAATAACTCGAGAGCTCTGTGGTGGAAAAATCTAAAAAAATGTACATTGTCTTTATTTTTGTAAATAATTTTAATTTTTTAATAATAATTATTATTAAAATGATTAATTATAAAAATAATTGTAAATAATTTTAATGGTAAATGTATTTTTAAAGAATACATTACCACATTAAAGAATTTTCTTTATACTTTTTTTATTATTTTTAATATTTTTTTTTATATTTTTTTTATTATTTTAATATTTTATTTATTTTTTATTTTTTATTTATTTAATATTTTAATATTATTTTAATATTTTACCACATTAAAAAATATTCTTTTAAAATACATTTACCAATTTTATGAAATTCTTATCATTTTGAAATTCTTAATATTTTTAACATGGTTCAGCATGGCAACATTGGACCGTCGCGATCCACCCTCCTTAAGAGGACGGATCAGTCGGTATATCGCAACCACGAGTGCGAGAGAGATAGCTGCAAATTTCGAAATCGAAATTCTTTGACACAGTTTGACCGATTAAAAAAAGGTTCTGTCAGTCGATTTTTGCCATCGTCCTGCGTAGGCTGACAGAGCCTTTTTTTAATCGGTCAAACTGTGTCAAAGAATTTCGATTTCGAAAATTCCAAGTGAGGGTAGTCGACTCATCCATACTCTTAACGATGTATGGTACAAAAGTCTAAATAATTATAAATTGATAAAATTTGGTGATAATGTTCTTCAACATCAAGTGCGAAAAGACAATTTTTTTCAAAATTTTCTTCTGCTTAGTTATCGAGTAATTACGCATTAAAGCAGATTTCTTATGCCCGGAATGTATATGGAAACGCTATGCTTGTACACGTGAACTTTAGTGATCAATTACTCGACAACTGTACAGAAGAAAAATCTTAAAAAATGTGTATTGTCAAATTTGGCACAATATGTTCACCAAGATTTATCAAATTCTTATCATTTTGAAATTTTTTCTTTTTAGCATGGTTTAAGCCTGTACCAAATATCCTTAATAGCACGACTCGTTATGTTGCTGTTTTTTAAAAATTAGTTTATCATTTTAATTCGCTGGTTTTGTTTATTTTTTAAATTCCTGTGTAGAATTCTCGAGTTTCTACGAGCCTTTTTTCTCCCTTCTCTGTTCTTACTTTTCCCAAGCCGCTTTACACCCTTTTCTCTGAGTGCTGCAAACACTTAATTGCTGCAAATATTTAAGCACTGCTGTATGACAAATGTCAAGTTCCTGACCAATAGCGGCTGTCACAAATTTCTTTATGTTTTGTCCAGTCGGGTCCATCAGAAAAGTGTCTGTCGGTGGAGGTTGAGCGGTCACCCATCCAAGTAACGGTTAAGACCGAGGACGCTTGACTTTGGATAATCGCTGAACCATGCACCGACCGCACACCCGACGCTGTCCGAGCGGAGTTTTAACACTTTAATATCCTGAAAAACTTTCACGAATCCATTGCTGATTGTTGTAATTTTTTCATAAATTTTCGAATTATCGGAGCCCGAATCCAAGAGTGCAGAGCATTGTTTAAAAAATCGTAACGTAAAAAAATGTAGGGACCGAGGAAAATCAGTTTTTGAAAAAAGTGTGTATGCACTTTGGAAAACGAATGAGTACGTTAGCAGAAAGGAGAGAGCACCGCAAAAACAACGAAATTGACAACTCCACTAATTCATGCAACTACGTTCTCGATTGAGTGTTATAAAGAAATGATTTGTTTACCCATAACAGACGTCAATAACTCGGATCTGGCCCAGATATCTTCCAGTAGTCTGTGCCACAAACCGCACAGGAAGCAGTCCAAGAATTTTGCTCAAATAGTAAATCGGAAAAAGGGCGTAATAGAGATCGGTCTTGACCGGTTTATTCATCGTCTCGGCTTTGTTCATATCCACATTATAATCTTTGGCGATCCAAAAATTTTCTGTAAATTTCACGTGATTCAATGCTTGGAAAAACCTCAAAATTCGATTTTAATTTTTAAAATCCACGAGTAACGTAACAACGAAAACGTGCTTCCGTCAAAACGAGGCGGCATACGCGTCACTCGAACCGCGTTTGTGGTTTCAAACAATTCGATACGTTTTCACGGAAATGTGAGAAAGAGTGAAAAATTAACTGCGGGGTTGAAGATAATTCGAAAAAGTCAAAAAAATTAACGGTCGCTGAGCCTGGAATTTGCGCGAAAAAGTTTACAGAAGTGTCGAAGAAAAATTAGAGAACGTTGTTTGACATTGAACGATGAAAAAACGTCTTTTGTACCGAAGCTCAACTAAAGTGGATTCGTCGAAAATGCGTTACACTCCCGTGCCACAATACCGAGAATTCAGGCCGCCGGCAGCGAACTCGCTCGTTACGACCGAACACTCGAGCACAGTATTGGGTACAAAACTATCGGAGATTGAGCACAAACCGAAAAATCACTAGACTCACTCGCTCTGGGTATCGCTTGTTTAATCGCGACCCATGTAACGTGCATCTTATTTTCAGAAGTTTGTTCTGAAAAAAAATTGCAAGAGGTTAAAATTTTGAGGTTACATGAAAAGCGCAACAATTAAGAGGACTCCACATTGATTTTCGCAAACGCAAGGCATTTTCTAGTCGGGTAGAGATACTCGAATGGGTCTGAATCCTGAGCACGTTCGTGCTTTTATGAGAGTAGAAAAACTGAGGGTAGTAGGAGCTCGGCAAACTGCACATATTCATATGCGTCAGATTCAAACGTGGATAATTATTGTTGACAATCCAGCGCTCGAGAGATCGTTATCTATTGAAAACATCGTTCGAACGTCCTACACGTAGGAGAAAAGTGGGAGTGAAATATCCCCATGGCCGGGGTATTTTCCTCTGATTAATCGCGAATATAAATCAATACTCTAGTAAAACTGATATAAAAATGATGATCGTAGCGTTAATATCGAAATCTCGGACTCTTTTGTGTCCCCCTTTTCGATGGAAGGATATGCTTACCTCGCCGCACCAACGAAGTTTTTCATGAAGGTGACGAGCGAGGTGAAGTAGAAATTTGCAATTTTATATTCGTTACTTTTTTCGCATCGTTTTTTCTACGTCCAGTAACACGTGATAATGTAGACGTACTGGGACCCCGATTTCGTAAACAGCGGCAGGAGTGGCGGGACTGACTCTGGAATCGGCAATCGGCATCGAGCTTTCAACACATCGGGGTTGCGTACGGTTCATTTCCGCATCTCTGCGCATCATACGCGAGCTCCGATTGGACCGGACGCTTCCCCCACCCGGCGCAATCCGATCGATGTTCGGCACGTTGTAGGAGAAATTTCATCGACCGTGGTTTAACGAAATCGGGGTCGCATGAGGATTTGTTTTCTCGTTTGGAATTTGGAATGAGTTTGAAAAAAGACTTAAGAGTACCAGGCGTTTCACGGCCATCAGCTATTATAATAACAATCAGTTTTGAATATATTACGGAGGGTTACAAGTGTCATAAAAATAATCTAAGGACACGAAGTGCACTCGGGCGAAAACGACACGAAGTGTTCGATTTTATCGAACATATGTGCTATAGAATTGCGTTCACAAGAATTTCCATCGTATTCTGTAATTGACGCTAGAATATGGGGAAACTACTGTATATTTAGAGTTTGCAAAGAATGTTCCTGTTTGTTCGGTATAAGTACTATATGCTCATTTATGTGCGAATATAGATATGGATGGATAGGTTAGAGCGGTCTACTTGGAACATCCTTCACTGACAAACTGTGTTGAAATAGCAAACATCGTGTCTATAAGTATATGTGCGCGGAATTCCAATTCAAGTGCACCTCGAAATAAGTGATCGAACGAAAAAAAAACGTATTTTCGATGGAATAGATCGACAACAGTTGATTAATAAGTAAATTCGGTGGTCGAATTATGGTGGTGCAGGTTCAAGAACAAACACGGATTCGTGATCGCAAGAGATGCATCATTTTTTTCCCTACACCTAACGTACACTCACATCGTACAAAACATTATTATGTCGGGTCATGTTGACTTAGGTCGTGCAAGTGCAAGCGATTTTCATTGTTCAGCTCATTTGTATCTTGTATCAAAAGTGTATACGCGGATAACGGTCGAAGGCTACGTAAACAAAGGTAGGGGGCGTGGCGTCGTAGGCTAGTATACACAAATGTCAACGGCCAACGACAACGCCGCTACGAAATGAACTCTCACGTGCTCAATGTTTTTTTCGGCACCATATTCGCCGGGCGGCGTCGACATTGATGTTTGTCGCATTTTTTAGTCAACAAGCTAATTCGAAGCGAACAGCAATCACTTTCGCAAAGACCGTAAGATTTCGAGTAATAAAGCTGGACATGGGCTCGATCGCGGAAGTCGGGTGAGTGTACGAACAGGTCTCAGATTCGGAGTGTGTAGTTTTCGAATTTTCGATTTCACAATATTCATATTTTTGCGTTCTTCTGTATTCTGGAGAATACAATTCGAAGTTATTTTTTGTCGCTTTACAAGGTTGTAATTATCATGTCTTAACTGTGATATTTTGTTTACTCTGTAAATGATGTTTGCTAATAATTCATTTGTTATCGAAGAAATTGCAATGGGGTGGGGGGGGGGGGGGGGGGGTGTATAAACACACTTTCCCTCGTTCAATGTAGCGTACGTGTAGCTCGGCTACCGCATGAACTATGTTTCGAGGCGGTCGGTAATGTTTTAGTTTTTTTTTTTCGTGTTGAATGTTCGTAAGTCTGTAAACAAAAATTGAAGAGAATCAATGATCCACAGTATTTCGCTTTTTTTTAGAGGTTATTTTTAATGGTCCGGCACAAATGAATTTAATATTTCTCCAGCTTATTCAAGTTTTCATGATTTTTTTTATGGAAACTCCGCGATTATGGAAAAAAAAAAAAAATTGTTTATTCTGAACTGAAAACTGGTAGGACCCTTTTATCGACTGCGAGAAAAATTGCATATTTTTGCAACGCTTCTGAAAATATCGTGCTTCGACGAGCTGTGCATTTTTCAAACATGAATTAAGCCCAAATAATTTTTATTTGAGAATTAAAATTACATACATAAATTCGGATACCTTAAATTTTGATCTGAACAGACATAAAAATATAATTTTACGTATAAATTGTGTTTTGGAATGAAAATTGTGGAAATTTGATTTTCAAAAATGATTTCACCTGAGCGTGAATTAATCTGAGATTAATATTGTGGCTAGACTTAATGGAAAAGGTTTGAGAAATTTCTTCTTTTTAGCATACTTTTTCTTCAATCAGTTGTATTTTCATGAAGCCAATGAATAACAGAACGGTGTGACATTCAGGTGCCCAAACACGAATGTTTTCATATTTTTGAAAAAGACTTTATTCGCAGCAGCGATAGAGGGCCAACGCCGAGGATCTGCGCAATGAAATACAATCTTTGTTGAGATTGAAACTGCAAGACGCTCCGGCACCCGATTCGGTATATATAGTTGGGAAGGTCGGGAACAAGGAGGATGGTTTGTTATCATTTTAAAAAAAAGTAGAGAGCATTGCAAATGCTCGCGTCACGTACTTGATCGTATTTTTGTTCAAACGTTTCATGAGTGTTCAATTAGGAGATCTTTGAGGACGTTCTGATGTAGAAGTGTCATTGATACGAGATCCCGACGTATTCATCAATCGAAAGTTGTCAAATTGCCGGAGATAACCTCAAAATGAAACGTTGTCGACATAACCTTGTCGAATAGTCTGCACTTTTTATTTTTGTTTTGTAAATAAATAAATAAATAATATTATTGATGATGGAACGCAGTGAGGAAGAATGGTCGGTCGAGTGTTCTGATGATGAAAAGTATGAAGTCGATCCGAAGGTTAGTGAAAATCTTATTGTTTTTGATCCAATGTTTTCCTTCAGTAGATTCATATCGCAAACGAAAATTCGAAATTCAAACGAATTGCTGTGTGTTTATTAGATGTGACAATCTCGTTGAAGCACAATTTATCATGAACGCTAGTGCAGTTTTTGTGTCAATTGAACATTAATTTTGTGTTTAATAAAACAAGGTTTTTCATTGTTCTTTCTAATGTTTTTTTTTGAAGGAAGGATGGTCGCTAAAGCCCGATGACATATTGGCTTTGTTGGGAGGATTGGAGTGCAATAATCAGTGTTTGGAGCTCGAGTGGAAGTGTCCTGGGAGAAGAGGACCGTCTCCTTTGCCCACGAGCAATCAATTGCAGGACCATGGCTTGCAAGATTACAAGTAATTGATTTTTTCTTCAGTTTAATTCTATTAATCTTACATCTCATAAGAAATGGTTCCAATCGAGCTGCAAATGAAAAGTTGGGTCTTGGAGTTTGTTGAATCCATGCGAAACGATAATCGTCAATCGCATGTCTTAGTTTGTGTACAATATTCCTGAATCTGATAAAACTCAAAGGCATTATTTTCTCGAAAGTGTTGGTTTAGCAAAAAAATGAAACTCGTAAGACTGAAAAAGTAGAATTTTATAAAATTGTTTTCATGTTTACCATTAATGTATTGAAATCCAGGCCAGAGGAAAAATCAGATTTTGATTTCATGGATGAGATGTCATCGCCAAGATTACCAGTCCGTCGGACAGGCGAAAGTACGCCAAAGGGTAGCGCAAAGAAAAAAACTGCAAGTTTCAACGGAGTTCTGTCGACGATGCGGCGTCACAGAAGATTGGAGCAACAAGAGATAAACTCAAGTCCGAAGAAGAGCGAGCCCAGTTCGCCGAGCATGAAGCCACAGCCGACTTAGAACGTAAAGGAAAAAAAAGGAAGAAAAGTTAGACAGGATGCAGAGAAGAGCGAGAGAAGAAAGAGCAGTCAATTGTTTGTGCAGCCGTCATAAGAAAAAAAGATGTGATGAAGGTGAAATGAGTCGGTGGATATTCGACCGGCCTTGCCTGGACTAATGTAAGAGTAATATATCGAAGGAAGACTGCATAAAGTTCGTTTAATTTAAGAAAAGGTCGGAACTGACTACACGACATTTTTTGAAACGATGGTAGCATTCCTTTTTATCGTTTTATTTTTCGTTTTTTTTTATATGAGAACATATATTACGACGTGTTTGTATCGTGCTTCGGAAATTCAAATGTTACCCGTCACAAGGTATATATTGTTATCCCCATCCTCTGTGAGGATATAATCGATCGATCGATCAAACGTCCAGAAAGTAAGATTTTCGAGTTAATCAAGTGTGCTCTATTCCTCTCTGATTTGTCTCGAATTTCGTCGAACATTTACTTTTGGTCATTTAAACGATTAATCTTCCTGAGCTGTAAGCTATCTAATGTACAAAGAAATCGTCACGTCGAACATATATACATGAAAATATACATATATATCTACATAGATACATAAACTCCATTTTCGCATTAATTATAAATAATTGGAAGTATTTTTATACTACGGTCAACATAGGACCAGTCGGACGTTGTTACGACTCGGGCTTTCCATTACGATCATTGTAACACGAACGATTGGCATAATTATTTCGTCGAGCATGCATTTTGTTCAAATGACTCTTTCTTTTTCGATCATTCAGTTGAAGTTACTGGATTTACAAGAGTCCAAGAAAACAGGGCAATATCTGTGCTGTTCGAGTTGGTTGTATTTCAAAGAAACTCGAGCTAGTCGATCGGCGAGTATTGGCTTTGCCCGAATGAGGCACATAATCCGAGAGAGATGGCCAAACTCACGTATTCGTCGCAGCCGTTGACTTCGGTTCAGAGCTCTTGTTTCGATGAAATTTTTCTTTTGCTACATCGACGTTTTTTTTCGAGAATTTCTGTAAAAAGGATTCGTAGCTTGTTTTGCTTTCCGTTTTTTGGATTTTCATCTACCGGAAATCGTGAACACAGCACAGTTTTTTCTAGAGTTTAGTCTCAAAGAAATTTTCCCAGTCCAAGATCCGAAGGCCTTCCGATGGTAAAACACCGACAATAAGCGGTCAATACATCGACGTTTTTTTCTCTGTTAATACGTACCATGCAAAAAGAACTGTGCTACAAAAACTATCGATGCAAAGAGATTTGTAAAAGAGAGGTTGTGAAATAAATTTGCAGCAAAGTAGCAAACTTGTGTGGATCTAAAGACAGCTTGGCTCAATGACAGTTTATATTTTGAACAATCCATATGAATTGGAATTCATATTGGAATCCCATAGGATAGACATGACTTTAAGGGGACAGGTATAACAGTTTAAACAAAAAGCTTCATGTTTTGTGGTAGTTTTCTCCACGTTAATAACGAAATTTTGACTGCTTGTTCATTATATTAAGTTTTCATACATGTGTGTTCTTAACAAATGCGGTAAAATCTTCATCAAACCTTGCTTGTAAGTTCTCGTATTGTAATGTTTATTCTTAACTCATTGGCAGTAAGGCTCTTGGCTCGTTTCATTAATCGTTGTTTTTGCCCATTCAGGAAACTCGCCGATATCGTAAACGTACACGCCCCATGTCGGAAACATGATGAAAATCACCAGCATACTGTAGACCGCTGGGAAACATCCTCCGATGACCAAACTCTTGATCGACAAATTACCGGTGACAGCAACTATTGCGTTTGGCGGCGTCCCAACCGGTAGTCGGAATGCGAATGAACAGCAGAGCGTTGCCGGCAGCATGAGATACAGTGGGTGTTGCTCTATCGCCACGCTCTGTTTTGAAGGAATTTCCATGGATTTCAAGAAAAAACAATCATTCGTTGATGCATTCGCGAAAAAATCGAGCAACTTCCGATGGCAAATTCAACTCCAAATTATCATTCGTATTTACCATTTGAGCGATTACTGGTAACATAATATTGGCGACACCTGCGTTCGTCGTCACTTCTGTGATTGTGCCGATAAATAGACAGACTACAACGAGTATTACTATTGGTGGAAAATCCTTCAACGGTGTAAACGCATTTCCTATGCGTTGAGAAAGGCAGGAATAATTACTCCCTTTGGCAATCGCAAATCCACCGCCGAGAAGAAACATTAGGCTCCATGGCATTTTCGTTGTTACGATCTTCCACGTTACCAATCCTTGTCCAGCGTGAGTTGGCCTTTTGTTTGCTACATTTGGGCATTTCAGAATGTTCGAGTGAGTTTACGATTGAACGTTTTTGTATTTATTGTTCTCAATGTTTGTAATCTTTCGATAAATTCTCATTTTTTTTTGGTTTCTTTTATCAATTTATCAAAACTATTTTGGATGGGGTTCAATATGTCGAATAACCGAATTGTAGAACGGTTGATGTTTCGAAATTTAAAAAGTTGTGATATCAGATTGTAGAAAAATAAGTAATTCGAAATTCTTATTCCTCATTGACTATTTAACAGATTACGTGTTTTATCGAATATTCCTTCTTTGAATTCGTATTTACTCGAAATATGAATGCAGTTTTTACAGACCATACGAATGTCAAAAGTTCATGTTTTCGAGTTCAAAATTGAGAGTAGTTCCATAAACAGAAAAAATATAGAGTAGCGAAAGATCGAAAGTGAATTTTTCGAGCCTATAAAACTTAGATATGCAGAATAGCGATGGCTCGCAAGGGCGAAAGTCAAAATGGCGACGTTTGAAATTGGAGATCACCGGTCTGAGTGAGTGAGTGAGACGCGTGTATTTTGAGCTCCGCTGCGTTTCCTTATTTCGAACGGTCGACTTTTTGGTGTTTCAGTATTTCAACCTCAGTAATATTTGGTCTTTCGTTATTATATTTTCGAAATTGTGAATATTCACAGTATTGCTGATTGTAGTAATTTATGAATGGAAAGAGTGATAGTCGAATTTTCGGAAAATCGATATTTTAGTGGTCGTTACATGAGTGATTGTTAAATTCTATTTTCGACGTAAACGTGCTTCGAATCTTGAAGTTTCTACTTTATTTATTTTCGACATTCAAAGCTCTAGTCGAATTGATCTGTCTCCATATTATCATTCGAAGTTATTTCTTGCTTACTTTTTCGGTAGAAGGCGTATTTGCACACGAGTTCTTTAGGAATGACGAACATAACGACAACGATCAAAACTACGGGCGTCGAATCTCTGATTTCCCTGAAAATTCAATGAAAAAATGGAATCCAGGCTGATGCTCAGTGAGGGAGTCCTTACACCATTCTAACATCCTACACATCGCTGATGATTTCTGCCCATCCTGTGACAAATCCAGGTGCTTTGAAGAACCAAAGAAGAATACACGTTACGAACAAGATCGAGATCCAGATTTCTTGAAAGCTCATCGGTCCCAAATTCCTATATTTTTCCAGAATAATCTAAAAAAAAAGATAAATAGAAAGAAGTGCGGTCGCTTGAAATTTTGAAAAATGTCAGTTTGTATTCGTTGATTAATTATCGATCATACTCGATTTGCTATAATTTCACCCTGTCGACCGATTTTTGCAGCCTTCGCATCTTCGCTCCGAGGTCTGAAGAGTCCCATGTAGAATGACAGGAGATGTAACCACGTGAGGAAGACGTTAACGAACATCTGTGGGGTGGCCCATATCATCCACTGCGCAAAGCTTATTGCCTTAGCTCGTGGGAAGGTCGCTTCGTAGATTCCTTTGAACGTCAAATTTGTACCGGTGCCAACCAACGTCCCGGCACCACCGAAGGTTGAACAGTACGCCGTGCCCAGGAGATACGCTTTCGTTATATTCGTCGGCTTCATAACTCTGACGTTTACATGTCATAATGGAAAACAAGTAGGCTAACTCGAGTCATGAGAAAGTAACGAAAAGGGAAGTGGAATGGTCGAGTGTGAAAGAAATTGTAATTCGTCGACAGTCGCATTATTATGGATATTAAATCTCAGAACCATATCCACGATGTTCATGAGTTCATAGAGGTTTGAAGATCATTGAATATTCTAAGATTTTTAACGAGTTGTAAAGTTTACAAATTTTCGTTATACAAAAAGGTGAGAATGAGTTGAGTTCGAATATTACTGATGTTCTAAAATGAGAATTTTGAAATTCTAAACAGCTGGTATATTTCAGATTGGACTCACAACTTCGTAGGATCTTCCGGATCAGGGTTGTCACCCTGGATGAACATCTTGCACAGTCCTTGCTAGAAAAAATCTTTTTTATACCGATTTTCATCGAACTTTTAAAGTCCGTAAGAGAAGATGGGATCGTGAACCTTTTGTAATTCATCGAGTATAGCGACGATGATCGGTATCATCATGGCCGCAGCGGCTGTATTTGAAATCCACATGGACAAGAAGGTGGTGACAATGCACAGACCAGCAAGAAGCTTGCGATGGCTGCACCCGACGATCGTCATAGTTCTGAGAGCAATTCTCATGTGCAAATTACTGTGTTCGATGGCAATTGCGAGGATGAAACCACCGACAAAAACCATTATTGTGTCGTTCATGTAGCAGACACATACTTGCTCGGTGCTCAGTACACCCAAACAGGGGAACAATGCCACAGGAATGAGAGAAGTTATGGGCAACGGTATGCACTCGGTGATCCAGTAGATTGCCATTACCAGGATCACGTAGGCACATCTCACTTCCTTCAGGATAATTAAATCAGCAATAGTGCTTAGGCCATTTCCATTGGGGCAAGTACATGCGATAGATATTGAAGTTGAGAAAACTGGGACGAAATGGGGTCTTTCGAGAAATATTGTACTTTCCAGTCGTTTGGGAAGCTTTCCTTCCTACTCTTAACGACCGAGGAATTTACGATTCGTGACATTATTGTTGTAAAATTACGAGGGAAAAAAATTTACGTCAAAATGTGATGCCCTTCGAAAATTTGTGAATTTTAGTTTTTACATCACGATTTCAATTCGTAAATATTTATGCAAATGTTGGAACATTTACGAGATTGTCACGATAACGAACGTTCTCGAATGGTCCAGGGTCAAACTGTAGTAGCTAAAGAAATATTGTGTTTCGAGTCGAAGTTTAATGTGCTTTGTCTACTTCTTAAGTACGATCGAGAAATGCATCACATTTTTTTTTATTTTGAAAAAAATAAAAAATTGAGAAATGAAATGATATTCATAGCTTTTTCAAATGCATAGAAAAAAATATGAAGATGCTTCTCAAAATGAACGAGTTTGAAAATGATGATAAGCTCGAAAGCTTTCGTATTCGCGTATGTAAAACTGTAGCAAGGCTCACAAAGCTTTTCTCGATACTGAATCGCACTATTAATCTGTTTATCAACTGTTGGGATGAAGAAGAACGATGATGAAAGCTTATTCAACGTACCGATCGATCGACTAAGAAAAAAAGTGGGAGAAGGACAATGGGCCATCCAATGGTAACTATGGTTCTCCAATACACTCTGATAAAGTATTGTAGCCTCTTGAAAATCGACGGTATCTCCGTTTCCGATGTCCTAGGTAGCAAACATTCATTTTAGAGCTATGGAAAGAATGATCGGACTAACTTTGGAGGCCTGATGAGCTTCCTGTTCGTCGACGAAACACGATCTCTCTTTCTCTATAGAAATAGCCTCGCTCTCTCGAACATTTGTCCTCCGGGAAGAATATCACGAGACTTTTTCCTCCCTCCCGGAAGTCCAATCGGGACTCAACTGTTGGTTCTGTTCGTTTGAGGCTCTCCCCGCTTCCTGGATACTTTCCGAGCGTCTCGTATTTTCCGCCGTCTTTCTTTCCACCTCTTTTTTTTTCATACTTCATACAACTTTTTTAATCTACCGTTTTTGTTGAATATCGCCTGAATGTGGCAGAATACGCGAGTCCTTGTAATTGATTTTCTATTGTTCCAAGCTTTCACCCGATCATAAACTGTTATGTTGACCGTGGATATACAAATCGGGATGAAAAGAAATGACACGAATGCTGGAAAAAAAACTTTGAGACGCACGCACTTTTACTTCCCGAAGAGTGTGATTGCGATAAAAAATTGCGTTTTCAACACAAAAATATACAAACGTGATAAAAGAACCCTGGAAATATTTTCCAATGAAATCATGATCACGCAAAAGTTGCCAATCTAAATCCAACCGGATATTAAGGGTCGAGGCCACTCCAGAGCAAGAGAAATTGCTTCACTTTAAACTCTTTTTGCGAATTCAGGTAGCTTTTTATTGAATTAATAATAAACTGAAAAAAACAACTTTGGATTCATATAAAAATAGGGTTTGTAGATGACTACTTCAAATACATTTTTACTCAGGTTGTCTCCTAGCAGGAAAAAGCATAATGACTCTTAACTAGGAACAAAAATCCATACTATTTTCGACATATAAAAAAAGCTATTTGAATTAATAATCATGCCAAGTGAACAGTTTGCATCGTGGCTAGACGTAAACTTTTGGAAATCACAGTGGCTGCGAGTTTTACGACTTTATTTGAACGTCTACGATGTTTCGATCTCACTAGATTTTTACTGGAATAGTATCAACGAATGAAAATAAAACGAAGTGGAATATAATGAAATTTTCATTTTTTCATTGGTTTAATATTTTCAATAAATTCAGTTTTTCGATTTGAAAAATTCTTTTCAGTGAAATCAATATTATTAATCGTTGATGAGTGCTCAACAGATTTATGACAAACGGATTTTTGTGTTCGTCATTTTCAATGGTTGCACCTTTTCCAAAAACTCCGTTCGTTCAAATCAAATTCCACTGTGATTCGACAAAACGTTCAGCATTGTTTTCTATAGCTGACAAATAGTATGAATCACTCTTTGGCAAATTTAGGCAAGTGGTTCGAAGAACTCTCCTCAATATCACCTTTTCCTGGAAACTAGAATGACTCATGCGAAGCGACCCTCGCAAAGCCTCCCTCGCTGTGCTACGCATGACTAATACAAAAGACCGCAATGTTGATGTTCTGATATCCGAACTGAGAAAAAAATTCAACTCCACAGTCGTAGCAATTTAGAGTTTTTTAGCCAAAACAACGTGATATTTTGAGTACAGTGTAGAGTTCCAGCCTTTCGGTTCACGTTTGGTATAAAAAAAGTTTTGGTAAATATTTACAATACTTTTGCTAAGAAGCATGCAAAATTATTATTTAACCATTATCATTGATAAAAAATGATACGAAAATTTTAGGGAAGGGGAAGGTAAACATTTTATTAATAATTTTCTTTTTAAGCTGAAAACAATCACGGAGGGGACGAATGAAAATACGAGAAATAAGGAAGGTGTTCCGGACCCACCCAACGATACTGCACACACATTGAAAGATGTTTATTCTTTGAAATACGAAAACATTCTGTCGCCGGAATTCAGTAAAATTTTTTCTTCAGTGCGGCTGAACGAAAAATTTTTGAACAAAAAAACTGACAATCGAAATCACAAATGAGTTGCTCTCCAGACTTCGTTGGAACGTTGAAAAATGTGATTGCATGGACAAAACGAAAAAAGGTCTCGACGGAACTTCGTTCTCAGTGCCATGAGAATGCCAAAGCTCAAACAACATTTTCTAGAATTGTAAATTACATTCACAGCATCAGTCTGACTGCTTTGTACTTGTTTATTTTTGTCTCAGAACTTCCATTTAAAAGACTGCTTCGCTGTCTTGACTCGTGCCTCTACAGTTTATGCACTTCACAACGCGTTCATTCTATTCATTGGATAATTTTACATGCAGCCAAAACAAGTCGTGTTGGCTACATTGCCATTGTTCGTTGCAGTCTATTTACGTGCTTCAGCGTACATTTATGACATCTTTATTCTCCCTTGATAGAAAGTGCATGGTGTGTTTTATATGGAGATGAATATTCGTCACCGAGTTCTTCGACGTAATTGGTTCGAACGTTCGAACTCGTTAAACTCGCCCTATTTATGCTTGCCGCGTACACGGAGAGAAAAAAATAGTAAGAATTACCATGCTGCCATGGTATTGGGTTTTTATATCGCCCATTTTGAGTTTTTACCAAAAACATTGTAATTTCCAAGTCAATTCTGAATGAAAATTTTTAAATTGCGTATTTTGCTGTGACGAAGGTTTAAACCGTGCTATTTTTTCCTAACACAGTTCACCAAGGAAACGTTGTAAAATTTATGTTGACTCGATGACGAACTGTCAAGTAGAATTATTATGCCGTTTGGCTATGCTTAGTACTGTTTTCACAATTGAAATTAACAGCTGAACATAGTAAAATTTGAGGAGCTCGAACACGAGCATCGATCATACGCCAAAGTGTTTAGAAATTTACTATGATAAATAACAGAATTTCATTCGCGATTGTACGATAATATACCGGTATACATGTGTACCGATGTATTTATTTTGACATCACTCATCAATTTTCATCGAGTCACTTCGCAAAAATTACTACGTATGTTCGTAAGAATTAATAAATATTACGATATAGAACCCTACTCCTATGGCACCGTAGAAGTTTTTAGTGAAATTTTTTCTCCGTGTAGTGATTCCATGCGTGCAAAAATTCCCCACGATGGCAATAGCTGGGACGAAAAATCATAAATCTAGAATTTTGTTTTTATGACTAAATTCAGAAGTGAAAATATTGGTGAGTAAAATGGAGCATTGAGGAGCGTAGGAAAAAATGAAAACGAATAATCAACGATGCGTTTTAACGATGCCTCCTTCCCAGAATTTTTCACTATCAGGGCATTCTAATAATGATACGGACGATACACTGGACGGTAATGAAGAAATTTCATGAAACTGGTGACGCGGGGCCGTTGTGCCCATGGCAACAGAATTGGCATCGGTATGTAATAATTCACTAGAAACATTGCTAAATTACTAATTGCTAGAATTTCTTAATTATTAACTGTTAAATTGCTAAACTGCTAACGTCGCTAAGCCACGATTGCTACGCTAAACCAGGAATTGTGCACTCTAAAAGCATATGACGATGCATTTCAAAATCGATCACTCGAAAAGTAACCATCGAAGGGGCAAATCTAGAGCAATTGAATGAACCTCTATGTAAAGGTGAGACAAAGCCTGGATAGCCAGTCTGCGACTGTCGACAATTAACAACCGAATTAACTAACAGTGAATCATTGGTCTCGAGGCAACCACGTCTCGACTCTGTAATTTCTTTTCTAAGTAAACTTATCGTTAACTTGTTTTAAAGTATTGAGCTGGAGTTCAGTTCATCTGGAAATAACCCCTTAAGGTAATTCCTGTACTGCATGCTAGTCAAATGAGTGCTAAATTTTCAAAACGGTTTCAGACTAAGTTCAACGTACCGATTGAACTTATTGTTAGTAGATGTGTATTTAAGCATATTTTATTAACGTGAAAAAATATTTAGAATGATAGTTTTGCAAAACTATCAACTGATAGATGCAAATTTCCATGATGACACTTTTCACAAGTATTTTTCAAAGAATCATCTGTATTTTTTAACCGATTTTATGGCACCAAGTCTCATTTTGTTCCTCAACTGATCCTCTACGAATTCACCGCGTAGATTTTCCTTTAAACTCATTCTTTCAGAAATTATTAATGAAAAAGTTTTTTCACTTAATGAACGATTAGCTGAACGGTGAAACGATCGAGTTAAAAAAACAACTACATGCTGGATTCATAGAGGACCAGTTGACGAACAAAATGAGACTTGTTGCAATAAAATCGATGAAAAAAGGCAGATAATCCTTTGAAAAATACCAGTGAAAATGTGTCAGCGTGGAAATTTGCATTTATCAGTTGACGGTTTTGCAAAACTAGCGTTTTTAATATTTTTACATCTTAATGAGATATGCTGTAATACAAATCCACTAAGAATACATTTAATCGATACGTTAAACTTGGTCTAAAAGCGTTTTGAAAATTTAGCACTCATTTGGCTAGCATGCAGTACAGGAGTTACCTTAAATAACCCGTCCACGATCAGTCGTCCCTGCGAGACGGTTTTGGCGGGCCCAGCAGGGCGTAAGCAAATAATAATTTACAAGGCAGAGCGTGCGTTTCGATATTTCTAAAGAATCCTCGTGGTTTGGATAAAAAAGTGGAAAAAATAAAAAAGTAAAAACCATGAGACGATAAATCGGCTTTGTCTGGATGGCAGAATTGTTCCTCGATTGCTTTCCACAGGCTGTATCACGTGGATGAACTGTTGTCGAAACAGTCTAGCCCATTCGCCTCGTTGCCTCAGACAATGAGAGTGGAAACAAAAAACTGGCAATATAATAGGACTCGCTGAAGTTTCATACCAGAAGCTCGTGAGCATAGCGAAAATAAAGAGAAAGAAAGACGGCGGGAGGGCGGAAGGGGGAGGAGAAAAGGTAGAGGAAAATAGTGGATCGGTGAGAATGGGGTAATGCTAGACGGGGCTTGATGCGATATGGGTTTGAGCTCTTTCTCTCGAGTCTCCTCGTTTTCCCTCTTCCCGCTATGATAGTGTTTCTCGCGCATAGGACGATAAAAAAAAACGAGAGAAGCGACGGAAAGAAGAGAAGCGGCGACGGGGCGAGGGGGCGGAGAGCGAGTAAGGGTTTCCCAACAACCCTTCCGCGTCTGGCGAATGACGGCGAACGGAAAAGACGAGTTGTGGGAGTAAGGGAGGGATAGTCGAGGAGGGTGAGTGTGGGAAAACCGGATGGGAAAGGAAAAGGGTCGCCGTTCGGTCGCGAGAATCGACTCGCGTGTGCCACACGGTCCACGCACGCTTCGCCGGCTTGATGAGGAGAAAAAGACAGACGCGCGGCGAGAGACATGAAACCAAGAGAGAGAGAGTGCGAAACGAACGTTCAACGAGCGCAAGACGGAGAGAGAGAATGAAGAGGAAGAGAAATAAAATATAAGAGGGAAAGAGGAATCGGAGGGAGAAAATGTTGGATGAGGGGGGAGAAAAAAAGGGAAAGAGGGACAGTGCTGTAGATGCCAGCAAAGATCGTCAAGGAAAGAGCCAGAGAGAGAGAGAGAGATGATGGTTGTTTACTGCATTAGCTGAACTTTTAGGCAATATTGCCGAAAAAAAATACAATCGGAATGCAATCAATAATTAATTACAAAAGGAGAAGAAAGAATACTTAAAAATAATACAAAGTAAAGGCGGAAAATAAAGAGAGAGAGAGAGGAAATTGAGTTTTGAAATTATTCAGCGGGTTCGCTGTTAAAAAATACATATTATGTACATATTTCACATTTCATTATCACATATTCTACCATCAGTTGTTTAAAAGTTTATAAGTTTCTTGCGTTTTTTATATTCTCGGGCATTTAAGGAGGGTGGATGAGGAAATAAAAATAATGAGAATTTGATAAAATTTGGTGGTAAATTCTTTGGCATCAAGTATACAAATACAATTTTTTTCAAATTTTTTTACCACATGCTTATCGAATAATTGAGCGTTAAAGCGAAGTTCTTATGCACGCGAGATTTATAACCGTATATATGTAAACTCTATGCTTGTACACGTGAATTTTAGTGTTCAATTCCTCGAGAGCTATGTGGTAGAAAAATATAAAAAAATGTATATTGTCTTATGTATTTTTAAAGAATACATTTACCAAATTTTATGAAATTCTTATCATTTTGAAATTATTAATATTTTTAACATGGTTTAGCATGGCAACATTGTGTCGTCGCGATTCACCCTCCTTAATCGTACATTCGAAATCCTTATGTCAAACAATTTCGACCCCGTTCTTCGTTTTCGATCTGTACACATAAACGTAATTTCTTGGTCTCGTACTCCATTGATGTGTTTCGCCCACCAGTTCGATTCTTTCGGTCATGGACAAAGGCGTCAGACCATTTTTCATTTTGAAAATCATTATGCAAACATTGTATTTTAATCTTTGTTTTACCGACTCGAATACATTTAGCATATCTTGTACTCTTCTATATCTATTCCACTCGAAAATTGCACGCATTCCACCGTTTCGGCATTTCTGTAATTGTCCTATCCAGCAATTGTCTAGATCTCAAAGTACTGTGTTACAGTATTCCAAACCCACGAAGCCATAATCGTTTTATTATATATTCTCACCAATGTATATGGCCCCATATTTATTTGATCGATAAATCACGTTAATTTTTGTTCGCTACTTTTTTTACTACACATGCCGCATATTTTTGAAAATTCAAGTTCTTATCGATTATCACTCAGAGACACAGAGAGCGAGAGAGAGCGAGAGAAGGATGCGAAGAACCCAAGGAAACGATAGAAAAGCGTGTCTAAGAAGAGAGACAGAGTAAAAGGTGAAAGAAGGCAGTGCAACCGCGAAGAAGATCGACGAAGGAAGAGGGATGAAAAATTGGAAAAAGATAGGAGACCGGAGCGTTCCGAAGGTGGAGAGGCGCGCGCGCGCCCCTCAACAATAAGAGAGGGAGGTCTTCGAACCCCTCGGCCAGAGTTCCCTGGGTTTTAGTCTGCATTGCGCATTCACGAGGCAGGCGCATCGTGACGACGCCGCGACGCCTGTGACGCGCTGTCACTGAACGGTAGTACATATCCCTCGTCCTTTGTCGTCGGCACGCAAACCCGTAGATGTACATCGACGTACACCCACAGATACAAATACATGGAGATACACATCGAAACGCGTGTATTTGTGCGCTGAGAAGGTTATATCTGTAGGACGACATGGGCTGTTAATATCGCCAACCCTGAAAGCCCTCTCTGCTCGGATCGCCCTTACTATAAACTCGGTACGAGTTTATACACATAGACTGCTCATAGATATATGGGGTCGTGAAACAAACACTTCTCGTTATCCATTCGACTCGGTATCGTTGAACCGCAGAGACCGAGTCTCATCCTCGCTTCTTCATCCGACCTCGTATCCAACTTATTTCACGGACACGAGAGCGATTCCATTGGAACGGGCCAATATTGTCGAATCTCTGCCAAATAATCCGGTCGGAAGGCTCTCTCGAGGAGGGGGTCCAAACCGTTGGGTGTCGACTGCCTTGATACGTCAACCTCTTGGGAATCTTGGAGGATTCTTGAGAAAGTTGTGAGTTCACTTTCCATTAATATATGATTCTGTATGCTGTAGAATTGTTTGTATCGAGTATTTTGTAGAGTTTTTCTCATTTGGCTTATTGTTTTTGGCACAATGGAGGTTTTCCCTTGCCGCATTATTGTTGGGCCTGCTTTCGCGTGTTTTTTTTGAAAACTCGTCAACTTCTTTTTCGGAAGCTCTGTAAAGCGGATCTTGGGATAAGCTTCGAGTAGTGAGATCAGTGTCCGGTCAGCCCCTGCCTCAGATCATTATTCACAAGCTTCCAACCGGACCGAATGCTTCATTCCATTTCTCGTATGGTCTCATTGGCAATTAGAAATAAAAAAATGTTCCAACGAATTGTGGGGAGCCTCAAACGAAATGTCGTAGAAAGCAGTTGGGGCTTGGGTTTAGCACCTGCTTGCTCTCGGTGACAACGAAGGAGACTCGAAGCGTCGACACACGTGAGACCACGCCGGTTTTAATTAACCAGCCGCCTGAGTGGATCTATAAATACACATTTGCCGCGCTACGACATCTGAAAATAGAGTTACCGCTGCTTCCAATAGAAAAAACACTTTTTCATTATCCCGAGAGCTTTTTATTATTGCTCAAAATGTGATCCCTTGAAAAACTTTGACGAAACTCACCCTCGAAGCCCTTTTGTTTCCCCTCGTCTTTATTCCCAGTGCGTAGAACCAGGAACTTCTGGCCTTTTTGCTGCAATGCTCTTCAATAAAACGTCCATAGCACCGCTCATTGAGCGGCTTATACGACTTCGTAGAGTTCAAGAATCTAGACATCGTTACTTCTATTCCTCGATACGGAAATAGATATTCACACTATTTTCTTTCGAGTTGTTAGCTTTTTATGGACTTACAGTGATTGAGGATAATTCACAGTGAGAAATACCGTGCTAAAGTTGTCCCACGAGTAGGCGCTTACATTGTTATTCGACACGGAAATGAACACTCGAAAAGGCATCATTTTGTGCAATACTTACCCCTTTTCGATGGCTTCGCTCTTTATCTTTTCATTCATCGTTGCTTTTTGTCGTGCACGAATAAATTAAGGAGGCGACAATTCAAAGGGGGAGCATCGATTAGACGGGCCTGTGACATTTAGCTTTTTTTCTCCATTTAATAATTATATTATTCCTGTGAATATCTAGGTATGTCAAATTAATATGTAGCTTCGTTTTTTTTCTACCGTATCGAGATTTATTTTTATTGATGACACGCAGATTTTAGAATTTTTTAAAAATTTTCAACGAAAAACGAAAATTAACGAAGTCAAAATGACATTTTTTCGGAAAACAGTTCATGCCCCCGAAGCATCGTATTTCACGGGTGTCTAAATTGGGTCGATTTTTACTTCCTAATTAATGATCACTCTAAATTAATGTCAGAGTTATTAATTCGAAATTGTAAATAAATTTGTTCAACTTATCTTTTGGTGAATGAAATTACAAGCCATTAATTAATCGGGGATCGATCCCTGACCGAACTCTAAATTTCATTTGTCCCTGGCGACAACACTATAGTTTTTTTATGTAAAAAATCGCATTAGAGAGCGCAAAGGCAAATCAAGAATCAGATCAAGAAATGCTCATCAGTCGACTACATTTTAAACTCTGTCTAAGTTTCAAGACTTCATTAAGAAAATCGTTTCGTGCATGAACTACCTTAAAAAAGCAACGGTATTAGTTAATAATAATTGTTTGTATGATTTTGCGGTTTCATCAAAGTCATTCGAGTTTTCAAAATAAAAAAATGTTTTTCCCTCCTTGACCATTTACGTATAGCTCACAAAATTGAACACATTCTTGTTTTATAATATTTCTTGTTATATAACAAAAGTTATGAGTTAAAATCAACACATTTGTGAGAAGCTATTTTTGTCTTATTTATTACCACACAAAAACCACCGAAATTGCGTACCCCAAGAAAATACACGTTAACCATAAAATGACTTCAATCACAAAAAATAATCACTAATGAGGGTAAATGGATATTTAAATATCATCAGTGCTACTAGCATCCACTATTCTCGAAGAAAATGGACGTCAGCGCTGGTAATACGCGACTGTACTAAAAAAAAAAAAATGAAAAAAGTAATTTTCTCCAAAAATTTACGCAATGGCATTTTTTTTAATTATTTTTTTCTATAGCTCAAACTAATATCTACCAGAATTGCTAATTCGTTTTTTAAGGGGTAACTATCGCGGACCTGTGTTATCAGTATTGTTGATCAAGGTACAAAGTCAATTGACGCTTCGGGCTCGTTTGCCACGAGCTCACAACCAGTAATGAGTAGACGGAAAAACTGTTTATTACAAAAATCCCGTATCGTGCAAAATTTAAGAGAAACGAGCTCCGGAAATTCCTCTTCATTTCAGCAACCAACCAATTTTTCTTTCCATCCTCGACCCAAAAATAAGCGACTCCAGTCCCTGCGTTTCGATCGAACCGTAAAAAACTGGCTCCCAAAAATGGTCCCGCGTTAATTGCTCGTTCGCGACCGAATCCACGGAGCACTTAGTCGCGAGTGGAAAAAAATATTTTCCCGTCGCCACCTTTTCATAAAGCCCCGAAACGAACGCTTCCCAAGCGTTCATCGTTGGCTCCCAAGCGCAGATAGCGAACCACCAGGAGCGAATGAAACGAAGATAAATATTTTCCCGTCAACGAGCCCGGCACCGCGATATTTCCCACCCAGTTTTATCGTCAAACCCGGTTAAACCTGCCCAGTCGTAAATGCATATTTTCTGCTGTAATAGAGTCGTACATAAAAGGAAAGACACCGTTCGAGTAGCTCGCGCTGCCCTTTTCTCTTATTGCAGCAGTTGACACGTACACTTGCTCTCCGATTGCGCGAGCCTGATACGAGGCTCCATGTGTTAAGCTGTACGTGTTATGTGCTCGTTGAGGGTGTACAGGCGGCGGTGGAGCCGTATTTCAATGCAGGTATGGCGAGCGAGTTGTAAGGGTACATGTAGAGCCGAGAGGGGCGACATAGTAGGCGCCGTGATATCGATCCCACGCATATCGCATGGGCCCGTGTGCCTTCGAGACCGGAGCGTTCCTCCCTCGTGTTCCACTTGTTTCCAGCGGGAGGGAAGAAATTTCGATGAAAAGATAAATAACAATTAGCGTGATCGCGTTGTCGCCGTCGAGTTGCTCTCGACGAATTTGCAGCGTTGGGCGAGACCTTCGAGCGGAGCGTGTGTCCTCGTTGCTTCAAATCCCGTGGAAATGGTGCTCGCATCCTCGTGGAAATCGTTCCACCATGAGGCAGCCTCCGCTTAGCCACTCGCTGAGCAAATAGAGTTAATTGAGTGAAAAATTGATTTACTTAGGACGAGTGGGGCTCGCGTTACGGAGGGTTGCTGCGCGCGGCATCCAAATTCTCGGGGTTTCGAGGCCCCCCGATACGGAGGGCTTTCTCATCGTGCCTACAATAACTTTTTCACTGCTATTTTATATTTTCTTCGGTTGAATAACTATCTTGATTGCATTCTGGGGCTGGTTTACGTTTCCGAAGAGTGCGATAATAATTTGGCTTGCAAGCATTTGTTTGTTGGTATCGACACAGCGATGTTCTTTTCGTTGAACAATAAATCGATTCTTTTTACCTTTTTTAAACGCTGAATACATTACTATTTTTTTACACATTATCACCCCTGATCGTGCCTAATTATGTTGCTTCACTGAGAAAAAAAATTGTTGATTCAATAGCAATTGATGTTGGAAGAATTTTCTTTATTTAACTGCAATGTTTTCGCGGAGATAATGAATCTGCAGTTTGATCTAAAACTATTTTATTCGTTTAATTTTATTTTTAACCTCGTGATGCTCGCACATTTCATTGGCACCTCGTAATCCCACAGTTCGTTCTTCCAATGACTTTTTATTCTCAGTGTTTTATTTTGTTAATAATGTACTTGTTTGTGATTGAAAATAAACTTGTAAAATATCATTTTTATTATTATTGTCATTATCATTAGGTCTCTTTTTTTTTCCTTCTTCTTCTTCTTCTTCTTCTTCTTCTTCTTCGTCTTCTTCTTATTAGTATTATAATTATAATATTATTATCTCGTTCAGGGTATCGTAGGTCGCTGGAGAGCTGAGCTACGTTAGAACACGAAATTTGCAATGAAAAAATTTGATAAAATATTCCCGAACATTCTTCAATATTTCTGCTTTGAGGGCACGCCATGAAAATTGCAAAAAAATGAACAAAAATATTACATTTTCTGTCATAAACATATTTACTTTGCAAAATTCATGAAAAATGTCTCGGGTCTCCAGCGACCCACGATACCCTGGACGGTTTATTATTATTTTTGTATAATCTAATTATTGAACCAAGCTTCATCGATGGATATTGGAAGTATCATTGCTCGTTTCACATAGTTTTACGTTAACTTTTGCCATAAAAAAAATTGGCTGCAATCAGGATAAAAAAAGATAAAACCAAAACTGTGAAAAAAAGTTGACAAATATTTTAAGGCAATAATGAATCTCCATGGAGAGAATTAAGCGGTAATATTTAGGGTGAAATTCACTGTTAAATTTATCGTGATATACCGTGACTGCGGGGACAAGTTAACGAAAAGTATTTATTCCTGCAAGGCACTGTAAAATTTTTAATATTTTGCAGAATTTTCAGTTTTGTAACAATAAATATTGCAGATAGGACGACAAAATTTACTAAATACTTTGGTAAAAGTTTCTACTTCGAACAATAAATATTATTTAATTTATTGGAAAATCCATTTCGGGCCTGGGACAAAATATTCCGGCCAAAATATCCTGAGACACGTCCTCTATAATATTGTTTAATGATTATTTGTTTTTTCATTGTATTTATTTATTTATGCCAGGCAGAACACACACACACACACACACACACACACACACACACACACACACACACACACACACACACACACACAAGAAATAAACAAAAATACACACACATTCAAACATGGTTCCAACATAGTTTCGTTGATAATGACAATAATGATTTGCTTGATTAATAGAGATAAAAATATTCAAGAAATTCAGTCAGACGAGTGTAGGATATTTTCAAATCGAGAATATTATGTTATTAAGATATTTTGCCCCAAGATATTTAGTCTCAGGATCTTTTGACAGTACAGTTTCATAATAATATCATGAATTGCAGCTCGTCACCGCACTATCGTTACTCACGGTAATCTTACAAATATAATTCCCTCCGTATGGAATGCTCCAAGAGATTTGATTGTAAGAATAACAGTATTTCGTTAATCCGGTCGAGAATCTTATATTGATTGGAATTAAATGAAAAAAATTGATGTTAATTAAAAAAATGGGACGATATCCGATATGATTGCATGGTCTCGAGCGTTGCACGGTCGAGTAACGATTCTCGATATTTTTGGCACAGTATTGGCACCAGTGAAAGAGAGAGAGAGAGAGAGAGAGAGAGAGAGAGAGAGAGAGAGAGAGAGATTGTAATATCACGCTGTGAGATAAACTCGGAGGAGTTTCCGTTTAGATCGTTTCGGGAATTGCAGCCCCGAGGAGTCGTTGAGTCGAGTGGTCGATGGGCGGAGAGAGCTTTGGTCGGTTTTCCTGTGTGGAGACGATTAGTCAGATTAATCTTCGAGTGTACATCGAGGTCAGATCGATTTTCGTGATACACCGCGGCGTTGGTTTCCTCCGGGTTAAACTTTACCTCTGGAAACTCCAAACATAGTACGCCGGTCAGTTAACACCGAGCGAGAAGAAACAATAGCAAGTTTGGGCTCGCGTGAGCTTCGATCTTGATAGGCACGATTTTAGAACTGATTTATCTATCACAGAGCTCCGCTAGACACGCCAAATTTACTCTTCCAGTTTCTCAGCCAATCGAAAAAAAAAAATAAAAAAAACAAAAACAACGAAACTGTTTGCACTGACAACAAACGCCAGTTTTTTTTTTCACCGATAATTAATCATTTGCCTGAATTTCAGTGAACAAAAACACATCCAATGTGGGGCCGAGCCAACGTCGCCAAGTCCGTCCTCTTCCTCGCAGGATGGGCATGCTTCCTACTCCCCCGATGCGAAGGTAAGTACAAAAATATTTAATCAAACTCGTGCCAAGTTTACTGCCTGAAAAGGCAGTAAAAAAATAAAAAAAAAAATAAAAAAAAATAAAAACACTTTTAACGAATGTTTTATCAATAAATCGATATTATATAGGAATAGGGTCAGAGCCGAGTGCAGTGGAAATCGAGTCCGAGGCAATTCTCGAACGAGCTACTGCCTGGCTCTGGAATCAACGTGACAAAGATGCCGGCTGGGGAAACGACACCCATCGAGTTCTTCTCGCTCTCAGACTCGCCAATCTTTCCCGCGACGAAAATTCAGCCTCGCCAGCTGCGGTCGAAATGCAGCTCAGTGGAAAGCAAATGGAACTCGAAATAGTTCTCCTCCTCTGGAGGTAATTTACTCGAAATTTGCAATCCTCTCGTCGCCCTGACCTCAAAATATCTCGCAAAATTTAATTATCATTCCGCACGGATTTTCTTCCAATTTTTCAAGCTTCGTAGAGACTTGAAAAACAAATATTCCTTCGTTAGAAACTTATCGATAAAATGAAAAATGCAACGCGAATTTAAAATACTATTTTCACAGTGCGCTGATTGAGAGAAAAAAAAGAAAAATTTGAGAAACCTCACTGAACTCTAAACTCCTGTAATCTTTTTAATCGTTAAAGAAACAAATTTTGACACTTTTCGAAACTAGCTGGAAACATTACTGCGGTTCTAAGTATTTAAAAAAGCTCCGCTGGGGTGGTCTCTCAACGCTGTTCCTCCCTTTACAGAACTTTTGAGTAATTTTATTGTCTCCGAAATGAAAAAAGTTTCAGTAGAAAACCTTCCCAAGGACACTATCCAAAAGTTCTTTCATGAACTTGAAAAAAGATTCGAATTACAGAACAAATTAGACGCCTCTTAACCTTCCAACGGAGTCTTCATAATGGCAATTTCATGAATTACGCAACGAAGCCATTTTACGGATATTATCTAACATACTTAATGGAACGTGCTGTGGCACTAAGTTTGATCTGTGATTAAGTGAAATTGGATTGAAGTTCTATAGATTAAAAATACTCGCCGGAGTTTCCAGTATCGTAACTTTTCAAGAGCTCGCACGATAGCGGGGAAACCTCTTTGGTTTTCGTTCCGGGTACGAGGAAGGGGAAGGGAGCGTCATGATTGCTTCGAAAATGAGATTTTTTTCGTTTTTTATAAAAAATAATTGACTCTCTATGACGGGTATACTGAGAAAATAAATTTGTTGCTTCAACGAAATATTTTCGTTGGATTGTTATTTGAACGACCAAAAGAGGTTTTCGAACCAATGAAATTTTGTTGATTCAACGATTTTCCTTAAATTCGCCACGGTTTATCGATCAATACAAATGTTTGTTGAGCCAACAAAGTTTTTTTCTCACTCTGAGGGGAAAACCGACTGAACGTGCCCCCTTAAATCGTTGACTGGTCGATTTCACGTTTCTGAAACTCCCCATTTCGAGTATGCTCTTTCCTGGTGTAGGAAAAGTTAATAAAGTTGGAGGTCGAAAGAAGGCAAAAGTCCAGCTCAATATAGTCGATGAAAAACGAAGTTTTTATAATGAACTTTGTAACACGAAGTTGCCCAGAATTTTCTATAATTTAATTAAAAAAAAGTCAAAATCATTTTTAGAATTTTTCTCTTCGTAAAACATTTTTCAGGCATCACGAAGTGGGCTTTTCAGCGGTGCACTTGGCTCGTTACACCCTCGCGCTCAATGCTCTGTGCATGGATCCGCGACAATTTCACGGTCACGATTTGATTGGAACGTTGCAACACCACGAGCCAACGACGGATTACGAATTCGCGCTTACGACTCTCGCTGCGTGCAGTGCACAGGCGCACGTGCGTAAGCGACAAATTCGCAGGCTCATGGATATCGCGGGAGCCGCTCAATACCACAACGTCGGTGAGGCAGAATTTCTGAAATTCTTCCTTCGTTGCCTTGATCTTGGTTGCATCAGAGATGAGAATTTGCCGCGATAACTTTTCAGTTTTTTTTTATGACGTCCTTAAAGAGAGAATCTTCAGTTCCTGAACTTCTTGCTTAAAGCGGCTGCGACTTTTTCTGCGTTTTTGAGTTACCTTCGAATTGGGAATTCATTTATTTGGCCTATCAACATTTTCCGATTACTTACGAACTTTCAAATTTGAAAATCGAACTGAATACTTAAACTGCTTTTCGTAAAACTCGTAAAAACGGAAGAATGGAAAGAAAAACTTTTGAATGAACTCCAATTTATTTGTTCGTTTTTAGAAAAATTTTATAAATTTAGAAAATCAACTAAAAAGTTTCAGAATAGATTTTTCGAGATATTTTTCAGACTCGACTCTCCACCGTCGTTTCCGTTCGACTGCACAATAATTCGTTGTGATCCTCGATTATTTTTTCCGAATGATTTCGAGAAAAGTCTGAGAAAAAAATCGAAAAACAAAGTAAAATGAGGACGATGAAATGCGATAATGACGGAAGAGCCCGTTTCAGATACCGTGGCGATGGTCATACTCGCCTTACGTTGCATCGTCCAGGATCACAGACACAGAAATCTCCACCATTTCGTGAGAAAGCCATCGCTCGATTTGGCTCATCAGCAGAGACTCGACGGCAGCTTCGGGGATTTGCATACAACTGCATTGGCGATGCAGGCACTTGAGGAGGTGGAAAATGAGCCTGCGGTCAATTGGAACAAATCAGCAGCTCTCGGCTGGCTGACAAGTCGTCAGAGACCGGATGGCTCGTTTGATGGTAATGTTCACGTCACTGCGGAAGCGGTCCTCGGTGTCGCGCCACGAAGTCTCGCCAGCATTAGAATACTCGACTGCGGTCAAGGCCTCACGGACAGCGCGCCTCCCAGACTGACTACGATTATCGGTAACCCTCCTTAATCACGTTTTCCAGTTAATAATCGGCAGTATCGTCACTTGAAGGAATCTCAATTCCCTCAACAAGAGCTGGAGAAAATTCGCACAAATTTTCAATGAAATTTCATCCAAGAGTTATCGATCCTTTCATTGGTGGGCTTGCCATTGGGAGGTCGCCCAAAAAAATATTTTTCAACATGCGAAATTAAATGACAGTGGAATTCCCGAGTTGGCTGAATCACTGATCGAGATTTCGACGAAAAAATTGGAAGAAAAGGACACAAAAGTTGGCATTATCGTTGCCATCATTGGCTGAATGGTTAATCACCATATTTCGTGAAAATTCTTGTTTTTTTTTTCATCTTTTCCTAAATGGGAGTTTGTGAGTGTTTAACCGATGCGGAGTCCCACCGGAAGCCGCACGAAAAGATTGTTTTTTTTTATTTTTTTTTATTTTTATTAAAGTTTCTTTGTTTTTTAATCGATTTTTTTTTACTTTTCAACAATTTGTTAGGTTCAACTTTGTTTTTTTCAATTTCAGGTTTATATTTCCGTTCAGGTCTTCATATTTGTCTAAATGTTTTTTGTCGGTGTGACTAGATAAAAAGAATTAACCGAAAAATTGGAAAAACGGTGTTGAACGAATCATTTGGAATGAAATCTTGGAAAAATGGAATGAAAGAATGACGATTTTCTTAGTTCGACTCTTTGATCGCCGGAGTTGTAAAAAATGTGAATAATTTCGAACGTTGAATTCTCGGCGCTAATCTCTAAAATTTTCACGACAGATGTTACGTCGCCGGACAATCGTGGTGAAAATCTCATCCCCTCGATAATCGGCAATAATTCGAGCAACGTGAGTACCGAATCGGCAATAGGAGCGACAGCGACTCCTCAGTTGGTCAACGTTTCTTACACGCTTTGGGTCGGCACCAACGAGACATATCATTTGACCGTGACTGTACCGAAGAACGAGACTTTTTATGACGTCATGATGCTCGCCGCTGAGATGTCACCGCATTTCCAATTCTCCGCCTCGGAATGGCCCAACGGTCATTACGTTCACACATTAGCCGGCTACAAAGAGGAGCCCATGTCGTATCATTATTGGCTCCTGTACAGATTACCCACGCCACCTGATCTGGCATCGCCGCCTGGCAATCAATTAGTCGCTCCAGGAGGTAGCCACTACTTGAATTTAATTTAATACTAAAATAAAGACTGATAAATCGAAATATTGGAGCGTATAAAAGTGCTGGAGGCCTCAACGCAAGTTTTCTTTTTGAAAATGTGTCAAAGTTCTGTTGGAGAATCAAAATTTTGATGATTTTTTAGTTTCTGTTGATTTGAGATGCGATTGTGAGGTCGATGCAACGAATTCGTCAAGTTTGGCGAAGAAAATTCTTGCGAATGACTAAAATTTGGACGATTTTTTGTAATTTATTGCTCTGAAATGTGATTGTAATGTTAAGTCAGTTCCAAGCTAGATATTTGCATTTTTATTTCCGGTTTCGTTGGCGTCACAACTGATAAAAAATTCGAGGTACTTTTTATGGGTCCTGCCGGCAAGGGTCTTCGTTCATTCGCAATTGAAATTTGGGAATCGTTTCAGGTGTCGATGACCTCGAGATAAGCGAAGGCGAGCATTACCTCTTCTGGTACAAGAAGCTGTGAAGTGGCGATTCTCCGAGAAAAGGGCAGAGTCGAAACGACAGCGAGTCCTCGGTCCAAGAGGAATTAAAAATCTGGGAAAAAGAAACGAGGGATTTTAGAAATTTGGGAACGTAGCAAATCGGTCATAAATCCATCGATCTAGACACGAATCCCTTGCGATTTCTATGCAGAAAAAAAACAAAGAAACAAACATTAAAAATGAAAAAGAATAATGTCTCATTGGATTATAAAAGGAAACGAAGCAGACGATGCCAAGCTTTGTGGCATGGATATATCAGGATGAAATACATTAATTGTTATGCCAAATTATGACAGCATAACGTTTTGTATGAAACTGCAATGCACAACCATATTGTACTTAATATCGTATTAATCAATCTTTAATAAACGCGATACAATACGTATACGTAGATTTAAATGTTGATTTTCATCATTTTGAACTATCCCATCCTGATTTACAACCCAAAAACAATAACTTTTCATTCGTAACTTCGTTTCTCATCTCTCAGTTCACAAACACTCCACTCGATTACTCTATGAGTTGCTATATTTTTCATTTTCGCTTCCTCATAGAGGAAGCTTTGAGCATTGTGCATCTTGACCATTTTGAGGAAGCAATTTGCAAATTTCAATTTGCAGCATTTTTTTTGTATACAAGGAAATAATGTATTTTCTCTACCTTTCTTTTACGAACTTTAATTTATCTCTTTGTTTAAATCCATAAAAAAAAAACTGAATGACGAGCCATCAGAAAAAACAGTTTGCAACTTTCAATTTTCAATGACGCTGAAGTTCGCAACGTTGGAGTCCAACGAAATGATAAAAAAAAACTCTCTAATCATTCCGGCAATTCTCCAATTTCGTTCCCTGCCGGATTTTCAATTCGTAGTTTTTCAACCTGCATCGATACTTCGTGAAATAAAAAATTGGTCAATTACAAATCTTTTTTTCCTTCATTTCGTTTCGACTCGAACGTTGGAAACTTCAACTTCGTAATTTTCATCGTTTTTCTATTTACATTGAAATTAAATAATTCAGACAACTTTACTGGAAAGTATAGAGGAAGTACAGACTTATACACAATATCTTACAAAATTTCCAAAAATTGAAGTCGTTGGACGATTTTTTGAAAAACTCATATTTTCGTAAAATTCAAAATGTCATAAAATTTGAACCGCTCAACCGATATTCCCCAAATTCAATACCAACCTTCCTATTATGATAGTCTATTTATAAAAAAAAAATGATTAATAAATCTTAAAATTTTCGAAAGTTAAAGCGTCGACACCCTTTTTATGAAAATTTCAAAACGTCGTAGGATTCGCAATTTTTTACAAATTCTGACAAAATTATCAGAGAATGAAGAGCTTGTATAGATTAACATCTGTGCAAAACGGTAGCCCCGTATCTCAAACTGTTTCCGAGTTATAAGCGTTTTAATTTTGCAGTGCCATAACATACACACACACACACACATCCGGACATTTTTTCTAAATATGACTTTTCGATGTTTTGGGACATTTTGAGCACATTGACATTGAAAACTGGAAAAAAAAAAATTCATCATCACATAGCTTCCTCTATGAGGAAGGAAAAAATGAATAAAATTTTCATTAAAAATTAGTGGAAAACTAGTAAAGTTCCTGTGACATTCCAAAAACACGGATTCTCAATTTTATTTACAAATATCAACAATGTGTTGCAAATCGTTTGCTTGTAGATTCAACGACGAAGGGAGCTTGGAAGGAAGCAATGAAAAATTTGGGAACATTCAAAATTCTCTGCACTGAAAAGTAGAAACACTGGAACCAGCGATTCGTTTGCGCTCTCAGAATAGTGGACGCCGTATGAGAAATCGTTTTGTAGAAAACGCAAAAATACGTTGAACATCCGAGTTCGTCGACTCGGCAATACTTCCCTGATAATCTGCGCCACTAGCACTTTTCCTCGTACCTTCGAATGATGCTCGAAAGGTCCCTTGCCACGAGTAGAGAAAGATTTATCGATCAGCCCCACGCTTCCAGAAGCTTTAGTATTCCATTTTTTTCGAGAGATGGCTCCACCTATTCCGTTTCCGTTGTTCGGTCCCTTCGTTATCAAAGGAGCTCTCGTGTTGATTCAAAAAAAGGGAAAGTCAGTTTTTCTAATGAAATATAATTTTGTGCCTTGAGAAGTTGAAAAATGTCACTTCTGTCTGGAAACTTTGATTCGATTTACCACTTTTCTGGCACGAGCTCCATCGACCTCTGGTAAAATACGAGCGATTCGTCCTCGTGATCGACTTCCATGTTGAGGATCTCGACGCACCGATTGTCGCTGAGATTCTTCAAGAACTTGAGGAACGTCTGGGCACACTTTGTCTTTGGAGGTTCGCCGGGAGCAAGGCTCTCCGGACGAGGCACCAGCGCATCCTCCTCCTCGATTTCCTCAACTGATAGTGCACTCCTCGTGGACGATTCTACCGATTTTCGTTGAAACGATTATGACGTAAGTGAGATTGGGAATGCGGACTTGGCAAATGGGTGATGAAAGTTGGAGGCACACGAGCGAGCAGTACTTGCGACGAAGGAGGCGATTCCTCGGGCTCGGCGGGCTGACCGGGCTCCGCAGCGCCAGCGACATCCGGTATCGGTTCCGAGGGGTTTTCCTCTTTTGCTATTACGGCGAGTTCGACGTCACTCATTATTGAGGATGTATTTTAACGCGATTTAAAATCTTCTCGACTTTCGGTCGTCGGCGTGCATTATTTTGAATAAAAACTCAAAAAATTTCGTTTTCCCGAAGAGTGACAGTTTGAAGCGATTTTTTAATCGAAAAATGTCAGAAACATCGTGCCTGGGAATTTCGTAGTTCTGCTGTTTTTCTTTCGTTTCAATCGATCGAATATTCACAGAGGAATTCCTCATCCGCATTTAGTAAAGTTTTGTAAATACTCACGAATGTCTGCGATCGAGGAAAAATCAGCTTCGATGCAGCGTTTCCTAGGCCGTTCGAAACGAACTTTCTGCCCTCTCAACCACGAGCTCCAGCGTGATTTTTTTCAAATTGAATGAATCTCGAAGTAGCTCGAAAGCTGATATAATTTTTCCTCCTCAGTCTCGGATGTTGACGCCTCCGGGTGTCACGTAACAATGGAAATGTTTTAGTCAACACTCGTTTGCCTTCGTAACGCACCGAGGATTGTGCTCGGTCGTATTGATTCGGTTGATTATTCACCTTCGAGCAGTCCCCGAGATTACAGTCTCGAAAAGGAATGTGTTGCTTGCTTTCAATGCCGGGTAAAATTGTCCAGAAGAGTTTTTTGGGTTCTCATAAAATTATATTTTCGTCTCGTTCACTTTTAGCTTCAACGGATTCCTTTTCTTCGTCTTTTAATTTCAGGCTTCGATCGTGTGCTAAACTCATTGGTAGTCTTATCGCTGATGTTGAATCATCGGTCGGCAGTGGCTGAGGGGATTAGTGCCTTCAATTTGTGCTCGGAGAGCCATTGCGAACGTTGCTCGGGTAGTGAATTTTCGAAGTGTTCGGACAGAGCGGTCTCCAGTCGCGTTGGTGACCTTTGTGGCTGCTGTCACTCCTGCGTACGGTATCGAGGTAATTTGAGAAAATCCAAAGTCCGGGGGCAAAGATTCGCGGAAACCGGAAGTCAAAGTTCGGTGTTTGGAGTTTTTATTTTTCCGTTTTCTTTCATCCAAGTTTTTAGATCTTGAAGCGAATTTCTCTCGCCAATAAACGCACCGTGAAATCAAATTTTTTTTATTTCTACTCAAAAAGCAACCAGTTTTTACAATTTTAAAATCTGTTCAATCGGGAGTTGATATTCGACGACGAATATTTTTATTTTTGTCAAAAAATTTGGATCGTTTCGTGACATTCAGATTTCGGGGAATCCTGCGGGTCTCAACTGGCAGTGCGTTCGCTCGAAAAACACAGAGATTCGAGTTCCCGAGTTACGGTTCTCGCCACGACCAGCTGCAGAGAGGGTTTCATATGCGAAAACTTCGTTTGTGAAAAATTGCTTGAAAAGACGAATGTCGCAATCGACGGCGAAGAGTCTTTTCATGCTTCGACGAATTCCCTCGTCGTCGGGAGTCCCAGCGAGCCGAGGCACCAGCTTGACAGTGGCGAGAGTGAATCACGAAGGCTGCGACTCGTGGAAGACTCGACGACAGGAACGAAGCCAGTTCTGACTCCCTCGTCGATCCGGGCCGGAAAAATGTCGTGGAAACACGAATCGTTGAACGAGGTGCACTGTCAGAAACCCCCGCTCAACCCAGAAGCCAATTTCGCATAATTTTTCTTCTCATCTTTCAGATTCCTGATGCAGAGACGAGGGAAAATGAAGCCAGGAGAAAAACCTATTGGTTCGAGCCTTCTGGCCACTTGATCAATTTGCTGGTACTCGGCAACGAATTTCAATTGATTTACGGCCACGACGCCTCCGCGGATTTCGGCACTTTGATCAAACTCGTCGACAACGATCATCCCCGGTCCATAACCAAGCTCGCAGACCCCGAAATCCTCAACGAAAAGTTCGCTAACGTTTTCCGCCACACGACGAACCCGAAGCAGCCCGAGCCCCGGAGAGGAGCGCTTCGAGCCTTCCGCGCTTCGAAGCCTGGCAAAGAATCGAAAAATAACGACCGCGATCCTGACAGCAAAGAGGCGCCGAGCCGAGACCAGGAGCAGCCACGCGTTCGCGCTTCTCAACACCCGGAAAAAAGCCTCCCAGGAGAAGCCGTCCGAGGAAAGCGCGAACTTAACGACACAGAAGCATCGATGGGGGTCGAAGACCTCACGGGGAAAGGCCAGAGACAAAATGACGAAGCTCCAGGTAAACGATACAGTGGAATTTCGGTGTACGACATCGTCAACAAAGCTCCTCGACGGATTGGAAATTTGAGTCAGCGCTCACCAGCCCGAAACGTCGAGTCGAGACTTCGAAGCAGGCCGAGGCTGTTTGCGGCGTTGCGCAACGACGAGAATGGCGCCGAGATGAGTATCCACGTCGCCGGTGTACCGAGACCGACGAACGCGAGTGTCAAGGATCCCAAAACGGAGGAAAAAAGTCGAGAGGTCGATCAAACGTTCGCTGAGACCTCGAAGAAATTCGGGGATTTTGAAACTTTCGTCAGTGAAACCAGCACCGAAGTGCCATCGACTGGCAACATGGAAATTGGAAACTGGGAAAACCACACGAGATCCCCAACGATAGAAAACCTCGGAGAGTACGAAACCGCAGAAACGGACAACGCCACGGAGCCTGGCGCGGCGAACAGTATCGAAAAAATCCGGCACTTCGATACCGCTAATTACGAATTCACTTTTCCCGAAAGCCCCATTTCGGAGAACGAATATTACCGGGAAGTCGACACTCCCGTGAGCGGGGACGAGTTCAAAGCTCAATTGGACAGGATAGAAACTCGAACGATCTTCATAGAAAACGTGATTTTAGACTTGTTCAAAAAAATCGGTGAGGACGAAGGATACCAAAGAGTGGAAACTTCAAATTCGAACGACGGGGTTCCACGCGCTGGGCAACGAGGAAACGAGGATCGTTTCCTGGGCCATGAAGCGATTCGTAAACGCGCGAAAAGCGATTCCACGATGGACGGGGATTCGGCGGATTTCTCGTTTTTTCTCGACGATCCTGAAGACGAGAATTTCCACGGAGAAGACGCTCCAGTGGATGGCGCGCATCCCCGTCGGCCCAGTCGCCGTTGGCCGCGTCCATCGGAAGCTGCTGCGAATTCAAGGACGCGACGGTTCCGGGCCGATCGACGCGAGGCGAGAGTCCTTGGAGCCGGGGAGCCTCCGCGCCGGGCCCTCGAAAGTGGGGCGGGATCGTCGCGAAGGCCAGAGGCATCGCGGCTCGGAGGGAGCCAAACCCGAACGACGCAAAATTCGGCTCCGGAAGATCGAAAACTTGCTTTGGACGAGCCGAGCGACGATCCCGAGTTTGGTTACGAGCGCGACGGTCCTCGACTGTTCTCGAGCGATCAATCGGGCGTCGAGGCGAGCGCGAGTTCCCCCGCGAGGCAATCGACCCGGCCGTCCGATCTTCCGGACACTCGAGCCGTTTCGATTGAACAAAGCAGCAGAAAGATCGGACAAGAGATCAGGATAAAAGGAAGAAATTTCAATCCAACTGATTCCGTAGTCGAAAACCCCGTAATTTTGCTGGAGACGCAGATACCGAGGTCCGTAAAATCGGTGAATTCGGGGGCGTTCGCGAAAGAAAATTCCGTCAGGTTTCTCAGCAATTATGAGACCGATGCCGATCCGGCCGCTGGCAGATCCTCGTTCAACTTGTTCCTGGTCGACGGAAAGCAGTCCGAACTGGAAGTCATGTCCGGGGGGCCTCGGACCCGGGGAACTTTGGTCTCGCCCCTGCTCAGGTACGACTTGAGAAAGCCCCAACAGGCTCCTCCAGACGTGGACGTCGACCGGGATTTATCCGCCGAAGAATCTCGCTCCTCGCTGCAAAATTCAACAACCCTCAGAAGGAAGCGCGACGCCGGAAGCTTTGAATTCGAAGCGAATCGCTGCAACGGTACGAACGCTAGTTTTCCAGTTTCCGGAGCGGAGGAGAAAGCTCTGCGGTCGAGTCGCAACGGCGATCGCAGCGACGGCGGGACAAGTTCGTCCAGGAAAAGATGGAGCCGCGGTCTCCGGATGGTAGATTGGTTGCAGGCGGCTCAGGAGTACCAGGAGCGTCTCCGCCAGATAAAGATCGCAGCGATTAAGACTTGGCTGGCCTCGCGAGAATCTCCATCGACGAATTTGTCGAATGTGAAGCTCTTCTCGCACGGAGAGCCGATGTATTTGGAGCGATACAAATCGACCAGTTTTCAAGAAGACTCGGAGGATTTCGGTGCGGAGAGCAGCCGCGACTATCCAACGGAATTGAGAGACTTTGACGTGAGCGAAGTTCTGAAGGAGCTTCGTGGGGATGGCGAGAGTGATTCGGAAGCGGAAATGAGCGGAAACGTTCCGGTGAGGTTGATTGAAGTTTCGAGCTTGTCGGGGCCGAAAAAATTCACGATCACGACCAACGGCAACTCGACAATCCGGATAGAAAATAATCCCGGGTTTCACAACGTTACGAGCTTCGAAGACGAATCGGCCGAGGGCTCGTCGAACGAAGAAATTTCCCTCGAAAGTCCAACCGTTTCGAGCGACTCTGATTACTTCGATCACATGTACGAGAGCTTTGGCACCGACGACGATGACGACGAAGACGACTTCGATTACGATGAACCGAACTCGGCGATGTCCGAGTGGCTGAGTCAAATGGATGTAATCGAAAAACCGGGGGAGGCCTGGAAGGAACGAGGGAAATCGAAGGGGGAGGCTGACTTGGAAGAACAGGAAGATTCTTCCGCTCGTTTCAAACGAGATTCCCCATTTCTCCTATTCAAAGTCAGAGGAAATTCGGAAAAGGACATTTTCGTATGGCCTTCCCGTTGGACGGACTTGGTCCATAGACATTTGAGATTCAACCGCACCGGAAACATCCCGCCAAGGATCACACAGAGGAGATCTTATTTGATACCGAGAAAAATCGATTCGAAATTCATTTCATCGAACTTTCAATCGCTCCCATAAATCCAAGAGAAGTGCGAGGATGGACGAGGGGATCTGTGCATGGTTGAAGAGGATGCAAATTTCTTTGGCAGCTAAACTGCATCGTCGACGAAATACGGTGAAGCTCCGACCGTAAGTTTCGACAAGTACGGAAATATTATTTCACCATCGAATATATATTCAGAAAAACAGTTTTTACTTTCAACATTGACTCGAAGGAAATGAACAAATTCTAGTTAAAAATCGAACCAAATAATTGAAACGACACTGCAGACAAGGAACGAACCGAATGCTTCCAAGTTCCACTTATTTAAGGTAGTTCATGCACGAAACGATTTCAAACGTGCTTAAATATAAAGAAAAATACAAAAAAATACACAAAGTATAGAGACTATGCGTAAAAAATCGTTTATCTTTCCATATAACGAATGAAAACTTCTCGCAAAGTTTATGAAAAAGTGCACAACCACAATGAAGTGTGTAACGAAGGTCTGGGAAAAAATTCGAGACGATTGTCTTATCATAAAGATACATTACACGTTAAAGATTGAACGAATATTTAAGCATTTTGTGTCTTTTTGGCTTGGCCCATTGCTGTCATAGTCTTCTTTTTATTAAAACTTTTTCCATGCTCCATTTCCCTTTGTGTTTTCCCTTTGCGCTCTGTAAAGCGATTTTTTACATAAAAAATTATAGTATTTTAGCCAGGGACGAATGAAATTTTGGGTTCAGTCAGCGACGTATCCTCGATTAATTAATGGCTCGTAATTTCACTCACCAAAAGATAATTTGAAAAAATCTATTTACAATTTCGAATTAATAACTCTTACAAGAATTTGAGTGAAAATATCCTTAATTAGGAAGTAAAAATCGACCCAATTGAGACACCCATAAAATACGATTCTTCGGGCACAATCTACCTGAATCCCACTTTTAACTTTTTCTCGATCGTAAAGATACGACTGCAGAGCAGCATGGACACTATTTCGTAGCTCCCAGTGAAGCACCCTCGTACCCACGACTCTGAATAAAAGAACATCCTCATGACGAACGAATGAGTATCGAAAAATATAATCCACAAGCGTATATCTATGAATTATAAAAAATATTGGAAAAGTGGATTAGTAGGACGAGAAAAGCCAAGTCCCGAAATGTAGTGACGAAGCACAGAGTCCACTCAACGAAATAAAAAAATCTACAAATACACAAGTATGTACAACAGCCGAAAGAAATAGTATGTAGTCGCGTGTTTGGCAAAAAGAATGAAACGCGAAAAAAAGTTGGTTCGCGAGTCGAAAGTACAGCAGAGCGTTGTGTAACAGGTGGTTAACTGCTATAAAGCTACGTGGGTGCTGTGGACGTGGGATGAAAAGAGGGTGAGAGAGAACGACAGAGCGAGTGCCGGGGGGGCGAGGAGAAGGATGGAAGAAGAGAACGTGCGCGAGGGAGATGGACGAGTAAAGGGGTTGAGGAAGCGTGGAATGGTGTTGGGAATAAGAGAGAGGGAAAGGAGCGACCGTTCGGCTACGAGGGAGAATATATCGGCGTCTCTCGCGACTTCCGCGTCGTTACATCGTGAGCATCTTTTTTGAGATACACTTCTACAATGGGGATGCAGCTCTGAGGGAAAAATCAAATACTCTATTCGAAGGTTTACTTGAATTTGAAAGGTGCAAGTTTCTGGGGTTTAGTTTTTCTTTCTTCAAATCCTTTTTTGGAAACCAAATTTTTATCTCGTCGGTCCGTAGCTTCTGATAAAATTTGGATTTTTTATCGTGATTAGAAAAGCTTCTTCGCGTGCATGGGACTCGAATTTTCCGAGTTTTTTTCGCACCTTCGGATTGCAGGATGGGGGGCTGAGGCTGAAAGGGGCAAACGAAAGCTGCAAAGTGTCCGGAACTGTTGGGACATTCCCCGTGCAAAAGCCAGTCCGCATTCACAATTTTTGATCCGGAAATTAGCTGGAAAAACAAACTTGGAATTTCCCGGCGCCGTTGCTACGCTATTGGCCGAAAATCGGATTTCTAACGCCCCCGGTGCTCGAACCGGAGGCAAACGAAAGTTGGCACCTGCGTGCCGACTGGAGAGGTTTCAACCCGAATCCCGCCTCCCCCCGGACCCTTGTAATTGACCGGCGAAAAATGCCAGTCGGAGATCGACGTGCCTTCGGCCAAACCGAGCCCGAAGCTTCAACAACGATGCCAATTATTTCGACGATAAAACGCGCGTGGCATTCCTCCATCAATTAAAATCGTTCCGAAGCCTTCCTAGCGCCGCGACCTCCCTTTTTTCACGATCGCATCATTCCTCCGCTGTATTTGCCTGATTTACATGGATGACATTGCACGTTACAAGATTCCATCGGATTCGGACTCACCCGAAGTGCATCAAGGTGCCTTGTATCCCGCGTCGTCACCGGGATCCGTGTAATTTCGTCAATATCGCGTCGATTTTTTCCTCCATTCCCTCCTCGATGTTGTTAATGACCGAGGGAGATGCGTCCCAAGGAGCTTCTCCGACGATTATACGCTCCATCGGCGAATCATTGCAAATGATCGTCATTAAGTAACCGCAGGCGAGAGCGGTGGATCGAGCCTTTCGGGAGAATTTGCGGAGCCTCCGGGCGTGGAACTTTTTCTACGGAAGAGCTGCGGCGATGCTGCACGACGAGGTCGCGAGTCTTGTTGAGCTCACAAATCAGCATCGATCAACGTTATTTATAAGCGAAAGCTTGTCAAATATTAATAAGCTCGATCGACGTAAAACGTATATTTTTCCAACTCGAACGATCACCGCTGAACAAAAACTGTTTAACATCATTTCAGGAGAATAATTACGATTCATATTCGACGAGATTGTTGCGCCCGAAATGCTTATTCTGTTGAACGTTCCATCGAGCCACGTTTGGCACTTTTCTTACTAATTCACTTCCAGCTTAAAGAGGGTGGATCACGATATCAAAATATAATGAGAATTTGATCAAATTTGGTGATAACATTTTTTGACATCAAGTTTACAAATACCATTTTTTTCACATTTTTTACCACATGCTTATCGAATAATTGAGCATTAAATCGAAGTTCTCGTGAACTTTAGTGTTCAATTACTCGAGAGCTATGTGGTAGAAAAATCTAAAAAAAATTATATTGTCTTATGTATTTTTAAAGAATACATTTACCAAATTTTATGAAATTCTTATAATTTTGAAATTCTCAATATTTTTAACATGGCTTAGCATGGCAACATTGTATCGTCGCGATCCACCCTCCTTAATTTATTTGTACACGGCGAGAATCAAACGGTAATATTTAGCGTGAAATTCACTGTTAAATTTACCGTGATTCATTTGAGTGCAGGGACAAGTTAATAAAGATTTCATTCCTGGAAGGCGATTGTAAAATTTCAAAGATTTTGGGGAATTTTCAGTTTTATTAAATTTTGCAGATAGGACGTCAAAATTTACTAAATACTCCGAAGAAGTTCCGACATGGGATAATAAATATTGTTTATATCACGCGGTGCGGAAATGTGTACGCGAAGCGTACGCAAAAGCGTAATACAAAATTTCGTATAACACGCGTACGAAAAACTTTTTCGTCCTAGTGTTATAATGTACTATTAATTTATGGGAGATTTCAATTTTTCTCTCATAATAATATCATGTGCAGCTCGTCACCGCACCGGCGTTACTGGACAGTAATTTTTCAAACGTAACCCGCCGTAGAGACCACAGTGTTGTAAATTTGCACCCACGAAAAAGAAAAAGAAGCAGATTTCAAAATTCTTTTCTCCAATTCCGCCATTTTTCTATGATAAAACTTGACTTCTCAATGTTTTAATGATTTTAATCGATTTCTAAGGAATCGTTACCCCCAAAAAGTCTCGTCGTGAGATTAATTTCATACATTTATAGATGAAATGAAAAGTTTTTTAAATTCCAAGTGGAAATTTGCACCAGTGTGGTAAGTGTGTGACCTCAAAGGGAGTGTCTCCGTGCAATTTAAAAAAAAATTCTTTCGGCCAAGTATTTTTTCGAAAATATTCCAACGCCTGAGCTTCGTTCGTAGCCATGCAGAAGTGTTGAGAGCGGGAGCATTTGAATCAACTTTACTCCAAACAATATCGACAAGTATTTTCGTTTCTCTTCATCTCGTGCAACGATGCTCCAATTTTAGTCCTAAGAAAAATGATACGACGAATTCATTATTTATATTGATCGTGCGGGCTTCCAAATCCCATTTGGAGGCTGCGTACTCTCATTCCGAAGAGCAGCGACGTTGACAAGAACGCCGCGACGAAGATACGTTATTCTTAACCAGAATCTCGTTGAGTTTTTGGTTTTTTTCTTCCCACACGCGTTCCCGACAGGAAGCCACTACTACTTCGATGTCAAACCTGCATATATACGCATACAAAATACAAGAACGAAGATAAAGATACGAAAAATACGGGCAGCGAAAAATCCGGTGAGACGCGGTAGGATCAAAGGAAGGAATAATCGTTTGATGCCGGGCTATAACGTACCTGGTCATGGAGAGGGTCCTGCCGAAAGAGAATTAGGGATCTGGCAACGGGCGCACGGGTACTCGGATCATCCACTGGCCGCACGATCACACGAGCCCCGTACCACGCGCTCGTTTTCATTCACGGGATATTCGTACGGTCTTCGAATCCATTGTACAATCAGCACATTTTCATTTGTATTATCATTGGCTCGGGAATATTGGACAACGAGAAAGTAGAGAAAGAATCGTCACGATTCCATGGTCGATTCTAGCGGGGACGAGAATCATCGCGTTTTTTAAAGCTGGAAAAAGAAATTCGTTCATTGAACCCGTGAGACGACACTTCAAAATGCTTTTCTTCAATTTGGTCATTTTTTTATGATAAAATTTGATTTTTCAATTTTTTAAATGATCGTAATTGATTACTAAAAAATAATGCAAATTTCAATTTTCAGCATTTTTTTTGTATACAAGGAAATAATGTATTTTCTCTACCTTCTTTTACGAACTTTAATTTATCTCTTTGTTTAAATCCATAAAAAAAAACTGAATGACGAGCCATCAGAAAAAACAGTTTGCAACTTTCAATTTTCATCGTTTTTCTATTTACATTGAACTTAAATAATTCAGACAACTTTACTGGAAAGTATAGAGCAAGTACAGACTTGTACACAATATCTTACAAAATTTCCAAAAATTCAAGCGGTTAGACGATTTTTTAAAAAACTCATATTTTCGTAAAATTCAAAATTTCGTAAAATTTAAACCGCTCAACCGATATTCCCCAAATTCAATACCAACCTTCCTATTATCATAGTCTATTTATAAAAAAAAAAATGATTAATAAATCTTAAAATTTTCGAAAGTTAAAGCGTCGACACCATTTTTATGAAAATTTCAAAACGTTGTCAGATTCGTAATTTTTTACAAATTCTGACAAAATTATCAGAGAATGAAGAGCTTGTATGGATTAACATCTGTGCAAAACGGTAGCCCTGTATCTCAAACTGTTTCTGCGGGGACAAGTTAACGAAAAGTATTATTTTGCAGTTCCTGTAAGGCACTGCAAAATTTTTAATATTTTACAGAATTTTCAGTTTTGTAACAATAAATATTGCAGATAGGACGCCAAAATTTACTAAATACTTTGCTAAATGTTTCTAATTCGAACAATAAATATTATTTAATTTATTGGAAAATTCATTTCGGGTCTGGGACAAAATATTCCGGTTAAAATATCCTGAGACACGTCCTCTATAATATTGTTTAATGATTATTTGTTTTTTCATTGTATTTATACCAGGCAGAACACACACACACACACACACACACACACACACACACACACACACACACACACACACACACACACACACACACACACACACACACACACACACACACACACACACACACACACACACACACACACACACACACACACACACACACACACACACACGATGTTTTGGACCATTTTGAGCACATTAACATTGAAAACTGGAAAACAAAATGTTTCATCGTCACAAAGCTTTCTATTATGAGGAAGCAAAAATAGAAGGATGTTCACAAACCTGTATTTTTTTCCAAGCATAACGAACGAGAGCAAAAGTGTTGAGGCATTGTGTCAAAAGGACGAAAGGATCTGAGTGATCGCCAGTTTTTGGAAGGTGTGAGAAACAAGAGAGAGAAAGAGCGAGGGAGAGAGAGAGAGAGAGAGAGAGAGTGAGGGGGGGGGATGATCCTCACCTGCCATAATCAGAGTAAATTGGACCCCCGGCGCTCGTTCTACGTGGTTCGATATAACGCGGCCACGGTGTCGGGATACGCCCCGAGCGCCCTGTGATCTTTAACGCTAATCAGGGTGAGCGGAGTGTGAGGTTCGGAAGAGAAGGAAAGAGAGAGAGAGAGAGAGAGAGAGAGAGAGAGAGAGAGAGAGAGAGAGAGAGAGAGAGCGAGAGAGAGAGAGAGAGAGGAAACTCTGTGCTCCTGTCGCAAGAACGCGTTTCGTTTTCTGTCTCACAGCGACGATTACTACGCTTGAAAAGATACAACGCAGGTGCGGCGAGTTACGACAGCGCGTTGTATACATTCGAATGTTTTTTTTCTGCCGCGGGGGAGCTGTAAAATTCACCTGCAACGTCTTCCCCCTGAGCAGCCACGGTTTTGGCGATTAATGATCGTTAACAAGAGAACAAAAAACCTCGAAATTACAGATCGAAAGAACGAACCTGCTCTCAAGGAATTCACAAAATTCAGTATCACTGAATTTGACCGGTTAAGGCAGTATCACTAAGTTTGTTACGAGATGAAAAAAAAAAAATTGTTAGTATAAATCGTGGAAGTTGAGATACGAGAATAAAAGAGAAAAGAGCTTCGATCAAACGCGGTTAATTTTACGAGTAAACGAGCTTTTTTTTAAATCGATGACATCCAATTCACGATGAAGTTGGTCTCCATTAGTGTTTCAGTTTCACTAATTTTTCTGTTTGGTATATACGGTACGTAATGACAGATATTTTTTTTTACGTCCTTGATGAGATCAAATAAAATGATCATTGTGTTGACACCAGTTGTACCGTCATAAACTTTTGCGTTGTCAGTTAAGGCAGCAGTTCAGTATCACTAATTTGACCGGTTTTGACCGGTTAAATACACTTGCAGCGGGCGGAAAAATGTGATTTTCTTCATGTTTTTTCGACAAGAAAATAAATGTTTAGTGAAAAACTGTGAACGACTTCATTAGTACGTGTGTTCGTGTACTTGTGCAATTTTTTTCATAAAAAAATTTCTCATGGCGCAACTCCAGTTGCGTTCCAGTAGCACCTTTTTTTAAGCATCAGTCGCGGCGGACGTGATAACTAAAAAATTAATTCGATCCATACGAAATTTATCGCACTTATTCATTATAATAATAGCTTGGGCCTGGACGAAGGATTTGTGAAAATTTTGATTTGAAAAAAATGGCGACAGTTTTAACGAAAAATTCATTTTTTGAGGTGCTAAATTTTCGGTTTTTTGTTACAATTTTTTTTTCAACGAAATACGAAATCCTTCGTCCAGACCCCAAGCTATTATTATGATAAATAAGTGGTATAAATTTCGTGTACATCGGACAAATAGTTTTTTAGTAATCGTGTCAACCGCGAAGGTATTTAAAAAAAAAGACAATTCTGAGATAACCGCGTTAAAGATTCAAGAATCTAATGCTCCGATCTTTACGAAATTTCGTGAAGTTTCTTCAGACATTGTACTTGAATATCTAATGTAAAAATTTTCAATTTTTCCTCCCTTCACAAGTGCGCCCTTGAAAATGTTTTCACGCCTGAAATAACGAAATTTATTGTGAGGCATTCGGAAAACTTCGCACTCCAGCTCGAAGGAAATTATCAGGTAAAATCCTGACCTGAGGAGAAAACAGTCTCTCGACATCTTCCAGGAAAACCAGGAAAAGGCGATTCCGAAATCCCCATAAAATTAACTGAAATCCAAACGGTTTGCGATCTCACCCCACTTTAAGGAAGTTGAGGCTGTACAGTCATTTTTTTTACCCAAAAGTTATGACCTGTACCTTTCAAAAGTTAGGCCAGTTTACAGTTTGGCAATGTTGCATACACTTTAAAGAAAAGTTGGGGAAAAAAAGACGAAAAACTGGTGAAAGCTCAATCGAAAACACGAACGGTGACGATCCTAGCCGCAAAAAACTGCACGGGAAACAGATTATTATTAATATAATCTCAAAAAATAATAAATAAATAAATCTGAAAAAAATTGACATTGTTCGGCAAGCCTTGCTCATGTTGCCCAAAAAATTTCATATTTTTAGCATCATTTTTAACGGAGATATCACTGAATGTGTTTTGACTTCCATAAGATTACATGTTATTTGGCCCAAATTGTTATTGATTTTTCTCAGCAACAACGCTCCTAAACTGTCTGAAAATTTAACTGATTTTTTTTTACACTTCACTTTATAAGATGCAATCGGTTTAAAAGCGATGACATCATTTTCATTCTAATGCCTCAACTTCCTTAATCCAATTCATTAGAATTTTTCTACACGATTGTTGCCAGAATTTTGAGTTATTCCCACCACTCTAGCGGGGCTTCGAATTTTCGTTTGAAAAAAGACCACCGCGAACGGTTCGTCGTTCGAGTGTCGACACGAAAATATCAAGAGACTCGGTACAGTCTCGGATGCGAATGAATACACTGATATGTAAGCCAAGAGCGATTACGTAGGCGGGGAATGAAGGAAGCGAAGCTGAAATCAGAGGCGAGAGGAAAGCCGTCGAGTGAAACTCTCCCGTGGCGGCGATAGAGAAACGAGTGTGAAAGGGAAAATGTAGAGTTGGGAGCGAAGAGGGAGGGTGAGTTTTGCACCCTTTCGGGATAGCGACGTTCAGCGCCGTCTAGAAAATTTCCTTCTCCTGCTCAGCGACGCTTACCCTCGCGCAGAAACACACAAACAAGTGCACACAAACACAAAACCATTTCAGGCTGAGTTAAGGGGAGGACGCATCAGTGGCACGATTTTCAATTCCACTTCAATTAATTGGGCTCTGCGTTATAGTACGGGCAGACGAGACGCGATGAGCGAGCCCAGAAAGACGCAGGCGGAACGACGCTTCTGCAGAAGGCACCAGGGGCAACTCCGCACAGAGCCCGGAAAACCCCTCAAACCGAGACGCAGAAGTAGTTCTCGCGCTCGACGCTCGCTCAAGTTAATTATGGAGTAAGAAGCAATTCTGAATTATATTGCCCTCGGAAATAGTATTCGTTCCGGCGTGACCCTCTCTGTCCTGGCCCACTACTCCTCTCTATCGTCGCTCCTAACTTTTTTCTCCGACACCCCGCCGACGTCACACGACGATGTCGTTCACAGTTGACTTATGACTTCGCACTTGGGGAGAGAAAATCCTCGAGCCAAAAGCACTTTCAACTAAAAATCAGCTCCACCCTCGCTATCCTCATTGGACTTTTCCGTCGGAGGGAATTTACGAAGACAGGAATTCGGACGATCCGAAAAGTCGAGACGGGCTGCAGTAGTTTTGCCCGAATTTTGAAAGCCGGCTTCATCCTCGACAGCAATTGAGGTATTCCTTTCGCATGGGCGTATTTTTCGGTGGCGCAAATTGGGGCACTCGAAAGCGTTCCGCAACCCTTTATTTTTATCGTCGATTCCTTGAATTTTTTTCTATCCCCGAGACAGTTTGTATCGGGGAAGCTTTCGTATAAATTTTACGATTTTTCAAGTTTCGATTCTTTATTAAGGGGGTCCTCTAGTTTCTCGGGTCGAAAAAATCGATTTTTATTTTATTTTTTTCGTAAATCACATCTACAACATGTGTAGAAAATGTGTGCCAAAGGCCTATTGTATGGTCCAGGCATAGCAGATTGACGGTGAGTTGAAATTTTTAGTATAAATCACATGCGCGAACTTTCAAACGCGTTTTTCTCGAAAGACCATTTTTCGAAACGGTGAGCACGATATTTCAGTAACTACTGCACCGATCTTGTTCAAATTTGTACAGCATCTTCAATACGTTATAAGCCAGCGATTGAACTAGGATTATCACGATTGCTTCGATAGTTTTTTTTTTACGAGCGAAAAACTTGAGAAAAAATGAGTAAAAAATAGAATGTAATTTTCAAAAGTGTATAAAAAAGTCAATTTTTGTAATTCACAATTCACTCTAGTTCAATCGCTAGTCTTAAATATGAAGATTAAAATGCCGCTTGGTTTTTTTATTGCAGATAAGCAGAACAGCCGTAATTCTGGTCACCGTCAAGCACCTCTTTTACGTGATGTCTTCCTGTCGGCAGCTATAACTTTTATTCTACTGTATATTTTGATTTCAAAAAATTTGAAAAGCTTATTCAAATGTTAATAAAGATTATGCAAAAACAATGAGATTGATTGTTTCGATGGTTTGCGCGTAAAAAATGATTGAAAAAGCCGTAAAAAAACAGCCGAGAAATTAGAGGACCCCCTTAAATGTTCGATAACCTGACCTGGAATTTCGCGAATTTATTCGCACGCACTTTTACTTTACTGTTACTTAAAATCAGTTGTTTGCAGAATATTCGAGTTCGTGAAAGGAATACCTGCTTTTTGTTTCAGGAACGAATTGCTTTGCTCGCGATCCAAGAAACTTATTCGTCCCCGTCGGTGTTCTCGCTCCAAGGGATTTTCGCTTCTCATTTTCATCATCTTCAACGCTCCCTCAGGTTTGATAAACTGATAAAGTCATATCTGTGAGTGCATCTCCCAACGGAATGGTGCTAAAACACGCCGATAATAAGACCGAGTGCAATAACAATTTTGATGCTAACGTGGCCAGCCGAACGATCCAGAAATCTTAGAATGGCCCCCACCCTCCCCACACTGCTTCTCCTCATGAGCCCTATAATAATAGATATTAAGGATCATGAGAGGGAGGCAAATGCGAACATATTACACGTGCGGCTGCTTCCGATGCACCTCTCAATTCTGCCCCATCAACGATCTTCCATTTATATAGCTATAGCTACGTGGGACGCTGGATTACTCTCGATGTACGCGCCTTTGTATGGAACCTTCTGTTCCAAACTTCGCAAGCCACAGTTCCAATAACTTTTTCGATAAATCCTCAGAAAATTGTGACGCGTGACAAAAATACGTTCTACGGAACGTAGAAAATCGGTTTTGCAGTTTCGAATTTTCGATTACTCGGAATTACGACGAATTTGTAAATTTCTGACAGCCGATGATCAGGTTGGTGGTTACTGGAATGTATTTGACTCTGAAATGGGTCGGTCGACATTTCAGGTCGAACGATTCCCTATTTTTATGATAAGATTATCAGCGAAAACTGATGGAAGAGCGACTGAAATATACGCGGCATAAAAAACATCGGAATCGATAGAATTTCGGTCCTTTTTGCGTCGAATGTTTTTTGGGGAATATCGTAAAGGCACTTTTTCACGTGCTTTTATCCTTTTCCCCGAATTTTAGTAGCGCGAGGGGTTTTTCTTTCGCAAATCTGGGGAACGTTACGCGAAGCGACTTGACAAAAAGTTTGAAGAAAAAACATGAATTGCAGCTGCTTGGAATTGCTATCAAGGGATGCGTCGGTGTCTCGAGCTTGTGGGAGGAAGGGTAAGGAATTTCAAATTTATAATGCACGAAAAGTCGAGTCCTCTTATGCCCGCTGATACAGCTTATGAATTCTTGAATTTTGCCTACGCGAGTAGACAAAGTGCATTTAGCGAATGTGTGGAAAACTTGAAGACTTCGGAAGCGCCCACGAAAGTTCAAAAACTTGGGGAAATATGCGAAATGCCGAAATCTTGAGAACGAGCAATTCATGAGAAAAAAATTAACGAAAAAAAATAATCAATATTGATTATCTTCAAGGAATGTCCAATGAGCTTGAGGCAGTTCACGCACGAAACGATTTTCTTAAGAAAGTCGCGAAATTTACACAGAGTTCAAATGGCCAGTCGACTGACACGAATATCAAAGTTTAAAGGGTTCTTCTTATTGGTTGTTCAGATAAAAGTGCTTAAATATGAAGAAAAATACACAGGGGAAAAAATTCGAGACGATTGTCTTACTAGTAATAAAAATATATTACGTCAAAGATTGAACGAAATTGGTGAAACGAACACTCGTAACCACAGATTTGCTTGTTTCGGCGTTTTGTTTCTTCTTGGCTTCGGCCATTCCCGTCATTTTCCCTTTGCGTTTTCAAAAGCGATTTTTTACATAAAAACTATAATATTTTAGCCAGGGGTGAATGAAATTTTGGGTTCAGTCAGTGATGGATCCTCGATTAAATAATGGCTAGTAATTTCATTCACCAAAAGACAACTTGCAAAAATGTATTTACAATTTCTAATTAATAACTCTGACATTAATTTAGAGTGACAATATCTTTAATTAGGAAGTAAAAATCGACCCAATTTAGACACCCGTAAAATACGATTCTACGAGCATGATCTACCTTAAGCATGATCTATCCATTGCACTTAAAACACGCTGAACGTGATTTTCTTGAGTCTTTTTTTAACCAAAATGAGAACGAAAAAACTGTTATCTGAGACCCATTTAAAATTTTTATTGTTTTGAGTGCTGGACGTAAAAGCTACTTTTTTTTGCCAATTCATGCTCATTTTGTTTCTTAATAATAAAGGGTAGAAAGAGTGGAATAATGTACACAAAAAAGTGGTGGTGGAAGGGAGAAGGAAAAGAGTGAGAGAGGGAAAAGGAGCGAGAGAGAAAGTAAGCATGGCAGGTCGACACGTAGAGGATATTTGACGGACGTGCACCGCCCCGAGGGGAGCCCGATGGCCCTATCAATTTTCGCCGGTCTATAATTTGCTGCTTTCAGGTGCCAGACCGTCCGATATTTAGGTTGTAACGAGAAGCAATATATAAAACGAAAAGAGATGTAGATAGGAAGAGAGATGAAAAGCTGAGGCTCTACGTGCTCTGATTATTCGGTATTTCTGCGAGATACTCTGGCCAATCTGAACACATTTCGAACAGCTTGCTCGTCAATAAGTAACAATCGAGAGGGCCTGAAGAAACCTCAAGAAGAAAATCCCTGAAAAATTCTCGAAAAAAATCTATTTAAAGTAGTTCGGCCGTTCTATGACTAGTTTGCAACTGCTTTATGTTGATTTAATTTGAGTCTAAATGATTGGTAAAATTAATAAACATTTACATTGAGAATATTTTTATCACGAGAATGCAATAAAATGCTTTAAAAATATCATAAAAGATCAAATTTAGACTTCAATTTGACTAATTAATTATTGAGTTCGACACTTTAAATACACATAATCTAGGGAACATTTTTATTGTACGAAAGAAAGTTTATATCGTTCTAATAGCTGCGAGAAAAAAGAATGAACAATTCGTTACAAAAAATGAAGCTACTAGATGAATGAAGGCACGCGAGTCAGTCTCAAAAATAAATTTAATGAAATCCCCGCGATTCCCGAATTTGCCCAAAGTTCAATCAGCACTCCAACGTAATGACTGACATGCGCTTTCGACGCGTCAAAAACTAAAGTTTTATCATGTTTTCTTTCTTAAGGTTGATGGGTGACGGCTACGTGATTTTTGCAGCAACTATATTTTTCGAAAATTTCAAAAGACGAAACTTGCTTGAAAACAATAATTTGATTATTTTAGAAATATAATTGGTAAAGAACCAACATTTTTATACAATTTTATTATTAAATAAACGTTTCAAGAGTTCATTTTGGCTAGCGTGGTGCAGCAGCTGCCGCTGCTGTTGATGTCACGCTGTCACTTTTGTTTACAAATTTTATAGGTTATGAAGTGAGTTTACTGCCCAAAGCAGTATTGCAGTGGAGGAAAATGAAAAAATGAACGATCAAAAAGTTTACCGGGATAAAAATCGTCCTTTTGTAAAAATTTACAAAAAAACGTGGCGAAGCTAACGAACGACAAAATATGACCGAAAGGTCGAACTGACGTCACATGCGAACGTATATTGAATGCAGCGTTGTCAAACGTTACTGATCCATTTGTCGTGTAATCCGAATGATTTCTCATCAGATAGTTTTTCATATTTCAGCCGATTTTCAACGGTAAGGTTAAAAAACTAAAATACTCGTGTATTCTTGAATATCCACGAAATACAACGATCGATTTTTTTTGCGAAATCTCGGATCTGGATATAACTAACGAAAAAATTCAATAACTTTTGATGTGTGTACGGTTTTCATATGCCGGAGTGATAAGTATCAGAGAAAAGTCGATATTCAATAATTAATTTGCTGCTAAACTACACGGTAACTAGCGTCTAAATTTTGCAAATCTATCCAGTACGTATTCATTTTTCCCTACCAAAAATATCATCGCGTAATCTTGGATAACGAATATTCATCCATCTACCTTAAAAGCCCCGTAAGGTAATGTTTTGTTTTAAAGAAACCGAATCTGTGATAAATTTTCTTCACGATATAAACTTTTCCGAAGCTTGGACACCGTGCAATTTTTCACAATTAATATTATTGTGAGTTTTGCCATAAGGTACCGAGTCAAAAACTCAAAATTGTAAATGAAAAAATTCAAAATTTTGCCCCGTAAGAGGCCTCGGAACTGTGCTTATCTTTATCAGTGGACCTTAAACTATTATTTACCGAAAAAAAGTGAACCTTAACCGGACTTTATTGAACGGCCGAACTGCTTTAATCAAGTTTTTCACAGAAAAAATTGTGAAGAATCAAAAACCCAGAGAATTGCTCACAGCAGGTCAACTCGCCACGAATAAATTCTGAAATGAAGGTGAGTCAACAAGAGACTAAAAATTTCTGAACAATCGAATGTTTGATCAACTCACTCAGGAGGTTCCTTTTGAAATGTAAAGTCAAAATCTTCCTCATTCGTTCTTCCCTAGCATATTTCTAACGTCACTTTATTTCCTCGAATACACGAAGCTTGAAAACCAGATTTTTTAAAATGTTCGAGTGCATAGATCGGCCGTCGATTCGTTGAACTTGCTACTCAGTAATTTGAACTCTTAATTTCACTTTTCAAAAAAATGTTCACAGATTGGGCAAAAATAGATTTTAAGTAACAGTTCAGTGAGCATTCAGTTTTAATAATAACTTCAAATCTCGTTCTTCACGTATTATTAAAAATATTTTTACCCGCCCCCCCCCCCCCCCCCCTGCCGAAATTTACTTCATTCAGAGATAACATGGTAGACATAGCTGTCAATGTACTTGTCCCGAAACTCTACCGAGTCTCTCGCCTTATTATTTCACTCACAGTAGTCGAAACCGGCTTTGGTCAGACGCCTAAAGTTGTTTCTTGAGGTTCGATTGTTCGACGAAACTGAGGTAAAATCAAAAAGCTTTCAAAATTCTATTGCAAAACCTACCACCAGATGACGTCGTTAAGGTAGTTCGATAAGTGCCGTATAAAAAATAGGGTGCAATCCCCTTCCTGTGTGAATATTATTTGTTGTGATATTTTACTAAAATTTCATAATTGCTCGTGATTTTGGAATTTTTATCCGTATATACGTACACATACATACAAATGACCGCTCAGAAGCGCGTGAATCGTGGCAATGGTACACGGGCAGCAGTCTGAGACGAGCGCAGCGTCTCAGAATCCTTGAAATTCTCCCACTCAAATTCTCGTACGATTTTTATTAAAATAATATTTTTCTCAAAAACTGGACGGTGAATCATGTTTTTTTAAATAATTTTTTTTCAGATAGTACTCTAACATATAAATAAACAATAACAAATCTAACAATAAATTTGTTTCAAAATTTTTGTAAGAAATTTGGTTTTGCTACTGAACAGCCTTAAAGCGTGAATTTTGTACAGAACATAACGAATTGTCACGACGTGAAGTTCAAAAGTGAAGAGAAATCGCCAATCTTGAGACTCGATACGTTCCAAATTTTCTTCTCAGTTTTTTTTTAATACTCGGCTTTGTTTTGTTCTAAACATCTCCAATCAAAATTTCATCATTCGGTTCTGATGAAATAATCATTTCAGAAAAAATCGTGGTGGCTGATTTTTCACAAATGACAAGCATTGTCGAGTAGCTCAGCAAAGAAAATTAGCGAAAGAACTTCGGAGATTTATCCGCACTGTACTCTCTAGATACCTGAATTTGTGTATACAAATGCACGTGGAAGTGGCCAGGTCGTGTGGAAATCGGCGATCGGTTTCCAGGCCACACATCCTTAACGAGGGTTCGTTATTCTCGAGAGCGAGAGAGAGGGAAGCGAACGTATAGTGGCAAAAAATCGATGAGGCGGCAAAAATTGCATCAACGAGCGAAAATGCTGATGGCGTGCGGAGTAGAAGAAAGAGAAAAATACAAACGAGGCTGCTGGGGTTGCGGACAGATCCGATAAACGCGTGGTGATAATTACGAGGAAAAGTGGTTATCGATGTCGTCCGTTCTACGTCTCATTTGATGAAAATTTCGATCAACGAATTTCATTTATCGAGGGGGATTTTGGAATTGAGTCGAGCAGGAAAATTATTCTTCGTTTTCAGGGTCGAAAGTTTCAGGTAAAAAAATTTTGTAAACAAACAATGTTCATTTGATTTTTCTTCAAACTGTGCCTTCTCTTTTTCAATTTGACCTTCGAAATTTTTCGTTGAAACAACCCCAAATGAAGCCTTACATGAGCTGCCTCAGGTGGAAGTCGAAGGGGAAAAAAACTCTGGAAAATGATCGAGGAAAAAATTGAAGAATAAAAATACTCGTATCTCGTACGGTTCAATATATTCGCAATTATGTCGGACTGCGTAACTAAGTACATTGAATGAGGAATCGGATCCCAAAGATATTTTAGCATTATATTTCGGTAATTAGGTTTCGACGAATCGTAGGTCACTAAATTCCAGACCGTTATCAACACAATCAGAGACTCAAGCACACCACTCGCATATATACTTTCTCACTTTCTTTCTCTCTTCATTGTTGTACGATTACAAAACTGGAGGAATACGTAATCGATTGTTCGGACGAAACACATACTCAAACAGAATTCCAAGATGATCATCACCTTGAAGTAAAACACTTTCAATAAAATTAACGAAAAAAAAAAAAAAATTAATTTTCGACAGGATGCATGAAGAAAACGAAAGAGAAATAAATTATTTCTTTTTGATCAATGTTCCATTATTTTTTTTTGTCAAAATGTGTTATTATCGATCTCATCATTCAATCGTTGGTCATTTTTCTCGCACTCATTCGAACATTCATTTTATACCTAGATAACATCAAAATAAATCTATGCTCTTCGTTAATATACATAGCAATAGTTTTTGTATTTCATTCTCATCCTCGAGGTGAGATAAATATTTACAAATGCGTGTGTGCGCGCGCGCGCGCGCGCGTGTGTGTGTGTGTGTGTGTGTGTGAGGGAATAAGATCGCAAGAGTTGCAGGCTCTTCGAACGCCTCAACTTCCTAGACGAGTCAACAAAAAGAGGAAAACTTGTTATATATTTGGAGCATGCGTACTTCTGCACTACTACGCCCTCTTACAATCTCTCATCATGTACATATAGACACGGCGACAATAATTTTTCGCATTATAATAATAAATTTCTATCTGTTATCACGAAAATCGTACGTTTCAAGGGGGTTTAGAGTAGTCGCTTTTTTCATTGTATTTCGACGCCATAGGAAACGTAAAACACCCAAAACAATGGAGCGCGTATAGGGAAAACACACCAAGATAAAAAGCGTGTTGGCTCCAACACAGTTCGCTTCGCTCTCGGGTGCGTTTCGTCAGTCTCATAAACAGTGTACAATTTCAATTTGATCGGTTCCGCATTGAAGTTGATCGAAGCTTATCGGTAGGTGGAATAGGAGGCGAAATAAATCGAGGCAATTTTACCAAGGTCTCCACATGCCCTCTTCATCTTTGACCGGCTGTGGCTGGCACACGGGCGAGGGTGATGAGATTCTCACTAATTCGCAGCCCGCTTGACTAGAAGGTCTTGCATCCTCATCCTCGTCTTCCTGTATCATCGAAATTTCCGTGTGTTCCGTCATTGGTAGCTGCTGCTGCTGCTGATGCTGTTGCTGCTGTTGATGTTGCTGCTGCTGCTGCTGCTGCTGCTGCAACTGATGTTGTTGCTGGATGTGATGCAAGGGCGCTTGCTCGAGGTGATGCTGAGCTGGAATGACGTTAGGATTTTCATTCCCGAGAGTTCTCGTGACCTGGAGCTTTTTCGAGGTCGTGAAATCAAGGGGCTGCTCGGGTTGCTCGATTCTGGGACTCTTGGAGGACTTGGAACCGTCCTGGGACCAATCTTGGCCGATTTCAGGCTCGTGTGGCCTCTTGGCGAGCTTGTCCGTTGCCTTGAGGAGAGACATGTTGGTCGCTGCCCAGATAGCCGTTGGTGGATTCGGGCCGATGCTTATGCCGTTGGCAGCGGCTGCCGCTGCCAATTGCACGTAATGACTAGGGAGGAGAAAGACGACCTGGCCGTCGGGCAATCGAGATGGTATGACTTGCACGACCGATAGCATGTTCGGGTTCTGACTGGAAGTTGAGGCCTGCTCGAGGCTCATTACCGTTGGATTGTGCGGATCTAGAACCCCAGGATTGACCTGACTGAACGCCGAGTTTGGCCGACTACTGTTGTTGTTCTCGTCGCCCGCGGTCGTACTACTGTCCGGACGTGCCGTTTCCATTTCCGGCATTTCGGACTTAATTATTGCCGGATTCAAGGCCGTGCTACAATGCGGCGCCGGGGTCACGTGATGCTCCAATGGCGATGGACTCGTCGCACCGGTAACGCGCTCGTTCACGCTGCCCGGACTACTCCCGAGACCACTGTCCGGCCTCGAACCCAAATCCAAATCAAGCTCCGAAACGCAACTGTCCAGATGGCGCAACAACCTTTGCTTCACCGCCGGATCCATCGGCGACGTATTCCCAGTTATTATGTCTGGAGCATCGAGGTAACGGCTTACCTGCAACAAATTATTCAATGTCGATTAAGAAACAGGCTCGTCTTTCCACAAATTTTAAAAAGTCGATTTTTTTCATTTCCATAACTTGTTTAGATCATTATTGGGGATTGTTGGAAACGAAAAATTACTCTATTTTTATGACGCTCAAGTTTGCAACGTTCGAGTCCAACGAAATGATCTAAAAAACACTCCAATCATTCCAGTCATTCTCCAATTTCGTTCCCTGTCGAATTTCCAATTCGTAGCTTTTCAACCTGCACTCATACTTCGCGAAATAAAAAGTCGTCCATTTTTTACTGGAATCCTTATGACGAGCGGTGGGAAATTCGGAGAAAGGGAATGACTGAAACTTTTCTACATGCCTCATTATAATAGTCACTCATAAATGTACGTACGACGAGTTTATTGAAAAATTACATAAATTTCGAAAGCTCAGTTTCAAATATTATTATTATACACAGTATGTGTTGATGGTAGTTGATAGAAGAACAGAAAACAGGCCCTAAAAGAATGCAATTTTCCTCACGAAAATGTCACCGTGACGAGATCACCGACTTAGAGAAATTCCGCCTCTAAATTTTCACTGAAAAAAAAGTTATTCGAAAACTTGGAAAATTGGGAACAATCTGCTCACGAGAATGTGGCAACCGCAACTGTCTCCAATCGTTCTTAGTATTTCCTGTCAACAATTTTTCCTGGAATCGTTTCGACTCACCAAAATATTTAAAACAGAGACTAACTATCGGCAAAAACGTTTTTTTCAGGTTCTAGTTTTTCGATAATTAATCGTCTTATTTTTTTCGGTTTAAATTTAAAAAATCAGGTCATTGGTCAATTTTATTTGTCAGAGATACCAAAATACGCGTGAGCCCGGGTCCTCCAAGCGATTTTTCTCGATCATGGCCGACCCTCATCATCAACGAGTTTCTCTACGACTGCTGTACTGCTAGTGGACGAAATAATACGCGTATAATGTCTATTTGCATGTGTGTAGGAGCGTCGAGCCTCTCTCCCATTTACGGTTGAACACGTATCGATAACGAGCCGCGAAATGTCCGAGCGTTTTAGCGATTAATACGGAGCTCCACTACTCTCATCGACGCGTTCACGAGGATCGTTCAAACGAATTCTCGTTTCTCTTCAGCTCCTCGCCGAATATACATTCATGCTTTTCGTGCTGTACGATCAACTTTACACGTGTACACGAGAACCGAATGCATTGTTCGAGCAAGTATGACCCATAAAACAATAGAAACGTAAATTTGAGATTTATAGAAAAGCTCGTTATGCTTCTGCTCGACTGTTTATTTCAGATTGGTCTGCACCGGGCTCTTATTTCTATCAAATAAAGTGGGGAAAGAGGCTTCGTTATTTTGGACTTTGAGTGCTCATTATTTCAGCGAAATTCAGTTCGTCCAATATAATTTATAAATATAAAACGTTTTCAATATGTTTCATGATAATTCACAACCATAATTTCATTGCGTGTGAATGAAACTGTTCACCAGAGTATATGGAAATGAAGGAACGTTGCATAGGTGAAATTTGCATGAGATTAATCCTTCGTCACACGTGCAAGAGTTGCAAACACACCGCGACGCGTGTCCCGAGGAAATGCAACGATGCTTTTGAGCCTCGGCGCGCTGCCGAATCGTTTTCACTCACATTTTACGCGCGGTTTTGGGGTTCGAGCCTTCGGTAGAATTTGTGACAACGTCGAATCTGAATCCGTATGCACGATTCTGCACGCCCTTGCAGACAAACGGTACGTTTCTTGCCGCTAGTTCCATTGAAATTCTTACAAATTGTGAACTGGAAATACTGAAATTAAAATACCGGGATTGATCAATTGTCACGCGCCTATCAACCAGCACAGTTTTTTTTAAATGAAAACAGAAGTGACGGTAATGTGGGAAATTGTACTTTGGAATGATTTCGCCGCAATAATTTCGTGTAAACCGATATTTCGGGCTCTTCGAACGCACATTATTGTGATAAAATATTCAATTTTCTTTATATCGAGGAAGTTCACGCGAATCCAATGGAAATCGAAAATTCCAACTTTATAATTGTTGAAATTTGGAAATGTGCTAGAAATATACAGCGTGCATCTATTCCCGGAATTATTATAGGATCTACTGTCTAGTAGTCGAGAAAGCAATTCACGAAAATCACATTTTTTTAAGGGTTATACATAGGCTCTTATGCGGCAGCCACGCTCCTTGTGCGACGATTTGGATTTAATGGAATAAGATCCTCCCGATTTTAAAGAGTTAAAAAATAAAAAAAAAAGAAACATTATGTTTTTAGATATCAATGATGCTTTAAGAAACTCTTGTTACTGATGAAAGTCACTTGGGAATGGAAAAAGAAAAACACTTATTTGAGGTTAGCGAGTAATAACGACATAAAAGGTGGAAGGTTTGACAACACCATGAGCCAGGTGGTTTAAAATATAGATATACATACGCATATAAACAGAAAATAACTATTGTCACATTTCGCTTGACGATTTTACAACGAAAGTATTTTAACCGCCATCATTGTATTAAAAATTGATCAACCTCAACAAATAAGTTACACACAATTGAAATAATTGCGAGAATAAATTATAATCGTTTCTTTGATCACCAAAAAAGCAAAAAAAAAAGTCAGTTGCTATTTTAAATCACAAGTAACGCTTGATCTCTCTTCTTAAGGTAGTTCATGTACGAAACGATTTTCTTTTAAGAAAGTCTTGGAATTTACACAGAGTTTAAATAGGTAGTCGACTGACACGCATTTAGAATTTTAAAGGGTTTCTCTTATTGGGTATTTAGATGAACGTGCTTAAATATGAAGAAAAACAGTGTTATTAGGTCTATGCATAAAAAATTGTTCATCTTCCCATATAACGAATGAAAGCTTTTTACGAAGTTTATGAAAAAGTCCACAATAACAATGAAGTATTGGGAAAAAATTCGAGACAATTGTCTTACTAGTAATAAAGATATATTACGTTAAAGATTGAACGAAATTGGTGAAATGAATACTCGTAAGCTCACATTTGCTTATTTCGGCATTTTGTTTCTTCTTGGCTTTGGCCATTCCTGTCATAGCCTTCTGTCTTTTTATTAACAATTTTTTCTTGATGCATTTCCCCTTGCGCTTTCTAAAGCGATTTTTTACATAAAAACTATAGTATATTCGCCAGGGACGAATGAAATTTCGAGTTCAGTCTGTGATGGATCCTCGATTAATTAATGGCTTGTAATTTCATTCGCCAAAAGATAAGTTGAAAAAATGTATTTACAATTTCGAATTAATAACTCTGACATTAATTTAGAGCGATTATATCTTTAATTAGGAAGTAAAAATCGACCCAATTTAGACACCCATAAAATACGATCTTACGGGCATGATCTACCTTAAAACAATTGATTCACGTACCTCTCTGGAACAATCCTGATATCCGGCTTTGTACCTGGAGAGTCCAGGCTGCGTGAGTGATCTTTGACGCTGTAAGTGCCGTACTGTGAGTTCCAGTATGTCGGCTTTTTCCAATTTACTGTGCTTGGTATTCTCGAGACGAGCGCTGTCAAGTATCAGGGCCTTCAGCGCCGCCAACGACTGATTGATCCTTGCTCTCCGCCGTTTCTCCATCAGTGGTTTGTTCGCCTGGAAAAATTCCACCAATAGGATACTTTTATTAACGCCGTTGTATCGCTTTAACCATCAATTGAGTTTTTATTTTCTTCCTCCCTTTTGCTTCAATGTTTCAACTTTCATTGGATCGATAGACGGTCCAAGTACTGCTTTATCCCTATACAGTCTGATTTTTCTTATTTATTCGAAAATAACCAAGAAATACGATCTTTGACTTCTTCAATATCAATGGGCAGATGCATTGATTTTCGCCAAATTTTCGACTTGAGCCAGCGACAGAAGAATTCGATCCTAAAAATATGAATTTAGAAGCGTTTGAAAAACTATTTTGTTACTCGTACGAATTAACGCAAGTGAAAAAATGATTTATAAAAATTTCAAAAAAATCTACAGCCATCGGACCTTGTTAAATTGAATTTAAATTCGGAAGATTGTTTTCTTGTTTGGCATTCGTTCTTCGAAAAAAAGCGATAGTCAAATCGTTGACTCGAGCCCGCATTCAAATACATCAAAAAAAAATTTTTTTTTAAGGACGATTACTCGTATTACAGTACAATCAACTTCTTTCAAAAGTTTTTTCCAATTTTTCTCATCATTGTCACAGGAGCCAATGATGAGCCATCGCATTTCCAGCTGGTTTCGAAAACTCCACAAAATTATTTCTCCAATAATAAAATAATTGCACTACTCCAGAGAACAGTGCAAGTTCACGTATTTTTTCTATTCTTTTTCTATCGCACAATGAAAAGAAATAAATTATTTTTGAATTGGATAAAAAAAACTGTGCATTTTATCACACATTTTTTGATTGAGATGTATTTTCAAAAAAAAATTAGCTACAAAATCGACATCGACGAATGTTTAGCTCACGTGTTCGGTGCGCTTTGAAACACCGTTCGTTGAGCGTCTATGTCTGTATATTATCGTCTTTAAACCTCTCCGCCATTTCGTCTCGTCGTGAGATTTACACAAGCGAGGCACACGTTTTGTACGGTACATATCTCTAGTACGAGAACCCCGGGAAGCCTGGCAGAGTGCCGACGTCGTTCTTTACTCTCTCCTAGTTGGAAAAGACACGAGACAGACGGCAAGAGTGGCGTGAAGCAACTTGCAAAAAGAAAATCGTCCGTCAGGGATTCCTGTTCTTATATTTAGTTGTATACACACGAGAATTTTCTAAGCACTCGCTTTTAATTCACTGAATTTCTGCATTTGGGACCACCCAGCTCCAACGCTTTCTTAAATTAAGCTCGTAAGAGCTTCCAAAGTTATTCGAATATGTGAAGTCGTGCTCGGTTGAAAAGCAGCGATTGATTGTTCCTCGGTTTCAGCTGCAGTTTGACCTATTCGGAAACAGCAGGTTCCACGACCATAGCAAATTTTATCAGATTTCTAATTAGGCTAATACAGTTCGATCAAATCTGGACTGACCGATTATCTGCCGGATTAGTGGAATAGTGTGAAACGCAGTGGTGCGAAGCTCGACGATTACCTATCTGTTCGAAGCGGAAATCTTATTTCGACGATAATTCGAGAACCGATGGTTTCGTTTCAATTGAATATCTCGAGGCTTCAGAGTCGCTTGACTCGATGAGATCGCCTTCCCAGCAAACATTTCATTGGAGCACTCGGATCGGTGGCCACCGATTCGTTATCAACACGCTTAAAATATCGGTTTCAAGACATTTTTCACCTCCTTCATATGGAATAGAATTAAATTGCAATTTTGAGTTAAGCCTAGTTTAGGATCGTCTTTATTCAAAAGTCGAGAATGACTTTTGGGAGGATACGTCAAGAGAAACATAAAGAAGTAAAAACGTCATGACGCTGAAGTTTGCAACGTTGAAGTGCAACGAAATGATCTAAAAAAGCTCTCCAACAATTCCAGTAGTTCTCCAATTTCGTTCCCTGCCGATTTTCCAATTCGTAGTTTTTCAACCTCCACCGATACTTCGTGAAATAAAAAATTGGTGAATTACAAATGCTTTTTGGTTCATTTCGTTGGACTCGAACGTTGCAAACTTCAGCGTCGCAAAACGTCGGTTTTCGCGTCTGTCCCGTCTAAGCCTCGTGGCGTTAGTAAAGCAGTTCGGCCGTTCTGTGACTAGTCAAGTCTGCAACTACTTTATGTTGATTAAAATCAAGTCAAAATGATCAATAAAATTAATTAACACTTTCATCGAGAATATTTTTCATCATAAGAATGTAATAAAATGCTTTAAAAATATCATAAAAGATCAAATTTATACTTCAACTTGACCAGTTAATAATTGAGTCCGGAACTTTAAATACACATAGTCTAGGGAACATTTTTATTGTGCGAAAGAAAGTTCATATCGGTGTAATGCCACCGAGAAGAGGAATGGCCAATTCATTAAAAAAAAAGCGAAGCAACCAGACGAATGAAAGCACGCGAGTCAGTCTCAAAAATAAATTTAACGAAATCCCCGCGATTCCCGAATTTGCCCGAAGTTTAATCAGCTGTTATCAGCAGTCCAACGTAATGACGATTGACATCCGCTTTCGACACGTCAAAAACTGAAGTTTTTTCATGTTTTCTTTCTTCAAACCCCCTTAAATTTTCTTCACGATATAAACTTTTCCGAAGCTCGAACACCGCCCAATTTTTTCCCAATTAATATTATTGTGAGTTCTTCCATGGGGTACCGTGTTAAAAGCTCAAAATTTTAAATGAAATAATTCAAAATTTTCTCCCCGCAAGAGGCCCTGGATCTGTGCTTATCGTCATCAGGGAACCTTAAACCATCATTTACCGCAAAAAAATTGGATCTTCACCGTACTTTATCGAACGACCGAACTACTTTAAGCGATGAACAACCGATAAGCGGAGTTCGTTGTTAGCATTTTTCCACAGGACGTACAGTCAGTGAGCCATCATCTAATTAGAGACGAGTTGTTTCCGAGTCAATGCGTCGTAGGAAAACGTGGGTTGCAGCGGTCAAACGATTGCGACTGAATTACAGCGTTGCAACTGTATCGTACGAGCTGGTCCATTCCAAGGATCATTTCGAGTAACGTTTCCAACAGGTTACCGTTCGTAATGGAGGTTCGGGTGAGCCTCGTGACGAAGGAAATTTCGAAGGATATTTCTTACTCGTCCTGACCAGTGAGAGCGGAAAAGACGGAAAAAAAATCATTGCGTCGATCGAAAGAGCAAATAGCAAGTTACCGGCGTTGGGTGTCGAACGCTATTAGCAACGTTGCGGCTCCTCGCGTCCGTACCCGGCCCATAAAGTCATTCCACGATGCTACAGATTCTCTTATCGCTACAGCCAACAGTTATAGATACGAAAAGCCGCAAGTACACGCGCAGTTAGTCAATGCAAATGGCTTGTTTCCAGAATGGCGTATGTTTGGCCGAAAAAGCGTAAAATTGATGGCCCTTCGGTGTGTAGCAGCTCGTTAGAGTGCGCGTATTGATGTTGGCTTTCGAATAGGGCTTTATTACGAGGACGCAGAGAGCGGGCGAGGCGAGCCTGAGCCGTACGAGTATTGTGATTTATTAGTGGAATTCGCGTGGCTGCGTGCGGCGGAGCGTAGCCACGACGAGGTTGCCGGTGTTGGCGGGAACGCGGTGACTTCCTCTGTTATTACGAGACGAGATGACACAGGAGGCGAGCTGAGACGGAATTCTCTCCTTCTCTTATACCTTCGAGCGTCACTCTTTTTTCCACCTTTTTTTTACTTCTCTTTAACACAGGCCGTCGGTTTGTTCCTCTTGTTTTATCTTCCGCTCTTCTCCTCGCCGATTCCACGCTGCTGCTGCTTCTCTCCATCCTCCCATGCTTCTTCAACAACCTTCAACGTCACGTCGCATGCGGCACGTACATGTAACTACTTGCCACACTCATATGCCTCCGCACTGTCGTAAAACATTTTCTGCAAACTTTACGTGGCGCGCTTTCAGATGCGCCACCTTATTTGCCGACGAAAAGGCGTAACTCGTGCTCACGAGCGTGCTCATGTCCTTGTAAATTATTCCTCCCATTGAATTTTCATTAATTAACGTAATTCGACTAATTAACGAACGAATATGGGCAAAGGACTGAGTGCTCGCATGAAAAAGTACTTTGCTTGAGATCGACCTGTCAACGGAGCTCTCACACTCTCGATTCTCACTGAAAGCCGATAACGGCGAGTGGGCCGGGCCTGGTTGAGCTTTAACGCAACCTGGACGATTGATGGATCCCAAAAACTGCGCGTTATGCGACGTGTTACACGGCGACGTTCGAGGCTCAAGGGAGAGGCACTTGCCGCACGAGCGACTGTTGACCAAAGCATATTTGTGAAGAATTCTGTTTAAGGAGTTTCGGTGCAGAAGTCTAAATATTAAGAAATTGATCAAATTTTGTGATAATGTTCTTCAACATCAAGTGCGAAAACACAAATTTTTTCAACATTTTCTTCTGCTTAGTTATCGAGTAATTACGCATTAAAGCAGATTTCTTATGCCCGGAATGTATACCTATATATATATGGAAACGCTATGCTTATACACGTGAACTTTAGTGATCAATAACTCGATAACTGTGTAGAAGAAAAATCTTAAGGAAGCTCGGTCGCGTAGGGCCGGGTTCTGTGGGTGCATGAACGGGGCACCCCGTTTTTTTTTTAAATGCGCATATTTGCATTGCCGCAATGCATTATAAAACGATTATTAATTATTTAAAACAGAAATAATCAGTCACACATCAATAAAAAAAGAACAGAAAAAAAGGTACAGTTTGATGTTACGATCCTATGCTCACAAAAAAGTGGCAACGTCGAAATATAGAGAAAATAGTTCAACAGCTGAAAATGACTTGATTTCATACAGCGAAATACTCAACGATCTATTACGATGTTTTTTTCGGTCTCATTACCTGTGATATATAACATTATTTATTATTGTTGGAAAATAAGTATATAAATTGCGTTAATCGTTAAAACTTGTCGTTTTTATACAATTAATTCGTTTTTTTAACCTCTATGTACGCGTATACACACGCCCGGACGTGTGTGTGTTTTTCACAAATTCCAGGTTAGACAGTCGATGCTCCAAATATCGCGCATGCGCTTCAGCGCTGTGATGAACATCTGATTTCTGCGACGTTGCGGAATCGTCTCACCGTCACGAAACGTCCCAGAACATCGAGTTTGTAGACATTTTAACAGTCAATATCTTTTTAGATAGGTCGATAACTCCAAACTTTTTTGATATATTCTGAATCCTTACGATTTGGAGAACAATACTCTATTTTTTTGTTTATTTCTGTTGCGTAAGTGCATATATATCCCTTAGGACACGCGTTTTGAGAGTGACTCTTCCATAAGACCCGTGTTAAAAATCCTAACTTTCACGATTTTTTTCATTCTTAAATGGTCGATGACCCCATCTGAAATTTTGCACATGTCATTATTGGTAATCTAACTATGAGATATTAAAAAATTATTTTTTTCTGTTGCGCAGGCATTCGCGACCGAGCCTCCTTAAAAAATTTGTATTGTCAAATTTGGCACTAAAGAATATGTTGACCAAATTTTATAAAATTCTCAACTTTTTGAAATTTTTTATATTCTTAGCATGGTTTAGCATGGCGACATTGTATCGCCTGTACCGAAACTCCTTAAGGAGTTTCGATACCTGTTAACAAATTTTAAGAAATTGATAAAACTTGGTGATAATGTTCTTCCATATAACGTGTAAAAGCTCAATTTTTTTCGAAATTTTCTTAGCAAAGTTCTTGTGCCCGGAATGTATACTTAGGGGCATTCCACGTCAAATCAGCCACTTCAAAACTTTTGGATTTTTTATTTGGTTCAAAATTTTTCAGGTTGTTATACCCATTGAAAGGAGCTCTCTTGATTTTTTCCAGAATTTTTCGTCGGTTGGCTAGTAAGTTATGATTTTTGGACAAAAATAGAGATTTTTTTTTCTTTTCCCTATAACTTTCCGAAAAATGGGCCGAATTGAACTTTTTTTTTTAAACTTGAGTGTTTTTTTTCTGTTCTTTTCGAAGATATTTTTAAAAAAATTATTCGTGTAGATTTTAATCAATTTTTCGCAGTTTTAAGCAATAAACCATTTATTTCAGGCAATAAGACACTTTCAATTTTTTTTCGATAAATTCTCAAAAAAACTTCAACTAACCCAACGATTTTTAAGACTAGTTTCGTTATGGGATCTCGTTTGGTTTTATTTTTTTTGTAATTTTGAAAAAAAAAATTCACCAATAAAATCTCATACACGTGATCTTTCGAGTTCAATTACTCGATAACGGTATAGAAGAAAAATCTAAAAAAAATATGTATTGTCGAATTTGGTACTAAAGAATATGTTCACCAAATTTGATAAAATTCTGAACTTTTTGAATTTTTTTATGTTCTTAACATGGCTTAGCATGACAACAATGTATCGACTGTACCGAAACTCCTTAACGAGCGCATACTCAGGCTAATTTTCCACGTTGCTCCAGGGATCCGGTCGTTCTCATCGATAGCTTCAAAGTTTTTAATTTCAGGACCGGCGAGCAGCGAAGGTTGGTCGATTATACAATAATTCTTGAGAAATAAATTAATTTGCACGCGGACTCGTCGAAGTGGTGAATGTGTTTGTAACTTTTGCATAATCTCGAGCCCCTGCTAACTTTTTTCTCAGCAATAACGTCGCCGATCAAGCTCGTTTTGGACTCAGTCGAACGAGAATTTCTTCATTAGTCTTCAGCTCAATTTTGAGGCCCCTTTGCCTTCGCACTCCAACGAAATGACACGCCAATTTAACCCCCACGAGCACGAATCGTTTTATTCAGAGATAATATAGTTTCGGCGAGCCTCGGCCCAGCGGACGACGGAACTGTCAATGCACTCGTTCCAAAACCCAACCGAGGCTGTGTGGGGAGAACTGTGCGAAAACTTACCCTGCACACTCTGCCGGATCGAGCTACGGAGGCATTTTTTCCACCAGTGCTTTCGACAGGAAAGCGTTGAACTTTTGACAGCGGTCAAGACGAGATCCACGTTGGTTGCAGTTTGGCAGAAGTTCTGCGAAATTGGTTGAAAATGGGGACTTGGAACGCGGATGGAGGCAGTCGAAACGAACGGAAGAAACGAAGGCGGGCTCCTAGGATGGATAATAATTCTGCTTCCAAATCCACTAAATTTACAGAAACCTGCTGCAGCTCAAAGATGTGCCTCGGAGATGATGAATGGGAAAATATGAAACGGTCCAAATTACCACCTCGAGCTTCGTGTATTAACGATCCCACGGTACACCTCACCCTTCGTTAAGTACCGTCAATTAAGTCTCCTCCGACATGTTCCCGTCGACGTTTTTCAACGTCAGAGGCCTCCCAGACGCGGGGCGAAGACGTCACGAGACGGGAGGCTGCTGCAGCGAGCTGGATATTTCCGACGCTGACTATCACAGCGACGCATAAGCAGCTCTGCTTCGCGAGGTGGCTCGTGCCCTTATATTCGTTGAGAATCGACGCAATTTATATCTATATGAAATCTAGATATATGAATAAAAGATGGGACAAAACCGCGGACCAAGAAGGTGGTCGAAAGCGAGGCAAAAGTAGGCGCCTCGGAGTCCCACTAGCGCGCGCGCATCCTCATCGCTTTCATTAGCTCAAGTCCCTCGAGTCATGCAGCCTCTTTTCGCTGTGGCCGCCTCCCCCGTTCATCCTAGCTTCGGACTTTTCTTTTCTGCCCTTTTCTTCCCTCTTTCATGCTTCACTTTTTTTTATTCGTTTCGTCTCCCCGCCTCGCTCGCTCTCCGTTCGCTTATATCATTGACTGCATCACGGTCCGTCGCTGCGTCTTTCCACGTTTTTTTTTAACCACGTACACGAATATCAGTACGCAAGGGACGATTTACCTTCTCTTGAAGTTCCCACATCTCGTTGCCGGCTCCGTGCATTTCGATGATTTTCTGCAGGTCTTCAATTCCTTCGAATCGACCTTCTTACAGCGGTGGCAACGACCATCGACGAGGATTCGAAATCTTGGAACAGTAACGACGACGGTGCGGAGGTCGCCGCGATTAGGGCACGATCGAAACTAGGAGGGCTTCAACCTCCGTGCCGACGACGTTATTAATTGGCTAGTAAATACCTCGAATTACCACAAATTGACGTCGTTGCGAGAAGCAACGCTCGCCTCTGATTCGCAAGACGTGCATACACGTACAATATTCACGCGCATACACCAACACACGAATTTACACATGATTTGTGTGTTTATATGTGACGTATGAAGGGCGGTTTATTGTACCGGGGAGCTCCCTTAAATAAATTGATACCTGGTCACTCCGACGAGCAAATTTAACGGCATTTCTGAAAAACTAGATTTTCCCAAGTTTTGATTTTCATAATTCAATTGATTCCAGTGATATTTTGGATTCTTTTAAAAACTATTCAGAGATGTGCCAAAACCGAAGATTTTTAAGATCTTTTAAGAAAAACAAAATTTAAAAAATCTCATTTTCTATTACAATCGTATACAAACTCAACCATTTTCTGAGTATTTAACAGTTCGGTGAAGAATTCTCATTATTTTGAAAAATCTTCAATTGCTACAGCAACAGAGAAAGTACACGCGAATAGCAACCGAATTAAGGGAATGAGAATCCACACTGACGCTTCAGTGATCAGTGGTTTCTGATGTTTAGCTACGAAGACGAGGCATCAACATTATTTGAGATCCCAACAAGTCTCACCCACTCTCGGTTTTTCAGGCAAATCGACCAGATCGAGATCCTCCCAGAATAGTTTCAAGGAGATTCGAGCGTGTCTTATGAGAAAATTATTTTCCAACATTGCACAATAAAATTTTTCAAACGGAAAGCTTAATGATTCGCCGCCTCGAATTTGAGATATTTATAGTTGAAGTTCCCAATTTTTTGAAAGCTTCCACAAGAGTCCTTAAGCTCGTCGAAAACGAGTGGCAATGAAACCTCTCTAAATTTCTCACACGTATTTGAGCGCTGTTCAACAAAGCGCAATTTCAAGTACACAGTTTTAACTGAGGAACAAAAGAATAATTCTTCCAAACCTGGCATTTATTTTGTAAAATCGAATAAAATTCTTTATCATTTTTACCTTTCGAGTTGAAAAGTCAAGAATTTTTCACGTTTTTATCTCTCAAATCGATTTTCGTTATCGTTCCTTGAACAACCATATTGTCGCCAGTGATTAATCTCACAAAACAAATGCCAGATTCCGAAAGAGCAAGAGATTTTGACCAACGCTTCTTTGGTTCCTCAGTGAAACCCATGTACTTGAAATAGCGTCTCCAAAATAGTCGTTTCGTGCATTAAGGCGGGTGGATCGCGACGATGCAATGTTGCCATGCTAAACCATGTTAAGAATATTAAGAATTTTTAAATGACAAGAATTTCATAAAATTTGGTAAATGTATTCTTTCAAAATATATAAGACAATATAAATTTTTTTACATTTTTCTAGCACACAGCTCTCGAGTTACTGAACACTAAAGTTCACGTGTCTATGAGCATAGAGTTCACACATATGCAGTTATACATCTCGTGCATAAGAACTTTGATTTAACGCTCAATTGTTCGATAACCATGTGGTAAAAAAATGTGAAAAAATTGCATTTGTAAACTTGATGCCAAAGAATGTTATCACGAAATTTTATCAAATTCTCATTATTTTGACATCGTGATCCACCCTCCTTAATCGGTTGGTGATGAAACCCAATGTATTTTTCGTACGACCCTGAAGTTTGCAACGTTGGAGTCCAACTAAATGACGAAAAAAAACATTTACCATTCGCCAATTTTTTATCTCACGAAGTATTGGTGCGGACTGAAAAACAAGGTATTGCAAATTCGAGAGAGAACAGAATTGGAGAATTACTGAAATTATTGGAGAGTTTTTTTTAAGATCATTTCGTTGGACCCCAACGTTGCGAACTTCAGCGTCACTTTTTCGTATGGTGTCCCATACACGTTCCTCGAATTTCCTTGAAGCACGAATGCACCATTCGCCACTGTATTCAGTGATCAACCTACGTAAAAATCAATACGTTTGGACGTGCGTGAAAAATGCTTCACGTAAATCTATACCGCACGTTCTCTACGTATATGTTCATGTGTCGTTACACGATGCTGCGAGGTGACACGTGAACCGTGTTATTTGCCTGACACACAACGATTCCCAGTCCCTCCCCATGTATTTGGAACAGTGTTACGTGCAACGCGCATACAAATGTGAGCACAAGTCTCCGTATATGCGTGCCCCGTATGGCCGGGCTTCCCCGTGCATGTGGCTCTTAATTTCTCACTACGACGCGCCGACACAATCTTCCACGTTGACCGTATGAGCCGCCAAAAGCGTTGGACGCACTTATACAAGTGGCCAGCGGGGCGTTTTATCCCGATATGATGGGGGATCGAGAATGGAATTTTGTTGGACGGAGATAATGCTTGAAGAGGCTGTGGATTCGGTGGAGGGGGGATCAGCAGAAGAGCACAGGCGAGGGGCTCGACACGTGCGAGTGGCACAACAGAGCCTCGTTGAAACGCGTGTGTACGGTGCTCTGCGACGTCCTATATTCGCTCCCTTCCTCGCCTTTTTTCTCTCTCTCTCTCTCTCTCACTTCGTATTTATTCCCTCCGTGGATTAGGAATTCCGTTCGCAATGGGCGGAGAAAAAATCGAGGAGAGGACGAAGGGCACGGAAGGTGAAAGAATGTCGGGGAGCCCAGCGAGGTTTTGATCTCGGTGCGGTACTTTCATCGAGAATAATAAACGATGAGAGACACACCGCGTTGGAAGAAGCCTGAAATCCCCTCAGCGCCGTCCCCCAATCTGGTCGGCTCGCAGAGCATCGCTCTCGAACGAGCAACTGCACTCGCCCAAATATTTTAATTAGTCGTCACAGAGGAGGCACGCGAAGGGTCTTCACGCAGGGATACACACGGCTTGTCACACAGCGACGAACTCTCGTCGATTCTATTGCCTCGAATTCCTCTCTTCTACACTCCCGTTCTCATCGATTCTGCAAAGTGGGAGTCGTTCGTTAGTTCACGCGAGATCGAACGGGCTCGGAAGACTTTCAAATTTTTTCACTCTTCCGATACTATTTTTACTAGTTTTTCTGAGCCCTTGCTTCGTTGAGAAAATCCGGAATTATCTGCTCGCTAATTTCAATGTTTTGGACGATAAATTGGCACGTTTGTGTTCTCACTCACCTGCGAAAAATATCATTACGCCGGAATATAAAACTCGCTAACTCGATTTCAACGCCGTCGTATCGATTCGTCAGTTCGATTTCCGCTCATTAAATTCTGTTACGCCAATTATAATATCGATTTTGCGGCTAAACTCGTTGCTTTTGATTGAAATCTATAGACACGTCGAATCGAATTGAGGAATTAGTTGCACCTTCTTTTACCTCGATACGATGAGACATGAAACATTGAAGCAAAAACTAAAGTGACTGTCACGTGACATTGGTTTCGTATTATTTCATCATCGCAGTCACATTGTGGATCCGATCGACGAATCTTAAATTCTCAAAAACTTCGATTTTTCACATTTACCAGAACGATGTGTCAAGAGCCAAACGAAAATTAGGCCAATTTCATATTTTATGTGTCCACGAAAAAGAATGTTGAAAAATTGTATTGAAAATTCGAAAATTCAAGTATAGAACGCATGAACAACATTTTAGAAATTTTTATCCTCGGATTACGCTCAATGTTATGCCCAAATGTAAGCTCCGATCGAAATTTTATTAGTGTAGAATAAAACATTCGTTGGATCGAAAAAAAACGAGATGTGTGAAGAGAAATAAAGCTCCGACATAATCGAAACACACGTAAAAGCAGGTACCTGTCAAAAGGCGCTGAATTTTCGTCAGCTCTATTTTAAGGTTATATTTGTTTGTTATCAATTGGATCGTTACTTACTCGACGGCCGTCCGAATGCTTGGGACTCGGGCTTGGACTCGGACTGGGACTAGGAGCCGGGCTCGGTCCCTGTGACGTCACTTGTTGGCTCTGTTGTTGCTGATTGCTTTGTCGTTGTCCGCTTACTGATATTTTCTTATCCTGGTGTCTGAGCGAGTGGAGACGAGCGGTCATTTTAGCAGGCCCGAACGGACCTCGAGCACGTGAAACTCTTCGTCACCCTTAAATGATATGTAACCGCTGAGAATCTCAGCATCGCGTCACTTGCGACCGTTTTAGTTGAGATTTCTTTCACGTTTCCGCGTCTCGACTCGCATCGGTTCGGACTTGACGAGCAATCAAATGTTTTTCTTCTCTTTTCAGTATTTCTCAATATTTCTTCTTATCCGATCGTCTCTGCACTCGATACTGTTTTTTTCTTAGTTTTGGAAGGATTGTTTGCACCAAAAATATGTAATACGATGGTGAATCTAACCGAGGTGCTTCGACTCGACGAATAGCCGCGAAACGCGCTTTTATTTACCCCCCACGGTGTGTCGCCACGTGGTTCGACACGCGTCTCAACTCGGCACCCGACCACTTGTCACTCGCCCCACAACCGCACCGCACTCGACGCTCGTAACATTCGAGCTTACGGCCTGGGATTCCCGATGCGAGTTTATTTCGCTTCTCCGCAAATGTCTCCTGTTATTTGTCCGACACTTAGGGGCTCGACTGATCAAAAGTATTATGGGGACGATCGTAGTGCACGAGGAAAAACGGTTGAGCCTACCGTCTCTCCGTTTATTCGAATACGCAGTTGAATGTGACTGTGAGACTCCGTGAACCGAGAAATTTGGGTATTTTGTGGTGCATGAGAATAACGCCGACGACACTAGGTAAGTACAGTAAACACTGTAAATCGTATTTGACTTCGATAGAACGATTAGAGTCTCGTTCCAACGGTCAGCGTCTAATTCGAAGCACGTTTTATTTGGATTTTTGCACTGCGCATGCGCACACCGTGGTTCAATCCGTTGTGCCGTCCTGTGTCTATGATTGTAAAAAAAACAATTTGTAACTGTTTTTGTCGAACTTTTTAGTCCATCGATCGTCACGGGATCTGTAATGTCATTTGAGTCACAAGGGCTCGATAGAATATTGGGATTAACGAGTTTTAATGCTCTCGGATTCACCAATATTTATTTATTTATTCGTTTATTTAAGTGGAAGTAGAAGCTCAATATTTACGTTCGCAAATCGTCGTGGTGCTCGCACGATGAGCGCCGATGACGGACTGTGGCGGCGGCAAACGGGTGCGGGTTTGCTTCTCGCTTCGCCGACACACGAGCGGTGGAGCGAGCGAGACAAAGAGAGAGAGAGAGACGGTCAGAGTTGAGACGCGCGTTCGTTGGGGGCGGCGGGAGAATGCGCGCTTTTGCCGAGCATATAGCGCGTACGTGAGAGAAAGAGAAAAGCAGAGAATGAGAGTGTGAGTCGCGCGGCACGACGCGCCACAACGGTTCTGCCGGCGAAACGGGCGCGCGCGCGCTTACTCGCGGCACGGAGGCAAAGGGGAACCGCTCGACCGGCGTCGGGAGCCTCGGGGTTGGCGTCAACAGGAACGGGGCGAGGACGTAAGCGGGGGTGTTGTGCACGAGCGACGTGCTGTTCGAGTCGGACGGCGAAGCGGGAGCGGGGGGGCTCTGGGGGACGGAGCTGTGCAGACGCACGATCGTCAACGAGCGAAACAGAGAAAGGGAGAGCGAGAGACAAATTTCGACGAGAATCGAGTGCAACAAGGATGGGAAAGCTCGCCTCGTTCGCGTTCACGCTCACGCGCGCCCTTGCCTGCGGGTATCGCGCGGGCTCTTGGGAACACTTCGTCTCTCTTGCTCTTTCTCTTTTTCTCTCTCTCTCTCCCACTGTCACTTTTTGTGCTCCCTCTCTCTCTCACTCTTTCGCGGTCGTTACAAAGGCTTGCGCCGTCGAGTGTGCTCGTTCCTCGTTCGAGGCAAAATACGAACATTCGCCAAGTTACGCTGCGAGAGCGAGAGAGACTGAGCCACCAAGTATAAGTTACAAAGAAAGAGAGCCAGCATGGAGAGTGACACGCGGGAGACTGCGAGAGTCGAAAGTGCTATACACACCACTGCGAAAAAAGATTCGCGATCGTGTTGCAGTGTGTGACAGAGACAAAGATGGCGGATGAGCAAACCAACGCGACGCGGCGAGGACTAGACAGAGAGCGAACAACACGAGTGGGATTTTTGTGTGAACTGTGGAGAAAGAGAGAGCGAGAAAAGTGACATTTGCATAAAGAACGAGAGAGAGCAAGTGAACGTTGTACATCCGCGTGCTCCCTGGCATGCATACGAAAAAAAAAACGTGCATGCGAAAACGACAAGAGATATAAAACGAAACTCGGTGTATATAGTTGCTGTACTACTAGTGCCGGGTGATATCGAGAGCAGCGCGGTGAAGGTGGCGGCTCTCGTTGACGGGCGCGTGTGCGTAACGGACCCGTTCGTGCGGCAGCTTTGCCTCCTCTAATGCTCGAACCTCTTTCTCTCTCCCACCTACGCTATTACCGCGTACGTATATATATGTGCGCGCGTACTTACGCGAAATATATAACCTATAACCTACGCTACCATATCGCTCGCTGTATATCCGTCTACAAATATAGCATTAACGAGAGATGTGGGGTAAAATGGAATGTCGCCACGATCTCACGATTCGTAGTTCCGATGTTCGGACCCTGCGTCATACCTCCATGTGTATTGCGCGTGTTTTTGGATGTATCGAATTTCGATAACTCGTCTTTGCCTGTGCCTGTGTCACCCGAGATAAATTACGCTTCGCGGCTACCTCTGCAGCTCTCTGCTTTCGCGTTCAAAACACTTTCAACAACAAAATACGGGGATCTGATTTCCCTCCCATTGTTTTATACCTCCGGGCAAATTTTACTTGGCTATTGGAAACATTTTGCGGACCTTCGACTGCTAGATCAAATTTACCGGGGGCCAAAGCACTGGGCTTTGGTCAGGTGTCGCTTCCACGCGTACAGCTGTGTATAGCCAGTTTCCTCGGTCACGTATACCAACGATGCCTGAGCTGTCATTTTGAAAATCAACGAATTTGACTTCACAGTTTTATACGTGGTTCTTTCTGTCAGGATTTTTCGGATTTTCATAAATGTACTATTCGTTTTCGTAGTTTAGTCATTTACTTGATTTTGGAAAATGATTTTTCACTGTCAAAACCGTCTTGAAGAAATTGAATTTTTGAAATCGGAAGTCGCGATAAAGTGATTGTGGAATTTCAGTGGATCGGACATTTCGCGAGTGCATTTTAAAAAATGAAGACTCGGTTGATCGGGCTCGAACGACCGGGGCACCGTCAGGTGATCAAGTGTGATGAGAGTTACGAAAACTCGCTCACGCCGTTTCGACTTACTTTCGAGTTCAATTGACGTTCGAAATGACCGAATATTTCTGGTAGAAATTCGTTATAGAAAACCTGATGGAAATTGTGCGAGAAATCATTTGATTCGTTGCGTGTGTTTATCGATACAAGGGTGGACGTTGATTCCGTTGATTTTTGCGAAGTTTTTATCTCCACCGAGATGCGCGAGTGATTTCCGGTAAAACTGTATTCTGCACTGGCAATTATCTCTGTCGGAGAGGCTGCAGATATTTTTCCCAAAAACTACAATCCACCGGTCGAGCATGGATTGTGAGAAATTCGGAGAAATTGTGCTTAAAAAAATGTTAGAAAGTGGAAAAAGGGGTTTCGAGTTATTAAGGGAAGCTTCGGATTAAAAATGTTATTAACGAAAGCTCCGGGTGAAAAGCTAAAATGAAACCACTTATTCTTTTTCCGAGAGAGAAAAATTTTTCAGCAAAGCTCATCCGATTAGTCGGTCACGGACGCGAATGTACTCGGTGAAGACATCGGGCCTCGCGAAGCCACACGCGCTCTCTTCTCACGCGGAGGAAATTGGAGGAGGCTCATTAGCAGCGAGAGCAGGATTACGTGCCGGTTAATTATTCGAGGGGCGATCGCGCGGTGGTGTTTACAAAAATTGGGATTGAGGTGGAAAATTGGAAAAGGGAGAAAGGCGTTGCCGAGCCATTTTGCCCCGTCCGTGTCCGTCAAGCGCTTCTCGTCGACGGGAGTCGCGTGGGAGAGCGAGGAGGAAAGAGAAAAAGAGGATTTTCCGTCTCGGTCTGTTTCTCCGTCTCTCTTTCGTAACGGGCGTGCGGCGACTGCAGACGCGGTCGGCGGGTGGTCGTCGACGCGGTAGAGAGGCAGTTCGCGAAATGGGCGCGTACCGAGGCACAGCCGAAGAACGACGGAGAGAAAGAGAGACGAAATTCGCACACGCGTGCGAGCAAAGGAGACGGGAGCAGCGAATTGGCGAGCGCCTCGGACGAAGAGAAAGAGAGAGAGAGAAAGAGAGAGAATCGAGTGAGTGAGTGACTCGGAGGTGGGTTGAGAGGCCGTAATGCCGCGTCGCATGCCTCGTGGAGGCGATGAGGCCTCGAGGCGTCGTTCGTCGCTACCGAAGAGCCTCGAGGACGTACATCGCTTTCGGTGTGCGTGTGCATGCGCGAATTCGCGCGCCCGCGCGGCGCTGTGAGCGAGAGAGAACGCGACGAGGAGTATAATGGTACGGGGCCGCGGAGGGGGGGGGGGGGGGGCGGCGGAGGCGAGAAGGGGATTTGATGGGGCGCTAGCCGACGGGTTCTCACGGCAAACGACGGAAGACGAAGTGTGGACGGGACGGGGCGAGAGAGGCAAGCCGTCACAAACGGGCGGCGAGGATGAAGCGAGGGACGAGGAAGGAGAGTCGGCGAAGGCGAAACGGCGAGGAAAGCCGCGCTCAGAGACGACAACGACGCGGCTAAGTTACTGCGATCCACCAAGATCGCGCGGCAGGGTCGGGCAAGGGGAGGGTAAAAGTACGAATTCTCGTTGGCACGCGCTCCTCCACCAAGTGCTCTAGCCCACAATACTCTATAATACCTCCGTATAGATATACTCGCACGCCGTGCATGCTGCCACCGAGCGGCTATTTATATACTGTGATAAAAATGGATTTCTTTCCTTCGAATACGATTTTAATTCGAAAAACACGTGTTTCGTACGATAACGTATTTGAACAGGATTAGCCTTTATATTTCATTTTCATAAATGATCGTTCTCAGGTCTGCGATATCTCGGAATTTTCTGTTTATCTTTCGAGGCAGGAAAATATTTTTATTCAATATTTTCAACCTTTTATTTGAACTTTTTGGACTGTTAATTGTACTTTACTTTATGAAATAAACAGTTTTGTTGGGCAGTTTTCATTATTTTATGGAATTTTGTATTGGAATATGAGCAAAAATAATCCATCAGTATGGTAATAAAACTTGATATTAAACAATACACACAAGAGCGTGCTCGCAGTCCTATAAGTTTGTTTATAAAACGAATATACAGATCAAGAAAGAGGTCGACACGACGAGGCCCTTTGTCGTTGGAGTTAGAATAAAATATATAATTGCTCTGCTTAAACTTTGTGCCATTTATTTCGAAACCTGCTTCCATGATCCAATATATTTTGTCTTCGTTGTGGAATCAATCGTACAGAAATGGTAGAAAAATGGTAACTATTCTTGGACTATGACACGATTTTAATCGCTGCGGAATGAAAAAAAAGTCGAGTTTGTTCTCCAGGACACTCGCGAGCTCACTTTTTTCCATGAAACACGTTAATTTCGGATGATATTTTTACGTTTCGTTCCATTGTCTGCTTTTGAAGGTGAATGAGGACGAAAACCGGAGGCAGCACAACTAGGCTGACGATTCTGATCTTTATTTGAAGAATCTTTTTGGTTTCGCATCCTCGGTGACATTTTTCGTCACTTATTTTAGTCACAACACGAATCACTTTTCGTTCACTTTGGTTTTTATCGTTTTTGCTTCCTCGCAGAGGAAGCTATGTGACGATGAAACAATTTTTTTTCCAGTTTTCAATGTCAATGTGCTCAAAATGTCCAAAAACATCAAAAAATCATATCTAGTGTGTATGTGTTTGTGTGTGTGTGTGTGTTATGGCAGTGCAAAATTCAAACGCTTATAACTCGAAAACGATTTGAGATACAGGGCTACCGTTTTGCATAGATGTTAATCTGATCAAGCTCTTCATTCTCTGATAATTTTGTCAGAATTAAAAAAAAAATACGAATCCTACGACGTTTTGAAATTTTTTAAAAAAGGGTGTCGACGCTCTAACTTCCGGAAATTTTAACATTTATTGCTAACTTTTTTTTTTTATAAACAGATTATCATAATAGGAAGGTTGGTATTGAATTTGAGAAATATCGGTTGAGCGGTTTAAATTTTATGATTTTTGGAATTTTACGAAAATATGAGTTTTTCGAAAAATCCGCTTTAATTTTTGGAAATTAATTTGGAAAAGTTAAAAGTCGATGAATAAGTTAAAATTTTATTTAAAAAAAAATGAAAAGTAGCAAATTGCTTTCTCAAGCTTGTAGAACAATGCTTAAAGCTTCCTCTATGAGGAAGGCAAAATAAAAAATATAGCACCTCGTAGAGTAAGCTTTGAGCATCGTGCATCTTGAGCATCTTGAGGAGGCAATTTGCAAATTTCAATTTCCAGCTTTTTTCACTTCTGACCAATGTTACGTTGTGGGCGAAATAAATAGTCGAAATAGGTTTTTGAAAGTACGGGGAGGTTTATTATATAAGAGAATACACTGTGATGTGTTTCGCTTGAGGTTCGTACGTCTTCTGTGTCTTTGGTCTTGTTTGTTACAAAGGACGATCGTTGTCAAGGAACGTGAGATCTTCATTTTAGTAATAAGCCAAATACAGGCACATGCAAGAGGAGGGGGAAACCGTAACAAAATTTTTAAGGAGGATGGATCCCGAAATCAAAATAATCAGAATTTGATAAAATTTGGTGATAACATTCTTTGGCATCAAGTACACAAATACAATTTTTTTCACATTTTTTTACCACACGATTATCGAATAATTGAGCGTTAAATCAAAGTTCTTATGCACGGGATGTTTAAAAACTTTATAAATGTAAACTCTATGGTTATACACGTGAACTTTAGTGTTCAATTACTCGAGAGCTTGTGGTAGAAAAATCTAAAAAAATGTATATTGTCTCATATATTTTTAAAGAATACATTTACCAAATTTTATTAAATTTTTATAATTTTGAGATTCTTAATATTTTTAACATGGTTTAGCATGGCAACATTGTATCGTCGCGATCCACCCTCCTTAATCTGAGTCATACTTGAGACATTTTTAAGGCTCCGGAACCAGTTATTTGAGAATAGGATAGTGATGGTGAATAAATTGCTAAAAATTGCATTATGCTTTGAAAATAAACGCGAATCTGCCCACTGGACCTCGATCCCAATTCATAGGAAATGCTGGAAGTGTGTTTGTCGTTTAGAGTTTAATGATTTCAACGAATTGTCGACTCTCAAGTACGAGCGTGCAGCGCAGCTCAATTTTTTACTGGATGCGTCGCTGCAAGATGTTGTCCTGTCTCCGGATCGTCAACAATTAAATTTCAATCACAGCGATTCTCGGTCGAGGGGAATTTGGTAGAAAAATTCACGTATAAAGGCACCAGTCAAAAATGCGGGTCGGGCGCGAATCGAAATTATTTGTTGCGTATAAAAAGTTTCTTGCGCTTTCACTCGAGCTTTTTCATTACATTTTCATTAATTTATTCCCCCATCTCAAAACTTTTCAAAGTTTTTCTTTTCGAGTCTGTCTCTCGATTTTCATTTTCCATCCACCTGTTTAACTCCTGGGTTTTTCAAATGAATTTCGATGTTTATTCTCCATGGCGAATTCCATGTGGTTTTTCTCTTCCTTATTTGGTTTAGAATACTCTTTATTTTTATTCCTCTTTTCTCCGTCGCTTCGCATCGTCCTTTTTCCTTCGTTTTTTTCTGAATTTCTCCTCCACTCTTCTTCTCGTATTTCCTTCTTCCTTCTATTTCTCAGTTTTTCTTTTTCGCGCACACTTTTCCCCTCTTTCTCAATCTCCCTTCCTCCCGGCTCTCGTTATCTCTCGCTCTTTACTCGTCCATCTATCTCCGTCAGTCTCGGAAAGTGCTCTCGAGCGTACAACCCTCTCAACCTCCCACGTTGGAGAGCTCCGTTCTCTCCGTTTCTGCTCTTCTCAAGCCTTCCTTGTTGACGAGCTGCAAATATCACTATATACTCCAACTCTGAGGATCGAGCTCTCGGGCTCTGCGCGGTTCGCTTGCCACACGGATGGAAGGTCGTTTAGAGGTAAGACGCAGAGGAGCTTCGTCGAGATGGGAATTCGTGAACTTGCTCTGTGCGCCCAACCCCTTTCGAAAGAGACGACTAGAGAGGGCGAGGGAGCTAGGAATATGGAAAAACGGGAAAGAGGTACGGTGAGAAAGTCGGAGAGTGACGAATAGTTAAATAAAACGCAGTGAATTACCGAATCTATGATCCCAAGAGCGCACACGTACAAATTTATTTTTCTCTCTTCTCAGCTCTTCGATAAACCTTCGACTCGTCAACTGCAAACTGATGCAAACTTCAATAATTTCTCTCTTTAATTAAGAGGCGGATGGACGAGCCGCGTGATTTGGGTACTGGCAGCTGAGGACGATCAAAAAACCTAAGTTTCGTTGTAACTGAGCACTTCCGCGACGAGTGGGGGAAAAAAATTCGAAATTTTCAATACGAAGACTCAAAACAACTTTTTTTCGAAGAATGAGTCGCGAATATTCGTGATTTCTTTGGCATATAAAATAGCAAAATTTGGTGACGCTGAAGTTTGCAACGTTGGAAATGTTCTGAAAGAACTGTCAAATTGTTCCAGTAAATCTCAAACTTTCTTCCCTGCCGAATTTGCAATTAGTCATTTTTCAAGGGACATCAACGATTCGCGAACGTCGTAAAGTTTATGATAATTTTCTTTTTCCATTTCCCAGTATCAAGCTAAACTCCTCTTGTCAAAGCGAGCACAACAGAATCATTAAATTCGAAAAGTACGATGAGCAAGCTCCTCTTGGGTGCAGTTCGTAATTTGGAAATGGAAGTTTCTAGGAGAGGATCGTCCGAATTAGTCCTCGCGTTCCGTCAACGTATTGGAGCATTTGTAAATTGTGTGTGACAAGATTCTGAAACGTTAATTTCAGTGAGATATGAAATTTGACTACAATCGCTCTGCCCTAGCGTGTCTTCATGCGATTCGATTCTGCGATTTCATCATCGGAGTAACAACGAAGATAAACGAGCCACCGGATTTATTGATGCTTGGCCGTCCTTTTTAGGTTTGATAAATTTTTACCAGGATTTTTCATATTCAGCATCACAATTGATCTTTCCATGCGCCCAGATGCACTTCGGTCTTTCCCCTTCCGGTTTCCACCCCTCAAAATATTTCCCACATGGGTGGCTGCGCGATTATTCTCCGTTGTGGGGCTCCCGAAAGGCGAAGGAAACGCGTAGGAAGCTTTGTCGATTCGCCGTTCCGTGGGTGACTAATCGGCTCGGGTGGCAATGTCATTCAGGTAGGCACGTCGTGAGCGAGGATGCAATGAGCCAGCGGGTGGATGCTTGTCTAGAGAGGGCTTCGTGCAACGAGGAGGGTTCACGGGAGGCCAGGAGCAAAGCCCATACATCGAGGGTTCGTGCATCGTGTAGAGGGAGGCTTTCTGGGCGAGGATTTATGGCGGCGGAGCCAAAACCGGTGGGAATTGGAGTCGGAACGTTCGGAAATTTTCAAATTTTCATCGGCCTTTGGTCGCCGCTAGAATCCGGCATGAGATTGTGCGAGCCCGAGTGCTTTCGACGCGCAGGAGGCCCAACGATCCGAGCTCAAAAATTAACAGCTCGGTAAGCCAGCGCGTGGGCCAATAAATCCGCCTCAGCCTGTGGCCTGCAACAAGCGAAATAACGAGATTTTATTTCGTTGGAACAAAAGGCAAAACGCACTTTCCATCGTGGCCGTGGCCAATGTAACTTTCCATCGATTTTTCGTGCTGAGATTGGAACGGCAGAGGACACCCGGTGGATACGACTGCTGGCGTATACCCCACTACACACTCGTGCGAATGGCATCCTGAGACACACCGAGACTCGCACACACCCGGGCAGACTTTCCATCCGTGAGAAGGGTTGAGGAAAACGCGCGCGTAGACCCGCACTCGAGAGTTTCTTCTCCGCTGGGAACACTTCTGGGATCTTTTTCGACCGAGGGATTTCTTCGTACAGCGCCTCGGTTACATTCACCTACACCCTTGTTGACGAGGCTCTCGTACGGGGAACGCACACGTATGCGCATGGGACCTTCCAATCCGGCGTAAAATCTTTGCTTCTCTTCTCTTTTTCATTCTAACGCGTACTGCGACTAGAAATTATTCAATTCGAACGTGATACTGCTATCTAGTTTTTGAATTTGCTTCCCGCAGGAGGCTGTTGAAAGAAAATTAACTCGCTTGCTTGCCGAATGGAAATTTCTACTTTTCAAAGCGTCTCATCTCGCATTTGCGTCCTCAAGAACCTCAAAATTACGAAATTCTTGACAGCCAAAACCTACTGAAGAGCATGCAATTTTATTCTCGTTTTATTTCACCTCGAATTTGAAAATATTTGTCCGAAGCTCACTGTCCACTTCTACTTGTGTCATTTTCTACTGAACCGTTTCGATCGGAATGAAGCTCGTGGTTCCGTAGGAAGCGTTGCAAACGCACCATCAAACACACGAAAACAATAGAAACTCTTGTTTCAGTAACGAGAAAAGAACTGTAAGAGTTAGTTCACTTAGAGAGATCATTCATTGCACACGCAACGTTCTCAAGTTAAGAAAAAATTTGTAAATTCTTACCAAAAGTGTGGATCAGTCGACATAGCCTCACTTGGGATTTTCGAAATCGAAATTCGCAGCTATCTCGCACTCACAATTGCGATATTCCGACTGACCCGTGCCCTTAATATTCGTTTTGACTACAATCAACTCTACACACACATCCATTCAACTTTTATTACAAACAAAACAACAATTTCAACAGAAATTGGCCAGTCGGTCGGAAGCCCGAGGTCTGACCCTCGATAAAAGCGACTTCGAAAGTCCAGAGTCGATAATAATTTCCTCCCAATCTACACCGAATACCTCACGCATAATTATTCACATCTATACGCTTGAATTTGTTGCCCTTTAAAGCTTTTTCGCCAAAACCTTGTCGTCATTGTTCCATTTAATTTAAGTCCCAAAAACTAACTTAACGAAGCAAACAGTTATTGGAAAAAGCTTGCGAATATCTGAGCAGCGATTTCCTCGCCAGAAATAATCCGCAAATAATATTTTGTTTGTCCACATCGCGGTGGTGGCATTTCGGCGTGGAATTCGTTCTACGTGCGATCACTTTTCCACCTCCGGTCGCTCCTCCTCGTTGGTTTATGTGGAGGCTCACGGCTATGTACAACGCTCTCGTTCTCTTTTATTTTTGAGCGAGCACCTATGTAAGTTTATACGTATATAATATTATGTGCGTTATGTACCGTATATCAAGCAAAGTATATAGTCCACTGGTTACGTTCTCGTATGCGCTGTACGCCGGGAAAATACGTTTAAAGAGTGTGCGTTCGCCGAGGCTGTGAGGAAATGGTGAGTGTGTTGTGTGCGCGCGTAAAACGGAATAAAAAGCACGGTACTCCGAAATTAACGACTGGACGGAAAAACAGTTGTTTCTTATGGGACAGGAGCCGCGATTTCTTGAGATTCCGAAATGAGTAACTTGGTGCTGTGGGACTCGGAAATTCGACAACGAAGTTATCGATTCTCTGGCTTGTGAGCGGAGGCCTTTGGCTCTCGGACACTCGGAGGGCCCGTGGCAAAAGTGATCGAGAAATCTTTCGAAACGTCAGTGAATTCCAGGCTTTTTTCGTCCCGACGATCCGGCTTATTTTCGTCCTCGGCATACCGGCCAGCCGGAACCGCGGAGGGCGGTTGACCGCTTCTCTCATGGCGATGATATCCGCCTGCGATGACGTACGTTTCTCGGTCAGGCGTTAATAATAAATACAGGAATGGAGAGGAGCATGCGGCGGCGTGAGATATGCCGAGTGAGGACGGTGTCGGTGCGCCATTTTAATACACTTGCCATACAACAATAAGCGCACATGTACGCCTGGGAAGAACGTGCCGTGCCGCAAGGGCGTGCACGCGCTGTCTGCCGTACAAAGTACACAGATACAGGACTACGCTCTAATATGCATTCTCTACGGCTACGGCGCAAGAGCACAGAGCCTCGGGTGTTTATTCGACGCTCCGAGCAGGCTCTCCAACACTCTGGGCCGGGAGTCTATAGAGCCGAATGTGCGAGCCTCGATCCCGCCGTTCCATTTGATGGCCGTGTCTATGGGGGCTTTCACGTCGAGTCCCAAAAGCGTGTGAGCCTTAATTTTCGAACTTTGGCGTCAATCCCTGCCTCCCTGACTGTTTAAAACATTTGTTTTCAAAGTTTTACAAAACTGTATCGCTCGTGCCTCTGGATTGGGTTTTTCTACTGGACGGTGCACTTTTGCAGGGGGAAAGAAGGCGAAACGATGGGGATGGAGTCGCGGCTCGTTACCCCAGTTGCACTGTTTCCGTAGCCATGAGAAATCCTGTCAATGGTAACCCCTTGAGGGCCTCGATGACGGCGTCGTTGACCCAGTCCGAAAAAGGCTGCTTTCCAAATAATTTCAGCGAGTCTATGGCAACAAAATGCGGAAATTCGGGATAAAAAATGCACCACTTGAGCTGGAACGATCTGCGTGTATACAAACATAAAGGATAGCGTGCCTGCACAGCTCGTTGGGCTTTATACTCGCGTATATACACGCCCCAATGTGGATATGTGTGTATACGGAATCTTTGGACACGAGAGAGAAGGAGAAGGATGCGCCGAATCGCTTGGCTCGTTTACGCGAGGGAGATTCACCGCGTTTCTCGAGATGGACGAGCTGCAGGGGGGAGAGAGAGAACGAGGAGCAGAGAGAGCGAGGGAGACGTGACGATCCCGGAGGGCTTGATTTATGATCTGAAACTTTTGGGACGCGCAGCGTGTACCGGCTCGAGTCCGACTCTCTCCCTCGAGCTCTCTCTCTTTCTCCCTTCATTTCTCCCTATTTTCTGCTCTCGGTGTTTATCCCACTCTCTCTCTCTCTCTCTCGTGCTCTTTTGAGCTTTGTGCTCTTTACGATTCGTCGTCCAATCTCGCCGTCACACCCACGGCGCGTCACAGAGAAAGACAGAGAACACCGCGCTCATATCTGCGAATAAATATTTTCGTGTGTTTGTAATAGTCGACACTAAAAATTACGCTGAAGCTTGCAACGTTGGAGTCCAACGAAACCCTGCCGAATTTGCAATTCGTAGGTTTTCAGCCTGCACCGATACTTCGTGAAATGAAAAATTGGTCAATCGCGGATGCTTTTTTCGCTCGTTCCGTTGGATTTCAACGTCGCTAACTTCGTGCACTAAAATTGGAGCAACCGAATGAAATCGACATCGCTCCGAAAGTTCCAAATACACTTTGTTCATTGTCAAACAGTGCCAAGCATGCAAAGTCCTTCAGTTCAGCGATTGATAGAACGAAAAAAATCCACGATCATTGAAGAACGAACGTAATTAACGATTCCGCACATTCCATCAGTGAAAAATGAGCATCCAACAAAATTGTTTTTCTCCTCGATATTGCATTCCTTCCCCAATGATGATTCCCGCTGCAGCCGATCATCGAGCAGAGAATACAAAAGTGTCCGTTCAAACATGCCTTTTTCCACTTGCCCGAGCACCTCGTTCCGTCCTCGTCTCACTCTCGCTCGAAGCACTCCGCACAACGAACGAGGAGTGCCACCAGCGAGACGATACGCACCAAGAATCGTTCGTCTCTCTCGGAGTAACGCTTCGCAGGCTTTCTTCGCGCGCATAATTCTATGTGTGCGGTCCGCTAGAACGTACCTCAAAGCGGGGAGCGTGTACGCGGTGTCATTACTCATGTACATTTAACGCGCTGAGCGAGAGTCGAAGGCAGAGACGGATGAGGCGGAGGGTTAAAGCGAGCGAGGGAGACGGGGAAAAAGGCAGTCGAGCATCGCCAGCGGGACGAAGACAGCGCATCGGACGTCGAGGAGAGAGCGAGAGGGAGAGAGAGAAAGAGAGGAAGCGTCGTCGTCGCAGTCTTCCGAGAGACTACCGGGCTTCAGCGACCAGCGGAGTGAGCACAGAGACCATTATTCTCGTCTCGGAACGCACATATACGAACTGAGCATACAGAATGCATATAGCGATGCACTTTGTGTACACTGGTGTCGCGGTCGGGTCGACGAAAAGCGCGGGAACCGGACGAGATAAAGCTCTGTGTGGTACCCGCCCGGAGGTCACGGGGAGTCATGGTTGCTTGGGAATCGGGTAAATAAAAATCCTCGTTTTTAGGGAACTAAGTGTTGGGAAAAAAATCGTTTTGATCGGAGACGAAGTGACCGATTGGAATGCCGCAGACATTTTTTTCAGGGTTTCTCAATATTCGATGAGCTCCCAGCTTCTGGAATATCTTCCGTATGGATCGTCGAGTTGCTACTGGGCACGTGAACTTTTCGCTTTAATTGTCAGAGCGAATCGAGCCCAACCCTGCGTCATTGTATTCTTGGCTCGAGTGCCTGACATTTCAGCGAAGAATATCACTCTGTCAATGCTTTCTGGGAGTCTGGAGACCGGCGTTGATTCACTGTTAGGATAAACTATTCGCGATTCCACTAAATTCGAGTTTTCGAACATTCATTGGACTAGCAGGTGTGCTTTTGCCCAACCCCACCAGCCTCGGCCGAGGAAAAAAGCTCAATGTGTGAGCGAATCGACCGAGGGCGATTTTTTTTTCTCTTAAATGTCAGCCATCCACGTGTGCGTAGAATTGCGACGCTGCATTCGGTTCTCAAGCTCGCGTGAATGGATCGAAACGTTTAATCGTTATGCGGGAGGTCCGAGAACTTAGGAAGAAATGCAGTGAAGGAACTCGCTGAGTTTCCAAGTTAGAAAAAATTTTTCCGTTTCTAGAGGTTAGAAACAAAGTTTTTTATTTTTTAATCTCGAGCTATCGTCCAGGAAAGATTTTCGGTGGAGAATAAGATGAAACTTGGTCCGGAATCGTCGCAGCATCATCGTGCTGCTGATGCTTCGTGACTCATGACGCCTCTGCACTGGCCTGTCGTTGATCGACTTCACTTTTTTTTGAAACACCAAGTTTTCTATAACCGTGCACATTTCCGTGCACATTATAAAAATTAGCAATTTTAAAGCAAACGACAATTTCAGGGTGGGGATAAAATGTTGGAATGACTGAAATTTCGAACAGCTAAAATCTCGAGTTTATAAATCTTCGAATGATAAAGACAGATCAATTTGACTAGAGCTTTCAATGTCGAAAATAAATAAAGTAGAAAGTTCAAGGTTCGAAGCACGTTTACATCGAAAATGGAACGTAACAATTGCTCATAAAATGACGACTAAAATATCGATTTTCCGAAAATTCGACTATCACTCTTTCCATTCATAAATTACTGCAATCAGCAATACTGTGAACATTCACAATTTCAAAAATATAATGACGAAAGACTAAATATTACTGAGGTTGAAATACTGAAACATCAAAAAGCCCAACGGTCGAAATGGCAAAACGTTAGAAATTCGATCGATCAAAATAAAGAAACGCAGCGGAGCTCAAAATACACGCGTCTCAGTTACTCGCTTACTCAGACCGGTGATCTCCAATTTTAAACATCGCCGTTTTGGCTTTCGCCTTTTTGAGCTATCGCTATTCTGCATATCTAAGTTTTATAGGCTCGAAAAATTCACTTTCCATTTTTTGCTACTCTAATTCTGATCTATCTATAAGACAACTACTCACCATTTTGAATTCGAAAATCTGAACTTTTGACATTCGTACGGTCTGTTAAGGAGGAGGGATCGCGACGATACAATGTTGCCATGCTAAGCCATGTTAAAAACATAAAAAATTTCAAAATGATAAGAATTTAATAAAATTTGGTAAATGTATTCTTTAAAAATATATACGACAATATAAATTTTTTTAGATTTTTCTACTACATAGCTCTCGAGTAATTGAATACTAAAGTTCATGTGTATAACCATAGAGTTTACATATATGTACAGTTATACATAACGTGCATAAGAACTTCGATTTAACACTCAATTATTCGATAACCATGTGGTAAAAAATTTTGAAAAAAATTGTATTTGTATACTTGATGCCAAAGAATGTTATCACCTTAAAATTGCATTCGAAATGAAAACTATCGAAATATATATTTTCGAATAAATACGAATTCAAAGAAGAAATATTCGGTTAAACACGCAATCTGCCATATAGTCGATCGGGAATAAGAATTTCAAATTACTCATTTTTTTCTCCAATCTGATATGACAAGTTAAAAAATTTCGAAATATCGACCGTTCTACAATTGGGTTATTTGACATATTGAACCCTACCCCAATTTCACTGTTTTCGAATTGGTCAGTCGCCGGGTTCGAAATATCGATCGACAATCGTTCATGGTATTTCTTTTTTTCCATTTTCGTCGTTTTTTTTTGTTTTATCCTCGCTCTGCTACATCCAGCGACCCTCCCGTTATTTTCGTCCGTTTTTCCGCCAGCATATACAGAAAGCTGTTTCGTGATCTTCCGTTCGTTGAAGGATCTCGAATCCGCGGAGGCACATGGGGGATTTTGTCAAAAACGCATTCGTAAGACACGTGCCGGTGTATTAACACGTGCGTATACGAAGACACATGCAAAGATAGTGTCACCGAGTGTCGTGTTCTCACGTATCTTGGAACAGGAAGCGTTGGAAATGAAAATAAGCGTACGCTGAAAAAGTGAAAGTGAAATCGAAACAACTTGGCATTTATCAGACGAACTTCTGCTCGGCAAATTGGCTCGATAAATTTTGGCGTCGAGGCTTAGTGCCCCGTACCATTTGAATCTTCGTCCTCTGATAAAGTTTGAAGTCTGCTCGGAGCTTCAAATTTTGTAAAAATTTGTTTGAACTTTTTCGAAAGTTAACGGAGAAAAGGAAGGAATGAAAAAAATGATCGAAGCACAAAGGAGGGAGTCGCATAAAAAAGAGTAAAAGGGAACAGAAAAAGCTTAATTGAGTGAGTCTGTGTATGCGGAAGAGAAAGAGCGAGAGAGAGAATGAGAGAGTCTCAGCGACGTGAAATGACGAAGGATAAAAAGGGGAAGAGTGCGGAGGCGAGAAAAAGAAAACGATCGAGAGGGAGAGAGAGCCTCGATATATCAAACTCTCGAGACCAAAAAAAAAACAGGAGCGGAAAAAAAGAGAGCGAAAATAAAAGAGAAAATCGTAGATATACCTCGGCGGCAGCGTCGGTGCGCACGGACTTTTTCCCCTCGAGCCCCTGCTACGCCGCGTATATACGTGCACGTCGGTGCTGGCGGGTCTCCCGCTTCAATACAGAGACCTCCTCGGTCGTGCTCGTACCGAGCTAAAGCCGGCCAAGAGAGAGACCGAGGCGGAGAGAAAAGAGAGACAGCAACCGATGAAACGCGTATATCCTGAGAGCGAGAGATGGAGCACGGCCTTGCCAGTTCCGCTTGCCACTCTGCTCGCGGAGTATCGAGAGATTCAGAGAAAAAGAGAACAAGAGAGAAAGACGGAGAGGCCAGAAGCGGGATAGAGACGAAAAGAGAAAAACCGCGACGGAGAGCGACCGAGGGAAAAGGGGGGAGCGAGCGCGCGCAAGAGAGAGAAAATCAAATGCCCCGCGGGGCCTTCGCTGCATACGTAACCCCGACATATCTCGCTCCCGTTGATCCGCCCGAGCGAACTCGTGCGACGAGAGCGACGCACGCGAAATGAGGATGCGAGGGGGTAGAGTCGGAGGAAAGCACGTGCGCATGTATGTGTCGTATCGTATTTCTGTCTATCCTGCTTTCCTGCTCTTGTATTATTAGGAAACATACAACTATATCTGACTAACGTACACGTCGATTCGTACTTGTATTCATCTCCGCATGTCTGGGCGCGAGTGCTCGTTCAACAATATTGTGACGTTTGTATGAGGGCAGTATCTCATATTTCGAGAAATACTTGTTTGCGCCGGATGTCCACTAAATTTCGTACTTTCCACGTTAGCATCAAGGCTTTCAATGATAGGAAAAAAATTATGTTTTTAAGACACTTTTCATTGGGTGCACAAACGATTCAATGGTCCAATCGATTGAGACAAAGACTCTTGGGGGTTCTCACAATTTTACGGAACAACGGAATCTTTTCACGGTTATCAATTCTTTCGATTTGTTAACCCGTAGAGACCAGACTGGTGCAAATTTGCACACAGGAAAATTTCACGTGTCTAAAACTCCAGAATTCCTTTCTTCAATTTTGCCATATTTCTGTACTCAAACTTGATTTTTCAATTTTTTAAATGATTGTATACTCGATTGCTGAAAAGTCCCCTTGTAAAATTAACTCCAACATTCATGGGTTATTCCCAATTATTCAAATTATGTGTAACTTACTTGTTGAGATTGATAAATTTTTAACACAATGACAGTGATTAAATACTTTCGTAGTGAAATCGTCAAGCAAAATGTGACATTTTGCAAAACAGCCATTTTCTATTTATATGCGTATATGCTATATCTATATTTTAAACCAGCTGGCTCATGGTGTTGTGAAACCTTCCACCGTTTATGTCGTTGTTACTCGTTAACCTCAAAAAAGATTTTTTCATTTTTCATTCCCAAGTGATTTTCACCGGTAACAAGCCTTTCTCAAGACATCATTGATATCTAAAAACATTCTATTTTCTTATTCTCGTTTTTGACTTGGCATAATTCTCGTATGCCTGTCATGCATAAGGCTTCAAAAAATGTGATTTACGTTAATATTTTTCTCGACAATTTCCAAATTCGTACTCTTAAAGTTGGAATTTTCGATTTCCATTAGATTCACGTGAACTTCCTTAACTGATGGTTTAGAACGTTTTTTGGAATTTTGAGACAAACGAACACACTGTTCTGGGTGTAATTTACATGAGAAAATGCCAGCATGAATGTATAAATTTCATTTTTAGTGGAAGAACATTTGAAAAATCTGATCGAAAAGTAAAGAGTGAGGGAAATGAAGTGAGATTCTCGTTATGCTACATCCATTGCTGCTTACTAAATTCGAGTTCGAAATGGAAGAAACGAAAAGAAAATTCCTCGATCAAAAATTGCTCTTCATATTGTTGAATCTTTCCGAACGTAGTTGGATCACAAATGAACTTTCGTGGGTAAAAATTTTCGCATTTGAATATCGGTTCGATCAACCCAAAATGTTGTATATTCCTACTCTCGCTCTATCGTGTAATCTCTCAGTTGCATTTGCTTCGTGTGGGAGGAAAACATCGGCGGAGACAGCGAGCCACCGCAGCAATGTTGCGGAAAAAAAGACTCATTAACGGCGTAGCTCGTTGCCGCCACGGTAATCGTCCAACTTTCCCTCTCTCTCTCTCTCTCTCGAGTTCTATCGCGAATGCAAAGCAGATAGGCAAGTTGGTGTGAATTTGATCAATGTGTGGTAATATGGACCCCTTTGGTTCTCGAGTTTATGGATAGAACCACCGATCAAGGCTCAGTTCGCGAACAGCGGTGTGAATTTTCTCATAATTTGTAGTAACATAATCGTTTGGTCTTCGTTTATTAAAATATGCGTTCATTAATTTCTCGATTTGAGGTCTGAGGAGTTTTTACGGTTTCAAAGCAATAGATTCAGTACTTTCAGAACATAATCTATATTGATAAAGTAAAAATCTGCTCCGGATAGCAGTACTTTATCAGAAACAACGGAAAAAAGCTTGCAAGTTCGCTCGATGAAGGAAAATCGATTGAATTTCGACTACCAATTCCCGAAGGACCTTAAGGGTGGGGCAACGTCAATTCGGTGAAGAAAGTTTTATAAGATTTTTTTTAGACGCTACGGATAATACAAATCTATTTTATCGATTGTGACGTCATAATACATCACATGAACAAGATTTCCTGAATTTTTAAATTTCGGATATCAATAATTGACTCGATGGCAGCAAAGGCACTTTGGAAAAAGATCCTTTTGAAATTTGGCATGGTGCTTCCTTACACAGTTGATCAGGTATCTGCGAAAGTTTTTTTTTCCAATTTTTCATAATTTTTAATTATACAATACCGAGTAGTTTCATTTTTAAAGCGAAAGTCAGTGTTTTCACTTCCGAGTGTCACAAAAAATGCGAAAAATCGAAAAAACAATCCTCGTAAATACCTGGCCAATAGTGCAAAGAGTTACCATGCCAAATTTCAAAAGAAATTCATCGATGGACAATTTTTTTCTGAAGTGCCTCTGAAGATTGGCTAGCATCGAGTTAATAATTGATGTTCGGGTCTTAAAAAACCCAGAAATATTGTTTACATATTGTAATGTGATATCCCAATCAATAAAATTGATTTGCTATTACCTGTAACGTCTAATTCTGGGTGGCTGCGAATAAGTTGCCACACAAACATAACTCACGTACTAATGTTTGGATTCCAGGAAACCCGGCATGGCCCTTTCAGCATGGATTGATGGCACTGTAAAGTTCTTCGTCCGCACTAGCGTTTTTACGATAGCGCGAAAGCAAACATAGCAAATTTGCCACGCGATGGCAGTTGAAGGAAAAAATCGACCTATAAATTCGGTTTTATCCTCACTTTTTGCAACTCGTGGTTGGAACCGAGTGCGAGAGAAGCGAACGCATGTTTTGAGAATCTGTAAGAGTTTACAATATTTGTCTGAGGCTCGTAAACGTTTGAATGCGGTTCTTCATGCATTTTTTATCCGCCCGACTCGGCCAGTGGCGAGCATTGAGTCGTCAGTTTTGAGGGGGTCCATATTCCCACGAATTTTTCGATAAACGTGGAATATTCGTGCTTCGATGTTCGTAGGCGCGGTTTTTCCGGCCCCCGCGGTAAATTTGATCTGATAGTTAAAGGTCTGCTGCCCAATGCGCCACAGCGAGCAGGTTAAATTTGCCTGGAGGTGAAACAATCGGCGCTCGATGATAAAAGGGCGTCCGTCCGCGGCTTCGCCTCGTGGCTTGCGATGTTTTACCTGAAAAAGTATAGCATACGGATAGTGAGGTGACCGCTTATCCCCTGGACAATTCTGGGCTTCCGCAGCGTGCGCACGACGCTGTACAACGGCGTGTCCTCCACCGAGCACGCCGCTTACACTCTGCCACGTTCCCGTCGCCCCTTCGCCCCTTTGCGTTACCCGCGAGCATAAGACATCTCGGGTAAGCCTTCTCCCCGAGCTTCGCCCACCGTTCATGAGCGCTGTGCTACCGTGGGTCACGTGCGGCAGCATCGTACCGCGGGGAAAGGAGGCTACGATTATTTGTAGTTACGTAGATCGAAATGGTACTCGAGTTGGCCTCATTAGAGCCAAACGCCGTTTTCATTCATCCACGAACATATTTTCAGTTTAAAATTTTTCGAGTTTATCATCTTTCGAGCTCTTGTTAGTCGGATCCCTCATCGGGGGCCCGATAAACTGGCATTTCGGTGGTCGAAATCACGATCGCAGAAAAAACAAACAAAATATAATTAAAAAACGAACCAGAAACATCTCCGGAAACGCTGCAATTAAGGTAGTTCATGCACGAAACGATTTTCTTAAGAAAGTCTTGGAATTTACATAGAGTTTAAATGGGTAGTCAACTGACACGCCTTATTGGTTAAGAAAAACACTGTTATAGGGCCTATGCATAAAAAATTGTTTATCTTTTCATATAACGAATGCACGCTCCCATTTGCTTATTTCGGCATTTTGTTTCTTCTTGGCTTGGCCCATTCCTGTCATAGCCTTCTGTCTTTTTATTAACACTTTTTTCTTTATCCACTTCCCGTTGCTCTCTCTAAAGCGATTTTTCATATAAAAAACTTAAGGTTTTTCACCGGAGACGAATGAAATTTTGGGTTCAGTCAGTGATGGATCCCTGTTCAATTAATGGCTTGTAATTTCATTCGCCAAAAGATAAGTTGAAAAAATTTATTTACAATTTCGAATTAATAACTCTGACATGAATTTAGAGTGACAATATCTTTGATTGGGAAGTAAAAATCGACCCAATTTCGACCAATAAAACGGTAGCACATCTAAATATCACAGTCGAAATATCACAGACAATATATCGCCACGACAAAATATCACACATCAAAAAATCACACAAAATCTCACACGAGCAAAAATAACTATAGGAAAATATCACCTCGATAATATATGAAGCGCAAAGGCATTTATCATGAATTAATCGAAGCTCAATGTTGTGTGTTTGTATGTTTTGAATATTATGTCCATAAGAGAATTAATAGCCAACGGTTAACAGTAACGTTAGTGGAGGACAATGCCTAATATACTTTCTTTATTATACGTGATTGTAGTTTAGTTTATAATCTTGATTGTAGTTTAGTATCAATCGCACAAAGTGTGGGTCTGTTTTTTTGTTTCGGTTTGTTTTTTGGTTTCACGACCAATTGTTGCAAATTCTTTATTTTAACCAAAACAATTTAATGGTGATTTAATACTGTCAGTGTGATATTTTGTTCATGTGACATTTCGTTCTTGTGATATTTTGTCGTGTAATTATTTGTCGGTGTCCTTTTGTCGTGTGATTTACAGTCATGGAACCCATAAAATACGATCCTATACGGGCATGATCTATCTTAATTCAACATCGTAGAAACTATTTTTGAAAATCGCGACTAGATATGTCAGAAATTTTATCACTTCGACCATTTTTTTTCATTGATAGCGAGCTAAAGAACTTTCATTATAAATAAGTTCCATAAATAACTTTTCCTTAAATGTAAGCTCCCAGTTCAGAGCGCTTATCCAACGGTCGTATTGGTAACTCCACGGAAATATCAACGTTCAGTGGAATAAGCGGGACGGTATTTAGCCCTCTTGGTATGTTTAACCATATACGAACAAGTGACGTTCTTTTGTGTTTCGTGCTAGTCATAAAGTTCAATGGAGCCGCTAGCGGAGCAGAGAGTTTGCAAAAAAAGGAATACGCTTCGTCGCTTTTATTCTCGTCTTACCGCAGCACTGTGTTTAGCGTATTAGCGTCCTCGCTCTCTCTCTCTCTCTCTCTCTCTCTCTCTCTCTCTCTCTGTTTGCTCGTCTCTCCATCTAGCAGCCCCCTCCCCGTCTCTTTTACTTTCGAATGAAGTTCACTTTATGCGTGTCATCCACGAGCCGCGACTTGTCGCGCCACTCGTTTATTTCAGCATCGATCTGCACGCGAGATTATGGCCCGCAGTCTCGTCGGCACGAGTGCCGCCGCCACCTCCCTCGTTACACATACACACACACACACACGCAGACAAACACGCTTTCACTCGACGTGGACACACGTCGACGAACGTCTATGGTTGCTTTATCTACACACGACTATAATAATTCGTAGGTTTGTGTGCGCACCTTCGCCACGAAATTGGCCATGATTCTATGGGCTTACTCGATGGAGAAACTCGTACTTGTGCATTTTGTGAGGGAACATTACGCGGAATAAAATTTTCTCGATGCGAATTAAATTGATTCGGTAAAAACTTGCTCATTGTTAGTTTCATTATTTTGTTGAATGTGTTTTGGGGAACGTGGCACATCGACGAATTCATGGAGATTTCAGGATCTCTTTGGCACGCTACAGCGCGACGTTGAACACTGTTTTCTCCTTCCGGTCGTGAAATATTTCATTCAATTGCATTTTTCATTTTCCGAGAACCCGGCCGAGTTTGACGAGTCCACATCTGCCATCCCTTCGAACCTACTTTTGTTCCCGATTCAGTGACTTCTACGGCTTCCCAAAATACTCACGAAAACGTTAGAGTCCCTGCCGCTCGTGCGCTAATTTCATCGGATCTGCTCGAGGACCCACGGAAACTGCAGAACAAATGGTTAGCACTATCAGAAACTCACAAAATCTACGTCGCATTAACGATCGACCCGGCAACCGGGGCATGGCTGAACGGTCGTTCACCCGAAATAGCTTCATCGCCGAGATCGCTGGAACCGTGCCTTAAACGTCTCATGATGGAATTTATTTATTTATGAGACATTTAAGGAGTTTCGGTACAGAAGTCAAAATATTAAGAAATTGATCAAATTTGGTGATAATGTTCTTCAACATCAAGTGCGAAAACACAAATTTTTTCAAAATTTTCTTCTACTTAGTTATCGAGTAATTACGCATTAAAGCAGATTTCTTATGCCCGGAATGTATACCTATATATATGGAAACGCTATGCTTATACACGTAAACTTTAGTGATCAATTACTCGATAACTGTGTAGAAGAAAAATCTTAAAAAATTTGTATTGTCAAATTTGGCACTAAAGAATATGTTCACCAAATTTTATAAAATTCTAAACTTTTTGAAATTTTTTATGTTTTTAGCATGGCTTAGCATGGCAACATTGTATCGCCTGTACCGAAACTCCTTAAAGTCTCAAAATGGAACTTCGATGTTTTAAGAATTTTTCATCAAAAAACAAAAGCAATTTTGTTTATCCACCTGCCCGCGTCGCTGTCTCATTACAAATCAACTCGGCAAGACTCGCGACTTTGCTTTCGCCTCGGCCTTTATATCACACACGCCAGGACATCCAGCATTCGGGCGGTGGGTCGTATACTATTTTTCTTGATCCCCTAGCCGAAAGTACGTTGAAAATTACTTTTAAGGAGGGTGGATCGCGACGATACAATGTTGCCATGCTAAACCATGTCAAAAATATGAAGAATTTCAAAATGATAAGAATTTCATAAAATTTGGTAAATGTATTTTTTTTAAATATATAAGACGATATAAGTTTTTTTACATTTTTCTAGCACACAGCTCTCGAGTAATTGAAGACTAAAGTTCACGTGTATAAGCATAAAGTTGACATACATACAGTTGTACATCTCGTGCATAAGAACTTTGATTAAACGCTCAATCATTCGATAACCATGTGGTGAAAAAATGTGAAAAAAATTGTACTTGTATACTTGATGCCAAAGAATGTTATCACCAAATTTTATCAAATTCTGATTATTTTGATTTCGTCATCCACCCTTCTTAATGTACAAAAACACACGAGCATGGCAGCTCATGCATTTTTGACGATATTCATTTTATCAGCAGCCCGGCGAAGTGCAGTGAAGGTACAGTTCTTGCCGGCGCGGAGGGGGGGGGGGGGGGTCATCCGTCCGAATTTTGCAGAACCGAGGCGAAGCCGAAGTTTTGCTAGTCGGGGCAGGCATTAAAAACATCAACAATATTAATATAAAATCAATTTTATACATTGTTTTTTGATTTTACGATTCATTTTCTTTATCACAATTATATAAAAAAAACTAAATGTTCTTTCGTGAGTACTGAACTTATATCGTTGTGATTTTGATTGTCCGAATGTTCATTGTTTTTTCTTCTGTTACATGTAAGTGACTGAGCAGTTGCTTGATTTTTGAAAGGTAGTTTCATTCCTGGCTTAGAATGTGAAGCCTCTATTTTTTGTTATTCGTCGCTGAGGCCGAATTGTCGCCAAGCGTCATTAGTTGCCGCTGAACATATGACAAATGTCAAAATTAAAGCGGGCGCGTAGTGTCCCGGTTAATGCTAGTATATGTGTATGTATCACCGGCCGCAAAAATCCCGTCTGAGTGCACTGTCGTCAGCCAGCCACGGAAATCGCTCTGCCTGGTCTGAAATGCAGCTGGAAAGTGCGTACTTTTGGATAGGGGAGCAAGAAAATTCATTTTTCCCTCCCAACTTGTGGTTTCATCGAATCTAGACGCAGATTTAATCCTCTTTTATTGAAATTTCGTGAAAATTGTAACTGAATCAGCCCAGGACAACGTCAGTGATGCTCACTCACCATGAACAGGGTTTCGAAGCTGTTTGGAGCTTCTAATGTTTTTTAAAGTTGCGGTACTTCGTATCCGAAATATGCTCGGATCCCGACGAGTGTGTGTAAGAGCTCGTAATATGTTAAAGACACGTAGAAATAGGAATCGGCAACATGTTAATCGCTTAACCACTAAACATCCAAATTACATCGTTCCCGATGACGTAGGAAATTCGATGCGTAGTTCGGTGGGCGGAGATCGGATTCGGAAAGCATAGTGCGCCGACTCTTTTTTTTAATCTTTCATTTCTTATCTACTGATTTATATTCTGGTTACTTAGCCTCGTTTCTCCGAGTGTTTGCACCTTGGAGTAAAATTATTTATCTTTTAAAGGCTGTGAGGGAGCATTTTTTCGGCACTGGGGTCGCCAGCAGTCGTAACGCTGAAAGCAGGATTCGAATATTTCGGGGTTTTTCAATGTCTTCGATTTCATTAGACGAATTTTGTAATGATCACCAGCAGTTAAAGTAGTTTAGCCGTTCTATGACTAGTCGAGTTTGCAACTACTTTATGTTGATTAATTTTAAGTCTAAATTATTAATAAAATTAATAAACACTTACATTAAGAATATTTTTATCACAAGATGTAATAAGATACCTGAAAAATATCATAAAAGATCAAATTTATACTTCAACTGTGCGAAAAAAAGTTTATATCGGTGTAATGCCACCGAGAAGAGGAATGGCCAATTCATTAAAAAAAAAGCGAAGCAACCAGACGAATGAAAGCACGTGAGCCAGTCTCAAAAATAAATTTGATGAAATTTCCGCGATTCCTGAATTTGCCCGAAGTTCAATCAGCTGTTACCGACAGTCCATCGTAATGATTGACACCCGCTTTCGACACGTCAAAAACTGAAGTTTTATCATGTTTTCTTTCTTAAAAGCTCCGTAAGGTAATTTAAAGGAACGGAATCTGTGATAAATTTTCTTCACGATATAAACTTTTCCGAAGCTCGAACGCCGCACAATTTTTTCCCAATTAATATTATTGTGAGTTCTTCCATGGGGTACCGTGTTAAAAACTCAAAATTTTAAATGAAATAATTCAAAATTTTGCCCCGTAAGAGGCCCCGGATCTGTGCTTATTGTTATTAGGCGACCTTAAATTATAATTAACCGCAAAAAGTGGACCTCCACCGCACTTTATCGAACGGGCTCACTACTTTAACCGAAGTTTTCGGGCGAAGGGGATCATTCCAGTGATGAAAGCTTCGAATGATCCGACGTGGGTTTCGGTTTCGTCTCGAGGGGCACCGTTCCAAATCATATTTTATGATTCGGACCGGTGCAGTATGTGAATTTTCGAAATTCCCTCTGACGCGGTCTATAGATATTACCGCGATGCATGCACGTTGCATGTTTAATGCATCGGTTACATGCCAGAGGAAATCAGGAGTTTGGAACAGGGCAGCAGCAGGATGCATAGGAAATTATGAAAATCGGGGCATGGCTGAAATACACACGGAGAGGCGAATAAGCCGACGCAGAGAGAAGGTTCGGCTCGGATGATTTTCCAGTTGATAGTTTTAGGGTGCAACGCCCTTTTCCGTATCGTGGCTTTGTGTAGGAACGAAAATCTCGTCACACGAGCTTTCGGAGCTCGCAAGTCAGAGCTTTTCACTCTTCTCTTTCTTTCTCGTTATCTCTTTCTACCAATTTTCCTCCCCCTCTCCCGTCCACCCGCACACCCACGGAATCCCTCTCACGTTTTCCTCGTTCCTATCTTCCTCCATCTCGTTTCTGCTCTTGAGCTATATCGTGGGAGAAACGTGGCTGGCAGTGGCACGAGAGAGAACCATTAATGATACATTGCCCGTTGGCGATAGCGGAGAGTCCAGAACAGTCATAATGACCTCCAGTCGACTGGGTGGCGGGTCCTGTTTGCTGGACGTTCCTGGTCTTCCTAGTTCGATCGCGTACGCTTTTCTATATACGTATATATAAGCGTGTACGTATAACGCGAGGAGATAGCGGAACCATCGTGTCTTTCAAAACGACCTTCCCATTTTTGTTACCTCAGACCGTTAGACTCGATTATTTCACGTACGAATGTGCATTGATTTAGGTTACCCTTCAATTTATCTCCATTTCCAGCCAACAGTGACAGTTTTTCCCAAGATTCTTGACCTCTCCAACTCGGCTGGGAACACATTTTCGATGGTCATAATTCAACGAGGGTCTGCAGCCGAATTCCAGCACTGAAGAGCGACTCCCTTTTGCCGACGTTAATTTTTCGAGCTCGATTCAACTTGAATCGTCGATTTCCATCAAATCTGCGGAATACAGACAAATATTCGACGAATCCCAGCCAAACGAATCCCACTTTTTCCATGCGAGCGTCCCGCAGCAGTTGTTGGAACCGTGAAAAAGGCACTTCTCGTACTCCACATTTTACAAGACAAAAATCGTTAGGATATTGCTCAAGACCCTTGTCGTTGCTGCTTTTCTCTATAAACATAGACTAAGAAAAACTGAGAGAGAAAGAATGGACAGATACACGTATTTATATTCGAATTCTACGCAACCCACGACTTACACGAGATTCATAGGTCGCTCCCCTGCCCGAGCGCAGTCTCTCTCTCTCTCTCTCTCTCTCTCCATCTATTTATTTCCCTCCGCCTCTCTTCAACCCTCCCCCATTTACATAGAAGCGTCAGCGTCAGGGTTTATGCTTCCCCATTAATTATGCACCGCGTCCAATGAGCCGCGCGCGCGTCGCGGCTACGAAACGCCGCCCTATCCCGTATATATGTCGTTTATGGGAGGGCGCCCGATCCATACACCTATCTTAACACCCTAGATTTATATACATGTATAACGTGCGCGCAATATGCGGAGGGTGGCCGGGGCGCTGAGTCGGGGCGAAGCGAGGTCCTGAAACGTTCGGTCAATTCTTTTTTGTATTTTATCTCTTTTTATTCCAGCACACGAACCCCATGAGCTGGGGCCCATATGTTGAGCGAAGCCCCGACGATCAGCTGCGGATGCTGCGTGAGCAGCTCGGACACTGGATACAAAATTTCATCGATTACCGCTTTTTGCAGGACAGCCGTCGGCTATCCTCACTAATTGTACGAAAGAGACTTTGACTCGAGCAAACTCTCAGAAACGTTTCGTTCTAATTTTCAAAGAATAAGAAAATGGAGGACAATCCGTTACGATCGTACTTTCAACTCGATCCAAACCCTCCCGAGAACGGTTGTGTTTAAGGTAACTCCTGTACTGCATGCTAGTCAAATAAGTGCTAAATTTTCAAAACGCTTTTAGACCAAGTTCAACGTACCGATCAAACTTATTGTCAGTAGATATGTATTCAAAAATATCTTATTAACGTGAAAAAATATTGAAAATTATAGTTTTGTAAAACTATCAAATGATAGATGCAAATTTCCATGTCGACACATTTTCACAGCTATTTTTCAAAGAATCATCTGTATTTTATAACCGATTTTATTGCACCAAGTCTCATTTTGTTCCTCAACTGATCCTCTACGAATTCACCGCGTAGATTTTCATTTAAACTCATCCCTTCAGAAATTATTAATGAAAAAGTTTTTTCACTTAATGAACAATTAGCTGCAACAGCGAAACGATCGAGTTAAAAAAACAACTACATGGTGGATTCATAGAGGACCAGTTGACGAATAAAATGAGACTTGTTGCAATAAAATCGATGAAAAAAGGCAGATAATTCTTTGAAAAATACCAGTGAAAATGTGTCAGCGTGGAAATTTGCATTCTCATCAGTTGATGGTTTTGCAAAACTAGCATTTTCAATATTTTTACATCTTAATGAGATATGCTGTAATACAAATCCACTAAGAATACATTTAATCGGTACGTTAAACTTGGTCTAAAAGCGTTTTTAAAATTTAGCACTCATTTGACCAGCATGCAGTACAGGAGTTACCTTAAAGAAATTGAACGTCGTTAGCAAATTTTTAGATTGGCAATATTGGAAAAACAAAAGAAAATTGAAATGAGTTTTGTTTTAGTAAGTTCTTCGTGTTGATTTTGTGCGTGTTTTGTTAAACTCGGAAGAAGAGCTTTCTCTATGAATGCTCATAAAAATGAAATAACACATTCTTCAAGATGATGAAAATTGTCTAATTCCCCACGACTAATCAAGGTAACTTTGTGAATATACTGAAATATCTGTACCTAAATTATCGATATGATCGATTCTTTCTAACATCGTGAGCGTATGACGAGTCTTTATTAAAAGCTTCTTTCACTCGTCACACATTTCTGCACTTTCTCAGTCGAGTGAGTTACTTTCGTTCAAAGCCTATGCAGAGGTTATCTCGCTACTGGACTAATTCTTTCAACACTCAAGTAGTTTGGTTAAGTTACTCTCAGAAGTCTGTATTGGGACTCCTTTTACTTATGAGCCTACTAAGAATATAGTATCTCGGGGACAGTACGTACGTACTGAATTGCAGCATTAATTTTAAGAGCAGTAATAAGAATTGTTCTATCCACCATAGTAAAAAGACCAATACCCATACCTTTTATTCAAAAGACTCAAGAGTCTTTTTCTCTATAAGCACAGCAAAAAATATATTCGGTCACTTCAAATGTTTACGTTGTAAATAATGCTCAGGCAAGTATGAAAGAAAACTATATTTATGGCAAAATGTAACACGTGTTCGGGGAATATTCGTGTATTTATCATAGAATTTACAATGCCGACAGTGAAGATTTGTGATTTACAATAAATTTCCACTCATCAGTAAGTGCTAGTCCAAGATGACGAATAACACTCGAAAACAAAACGAAATATAGTTCTCACGTGGATCACTTTTTGCCATCCACATGAAGCTCTTTAGAATTGGAGGAATCCGTTTTCTCCGTGCATTTTGCTTTGCACAAGCTTCTATTCGCTTGTGTATAAACGATTTTCGAGTAAAAACCCATCGAACCGAACTTGTGTTGATTTTATTATTCGTCAATGACCTAAATTGTATCGCTAATTCTGTTTGTTTTACACCAAACCAGGTGAAAGAAAATCTCTAAGAGGTTGAGAACGAAAGAAAAGTCCGAAAAACGCCATAATCGAGTGTCCGAAAATGCGGCAGTTTTTTCAGCGTCCTCTGTGTCCAGCTGCTCCCGTAGCTCTTGATTCGTTCGCGGACGCGAGAGATAGCGGACATTTATCCGGCCATATGTGCGCATACACGTCGGGAAAATCATCGAGGAGTCACAGATAGGGAAAATCGTATATAGGAAGGTAGGAAGATAGACGCAGGCAGGGCATGGACTGCGGTGCTCGCCGCGATTCGCGCGAGCTCGTTTCAATTTATCTTATCTATTGTTGGTTCTCCGTGCGACCGTACAGCAGCGAGCTCGATCGCGGAGTATGCATCACACACGTAGCGTGTCGGGAGCGAGAGCAAGCGAGCGGTACAGCGATAGGGAAAGCCGATACGGAGAGCACCGCGTGCCGTTCTCAGCACAGTCGCAGTATGACCGACCACTTTTCTTATCGGGGCCTCTGCTCTCGCGCCTGAACAATAACGCGCGAAACGAAACGTCACTAATTTCTCGGTGCCCGCGACAACTTCACTTTCCGACGTCGCGCATGAAAAAAAATGAGAATTTCACGTTGAACGAGCCGCGTCATCGAAGGAAAACGCGTCGTGCCCAACGTCCGAAAAAATAATGACGCGGCACTTTACTGAACGCCTAAATCTGGAGAAAACCTGGAAGCCTTGTCACAGTGTTCATCGACTTCCGAGATGATCCCTCATTCACTGAAACGTGAAAATTTCAGCTTTAAGGCCTCGCATATAGGTCCAGCATTTTCAAAAAGTCCATTTTTTTCACAGGTTATTATGCTCTATAGTTTTAGGCGCATTTCTGTGAAAGTCGATTGTAAAAATTTCTTATAGATCGAAAGTTATTGTAGAAAACGTGACTGCCCAAAGCGAGAGGCCTGATGCGCGCTTGAAATTTTAAATGCGTTTTTCTCAAAACTACTTTTTGTGGCACGGCCTGCAGGATAATTCATACAGTTTTTAATATTTTTTTATGCCTTCTTTTTCACATTCGAAATTCTTTTCTTTATAGTTTTTTTCGAGTCGGATTTTTGATATTGCGATTAAAAAATGTTATAAACATAATTAAAGTGTGACATTTATGACACGAAATGCACGCTTTTTTTAAACTGCCGTAAATTGATATAAATTTTTGGAATTTCAAAAATCTGACTCGACAGACTATCACTACAATTTTATTTAACGAGAATTTTTTTAGGTTTTGCAGATCTATCAACATTTCAAGTAGAAATGGCGCAGACCGTGGAGCAACTTTTTTTTCATAGTGCTTCGGGAAACGTAATTTTTTATGTTGTAATTATTGAAAAAAATGAAATAAGTTTTTTTACAAAGTTTAAATACTAATAAACAATTTGTAATACGTGTTCTTATTTATTTCTATTGCTATCTCTTCTAAAAAGATTTTTTCTTTTAGCGCGTTTTAGGCACTGCCGGACTTCTGTAAGGCGTTAATTCGCATTGGAAATGTAGAGCTGTGGCTTTTAAAGTAAACCCCGAAGAACTTTTTTGTAGTGGAATAAAGCTTTTGTATTGAGGGACAAAACCATAGAACTTTTGGAAAATTGATTCTGTTATTATTGGCTTTATATTAGCCTCAGAGTATGAGGCAAAAAGGTTTATACGTGGAAAAAAATTTCGTTAAAATCTCGGGCTCTCTCGCGTCAGTCCGCTTCGACCACGCATTTGAAAACTTCGAATACGTTTTTCTCGGAATACATAAATTTTTAAAAATAGCTCAGAGCGTAGCTTTAACAATTTTCATTCTTTTCACTCGATTTTTTTGACAGTATTCTCAAATTTATATTTTGAAGTGAAATACATACGGAATTTTGAGTAAGTTCATTCGAACATTTTCAATCGGCAAATAATCAGGCCTTTTTTATCTCAAAATTTGTAATTCTTCGTTCAAACACTCGCTGATAATAAAAAATGAATATTTTCAAAATCCCCTTCGTACTTCAGTAGCTGGGTATTGAGATTAATTTTTTTTTGTATTTCGGATCAACAGTCGCCCGCCCATTGCCAGTCCCAAGCCCCTCGAATCGAACGAGCCCCTTGGGAATGGCTTTGGCGTCGCGACTTTTATGTATTTTTCAATAATAATTTTCCGCTGTTCTACGAGCTTCGTTTCGAGCCGAAAAAATGGTCGAAAAAGGGCTTTTTTGCAGTGCCCCCAGCCCTTGTCACACCGCAGGTAAATTCGACTAACCGGATAGAGAACTTTCAGGAGTTTCTGAACCCGGAATCGAGCGTGAATTTCGGGCTCGAATATCTCGGGTATCCGTGCCCGATTGCATTATGCAAAGGCCCGCGGTTCTTCTACGCAAGTGTGTATTTATGTAGGAGCAAACGGAGCATGCAGGGCGAGGGAGAGAAAGAGATTGTGAGATAGAAAAAGAGGGGAATAGGAAGAAGAGGGAAGAGTGACGGCGGCGAGCGGTGACGAGCACGCGACTGGCAGAAGGGTCACGCGCGTCAAACATCCCGCCTCTTCGTCGTCGCACTCATCTTCGTACCGCCGCCGTCAACCTTCCCTTTTCCCTCCCGTTTCTGCAGCGCATAGCGAACTCGATATAGCGCTTCTCTTGCCACCAGCCTCCCATCGTAACCGCGCGTATATATCTGTCCATGTCACGAGAACTTCAAGCTGTCACGCGTCGATATAAGATCGTGAGCATGCTACATCGGCCTGCATAGCTCCGCAGTCGGTTTAAACTATTTCGAAATATTCCTTTCCTCGTTTTCTTCCTGTTCGACGACTTTTGTCGATTATTTTTCGTCTTCGCTAACGACGCTTCGAACACGAGAATTTTCTTGATTCGAAGCTCGTTTGAGCCGGAGATCGAGGAACTTTGGCGTTCTGGAAAAGGCTTCGGCGAGAGAATAATTTTGTAAGGAATTCGAGGCTAGATATCGAACGTTTGCTTTTGTGTGAATCACGATTTTTTTGTTTTGAGGTTTTCTAGCCTCAAATTTTGCAGCCTCGAACCTTTGGCATCGGAAATTTGTTTCGTTGCTGGAAAAGTTTGTTGAGGCGACGAATTCCTTTAGAAGCGAAAAAATAGGGATTTTTTTTAGAGGGGATAGAATAATCTGAACATTTTCAAATTTGGACATGAGTTTGTTATAACGGTCAAGTTTTTTAAGAAAAATTTTATTCGGGATGACCAAGAAAATGGCGGCGTTATCAAGGGTCTTCAGTTGTCACTCTTTTTCTGTTGATATGAAAATTATTTAATAAGTCTCATTCGTTTACTGACATTCTAAGCGGAAGGATGTACCTAAAAAATGATGACAAATGGTGCAAAATTTAACATTTGGGAGGCTCTTTACTTAAAATTCGAATTTTCGACCATTTTTTCGACATACTTGACCTCAAGAAAGTGATCTATTTACTTGCTACCTTCTGAAATTTGGGTGTATTCTCCCGATAATATTACTGAGAGTAACTTCCCAAAATTTCGTGCAGATTGGTCGATAACTTTTTGAGCTGCAACACGAGCAGTTTTTGAAAAAGTGTTTCCAAGATAATCGCGTTCAAAGTTCCAACGCGTGAAAACTATTAATTGTACTGTCTTTTATTATGTGCGATTACTCCGTGAATATCAAATATTTTGAGTTTTTCTTTGCTCAGCATATTCTTTGGGTATCATACTTTCGAAATATGTAAAAAACCGATTTTTTCAAAATTTTGAAGCGTTGAGAAAAGCGTGGAAACACGCCCGAGAATATGAAAAGCTTCAGCTCCACGGTGCTGTCTTTGACATCGACTGTAGTTGGCATTAAAAAATCCATACTGAAGTTCGCTTTCCGAGGTTTTAGTGTAAGCTTCGTTAACGCGGAAGCTCTTACGCGAATTTTCATCCAGAACGTACAGTGCTGAAAAATTAGTCCGATCCTGAAGGGCGGTATTAAAATATTCAACAACGTTCGCGTCGCAGCAAATGCATCGGAGGATTTGGTTTTTTCATTTGGTGAAAGCGGAGAAACCTCGCATCGGGAATTACGCTGGAAAGCAACACTTGGCGTATCGCGGCTGTTCAGCATTTACTGTGCGCAGCTTCGTCGCCGTTCTGCGACGAGTTTTTTTTCTCTCGACGATGCGCGCACAAAAGCGTGTTTTCAAGCGTACGCCGAGGGCCGAAATCTCGAGAAAAATCTCGAAACTAAAGCTCCGTTCGATTCGCACTGAAAACGAAAGCCCCAGGACCCAACGTAGCCGAAAGAACTCCGAAATTCTCGCAACAGCCCCGAGCCTTCCCGTGAATTTCCCAAAGAAAGTGGGAAACATGCGAGTGTGCTCGTTACAGAAAATCCTTCGTGACGATCGATCAGCCGCACAGGCACGAGGAGTCCCGTCCGCGTGTGTACGATGAGCAAGGTGCGGCGATCATCGTTCCTCCTGCAACTGCCCCTCGTACCAGGCAAATAGTACAACTGTTCGTGCCACGAATCGTCGGCAGGTTCACGTTCCAATGTCCCCCAAACTAGTGGCAACTCCACATTTTTTCCGGCTCCCTCCCAATTATTTCTGATCGCCAAATTTGCTCGAACCTCCTCCAATTTATCATTCGACATGTTCACCAATGCGGGGTCTCCGTGTCAACGGAAAAGGTCAAGCCCATAAAGAGTCAAAGTGGAAAATTTTTTTCGAAAAACTCGAGCGAGCAACGCAGGCAGAGACGACGGTGCAGTACATAAAACATAGCTATGGATCGTCGCTTGCAAAGCATGTACATTACGTGGCTGTATGTATACATGAAGCCCGAGGGATTCACCGGAGTTCTCCTATTTCTAGGTAGACTGATGCTCTTACTCCTGAGAGCTGCCTCCTGGCTTCGCTTCTCTCTCGGCTCGCTTCCTCGCGCTCCCTTTCCTTCCTCTTTCTCTGGCTCCGGTATATCCTGCTCGCTTCTACTATACTGGCTTACATCAGAGAGAACTCGTCTCGAGGCTCTCAGCACAGAGGATCCTCGCCCTTGCTCGCTGGGTGCACACACCGCACCGATCTTTCAGCGCGTTCTCCTTTTGCCACGTGCACTATCGCTGAGCACGAAGAGAGACGGGAAGACAGAGAGATTCTTGTGCTACGAGGAGCTCTCGAGTATATATAAGATAACGAGGAGACGTAAACCAGACCCGATATGTTCTCGCACCCGTATCCTTCCTCTCGTGCTGCTTTATACTTTGAGCAAAAACGTTCTAGCGCGCATACGGATCCTTTAAGGGGAAGGCGCGTTCTCAACTCGTTCGTGCTTTCCTCCCTTGGATTAAGAGCTCCAACTTTTTCAGCTTTTCTCACAAACTTCTTGACCTTCTTCGAGCTCTCGTTCATTCGCTTCCATTATTTATTGGTCGCGAGAAATCTTCACTCGTGTTTCGAGGCTTTCAATGATTTTTAACGAAACGCGTTTGTCCGCTCGTCGTCTTTCGAGAGTTTGCTACGTTTTTTCTTGGCGAGCGAGGCCGAGCGAGCTTTTCTTGGTTGCAAATATTGCAGGTGAAATAACCGAGTAAATCAGAGCACGCACGCCATAAATTGGTGGGATCGGCAGAACAAGGACGTCGGATTTTACTACTTTCGGTATCGCCGCTTCTCTCCTCACTGGTGCAGTGTGCAAAGGGGCGTGGGCTTAATGTCAGCACGTTCGTAAACGCGCTCGAATATCTCGTGAGGAAAGGAACGAAAGAGGGCAATTAGCGACGTCACACTTTGCATCAACTTTATAAAAGGCTGTTTTACTATTATTTTCGTCAAGACGTTATGCCTCAAATAAGATTAAGGGATTCTGAATTTGTGTTCGCTGGTAGAAAGGTAATAATTTGGATCAACTTTCGATTGAAATTTCAACAATTGGTCATTTCACAATGAGACTTTGTCAACGATTTTTAGTCGTTTTGCAGCCACATCGATTGTAAAATTTGAAAAATCCATTAAAAATAATAATTCAGTGAGCCACAGAACAACTCGACCAATAAATCTTTTGACCCATCAAAATATGAAGTAGTTTTCGAGTAATATTAAACCGAATAATATTTCGATGAAAAAACATGATTTTCCTGCAAGTTTTTGCACCAAATTCCGGGTCCAGATTTCAGGTTCGGATGACAATAAATTTTTTATCGTTCCTTCCAGCATGTTTGACGTCGTTTGCATTCTACGCTGCTTAATCGACAATTCGACGGTGTGCTTTACCGCGACTCATTTTCCTGATAGAATTTTTAAATAAAGAGCAAAGAGAACTGGGCATTTCGAAATGAAAAGAGTTTTTGAAGAATTGAAAGAAGTTTCTTTGCTGCGCGTAATTTTATGAAAATGTCGACGTTTGAATCTTTGGAAGAAACACTCCACTGCCGATGTACTTTCTTTCATTCGTTCCCTTGCAAGCTTTTTGATTGTGTGGACGACTTAGAAAGATGGAAGAAAATCTTTCCATCGCACTTACGAAAATTCAATTTTCTTATATCTCAACTTTTGGGTTCGATACGCGATATTGCGATCCAGTGCCCAGTTCCATTTTCATGAAATACAATCAATTAATTTTCACGAATCAATTCTTCAATATCTCTGATTATTTGATATTCCATCACCGTCCAATTTACATTTTAAATAGACTTGACGTCCATCTTTCTCGCTCTCCATTATTCATGTTCAGAATTTATGAACTTTCGATGACCAATGTGCTAATCAATCTTCGTGTGATTCGCGATATTAAGTTTTGCGAAGACTGCTTGCCCAGATGGAAATTCGAAGGTTCAATTTTTAAAAATTCCATTTTAAATAACCTTGCAAACAAAAATTAAGTCAGAATTTCTATTTTCTTGCTCCCAGAGCCAAAAATGAAATGATTCGAGGGGAAAAAAATTCCTTCGTCCCCTCACTTATTTTCAGCCCCGAAATTTCCCGTCCTGAAATCAAAAAAGGGAATTTTCATCGAGCGATTTTTGACGAAAAGTCAAAAAAGGTACGAAAATCCAAATGTTTTCTAAGCCCCGTTTGCAATAATTTCGTGTTCCTCGTCTACCGGCGAACGATCGAATTGAAAAGTGTCATTTCCATCAAATATATTTTTATAATTATAGGTGCAATATCGTCGATGAATTCGAGGATCCCGCACACTCGAACACATGAGCCGATACAGACTCTCGCAGACACACGAGCAGCCTGGAATCCACGCATTGGCATGAAACGCGAAACTAAAGCGTACTCGGGCGAAGCGTGCGCGCTGCGCGAGGGGAGTGCGAGGGTGTGCAATCGTTTTGAATACGCAACGATATAGAGCGATAACGAGTGTTCGTTGGTACAGCGCGCACGACGCGTAGTTCGTATACCGCAATATAATAATACCCGACATGCATATATGCGCGTCCTTGTGCACGGGCAATTCGATGCCGAGTGCCACGAGTGTGCTAGGTGCTTAACGTGACAATATTTTTTTCCAATTTTTATATTTTTTTCTCATCCGGTTTCGTTTTCGTGTGTGGAGATAAATATTTTGAAAAATATGATTCGATGAGAATTCGAATGAAGTTCGTTCAGGTCCGACGTAGCAAAATTTGAAAACCCACACGAGCGATGGGACTGAAGCTCCGTCTTTCGAAGCGTACCCTCGCTCGGAAAAACGTAAAAATTTTTCCGAAAATGGCAGCTGCCAGCGCTCGAGTTGTAGTGCGAGTAAAAAGCGTATCCTTCGATTTCCCACGTCGATTTCCACCCTGATTCGTACACCCTAAACTTGTGCGTCGCAGCAAGAGTTGCCAATGAAAAATGAGTGCAGCATAAAAAACTTTGTACTCGGCTTCAGGGAGCTCGAGCCGGGATAAAATCCGGTTAAAATGGAAACGCGAATTTGAGCACGGAAAGCCCCGTAGGCTTGCACATCCAGAGCCGGGAGTCGAATCAGGGAGGCGTGTAAAGCCCGTGGAGAGAAAGAGAGCGAGGGAGAAGGGCGGATAAGTAGAAAGAGGAAGGTGCGGGTGAGCGAAAATGATGCCGAGTGCCGGACGCACGCCTTTAATGGCTTTCGCGTGACGCGCCCGTTGACTCTCGCGGGATTCGATTCCGCTCCACCCCCGCAAGTTATACGAACACTTGTATAGGTATAGAGAGCTCGTTTTTTCTCCCGCTCTCTCTCTCTCTCTCTCTCGCTCTCTCTCTCTCTCTCTCTCTCTCTCTCCACGTACATGCACGTTGGCACAATAATTGTGTGCGAACTTCTGGCGATAACGAGGCTCGCACGCTCGCACCAAAACCACGCACTCTTTTCACCCCCGCGCTCGTGTTCACTCGTTATATTATACGCTCGCCTGGCTGTACCGCACGCTTCTACGGCTACTATTAACACGTTCATATTCGCGTGTGCGCCGCTGTGGGTGTACGCGGTTCGCCGTGCGTTAAGCGTACTTTTTTATGTAGCGATACATTATTTCATGGAGATCTGGATACGTGCGCGGTCAGCAAATGACGTAAACTACGAGTGAGCCCAATGCAAGGGAAAATCCCTCGATAAGTCCATTTTCTCGTAGAATTTTGTGTATCCGAGGGCAGAAAAGGGGCCGATAACGAGGCGATAATCGTCGCTGCGATTAATCGCGATACTCTGCTCCGAACCTGTTGTCAGGGAAAATTCGAGTTTAAAAATCCCTTAAAATTCCAGCCTGAGAACCGGGGCTCGTTGGAAGAGGGTGCGCGCGTCCCCAAAGAAAGTTGCCCGAGTTCCTCCGCAGTTCGAAATTCGGCGTTTCTCCAAAAAAAATCTCCATCGAAGGTTTACTGGGTCGAGTGTGCTTGCACGACGGCAGGGAGCGCTCGTCTCATTATTCCGTTCAATAACTGAAAAGTGACTCGGATTCAATGAATTATGACGCAGCCCGGTCACGTGTCCGGTCGCCCTCATAAAATTCGGATAAATTCTCCGTGCTCGCGATCGTAGGAATTCCTCAAAGCGAAAGTTTTTCCGGGCTCGATCGAGTGCTCCTGCGATTGTCAGCCCAGCGCAAGTGTCGCGGGCTCGGCTATAAGTACCGTTTTCCCCCTGCTTACTAATCATCGTAAAAAGTGTTGCGACAGCCTCGAGTGTATCCACACATAGATAAATGTACGTGCGGATACGTAGTCGAAGCGTGACCGCCCTCGCCCATGCGAGACTCGGTTATAACGTCGAAAGACAAGGGATGCAGGAGTGGAGCGCGCGCGAGAGAGAAAGCGAATAGGAGAAAGGCAAAATTGGGAGAACGGGATAGGAGAATCGAGGGTGTCGGTGAACGCGCGATGCCGTGACATCCCGCCGCCACACTGGCGAACTCGTGCTCACGGTTCGCCTAGTCGGCCACCTCCAACCCTCGTCCGGCTCACCCTCATCCGGCGCACATCGCTCCCTCGCCCTTCGACTCCCCCGCAGCGAGCTCCTTCGTCTCTCTCTCTCTCCCTCTCGCATTTAGCTCTCTCTCGCTCTCGAGAACGCTGCCAATTGGTGGCAACGAAAGGGGCTGGAGTGGCACGAGTCGAAGCCTGCTATTTCGATGCCAGCGACGTCCTTCTGCTTCCTAGATATTTATACATATGTGCTATATATTACGTACATATACATGTATAGACAGTTGGACGGAACACGTATCCACATAGCTATAGAAATGCGGCAAGGCTCGTACGCTTCTCCCTTTCCACCCCACGGCTCGTCGTTCTCCCCGAACTGCGGGCTCCGCTTCTAGCTCTCGCCGTTAATCCGTTTATCGCGTTACCGCCACCACCGGCGGCCCAGCAACCTCCGCCTCTTCCGCTCCCCCTCCTCCCACTCGATTCCGTCTCACCGCTGGCATCACCGACGCAAACCTGGCTCACGGTGCGCTCCCGTCCTACCCTAGCGCTCCGGCTCTCTCCCTCGCTCCGTGCCAGCGACGTCGACGCGGCCAAAACTCCATATAGCAATCTCCGGGATCGTGTTCACGTTCCTACGGGCCATTTCAGACGGACTCTCCGCTGCGTATGGGCTCGGTTTTTCCTGGGGAACGAGACTTTTTCGGTATCTTTGGATTTTCGGGGACCCGAAGAGTCCGAGGGGACGCGGAAAATGGAGAGGAGCTGCGGACACTTGGATCGAGTTCTCTCCGGCTCTGCGCGCGGCTCGTTCCTCCCCCCGGGGGCGGAATTTTATTGACGCAATTACGCGGGCCCTATTTTCGTGGAAACTTCGCACTCTCGACGCTTCCGGCTGATAGAAAAACGGAATTTTCGACGAAGCTTTTTGCGCAGGGCGTACAATTCGGTTCGTCCCAAGGGACGTTGATGTTGAAAGAATTTTCCCTGTTGTGCACATAAATGTTCGTTTTTTTCAACACCCAACCTCTCCCCCAGGCTTTCTTAAGACGATTCATATGAAACGGGAAATATTGTTTTCTCCACTCGCAAGATTAAATTCATACGATAATTAGCACACTCAACGTGGAATTCCTTATACGTGTATTAGGTTATGCAAGCCCTCTTTTTCACCCCTGAAGCGGCGCACCGGTGTGTTTCTATATACAGAGAGCTCACAGGTTGCCGGCACATTTCAAAGCTGCCGTCTGTGCTGTACGGGGCATTACTACTGGCGCGAGCAGTTGTTCAGCCCCGTTAGCTTTCTGCCCCACACACATAGTCGCGAATATAGGGTGCACCTTCCATGCATCGCAATGTCTAGTGGTGTTCTAGCTCTCTCTCTCTGTCTCTGTCTCTCTCTCTCTCTCTCTCTCTCTCTCTCTCTCTCTCTCTCTCGGTACTCGGTTTATTTTGCTGTCGAGAGTAGACGAATGATGCTGCGGAGGGCTCGTGTATGGAAATGGCCAGCAACTTTGGCATTAGAAGTGACCTCGATTGGGGCTTCAGCGAAAAGTACGCAGGCTCTGCACGAAAGGTTATGGAGGATCGGCGGCTTTCGAAATCATTCGTCGTTGGGTCGCTGTCTTTTTCAACTTCCGCGTCTTCGCAATCGTGGTCGCTGGATTGTTCGTGGTGCGTGGATTTAATGAAAAGCTTGGGATTGGATTTTTGCTCGGACTCTTGCCACCGCGGGGCTTACGAGTTCTGCAAATTCGCCCATTTTTCCAGGCTATTAATGAACCTGGTAATGTCCCGTTTGCACTTTCGAGCGTATGCGCCCCCTGAATTTTCACGATTCCTTTGATTGTGGACGCGGCTCTGGAGTGTCGCGAGTGAATGAATCGAAGAGAGGGAAAACGGGGGAGAAAGAGAGGCAGAAAGATCGAGACGGATACGGGAGGAAGAGAGGAGCGAGCGAGAGAAGTGGCGAGCATTAATCATCCCTTGAGCATACGCCATGCCCAGCCGGGGCTCCTCCGACCCTAAAACCACCGCTACTCCTGCGTCAGTGGTGCTCGATCATCCATTTCGTGTCGTGTGAAAGCTTTTACTCTCCCTCCTTCTCTCTCTCTCTCTCTCTCTCTCTCTCTCTCTCGTCTCTCTTTTTGTCCTTCGTTAGACCAAGTTCAACGCCAGAAGCGTCCAAGTAGTTCTACGCCTCTGTGGCCATGAGTCGTTCCACGTTCGCTCCAACTTCCCTTTCTCAAATGTAAACCATCATATTTATTAAAACATGATCGAACGAGCGCTCTTTTCCTCTAAATTCCTCAACAAAACACGCTCATCTTCGTGCTCGAATTTTAGTTTCCTTGCAGAACGAGGAGTCGAATGATATCGAGGAAATTCGTTCCCTCGTTAAGGTGGGACGGTACCAAAAAAGAGGAATTTTTATGCAAATTGGTAGATACGTTCGAAAGTGCGTAAACTATTTGCTCGCAAAATTTAAACGGGTTCAACCATAGCGTTTCCGAGAAAATTGAATGAATTTTTCACATTGGATCTTATGGAAAAGCGTAAAAAAACGCAAAAATCATTGAAAAATACTGTTTAAAAAGCCACTTTCTCATCAAACGAACATCAGTATATGACTGTCAAAATAACTCGCGAAATTTTCAGTCATTTCGCCGCACCGTTTATCTGCAATGTGCAAAACAAAATTAGGGAGGGTGGATCACGAAATCAAAATAATGAGAATTTGATCAAATTTGGTGATAACATTCTTTAGCATCAACTATACAAATACAATTTTTTTCACATTTTTTTACCACATGGTTGTCGAACAATTGAGCGTTAAATCGAAGTTCTTATGCACGAGATGTATAACAGTATACATGTAAACTCTATGCTTATACACGTGAACTTTTATGATCAATAACTGGAGAGCTATGTGGTAGAAAAATCTGAAAAAATTTATATCGTCTTAAATATTTTTAAAGAATACATTTATCAAATTTTATTAAATTCTTATCATTTTGGAATTATTTATATTTTTAAACATGGTTTAGCATGGCAACGTTGTATCGTCGCGATCCACCCTCCTTAATAAACGAAGTTTGTCTCTCTCTTCTGGCCGACACAGCTTCAAACGCGGCAACGTCGCATCGATCAACGCACTCTCGTATAGCTACACTCTCAGAGACTTTTATACGAATATTTCGGATGAATTTGCTAGAAAAATTTGCTGTTTTATAGCAGTGCTGTTCTATATCGCCATTCTATTACATTTCACCAAAGTGCATAGTAATTTTAATGCCGAAAACAATCCTCTCAAATTTTACTATGTACGACAGGCAAAATTTAGGTATGCGACATTCTTACATCGAACGATGCATCGATATCCGAACGTCACTCGTGTCTTTGGCGAAATGTTAAAAATTGGTGAATTCGACTGGACAAATTGCTTGAAATTTTACTATGTGCCACTGGTTAATTTTCATGTTTATATACTCGCAACGCCTCATATTTCAGTGCGGTGAAAGGGAAAATACGAAACTGTGTAATTTTTCGTACAGCACAGAGAAACGACTGCTACGTTATCTCCTGAATTTTCATCAAATCATTTCATTATTTACTATATGTTTTTGATCAAAATTCTTTCAGTGTTCATTTTTGATATAGTACAGCGCGTTATTTACTATGAACTGTGGTAATGGTTCCCCAAACTTTTGCATTATTTGACATACTCTGTAGCGATTATTACAATAATATCGATGTGGTCCAACGTTACTATAAAAACATAGTAATTTTTGCTATAAAAGTCTCTCCGAGTATGTATAAACAGTGCGACTTACAGCTTGTCCTCGGGTTTGAGCAGAGCAGCCAACAGTCAAAAATTGAAAGTATAACCCTGCATTTGCTGCTGTCGAAGCAAATGTTTGATATTTTGAAATGAAACAAGAAGCTTTTTTCACCAAATTTAGAAATGTTACGGTTGAAATGGTTATTTTTTCATCTAAAAGTACAGAATTATCATTTTTTCATGTAAATTGAAAAGCACAAACTGAATTCGCGTGCAGTTCGTAAGACGAGAGGCTTTCCATGTTGAGCACAGGAATATCACCGCCTGCCCCGCAAAAGGGGTACCGTTCCACCTTAAAAAACGTTCATTCACTCCGATCTTCCGTTGTAAAATTTTCGCACGCTGCCCCCAAGCTTCTCCTGCGCTCTGGTTTTCGCTTCATTCGATCCTCAGTAACCCCAAAATTTGTCATCTCACAGATTTTCAGCAGATCGCGGACGCATTCCCAAAAACCGAAAAATCTTTTCGCTGTGAAAAACCTTCAGAAAGTATGAGTCCCAAAATGGCGGAGTATCGGATCCGAAAATGCTTGCTCGATGACGGTGATCATCCGAGTTCTCGTCGTCGCTCGTTTCATGATTCTTTCGGCTGAACGTGGATCCAGCCAGCGCCGGTATTTCAAGGCTGGCGTAGTTTCTCTGCTGCGATGCACAGCGGTGTGAGGTTGCACGAGTTTGAATTTATTCATATGTAGACTCATAGGTAATGTCGGGGTGAAACGAAGTTTATGTACATAATAAACTTTCAAAGGCGACGACTCGAAGTTCACGCGAAGGGAGTTGCCTAGTCTCGAGATGCGCTCCGCGTCTTGCATTTATCGTAATCCCTATAAAAAAAGAAAAAAAAATTGCTAACGTCCAGAAGAATGAAAGCGGCGAAAGTTCTCTCGGATCGTTCGCGTCCAGTCTGTACAGACATTACAGAAAAACCACGCAATATTTTTCTCGATAATTTTCAAACGTACAAAAACTCATGGAAGAAAGCCTCAAAGAAGTTTACCAACACGGCAATCCCAAAATCCCTTAAAAACTAGAGTAATGAAATGAAAAAGAAAAAAAAACATGTTAAAACAAAATCCACTTTAAGTCTCTTCGAAAATTCATTAAATAAATCTCCCACTCAGTCGATGGTTTCATAGTCCAACGACTAGAATAAAAATGAAAATTTAGTACCGAAAAAACATCTCGATACGCTTGCATAATTCCAATGAAAAATGGGATCGAAGGAAGAGAAATGTGGCTCAAGTACTCGGCCAGATTGCCAGCTTCGTTCACTTGGAAACGGTTTCAAGAGGTCGAGACACCACGATAAAATAATGAGAAATAATTCAAAAGAAAAGTAAAAATATTTTCATTCCTCTTGGATGAAATCTGATTGTTTAAAAATACCAACTCAAAATGAAGGTGCAGAATAAATTCATCCGGGAGCGGCTCCGTGCCAGCAGGTTCCGGAAAATGCGAGGCGGCTCGAATCGATGAATCTTGCAGCCAAGTTCGCCGCTACCTGCGAGTTCTCTCGTACGAGGATAACCGACGAAATAATTTAATGTAATCGTCGCTGGAAGAGGCGAGCGAGCAACGAAACACGGCGAAGCGAGAAGAAGATGAAGCCTTATCGGGCCTCACCGTCGCACTGCTAGACGCGCTCGTCTAGGTTATTAACGGCAGCGCTATGTGCCCGAGAATCGATCTTCGTCGAAGTAACAGTCTGGAAGGAATTCTTGTATAAAGTGAAACATTTTTTTTCAAACGAACGTTTTTACCCGAAACTCTGGGGCTCTTCCTGGTGATAAATCATCCTCAAAACCCCAATTTTCTTTCTTCGAGTCAACATTAAATTCGTCTCGATCTGATTTTCATCGATATGCTGGAGACTTTTTCCATTTTTTCAGAGGCCCAAATCGCTTTGTGCAACGTCTTTTTTGGCGTGTTTGACGTCAGTCACAGAAGACATTAGTGAAGTAGTTTTTTGTCAGCGCGTTGCATGAGCTTTGTCATCAACCCAGCGGAGCTGATTACTATGGAAAAGGTGTTCCTTGGCATGCGACTTTGCGCTCGAGCTTTTTTGGTTTGATGTTTTTCTTTTACGAGCGGGCAACCTGACGAGCGGCGGTGCACCTGGGTACACTGTACACGCATCTTGCGCTGCGAAACGAGGAGCTCGCGACGGGAGGAAACTCTGTGCTCGCCTTCTGCAAACACGCGAGAGCTGATAAGCTTGGAAGAAAATGTTTTGAAATTTTTTTTACAATTTTGGTGCGATTTTTGCAGCTATGTTGGATCAAAACTGGGACGAATTCGTCGCTGTGACTCGAAAGTTTCTGTTATTTCAATCATTTCTGTTTTTCGTGGCGATTTTATTGTGTCAGTCTAAAATGTTTAAAGGGCCACAAATATCTGGTCAATGATAACTGAGAAGTGAGGCTTTTTCCTCCAAACGTTGTATCACAAATGTGATCAGTTTTGGGACATAAAAATTTGAAAACTTTGAATGAAAGTTTCTGTTACCGGAAACATAATGATTGTGTAGGAAATCGAACGAAACATTCGCAAAAAAATGAACAAATTTGAAGCCTCAATTGCTCTTGTTTGAGATTCTGATTAAGGTAGATCATGCCCGAAGGATCGTATTTTATTGCAGTCTAAATTGGATCGATTTTTACTCTCTATTAAAGATGCTTTCATAGCAAAAATTACTATGTTTTTATAGTAACGTCGAACCATATCGATATTATAATAATAATCGCTGCAGAGTGTGTCAAATAATGCAAAAGTTTGGGGCACCATTACCCATAGTAAATAACGCGCTGTACTATATCAAAAATGAACACCGAGCGAATTTTGATTAAAAGCATAGTAAATAATGAAATGATTTGATGAAAATTTAGGAGATAACATAGCAGTCGTTTCTATGTGCTTTACGAAAAATTACACAGTTTCGTATTTTTCCTTTCACTGCACTGAAATATGAGGCGTTGCGAGTATATAAACATGAAAATTAACCAGTGGCACATAGTAAAATTTCAAGCAATTTGTCCAGTCAAATTCACCAATTTTTAACATTTCGCCAAAGACACGAGTGACATTCGGATATCCATGTCACTCGTGTTCGATGTAAGAATGTCGCATACCTAAATTTAGCCTGTCGTACATAGTAAAATTTGAGAGGATTGTTTTCGGTATTAAAATTACTATGCACTTTGGTGAAATGTAATAGAATGGCGATATAGAACAGCGTTGCTACAAAACATAGCAAATTTTTCTAGCAAATTCATCCGAAATATTCGTATAAAAGTCTCTCCGTGTATAATCACTTTAAATTAATGTCAGAGTTATTAATTCGAAATTGTAAATACATTTTTTCAACTTATCTTTTGGCTAATGAAATTACAAGCCATTAATTAATCGGGGATCCATCACTGACTGAACCCAAAATTTCATTCGTCCCTGGCGAAAATACTATAGTTTTTTATGTAAAAAATCGCATTAGAGAGAGCAAAGGGAAAACACAAAGGGAAATAGACCGAGATAAAAGTATTAATAAAAAAACAGAAGGCTATGACAGCAATGGGCCAAGCCAAGAAGAAACAAAATGCTGAAATAAGCAAAGTAAATTTACGAGTGCTCATTACCAATTTCGTTTAATCTTTAACGTAATACATCTTTATTACTAGTAAGATAATCGTCTCGAATTTTTTCCCAAACCTTCATTATATACTTCACGAACTTTGTGAACTTTTTCATAAACTTCGTAAGAATCGTTCATTCGTCATATGGAAAGGTAAACGATTTTTTATGCAGTCCCTATACCCTGTGTATTTTTCTTCACATTTAAGCACGTTTATCTCAATAACCAATAAGACGAACCTTTTAAGATTTGATACGCGTGTCAGTCGACAACTCATCTAAAGTGGGTGTAAATTCCAAGACTTTCTTAAAACAATCGTTCCGTGCATGAATTATTTTAATAAAAAATGAAAAAATGGTTCCGAAACCGAGTTGAACTGCAGAAGTACTAAGGCAAAAAACGTTCGAGTTCGAAGGCGTCAACCAAGTGTAAAAATGTGAAAAACCATATTCCCAAAAAAGCAAATTTTTTCATTTTTTTGAATATCTTTCAGAATTTGTTTCCACTGTTATCGAGGCTGCATAAAAAATGGTTCTGATCTCTGAAATCGAGTTCGAAAACTTTCATTAGATATCGCGCCTATATATTTGCACATACCGTTTCCCATCGCCCGTTCTCAGCCGAACTCGTCGAGCGCTCAGCTGCTGGGGATGGCTAAAAAGTTGGAGGGATCGTGCAACAGTTAGTGGTCGAGCTTTTCTATCTCTTTATATGTGCGGAGCCCTTCGAAAATCCTATAATCATCCGCAGCTCACTCGACCCGCGCGGCGCTCGCGTTCTTCTCCTCCTTCTCATTCGACTCGATACTCTCGTTAGCTCTGGAACGGGGTTGAAAAATTTGTGACGCGAGTGATAGGGAGCGAGCGAAAGCGGGGGGAAGAGAGACGCTAATGGGACTTCCCGTTCCTCCGGATAATAACACGTTCCGAAGCGTCTCTGCGAAGCAGAGGACGCTGGACCAAGCGTAATTTGAACACGCGTGTACCCAGATTCACGAATCTGTCAAACGTGACGATGCATGAATCGGCTACTCAAGAGCGATTGTTACTTACGATACGTGGCCAGTTCTGAAGGAGGCAGAATCCGCTTGAATTCGAACGGATAAAGGACTCGCTCGCTACATTTTATTTGGAGGAATATTTACTGGTTTGGGTAGAGAACAATTCTGACGAACGAGATCATCCAAGTGAGATGATCGAATTCATCTAAATCGAGAAGCTAGTCAAGAGACACTCTATTACTTTGAAAACTTGATATAAGCTGTAGATGATCGATTTATATATTATTTAATCAGTATTGCGAAAGTCCATGAATTTGCAAGTGCGTGTCGTGATGATTTATGGAACACAATTTATTACGAAGTTTTTTAATGTCAATCTGATTTTACTCACATCGTCCAATCAGCCATACTCCTAATACATGTGGCAACGCTGTCTCGTTTGCTTGCCATTTACCATCGCTTTGTGTGAGAAGGTTATGTTTGACCATGGATCGACACAATATTCGGCTTCGCCAGAAACATTTTCTTCAAACAAATTTATTTTTCCTAGCTTTTTGTTTCTCGGATAAAACCCTTAACTCTACTGTCCAATGAGAACAATTTGATAGTTTGCATATTTGAATCCGTTCGGTGTTATTCGAGGTTATGCAACGTTGCCATCTCTACGCAGCCACGTAATTACGCGACTAAATCGAAAATTTTGATTTTTATTGTTCGGCAAACCTCTTTTTTTTATTCAAAAATGATCCTTATTATTTTTTTCAATTTGAGAAGTTTTTTAAAAAACATACCTAATCGGAAAAATGATTTATTCGTGGCTAAAATCTCTGTTAAATTTTTTAATATTATCGATTATTTATTGTTATAACTAGTCGCTGATGCACCCGAAAACTTTTCAGGCGTTTTCCTGTGCACTTTAACAATCAAATAAAAAAATATCATGTTTAATAATGAAGTTCGCGATAGTTCAACCTTAATTTGGGGTCGAATACGAGTGGAAAGATCTTACGTGACAGATTCTTCCGGCTGTTCAATAATTACGAACGAAATGCAACGTGCGAGGGTGAAAAAGTCGACACTTTATTAAAAAGCTGCTCGAGCCTTTTTTTCGTTTGCGACGTTTGTCAAATCTTCAGCATCGTTCTAATTACTTTTTACAAGACGCTGCTGTAGCCTCCCACTCCTTCAGAATCTCATTCGCAGGGATGTTGGGTTCGAAGCTGCTGGCTGTTATTGCTTGGGACATTCCCCACCGAAATTGATTTTTCTTCCTGCCTAAATTAACGTTTTATATGCAATTTTTTTCACCTCGTGCCGTTGCGATCTAGCGAAATTCTTCCGAGATTTCTCAACGTCTCAATATTCACGCGAGGAGGAAGAGGTTTTGGAAACGAAAAAGTGATGACATCGCGCCCGGTGACGGAACTCGGGAAAGACGGAGAGAAGCGATGCTCTCGGCAACGCCGGTGGACGGCCATTAGCCAAATTGCCAGGTGTCTGCTCGTTGTACCGCTCTATTACCTTCCAGAGCGAAGATCTTCCCAGACTTAGTTTTCATTCCTCTCTCTCTCTCTTTCTCTCTTTGCGTTTTATTTTTACTTTGATGGTGCGCTTTTATTTTTGGCTTCTATTTTTGCGTTATTTTTTCTCATAGTTTGCGTTTTTCATTTTCATTTTGATTTTGCGTTCTTTTGCATTTATATTTTTGCGTTATTTTTTTAAATATTTTGCGTTTAGTTCGTGCTTCGTTATGCGTGCTATTTTGACTTTGATTATATGCGCCATTATTCTTGCGTTCGCATTATTAATTTTGCTATTATTTCATTAGTTTATTTTTGCTATTAAGTTCGTTTCAAGCTATGCGCCATAGTTGTTACAATTTACTTAATATTCTTATCATTTCACTATTTTGTTATGACGCTTTTATTTTTTCTTGCACACTCGCTTTGTTATGATTTATTTTTCTTCTTATCACATTGTTATATTTTGATTCTTAAGTTTCGTTTGCCTCATGGGTCTCCCAGGGCATAAATAAAATCAATCAATCCATCTGCAATCTCTATCTCTCTTTTTAATTTGATTTTTTATCATTTATCATTTGTACGATTTTTTATTTTGTATGATTTATTCGTATGAAATTATTATCATTTTTTTCTGATTCATGATTTCCGATTTCATGATTTGTACGTTTTTGCAACTTTGTATGATTTCATATTTTGTGTGATTCGGCTTGATGTGTGATACTCTGCTTCTGCTATAGTTCTTCTCTCCATGTCGTTCTTTTCACCAATTGCACTGTTTTGCTCTTCACCACATATTGAACTTTGCATTGTTCATTTTATATTCTCTTAGTAGTTTTAGTTATACTTATTCTGTAATATCACGCATTGCCTAAAACTTTTCTGAGGCATTATAATTAAATATCAATATCAATATCTTTCTCTCTCTCTTTCTGTATTCCTGCTACTTCCACGGTGCTGGCTTTACCGATATCGTTTCTTGCTGCAATTCCTTCGCGAATGTTTCATTCAATTTCTGTCGCAGCCTCCCTTCTCTCCTTAAGGCGCTCTACCAGTTGCGCGTGAGTGGGTTGAAGGCAGCTGGAAAGCGAGTCACTTTTCTTCAAAAAGCCCGAAACTTCGAGGCAAAGAAAAATTGCGTTTCATACTTTCGAGGAATCACATGGTGAACTTTTCTTTCATTCGGGAAGCAACGAGTTTTTGGGAAAAATAAAAACAGGGGGTGATTTTAGGGGTGAAAATGACCGTTGGATCGCCTCAACTTTTTTGAGAGAATATGCAGTTCATCTTCGCTCTCAAATCCCAAAACTCCACGTGCATCCGTTTCCTTATAAACTTTTCAGCAAATTATCGCATTCGATAATCCTCGCGTTTGTTTTGTCAGCGGGTTTCGTCGGGGCGTGAGTGAAACCACCGCAGTCAAACGAGGCATGGAAGTTTTTACAGAAGTTTAGGAACGCGTGGGGCTTTTCGTATTTTCGTATAACGCGAACGAAAAAATTTGGCTGTTCACGTTCCCGTTTTCTGCTTTTTTTTAATGACAATTCTTTGAGTTCTATTATCAGCAAACTTTTGAACAATGATTCCGTGTCTGCTCGTATTCTGTCGAGATTCTAAAATATTTCGTGATCAAAACGCCCGCTGTGAATGCTCGTCTTTTGTTTTTTAACGCTCAGCCATACCGTGGCTTCGAATTTTTTTCCATAAACCAACGCTTTTTTCGTACAAACGCATGCTGCGAGTGGCGTTCGGCTTGGTGTGCACGAGAAAATGTGCCGGAGGCAACGTCCGTGTGGAATACTGCCCTAAAAATGCAACGCTCCTGGCGAAAACACCTTGTGATTGCAAATGACGCTTTGGGCTCGCCTGCGTGGTGCGATCTTCCAAAATTCACATTCCAATTGAAGGGAGTGAGCGAATGCATGAGAACGAGGGAACTGAGGGATCGATTCGATTATTGAATGTGTTGAGCGAATTTTCTTGTTCCCCCTCCACTGCTGCAGTGACCAAAAATCGAAAGTGATTTCTCAGTGATATCAGTCGAAAAAATCCTTCTGCAAGTCCCAAATGTGTCGACTCCGAGGATTTTCGACCAAAAACGAGCGTAGTTTTCCAGGCTCGACATACAATTTCTGGTAATATTAAGGATGCTCGATCACGAGGTCGAGTCGAAGATTCTGACCTGTAATTTTTATGTGCTGTAGACGAATATTTTACGCGACGATTAGCAAAATTTGGTCTAGATTGAGCATCCCGTTATCTTGCAATTAAATTCCAAAGTCGAGCATTTTGAGGCACCGAATACACGTCGCTTATGGAAAAAGATCGACCGGAAGTGCCATGAAGACGGTTTTCCAAGATTATTCATTGAAAAACCTATTTTAGAATAAATGGGTCATTAAGAACTTGGTAAAAAATAGAAAAATCGTACCTCACCAGGTTTTTAACAAAATAATCTTACAAAAAAGTTTTGATTTCCGGTTGAAAATTGTGAGAACGACGAAGTGTGACGTTGCCAAGTGTGTTTTTTTACAATTCTTATAAGGAGAAAACTATAGAGTCGTTGACGATATATAATTTAATATGGAAAATGCTGCAGGATCGTTGACGATCATTTTTCCAGTTTTCACGAATTACACTGTGCTATGAAATGCTTATGTACTGGTTTAATAATGTTTCTTAAAATCGATAACACGAATATTCAACAGCGGTAAACGCGAATCAGAACAACTATGAGTTAAATAGTTCCGAGCTCTTTTTTGCTCCGAAGTCATGATCGATCATCCTTAAGCGATGCTTCATAATTCGTGTGAGAGTCTGTGGGAGGGAAGGAGAAGGAGGAGGGCGTTCGTGCGTGCTTCGAGCTTTCTTATTTCGATATTTAGGGCCGCATCTCTTGACACGTGTAACGATAGAAGCTCTCCCACTTCATTGTTACGGATATTCGTGTTCCGTAGCAGTGATATCATTGACCTGAGTACGATCGTGGTTGGTACTCCTCATTTTATCACTGCCGTTGCTCCGTAAAAAGATGATGACGAATTTGATAGCGCGCGCTCTTGTTATTGTCAGAGCTGGTGATATCGCGAGCGCATCTAGCATGCGAGACTTCACGTTAAATTTTCGCAAATATTAAAAACCGTGTTTTATGGAACGGATTCGATTTTTCTTCCAGATTTAGCGCCGACGAGAAATGACCATTTTTTATGTATAAGCAAAAGTTTGAGAAAAAGTTATAAAAAAAGAAAATCGTTAAGTTTGGCGCTTTCATTTCCAAAGAGATGAGTTTTTCGTATTTATTTTCGAACTATGAATGCACTGAATTGTTGGGCATCAGTCTCGACGAAGAAATCAGAAGAAACTGCTCCTACAATGCTCGTTTGACCGCAATCGGTTTGCGTCGATTCGTAGTGAAAAACATGGAATTCTCATTGAAACATTACAATCTGTCCAGACTGTGACAGAAATTAGCGCGGCCACGTTGCAATCCATCACGTCTTCAAGCAAAAAGCAGTAAGAACGAAAAAGAATCCCAGGGCTTGCGTGATCCTGCGGGCATCGAGGAGGGAACTCGATGCTTCACAGGAAAAGAGAAACTTTGTAGAAAAATAATTGGCACCGACGTCCGTCGATCGCTACGCGACGAGGAGCAACGAAATTCATTAAACTCCTACAAATTGTCAGTGAAAACGAGAGCATTTTAAATTCCCACCTCATTTTGACCCATCCGTGTTTATCTCGTAACACGAAGTAACAAAAAGCTTCGAATTTTCAAAATCTTTTGAATCGAGTGGAAAAAGGGACGTCAGCTCGTCGATGTATTCGACGGTTCGTACCCGAGCGCGCAGTGTCTCTTTAACCGCGGAGTATGGCGAGTAGGAGAAGGATGAAAAAAAGTTAAAACGAGGGAGGAAGAGAGCGGGAAAGAGATGGGAAGCGACAAAGAATAAAGAGGATGGACCGGAGGAAAGTTTGACGGTGCAGAGGTCTGTGAAGCGCCGCTGGTTCTATCGCTGCGTTACCGCTGAGTTGCTGTGCAGCCACCGAGGTAGTACACTATCCGAGAGAACCGAGAGCTCGTTAAAGATCCCCTCGAAGTCGGCATATAGCGTGAGCAAAAGCTGCACCGCTGCGAGGAGAGGAAGGCTTGGGACTGTCGCGAGAGAAGGGCGTAAGTGACACCGCTCCCGGTACCAAGTGCTTCCAGTTACGATCTTTTGTTACGGTGCATCTAATATCTATGCTATTTCACATATACACGTAGATCTGAGTATGCACACGGAGCCTGCCTCGTTGGCTGCTGCAGCTTCTCTCTGGGAAGCTTTGCGCCAAAAAGCAGCCACGAGTTGTTCACATCGCGCTGGACCACATTTGTATGTACATACGAAGCGAGAAAAAGTGGTGCACATTTCGTGCATACTCGCGAGCTCCATATGCTCGCACGTAGACCGCGATGACGTAAGCACCGTGTGCTTTCTGTTACTCCACACTTTCAAAGCGTGTCCCTGCTTCGTCCGCGGACTTGGAAGCTTCGAGAAGACGTCGTTCCCATCGTGAATTCTAATTCACCAGATTTCAAGGCTGTTTGAGATCGGGCGATCTGGAGGGGTGGAAAACGTTGAGAAAATTTTGCACGGCGCAACGTCCCGGGAAGTGACTCAGAGTTTCGAATTCTTTGCGACTTTTCTCTCGGTGATTATTTTCAGGGGATTTCGGATGCTTCGGGTGAAGCGAAGAATCGAAGCGGTCGCGGGAAGCCGCACTTGATGAAAATTGCTATTTTGCTCTCGACGCGTATGCAAAAAGCGTTTTTTCCGGTAGGAAACTCTGGCCTACGATACTTTAGGGGAGCCTCGGTGATCTTGAGCAGCATCTCGTCGAACGACATCGTTCGGAGGACTCGATCCGAAAATAGGAAAATTCGTTATCGAGTGGTTTTTTAGTGAGAAATTTGATTTTGAATCTGGATTGAGATCGTCGATTGTTATTCGTTGAGAATCTCAACGATATTGGGGATTCGTCGCAGCTCATTTCTCGGCGGAATGCCTCCAAATGGGAAGGATCGTGTCCGGTTAAGCAGCAGGAATTTGGACGTCAGCGGGTACGAGGGAGCATCGATCGACGAGGAACTCACGGAGCGAGAGACGTCATTGTTCGTAGCAAAAGCCATGGGAACGATGAGCAGCTTCATCTGTCACGCGTGATACGGAAGAATACGAAATCGCGTGCATTTTATCGGTCGAACGAGCCGCTCCGAGAAGGCGAGCGAAACGTCATTTTCGATGTGGTACGTTCGAAATGAATGGAAAAAAAAGTCAGCATGTTTCCAGACTCCGGATGACGAATAATAAGAATAATAATGCCGCGAGAAAAGGGAGGAGAGGCTTCCGCGATGATGACCGCGTGCATGCCCACCGTCTCTGGCGGACGAGCCCAGAAAACGACGCCTCGGCTTCGACCGTGCGACGGTGGCGAAGCCTTTTCTTTCTTCCTCCGTTTCTTCATATCTTTTCCCTCTCTTCTTATCCTCTCCCTCGTCTTCGCTTCGTTTTTGCTCGTTTTGTGGCAGGGCTCGTCTCTCCGATCCCGAAGAGTCTTCTCGCTCCGGCAGCCTCGCGTCTCTCCCTCCCGGCCCTCGCTGCTTCTCATCCTCATCCTCCGACGCTCATCTCTCGGAGGCTATATCTGCTGGCAGTAGCACCGGGGCGAAGCGTTATACGCCGCTGCTGCTTTTCTCTCTCGCCCAAGCCCGGATTCCCACAGCTCTATCTCCCGCCGTTCTCTGCCGAACTCCTCTCTCTCTCGACTCTGCCTCCTCGCGCATGTTTGCGATCTCTCGTCTCCTGCACGGTGTTACGCACACGCGCGTCCTCGCGCCCGCACACACGTACGTGCACGTGCACACGAGCGAGCATCCACCAGACGCTTCTCCAAGCTATACGATCTCTTCGCTCTCGCTTTTTAACTCGGGCGCTTCCACCCTACACCTTTACACTCGTGCTCCCTTCGGCGGCGCTCCTTTTTCCTTTTTTTCTCTCAAGCCTCTTGCGCCCGGACTCCGCGTCTTCGGAGCTTTTTCCTTGCTTCTTTTGCTTTCGGATGATATTTTTTCCCTTTTCCGCCGTCTTTCTCTACCTCTCGGCCCCCCCTCGGCGCTCTCGACCTCGCCGCAGTCTATAAAGCGCCTGCTCGACCGGTATATATCTACCGAGGTCTCCGCTCTCTCTCTCTCTCTCTCCCTCCCTCTCTCCTTTTACTTCGACTCTTTTTTTACTTTTCATCCTCACATCATATTCTTCCAGCTCATTTTTCCTGCTGCTTTTTCCCCCCACTTCTTTTATTTTCCTCGTCCTTTCTCGTCCCTTTCCACTTTCAGTATTTTCTCACACTCACCATGCGCCTCCACTTTTCCGTATGTGTAACTACGCATTTTTTTATATACAAGATTCCAAAGTTTCTTCGTTCCAAAAGTTTCGGAATTTCTCAAGCCTCGAATTATCTGACGCCGCTTGACGTCAGTTCAACTTGTGCATTTTCGATCCTACATTTTGAATTTCTGCGTTTTCAGCGCAGATTCGTAATCAGCGACCTCGAACACCTCCGACTACGAATTTTCGGGGAAATGTGAAAAACTTTTTTTTCAGCGTTTTTTGGGCGCTTGTCGTGAAAAATGTCTTGCCACCGAAGGGGTTATAGAAATATTAAAATGCACCTGAAAATTATCATTTTGCTGATATTTTTACACCAATCACAAAAACACCGTGTGCCGTTGATCGGAGGCTTAACGTTAGTTGATACAAATGTCAAGAGCGTCCGAAAAGTAGAACGAGGGTGTTGCATCCTCGTTGCTGCTAGTCGAACTTAAAAAACGTTTTCCTCGAAATTAACTTTTCTTGCAATGCTTCTCTGGAACGAGAATTGTGTCATGCACAAAACAGCTTTTTGCCATCGTTCTTTTTTGCATAATCGATAAAACTGATGAAATTCCATCGAATTTTTGGTAAAATTTCCAATTTTAGAAATTTCACTTGAAAAAATAAAATTTCAAGATGTTTTTTCACGTGCTGGGTCCGAGAGGTTTCTAAGGGATGGAAGGGCTTCGAAATCTTGAAAAAAGCAGTGAACTTGAATTCGAATACTGAGACAAGCTCTGAGATGCTCTTGTATAGCAATACTCTTCGAATTGGCTAAATAATTTCAAGTTGTGCAAAAAAAGTGACGTTCAAAAGTTGAAATGCCCACAAAAGCTTAATTTCAGGTTCGAAAACTCGGGACTGCAACATTTTTTGAGTTTCGACAGTTCTTTTCCACAATTCGCACGCAGAGATCGAATGAAAAATGCAAACTAAAAACGCGGTCGGAACATCGCGGTAAAAAACCGCGAGTAACGCTCACGCTCGATATGACTCGCCGAATGTGCAAAGAAATCGTAAAAAATTAGCAGAAAAGCAACATCAAACGGGATGACGTTCCGTTCGAATGTCGTTTATTGATTTTTTTCATTTAACGCCACCGACGAAACCCTATGAAAAAAAGTTCCAAATACGTGACAACGAAATCACATTGGCTCGTCGTAACCAGTTACATCGCTGAGCCCAAAAGGGTGCTAAACTCAAATCCAATTGTTCGTTCTCAAAAAAACTCGTTTCGAAAAGGGCTCAGTATAATATATTGGGATGAGAAATTTACATCGTACGTTGGCTGTGTTCGGAGTTGAGTGATCGAAAGTTAACGCGATGAACCAATCGCCCCCCTTGGCGAGACAAAATAACATACAAAAAAAACACAACAGAAATAAGATAGAACAAAAATAATGTCTGTATCGATTCCATTTCTATCGATTATTGAAGACGAAGATGGACCTAACTCGTTGACACCACACTGCTGCAAATCTACACCCACGAAAATTTCAAGTGTCAACTTCAAAATTCCTTTCTTCAATAATCTGGCCATTTTTCTATGATAAAACTTGATTTTTCAAATTTCATAATCATTGTAATCGATTTCTAAGGAATTGTTACCCCTAAAAAGTCTCGTTGTAAGATTAATGGACGAAATAAAAAGTTTTGAAAAGTCCAAGTGCAAATTAGCAGCCGTGTGGTGAGTCTGTGACCTCAAAGGAAGTCTGCTATTTACGGGATATTCATTACGATATCAATAATGGTGATAAAATAAAATTAATGTTATTTTGACATCATGTCATTTTTAACACATTATTATATCGGTGCTGTCTTATTTTTTATTGTGTTGTCTCGACACATCTTATTTTGACATCATGTGTTTTTTAACCTGTTTTTTTATTTAAAAAAAATTATTTTATTATATTTTATTATTTTATTATTTTAACCTATAATATTGGTGCTGTGTCATTTTTGCTTGTGTTGTTTTGACACCACGTTACTTTTACCAATGTCATTTTGACGTTATGCTATTTTGACACAGTGTGACTCTCTTCGATTTTTTGTTTTCTTCCACACCCACAATTGCAAGTATTTTTGCTTCCTTCGTGTATTTGGAATCTCCATTACATCGGAAATTGATGGTGCGAGGTGAAAAAAGTATGTGCAAAGGGAAGCTTCTTCGCGAGAGGAGAGTTGCTCCGGAGGTCTGTACCGCGACGGTTGCGAATACCTTGCACACGCTACATCCGGGTCTCCGTCTCTATTCCTTCGCCCCTTTCCACCCCGCTCATTCTAATTCCATCGCTACCGCTCTTTCTCCTTCTCTCGCGTTTCTTTCCTCCCCTTTTCTCTATCTCGCAGCAGCGCGGAGCTCGGCGTGCTCGCCCACGTCAAACATTCACCCACCGCGGTCTGCGGTTCGAAGCTACCAACGGAATTTAAAAAAGGCCACTTCGCTGCGCCCCATGGAGGGAGGCGACGCGATGAACCGGAGAGAGAAGCCCTGCAGCAAATTTGAGTTAAGCGAGGGACCGCCCTCTGTTGCCGGAGAAAATAAAAAAATAGGAGAATCCACGCGCGTGCCCTGTTGCTCCCACATACCGGTGCGAATCTAATTTAACGAGACTTCGTTCGTCACACTGACAAATCTCGAAAATTTTTTTACCAGTGCAGAATCATTGTTCAAGTAGTTCGATCGTTCTATGACTAGTCAAGTTCACAATTACTTTATATTTATTATTAAATTCAAGTCTAAATTATCAATTAAATTAATAAACACTTGAACTGAAAATATTTTTATCACAAGAAAGTAATGAAATGCTTTTAAAATATCATAAAAGATCTAATTTATACTTCTACTTGACTAGTTAATGATTGAGTCCGACACTTTAAATACACATAATCTGAGGAATATTTTTATTGTGCGAAAGAAAGTTTACATCGGTGTAATACCACCGAGAAGAGGAATGGTCAATTCATTAAAAAAATGCGGCGCAACCAGACGAATGAAAGCACGTGAGTCAGGCTCGAAAATAAATTTGATGAAATTTCCGCGATTCCCGAATTTGCTCAAAGTTCCCAATCACCTGTTACCGACAGTCCAACGTAATGATTGACATCCGCTTTCGACGCGTCAAAAACTGAAGTTTTTTCATGTTTTCTTTCTTAAAAGCCCCGTAAGGTAATGTTTTTTTAAGGAGGGTGGATCGCGACGGTACAATGTTGCCATGCTAAACCATGTTAAAAATATAAAGAATTTCAAAATGATAAGAGTTTAATCAAATTTGGTAAATGTATTCTTTAAAAATATATAAGACAATAGAAATTTTTTTAGATTTTTCTACCACATAGCTCTCGAGTTATTGATCATAAAAGTTCACGTGTATAAGCATAGAGTTTACATGTATACAGTTATACATCTCGTGCATAAGAAGTTAGATTTAACGCTCAATTATGCGATAACCATGTGGTAAAAAAATTTGAAAAAAATTGTATTTGTATACTTGATGCCAAAGAATGTTATCACGAAATTTGATGAAATTCTGATTATTTTTATTTCATGATCCACCCTCCTTAAAGGAACGGAATCTGTGATGAATTTTCTTCACGATATAAACTTACGATTTTTCCACGATTAATATTATTGCGAGTCCTCCCATAGGGTAATTCGTTAAAAACTCAAAATAGTAAATGAAATAATTCAAAATTTTGCCCTGTAGAAGCCCTGGGACTGAGCTTGTCGTTATGAGGGGACCTTAAACTATGATTTACCGCAAAAAGGTGGACCTTCGCCGTACTTTATCAAACGGCCGAACTTCTTTAATAGAATTGCCGGCGGGTTAGCTTGACGAATCCACCGAAATTCTGGGTCGCATCATCCGCGGAGAAAATCCTACGCGACGAGCACTCTCAATGCCGAGTAACTCGTGAATGACTTTCTTTAAAAAAAACGTCGCACTTGCAAGTATCGCGTATTCTCGTGACACGTTAAGTTTTCATTTCCATCAAAATAATTATTGTTCTCTGCCCTCTTTGCGTGCAATACGCAGCGAGAATTTTTTTTCTCTCTCTCTCTCTCTCTCTACTGGCACCGTTGTATTATAATTTCCAAAAATCGTCACGTATAACGGAATCATTTCAAACGCAGCACACGTGCCGCAAAGGGACAGCTTTTCACGTATTCGTTTGACTGCGAGTGGCGCAGAAAAGGTTTTCTAACTGAATTTTTATTGTTAGTTTCGTCTCGTAGCCTCCAGCTCCTGCGTGATAATGAATAATTATCATGCATTCCGCGGGCTTTATTACTTCACTTTTTCACATTCCCGTCGACTCTTGGAGATACACAGCTTGCACTTGTAAAAAAACATTGCAGACGATCCTATGATGACGTACATTCGAATGGACGCCGATCATTTAATGAGATCATGGCCACTATTTAAAAATCTGCAGAAAAATCTGATTTTTTTACACAGCATAGAAAAATGTTCGAAAATTACGGTAAAAAAAATTGAGGGGAGGTTACCGAACATTTAAGCAAGAAAATAAGTATTAAAAATTGGACATCGTAGTGGCAGTAAATGGATCGTGATTTTTCAATCAAATTTAAGGGATCGTAAATGCTGGAAAAAAAAAAATTAAATCATATACGTATTCGTTGAACATTTATCTTGTTAATGGCGTTATAAAAATATCAGGTCACCGAAACTTTAAAAATGAAATCATAAATTAACTACGATTATCGCTCACGATGAATCGCTGAATACTAGGTTCGGTACGACATCGGCAACACCGCTCTATCAGCTGTTTATATATCGACGTATATCGTGTTTAGTTGTGACGTGGTTACATTAGTGTATCGGTACTGTACAGGCGTGTATACTTTCTCGGTATAATTAATAGAAAAATGTTTTTTGTTCATATTTATACAAATATTGTGATAACAAAAAAATTTGTAATCACAAATAATGACGTAACCTCAAATTCAAATAAATTGTTGGTTATGTGTATCAAGTCATATGTGAGTGACAAGCTATCAGTTTACCGTTGGCAAGATAGATATATCTCTCCACCAACAACAAAGTTGCCAAATCAAAAAGTTAACTAGTCAAATTTTTACTAATAATGATATTTTTTTTATATAATTGATAATTACAACGGACTAATTGATTAGTTATGTTAATTTTTAAATCTATAAATTTTGAGAGAATATAATAGCACCAATCCCTTATCATGACAAAAAATTCAGTTGTTCAACGCTCGTGTGGTGGGCATGATCTCATTAAAGTAGTTCATCCGTTCGATAAAGTATGGTGAAAGCCCACTTTTTTGCGGTAAATTATAGTTTAAGGTCACCTGATAACGATAAGCACAGTTCCGAGGCCTCTTACGGGGCAAAATGTTGAATTATTTCATCTATAATTTTGAGTTTTTAACACGGTACCCTATATGGGAAAACTCACAATAATATTAAGAGTATGGATCAGTCGAGTAACCTCACTTGGAATTTTCGAAATTGAAATTCTCTGACACAGTTTGACCGATTAAAAAATGGCTCTGTCAGCCTACGCAGAACGATGGCAAAAATCGACTGACAGAGCCTTTTTTTAATCGGTCAAGCTGCGTCAAAGAATTTCGATTTCGAAATTTGCAGCTATCTCTCTCGTACTCACGGTTGCGATATACCGACTGATCCATCCTCTTAATTGTGAAAAAATGGTACGGTGTTCGAGCTTCGGAAAAGTTTATATCGTGAAGAAAATTTATCACAGATTCCATTCCTTAAAAAAAAAACATTACCTTACGGGGCTTTTAAGAAAGAAAACATGAAAAAACCTTAGTTTTTGACGTGTCGCAAGCGGATGTCAATCATTACGTTGGACGGTCGGTAACAGCTGATTGAACCTCGGACAAATTCGGAAATCCTGGAAATATCTTCAAATTTATTTTTGAGACTGACTCACGTGCTTTCATTCGTCTGGTAGCTTCGCTTTTTTTTTTTAATGAATTGACCATTTCTCTTCTCGATGGCGTTACACCGATATAAACTTCCTTCGTACAATAAAAATATTCCCTAGGTTATGTGTATTTAAAGTGTCGGACTCAATCATTAACTAGTCAAGTTGAAGTGTAAATTTGATCTTTTATGATATTTTTAAAGCATTTTATTACATTCCTGTGATAAAAATGTTCTTATAATGTAAGTGTTCATTATTTTTATTGATAATTTAGACTTGAGTTTAACCCTCTCGGACCGTACGTTGCTTCCACGCAACACGCGCTTCCAGGCCCAATAAAACTGCATCGGTCAGTAAGGTCGGGGTTCTAACTGCCTATTTTCATCAAGCAAGGTTAGATTGCACCATAGATACCCCTAAACTAAGAGATGAACTGCTTTAAACCATCGAAATATCAATATGAAGTCGGCGTTTCATGATGAGTTGGCGTTGTGTGAAAAGGTGCTTTAGTTATCGCAAAATAAAAGTGAGTACACATTTTTTTTCGTACTCCAAACGTTATTTCCTTTCAAAGGGAAGTTAATATGATGTATTTAAGGTATTCGGTGCTAGATTCATTCGTAAATTTTCCTGATTTTGCTCCCCATGGACCAGGTGCTGCGCGCAGCGAGCATCCAAAAATTCATATTTCCCAACAAAAAACTGAAATGTCACAATGGATTCGGAAACTAGAAAGTATTTTGAGATAAAATTATGAAGGGAATCATTTTCCGTCAACGCGAAATAGCTCTCGGTTTGAGAGGGTTAATCGATATAAAGTAGTTGTGAACTTGGATACTCGAATGTGACAGTTTCGGGGCTTCTCATTTTTGTATTAGTATATGCTCGAACTCCAGCGATAGAGCGAGTTCAATTGGAACGTCAGTCTCGACGAATTACGATTTCGTGTACGGATTAACCGACTCGAAAACAGTCAACAGGTGACTTTCAGCAGGTTATTTAGTTCCCAAACTCCACTCGATTGATCGGGAAGCTTCTGAAAAAGTGCGAACCGCCATTTCGCGATGTTGAGAGAAACTCGGTGCTTTCAACGAATTAGCACACTCAGCATTGTTGCGAAAAGTGTCTTTACCCATGAGCTTGGGTTTGATCGAGATTTCGAGGAACTGGATCCGGCCCAGGGGGCGAGCTGACCGGAAAACTGCCAAAATTCGTTTATGACTCGATTTTACTGTTCCCCCATCGTTCAATTTGCACAGGAAATAACAAAAAAAATGAAGTGACTCTATCGACTTGGACATGGCTGTAAACTCTATGCGGGCAAATGTCAAAACCGTCGGAATTTTCACAAAAACTCACTTTTACATAATCTGAAATTCTGTTAAGAAAATTTTCGCTTCGATTATTTCTCGCTCGATCTGGCCCGAATCGCACGTGTTGTTCAAACGGATTTAGCTCGTTGTCGAATCGCGCTCAAGCGACCGGCCAAAAACCAGCTCCGCATCCCCCAGCTCGGCTCTCCTTCTCCGTCGCCTTTCCTTGCACATAATACTACGCGAGTACACGACGCCGTATACGACTGTAGGTAAGTACATACGCGAGCACGCTTAGCAGTCTGCACAAATATTATTGCGTGCGGGAATAAATTTATTGGCCTCACCGGCGGAGGCGAGGAACACGTAACGTTCCGTATGCCTTCGACTTACCGATAAGGCTTGTACGCCAAAAAAAGCATGATTACAATTTTCCATGTTTACGGTCGAAAAAATGAAAGAATAGTGTATTACTGCTCGCTGGTGGATTCAACGCCTTAAAACCCGAAAAAACGTCGACCGTGGTCTTTATTGGTCGGAGAGGCGTAAAAATGGAAAGTTTTTTAAATTAATCACAAAGTCTCGAATTATTGTATTAAAAAATTGGTAAGTATTTACGGTGCTGACTTTTGCTAAAGATGGTCCTAAAAATTTTTTTCAGCATTATTATCAATAAAAAATGATATGGGGATTCATTTTAGGAAGGAAAAAGGTTCAAAAAGGAATAAAAAAAAAATTTTTGAAAAAATCCGAATGAAATTCAGTTTCTTCGCTATTGTCATCAATGAAACAAGATGCACGATGCTCGAAGCTTACTCTATTAGGTGCTATATTTTTCATTTTGGCTTCCTCGTAGAGGAAGCATTAAGCATTGTTCTACAAGCTTGAGAAAGCAATTTGTTACTTTTAATTTTTTTTTTAATACAATTTTAACTTATTTATCAACTTTTAACTTTTCCAAATTAATTTCCAAAAACTAAAGCGGATTTATCGAAAAACTCATATTTTCGTAAAATTCCAATAATCATAAAATCTAAACCGCTCAATCGATATTTTCCAAATTCAATACCAACCTTCCTATTATGATAATCTGTTTATAAAAAAAAATTAGCAATAAACGTTAAAATTTCCGGAAGTTAGAGCGTCGACACCCTTTTTTTAAAAATTTCAAAACGTCGAAATTTTAAGCACATTGACATTGAAAACTGTAAAAAAAATGTTTCATCGTCACATAGCTTCCTCTATGAGAAAGCAAAAATGGTCCCAAAATTTTTAGCACCATATAATACTGATGAATAATCATATTACGATGAATTTCAAAAATGAGGAAGGTAAAAAAAACACAAATTTTTTTTTTAAGCCGAATTTCCATTTCTTAGCTACTGTAATCACTCGTTCATTCAGTATTCATGGTTCCAAGCTCAACCTCTTAACTTTAACACGTAGAAGGGGTTGGGTGGGTCTGGAACATCTTATTTCGTATTTTGATTTCCCTACCTTCCCCCCCGGTTTTTTTTCAGATCTAAGAAGAAAATTTTTAATAAAATTTGTGCCTTCCCCGCCCTAAAATGAATCGCGGTATGATTTTTCATCAACGATAATGCTAAAAAATAATTTGGCCTGCTTTTTCGCAAAAGCGAGTATTGTAAATATTTACCAAAACATTGAACAAACTTCGAATGTCTGAAAAAATTAATCGATTTGTTGTAACTACTGCTTATATTTTTGGGAATTATCGAATCTTTAGACACCATGATAACTTAACCAATTGCAAATATTATTTATCATTACTCAATGTGAGCAAACAGCAAGCGTTGGTCGTTCGCTTTTCAAATAAAGTTATCGAATTAATAACAATACGATCATCCGAGCGATGATGTTGAAAGGATTTGGTTATTCAAACAGTAAATATTATCGTAATTTCTCGTTGGTTGATGCACTGAAGTTTATAGTAATGAGTAGAAACTGCGTGGTGGAATCTACCGTAACATTATTTTTTGTTGTCCGTTCAAATAAGTTTTAAACGAAGACTTGAATTTCTGAAACTCTGAATGATTCCTGTCTCCGTTGATCGAACCGTCATTTCGTTCTATTTTTCGATTACGTATGCCTTTTTCGCGTTTGAATTCCTCTCGGTATTTTTGCCCGAGCGCAGACATACGCACAGTCACGAAATCGAGTCTCGTTGGCAGGGCAGGAGACTCGACGAGGCGACCGACCAGCAATGCTTCCCAACACACGCGGGGGTTGAATAGCGAGGTCGGCGGTTCTCTGGCACGTTCCAAGGGGAGGAGATAAAACGAAGGAAAAAGAGAGCGGGCGAGAGAGAAGGAAAATGTCACATAAAAGACGAGCACGGAGAGGACAGTAAGAGACGAAGCCGCGTGCTCGTGTAGTCGCATGCCAAAAATCGTTTCGATGTAGCCTGCTTCGTATATGTCTATACATACGTGCACGAGCGTACTGAAAGATATGGGCGTTCTTCACGTGTCTATACTGTACAGCAAAGTGATGAGTGAATGCGGAAAGTTTCTAGGAGAAACGAAGTAAGAATCTGAAGGGCAGGTCGCACGGTGCATCTTTGGGGAGTGGGTACGTGACTCTTCGGTGATTTCGAGATTTGGGAAGATACGATAGGCAGAGACCACTCACTCGGCTTACTTTCGAAAGTGATCGAAGTGGATAACAAATCGATGGAATTTCATTCGAGTCATCGAGCTCACGTGACCAACTCAAAATCGATGCTAGCGCCTCCCACAGCACGGTACAACTATAAATAGTAAATACGGTCGCTGTCACATGTCAGAAGCCTCGCGTGTGTATTCTGCCGGATTTCTCCGCGTCAATTTTTATTGAGATCGCGACGAATAAATTTTTTAACGAGCAGCAAACCGGCGCGAATCCGGCTCCGGCCTCTTCGCTCGTGGCAAATGTGTGTGCCATTTGTGATAAAATAATCTTCGTGACCGACGTAAAAGGTGTCAAAACGGAGCACAGTCGGAATCGGTTAATTAAATCATATTTTTCGATATTTTTTATATTCGTGTGATCGTTCTATTCACCATGAAACGGATTTTAGTTTGATTTTTGGACAGTTGGCACTGCGTGCGTACGATCGCTCGATGACTCTTAATGTTTTGTCCATTTCTTCTATCGCGTGTTTCCTCTGATTGATGGGACATTCGACGCCGACTCGCTTTCAATCTTACCCTCCACCTGATTGATTCCTTTTGCAACTTTTTTTAGCTCGCGTTGCACGTGTGAAAAGGATTTTTAATATTTCTCAGACATTTTTGAGGTGTTCGAGCAGTGAACGATTATTTGTAAATACATTTGTTTCATCCAAACTTCAAAATTCGAAAAATTGTACGAAAATCGCGTTATCTTATTCTCGAAAAAAATTAGACGAATTTATGGTTTCATAAAATTGGATTGAATTCATAACTTCAATTAATGTCAATCGAGTAATAGATTGAAATTCAATGCGATGCGTCCACGTCGCTTTTGAACGAGGATTTCAGTAGTCACAGCTCAACTCTGGTCAGACACGCTGATTACACTTTAACTTTTTTGAATTCTCATCACTTTCGACTCTTTGGCTAATGTCTTACTACTAATTTATCTATTTTTTATTATTATTGTTTTTTTAATCGTTAAAAATTATTATTTTTGGTAAAAATATTGAAATAGAATAATTTCAATTATAAACGTTTGAAATTTTCACTTTTCGCAACGGCCTTCCGACACTTTGTCTTAAAACTAATTTTTCTATTTTCTATTATTTTTTTTTAATCATTGAAAATTATTATTTTTGGTAAAAATATTAAAATTCGATGAATTTCAATTATAAACGTTTAAAATTTTCAGTTTTCGCAGCGGTCTTGTAAGCATGGCAACGATACATTGACTGAAATATTTCTTGTGTTATAAGTGCGAAGACGTGACTCACAAATTAACTCGAATCACGTAAATCACACGCACCCGACAAATGAAACTAATTTATTATAAAATCATATTTTCTCAATTGCAAAAAGTTGTGTTTAATTCCACATATCAATGATCACCACGATAAATCAGACGTTTTGTTCCGTTTAACAAGCAATAATCTAATTGAAAATTCCATTCGATCACAATAATTGACATCATTCAGTTAGCTGTTGAAAAATGACATGAAATTCCCAAACTGGCTGTGTGAAAACAAAGCAAATTACACTCGTACATCAAAATTAAAACCATGAATATAAATTTCAGTCACTCATGTGGAATTTAATATACACGACATTGGATATTAAAATAAATTTCAAGAATTTCGTCGACATGCATTGAAGTAAACCGTACGTTTGGTTGACAACCAATAAATATGAATTCGGATTCATCAATCGCGAACAGTGGACAAATGAATACGATTTGAGTTTAAATATCCTGTGCAGTTAATTAAAAAATTCGTTTCCCATGAATCTCGGACACAAGATTTTTTAACTTGATGTGTTCTGTCAAAAATACGAAGCAAAAGTTTGAGTACGAATTCATACGAGCTTGCATTCTTGAAAAAAATTCTTTTGTAAAATTCTATTTGTCAATATATTTGTATGTTTGTTTCAAAATATGTTTTTTTTTTTCATATCGAAGGTGTTCAAAAATTTCGGTAGAACAACTGTTTTGAATGGATACAACCATTCGAAAAATGATTAATTTGTTAACGTGTGTTGTCAGGAAATACTAATGCAATTATTCTTTTTTCTCCTGTGTCAAATAACGGGGGCAGAGAGCACTTTTATCAAGGGGGAATATCAATGTGGAAAAAAAGAGTTTCGGCGAAAAAGAGCTTCTGTATGGTCCAGGGGCAGCCGACTAATCGGTAAAAACTTGTTTTATATTGATATTTAAGTTACATCATCCAATTTCATCCTCTCAAAACTTTAAACGTGTTTTTTTCGAAACCATGTTTTTCGACCTGGTTGACAGCGAAACTCTGTCAAATTTTGTTCGATCGACTTCATTCATAAAGAATCCTCTTCAGAAAATTTATCGCTATCGTCGCATCGTAGAGCTTTTTTAAAATTGTTTACTTTTTTCATCAACAATTTACTGCAAAATTTTTGTGTAAAATTCGTTTTTTTTTCAAATGGCCGCCATTTTTTTCTAATCAAAATTTTCAAATTTCCTACGATGCTGCAATAGCTACACTATTAGAATTTAATAATCTTTTTGAATTTTTAATTTTAGATGCTTGCTGTGGCACTTGTGCTGTCAACCGTCGGATTTGGATTTGTTTGGGGAGTCTTTTTTTGAGACGCCATTTCGAGACCGTTCCTCTGCTTAATAAAATGTTCTAAAAATAAAAAATTTTCTTGTATGCTTCATTACTTCAATAATTAATATACAAAATTTCAAATAATTTTATTGAGCAGCTTTTTTAAAAAAAAATCCCAAAAAATACCTCATTTTTTAGCCTGTCACACTGATATTCCCCTTTAAAATTTGAGAAAAACTTTGGGATTTCGGATTTCTCACTCCTCTCAAGAATCATTTTTCATGACTGATCTTTGGCTCTGTAAGTATCCTTAAAAACTCACAATTTCAAATAATATCTTCAGTTATTTTTTTCATGACATGTCCCCTTGAAACTAATGACCCGAGAAGAATGGCTTTAAGTCCCAAGGCCTGTGCGGCTCGGACGTACTTTTTCTAGGCCTCTGTGCCACGCAAAACACTCGTGGAACAGGCACGGTGCGTTCTGCTACCGCTGACGTCGTAATTTCTTTACCAACGTCTTGTCACTAATTTGTCATTCGCTGCCCAACACCTGACTTAGCACAGATATCACCAATAAATCGAGAGTGCTGGTGAAAGAATGAGAAAAACCTCAACAAATTCGCTGCCAAATTTCGCAACGTCGGTAGCCATGAAAGCAAGGAAACTAAAATTTCTCATCATTTCTCAAAAATCAAACCCAATTGCATCCACAGGCAGGGGAACAGTTTTCATCCCCATAAACCGCACCCTGTTAAGGATGTACGTGCGCGTCGTATTAGTCAGTTGGCAGTCTTTCCATATCTTTTTAAAGGAGTTACCTCGGTCATTCATGTACAGCAGAATATTAGTAAAAAAGCGTTATATTAATTTTTTAATCGTGGATAATATTTAAGGTAACTTCTATACTGCATGCTAGTCAAATGAGTGTTAAATTTTCAAAACGCTTTTAGACCAAGTTTAACGTACCGATTAAATGTATTCTTAGCGGATTTGTATTAGAGCATATCTCATTAAGATGTAAAAATATTAAAAACGCTAGTTTTGCAAAACCATCAACTGATAAATGCAAATTTCCACGCTGACACATTTTCACTGGTATTTTTCAAATAATTATCTGCCTTTTTTCATCGATTTTATTGCAACAAGTCTCATTTTGTTCGTCAACTGATCCTCTATGATCCACCGTATAGTTGTTTTTTTAACTCGATCGTTTCGCTGTTGCAGCTAATTGTTCATTGAGTGAAAAAACTTTTTCATTCATAATTTCTGAAGGAATGAGTTTAAAGGAAAATCTACGTGGTGAATTCGTAGAGGATCAGTTGAGGAACACAATGAGACTTGGTGCAATAAAATCGGTTAAAAAATACAGATGATTCTTTGAAAAATAGCTGTGAAAATGTGTCATCATGGAAATTTGCATCTATCAGTTGATAGTTTTGCAAAACTATCATTTTTAATATTTTTTCACGTTAATAAGATATGCTTAAATACATATTTACCAACAATAAGTTTAATCGGTACGTTGAACTTGGTCTAAAAGCGTTTTTAAAATTTAGCACTCATTTGACTAGCATGCAGTACAGGAGTTACCTTAAGTTGAGGTCGCTCCAGAAGACATTTCATTCCGAGTCTTTCACATGATTTGATAGTACATTATTGCGAAATAGTAAAAAAGCCCAGCTGTCACTTCCATTGACGATATGATATAGGCTGCGCTATATACGACAAGTGAGTCATAGGCCTGCAAAATTTTAAGGTATTCTGAGACCATTTGTCGTCTTCAACTCATTATTTCCAATTGAGAAGCCCGTTAACCCCCATTTTTGACATATATCATTAGATTCCGCACGATTCAATGCATATAAGTAATGTTTTTAATCTTCGACATCTAATTTAAAAATATATCAAATTTTTAGTTGAAGAAGGTTGGAGGAGCCAATAAGTCATTACGGCCGCCATAAGCGAGACGTTAATTTCCGTACTTTTCGACTGTGAACGTTTCAACCAAACAGAGTCGATAGGGGCTTTTGAAATTTCACAGGCATAGAAAAGAAATCTTGGATTGCAGGACTTAAAAAAATTAGAGTGAAAAATAGCCTTCGCGCCTGTACATCCTTTCAAACTCAGAAATCAGAAAACGTTTTAAAAGGTTGTAAAAATGAGATGCAAATGTGCTTCTCCACTTTCTCTATACTCGGTGGCCAATAGATCAACGATCATTAAGTCAGGTACGTAGAATTGTAACCACGGAAAACAAATGTTAAGGTAGATCATGCCCGAAGGATCATATTTTATGAGTGTCTAAATTGGATCGATTTTTACTCCCTAATTAAAGATATAATCACTTTAAATTAATGTCAGAGTTATCAATTCGAAATTGACAATTTTTTCAATTTATCTCATGGCGAATGAAATTACAAGCCATTAATTAATCGGGGATCCTTCACTGATCGAATCCCAAATTTCATTCGTCCCTGGCGAGAAAACTATAGTTTTTTATGCAAAAAAACGCATTACAGAGCGCAAATAGAAAACACAAAAAAAGTGTTAATAAATTTCATCGTAATACATCTTTATTACTAGCAAGATAATCGTCTCGAATATTTCCCAGGCCTTCGTTATACACTTCATTGTTATTGTGTACGTTTTTCATAAACTTCGTAAGAAGCGTTTATTCCTTATATGGAAAGATAAACGATTTTTTACGCATAGTCTCTATACCCCCGTGTATTTTTCTTCACATTTAAACCAATTTATCTCAACAACCCTTTAAAATGTGATGTGCGTGTCAGTCGACTGCGCATTTAAGCTCTTTGTAAATTTCAACACTTTCTTAATAAACTGGTTTCGCGTACGAGCAACTTTAAACAAGCCAACGTCGTATTTTTCCTGGGCTCCTGCGGACACATCGTTCGAAACTGCGGATGGCCTAAAAGTATGATCGAAATGTGCGAGTAAAGCATGTGGCAACACGTAACTGGATACGATTCCCCAAGTTGGCTGGTCGCATTGAGTTGTAGCGTTAGATTCGAAACTTTGGTTAGTACAGTAAAGGACAACTTGCTCAATCAACACGAAGAAGACATCAAAGGGAAGTTACTCAATATTAGAGCTACAATATACAAGGTGCGCGCGAGATCTCTGCGAGGCTCTGGCCAGTGTGTATGAAGTTGTGAGCGGGTGGCACGTTCAAGTGTCCGGAATATTGATATGTAAATATAGCGGGAACGTCCGAGGCGTTCGTCGCCACCGAATCGCCCTCGCATATACACGCGCCCGTAAGTACGGGGAACGCGTATAGCGATATCCATCGGCGAAGGGACGGAGTGTGCTGTACGAGGTACGCGGCTAGTGGCAGCTCGGCAGCCCAGTGGTTAGAGCAGGGACGCGCTCCACCAGGTTAACGAGCGGCTCGCGCGCGCAAGACCATTCGGGGGTGGCGAGGGACCGGGATGAGGAAGAAAGACCGAGCGCGAGAGAGAAAAAGAGAGGATTCGAGTGGGAAAGAAGAGGAGAGAGAGAGAGAGAGAGAGAGAGAGAGAGAGAGAGAAGCGATGGGATGGGGAAAGGAGAAACGTGAACAGGGACGAGGAAACGAGAGAGCAAGTCGAGCAGCAGAGAAGGAGCGCTCTCTCGTCCGTCGGGAGCGCTGTATATAGGGGTTGTGTGCGGGGGCGCATGGATAGCTCGAGCGCAGGAGGACGACGGGATATTTCTATACACGTATATACGTGTGGGGTTAGGGTTGGGGCGTCAGCAGTCGGTATAACGTTGCAGAGGGTGTTCCGGGGTTGGGGTGGAATAGAGGAGTGGGTGAGAGAGCACTGCTGCTGGCCGCCGACGCGTGGATCCTCGCGGGGGAGTGGTTCGTGTGCGGGGGTTGCTGCCGTTGGTAGCTCTCTGTAGCCACATTTCATATATACGTGTAGAGGCGGACGCGCGCGGTATATCTGTAGAAGGAGAGCTTTATAGGAGAGCCAGGCAGGCAGGCAGGCAGGCAGGCGAGTGAGCTGGGTCGGGGTGTTCGCAAGCGAGGAGATTCTACGCGGTGGTATTAGTACGGAGCAACGCTGCGGCAGGCTCCGCTCTCTCTGTATATACGGACGGGGCTGGTGTCGGTGGTAGTGTGTCGCTGCCGGCAGTATAACAGAGACGGCCGGGCGTGCCGCGGAGCGTGCCACCAAAGGGGATGAGAATTTTACTGGGACTGCGAAACAATTGACCGCGAGGCGAAGCTTAAAAAAAACATGGTAATTGGCATTGGCTGCGTTACCGAGGATAAATTATGAGCAACTTACAGCTGATCGGGTATTCGAGCTTATCAGAGATACACTTTTTTTAAATAGACACTTAAACCACTTGATTTTAGGACTAAAGAGACCAAACCTTTGGACAATGCTTTTCCAGTCTTCGTGTACATTGCATACATATATGCCCATTGCTATATATCTATATAGATGGGAACATGCCCTGCGGGACACGGCATGGAACGGGGGTGGTTGGAGAACGGGCCACGGAAACACGAAGAGGGCGGGAATACTCTCGCTCTCTCTCTCTCTCTCTCGCTCTCTCTCTCTCCCTCACCCTCTCTCGGTTTTCCTCTGGCACAGAGGCAGAGTAAAAGAGATAGTCGAACGAGATAGAGCGAGCGGGTATGGGAAGCACTGCGCGCGAGATATAGGAAGCTCTCGCGATGCCGGAGGATGAGTAGCGCTCGCTCTGACGCGAGAGACAGAGCCAGAGAGAGCGGCAGAGTCGAGACCGAACGACAAGCACACGCTCTGCGCGAGAGCCCTCCTCTCTCCTCTTTCTCCTCGCGCTCTCTTTCTCTCCGTGTACGAGCCAGCGATGCTCGGGGAGAACACCGGAGAGCGAATCTGCTGCCGCACGACGCAAAAGATATAAAATATATATCTATTCCCCGTTATACGTGTATTTACGTATCGCTCGGGAAAATAAAGGGCGTAAGCCCGACCATTCAACCTTACGTTTCACGCGAGTTACGATCCTTTGCTCAACGCACGTGCGCTCCCGGCGAAATCGACGAACGGGAGCCGAAGGATCGCGCTCGTCGATGAGCACGGAGCCCTTCGCAGGACGGAATCCGAAAGGATGCTTGCTTCTGGCTCACTCGACGTCCAGACTCTACTTTCCACTCTCGGGCTTCGATGCACGCCGCCTTGTGCCGCGTCGAAACCATTTTCGTCCTCGCCTCACGCGAGACATTGACTCGCGTTGCTCCACGGAACAAGCGCGCGAGCGACTATGCAACGATGAGCTCGTTGCGCTCTTCATGCGAATCGAAAGTCACGGGAACTCACTGCTTTTATTGGGAAACTCAGATTTTTCGGTCGGCTCTTACCGACGATACAAATCGCTTCGTCCATTCGCTAAATTGCTCTTTTTCTTCTGGATTAATGCAAGTCGCGGAAAGCAAACTTGTCACGAGTCTTCAGGTTGCCGGACCTTCGCAGCTCAGTTTCAACGATTTTTATGCTCTTCTCCAGCAACTGGACGTCCCAGTGGGAAATTATACAGCAATCCTTTTGGGCTGTAATGTGAAAAGTTTTTCAATTGTATTGCTCATTTTTTTTACGTTTCAACGGCACAGAGTCGGCTATTCGCCCTTCCGGTCGAACGAGGGCTGGAGTTCGACGGATAGTAACAAAATTACGATGTTTTTCGTGATTTTACACTCTCGGCCGGACTTTTATTTGGTTAGCTGGGCTTCTGACCCTCCGTGAGAGCCAGGTCGAGACAAACCTGCAGCTCAACCTGCTTTCTGTCTTTCATTAAGCGTGGGAACCCCACAGACAACGTTCGACACAATTATTTGTCGTGAAAAACGTTAGAGAATCGTCCACGTATAGGGAAGGGGTTGATAATGAAAGAATAATGTTTTCACGATCGCGCTGTGTCCCGGCGTCTCGCATCGGATCGATCCTCCTCTATTCGAATCGAATTATAGCCGACCGCGAGAGAGCAGAATGAAGGGAGGACGAGGAACGAAGGAGAGAAATGATGCCGAATAAAGATATAAAAATACGTGCTCGAGATGAGAAGTGAAGTCGGGAGACGAGACGTCGGCAGTAGAGCAAAGTATAGATCAATCCGAGGAAAGGCTTTATATAGTCTTGGAGAGAGAGAGAGAGAGCTGAGAGCGATGGAGACTCTGGCGCGGAAAGACGTTGGGAGTACCGAGCGCTTGGCGCATACCAGTAATCGTGATAATCGAATCGCATCGCAGCAGCAGCGTACGCTCTCCGGAGAGGTGAGAAACCGATAAACATCGCGCGCGCAGACTTAAAACAATGGGAAAAGACGCTTGAAATTGTCGTTTTGGAGTCTTCGCCTCGTGCGGAAAACCATTTGGGACTCGAATCTGAGGCATGGTCGATCCTCGGCGAAAAATATCACCGAGCTCGTTACACTGCTGATGTTTCTTTAAGGCCTTGCAGCGGGCAAAAAAACGTGATTTTCTTGATTTTTTTTCGACCAGAAAATAAACGTTGATGAAAAACTGTGAACGACACTTATTAGTACATATGTTCGTGTACGTGCACAATTTTTTTCATCGAAAAATTTCTCTAAATGGTGAAACTCCAGATGTATTCCAGTAGCACCTTTTTTTAAGCATCGATTGCGGTGGACGTTATAAATAAAAAACTGCTGATCCGACCCATACGAAATTTATAGCACTTATTTATTATAATAATAGCTTGGGCCTGGACGAAGGATCTGTGAAAATTTTGATTTGAAAAAAAATGGCGACAGTTTTAACGAAAAATTCATTTTTTGAGGTGCTAAATTTTCGGTTCTTCTGTTGGAATTTTTATTTCCAACGAAATACGAAATCCTCCGTTCAGGCCCTAGCTAATATTATAATAAATAAGTGGTATCAATTTCGTATGGATCGGATTAATAGTTTTTTAGTGATCGTGTCCACCGCAAAGGTATTTTTCAAAAAAGCCGATTCTGAGATAATCGCGTTTAAAGATTCGAGTATTAGGGGACCACGCGCACCGGGCGGTCGATTGAGATACCCATAGCTGCGAATCTCATGCTCCGATCTCCATGAAATTTCGTGAGAATATTCTTCAGACTCGAAGAATATTTAATGAACAAAATTTTCGATTTTTCCGCCCATCGCAAGTGTATACAAGGCCTCAATCTCATTTTCTGGGTGTTGCGATCGATCGAATCTTCAGACTTTTGCTTCTGGCAATTTCACTATTTTGCTGTTTCGTATTAATGTGCGTGGCATCTTGAAATGAGCCAGGTTCATCGTCACTTTTGTTATTCTCGAGCATTTTCATGGAATTGGACGTAATCGCTTCATCGGTTGAAGATATTTGAGAAACAATTCGATATTTTGATCTCAATTTAAAGTCGTTGTTTATGAAGAATTGGGAAAAATCATTTCCACATTTAATATGCGAGCTGCCGGAGAGATTTTGAAAAAAGGACGATGTGCATCGAAAACGAAAGATTGTCAATGTGGTTCTGAGAAAGCGCGTGCGGGGGATGATACTCGCGGAGCGTCAGGGAGATAGAAGCCTTATCTTAACATTGCAGGGTCATGTACTCTCGGCGTTTGGTGGCCTCATCGTTTTTTACGATTGCCCTCCCTGGTAATCGTTGAACTCTCGGACGGCGACGATCGCTCGGTACCAATCTCGACCCGGCGTTTAACATGGAGAGAACGATAAACATACAACTGATAAAGAGAAACAGCTTTTTTTTTATCGAGAGTTTCTCGTTTGGAGCGGGAAAGTAAAATCGAAGCGAAATAGTTAAAGGGAATGTACAGAAAAAATTATTTCACGAGACAATTGCTCGGAATATTAGCAGCTTAAGAAATCCATTGAAAAATTTTCCATACTCGAATGAACCCGAAGCAAATATCTTCGCTCCAAAACAATGAATAAATACGTATCCAAATTACTAATAGTTACTTGGACTCGATTTGATATGAACAATTTTAGTGCTCCAAGTAAGTAAGAACGAGACCTTTTTTTTACTAATTATGTTGTTGATCCTTTAGAATAATATTAAGTAGTATTTCACTCCTGTGGATAACCTTAATTGTTTTAAATTTTGGTTTCTGAATTGTTCCCTAGGAATTAATATTTTAAGTTACCAATAAGTACTTGGCTTCGAAGCGATATCATAAATTTTAGTGCTGGACGTAACTCGGATGAAAACTTTCAATTCATTTAGTTATTTTTCCGTCAGAATAAAATTAGGACGGTTTGAAATAATTTTCATTGCGAGGTTTGAGAATTTTTGCTTACATTTTTTGTGGTTTAACTCTGCCCAGAAATTCTTGATTCTTGAATAATTTCGTGGCGAATACTCTTCGTGTCTGAACATTTCCATGTTTTAATAACTCTGCGATTGTTGAAATTCATGTGTGCGGATGTTTGCATTTCGGTAGTTTTGAAGCTTGTAAAGTTTATGATATTCATCGTTCCGACATGCAAGTGATCGGGATCACAGAATCCCGGTACCTGACACTACTCAGATTCACGTCAATTAAATTCGGCACATTTTTGCTCAATTAACGTCCAATTAAAATTTACGCAAAAAACGATGGGAATTGATCTCACGAAACGAAAAAAAACAGACATTTTTCCTAGTACCGGGCATCGGGCTCGTGAAATTTTTATAATAAAATTTGGAAAATCTTTTTTATATTCACAGTGAAAAAGTGCGTAAATGCATATAGCCAATGCATTCGAATCGATAGTTGATCCGAAGACCAAGCGTAATTAATACGGAGCTCGCGCATGGCAAACACCGTCGTGACAATTAATTAGTGCCCGAGTAACCCCCACAGGTATGCAGATTATGCTGGTTGCACTTGTACGGCATTCTCGGTTTCCACATATATGCATACATGTCGGAGGTCACTGCTGAAACGGTGATAACCCCGAAATAGGATAATTTTGAACTTGTATCGGGGCACACTCGAATGACTTGAAATTCGAAGATGTTTGCAGAAGGAATTTAGAGTCCTGGGTGTTGTTTTATCGGAGGCGATACAATAATGCACATTTTATTCTTCGTTTCTGATAATGAGTGGGAATGTGAGACCTTCGGTTAAGCCCTTAGGGACTTTCGAAATCGAAATTCTTTGACACAGTTTGATCGATTGAAGAAGGGCTCTGTCAGCTCATGCAGGGCGATGGAAAAAATGGGTCGACGTTTTCATTATTTCGATCGGGCGTGGGGAAATTTAACTTTTCAAATTCGCAGCTATTTCTCTCGCACTTTTGCGAAATATCGACTGATCCGTGCTCTTGAGATGGGGCCTTACGACGATGTAGTTGACAGCGAATTTTTTTCACGATTTCAGCCATTCCTGCTTTTTTTATTTCCATTAATTTTTTCAGCAACGTCCCTAACCTAAGAATTGCAACGGAAGTGCTAAAAGATGATTCTTTGATGATCCTCAGGTTTCTGAAACAACAGGTTCTTAGTGAGGACATTCCGCCACTGTAACAACGCAACGATTGAACTTTAAATTAAAAATATGTTCAATTACTCAACTGCCCCGTTCAGGGCAGCATTGGAACGAGAATATTACGTTCGAACACATAAATGCAAATGAATTGAATTATGAAAAATAGCTCGATACCTACCAGGAGTTTACAAATTTATCCGCAATTCCACGTGAGCCCTCGACAAGTTAATTTCGTTGTTGAGTTTACAGTTATTGGTGAGGACGTCTCATATTTAATGCTGCTTCACAAATGAAGCGTGCACCGTAACCCCATGCGTTGGAAGCGTAATGGGATGAAGCTGGAAATATTTATCGTGGGTAGGGAAACCAATCGGAGGAGGTCCAGGGTCCTGCCCTTTTGGCCACCTGTTCCGGTCGCCGTTCCAACCTTTCACCAGTTCCGGACATAACCGGACAGATTCGAGCTAATCGAGGCGACCGGAAGCTACAGAAAACCTTGCCGATCCAATTTTTTATTTGACGTTGGAGTTCCAGGTATCCCAGCCTGAAAGAGTGGAGTAGAAACGTCCGAGGCCATTCGCGGGGGTGAAGACTGCGAAGAGTTGGCGCCTTTTTCAATTCTCAGCTCCGCGTCGCCGCCGCGCACTTTTCAGTATGAGGATGGAAGTTTCGTTTCGAAGATTAAGTTTCCCGGATATTTCTCTGGAGGTCCCTGTGTGTGTTCAGCTTCAATTTTCCTTACTTCGTAGCTTTCGTTTTTCAGGTTTCTCCTGCGGCTCTCTTCGCAGTGTTCCGCGAAGACGAAAGGAGACGGAAATTCGCAATCTCGGAGCGATCGGAAATCGCGGGCTAGGAACGCGTGACGGTGGTGGCAACGCCCCATACACGTGCCGTCGGCTCAACACGATACACGCGCGAACACACGCCCGCGTATAAACGTCTCCGAATGTGTGGGAGTACGTACATGTGAATGTATGAAGTGTACCAGTGATAATCGGTGAAGCGGCTCGCGTGCCTCGACCACATTTCCGTGGCGAGACTCCCGCCTCCGCCCCGTGCCAATAACGCACGAAGCCCCTGCGGGAACGTGATCGCTCTCGCAAGTCTCACCCTCGCCCGTTCGCTCTCCCTCTCTTCCCGTTAAACCTTCATATTTGAAATAAAAATGTTGTCGCATGAAAAGTCTGATTGCTCAAAACTAGTTGCGCGTGTGGTGTTTGATTGGGCGTGCCACTGCGAATATAAAACTTGTATGACTTTTGGAATGAGAGCGTTTCCAATCCTCGACAAATTTAGAAAGCGAATTCACTCGGGATCCGAAATTCTACTGCGGTGAGCGAGCAGGAAAACGGACGATTCGCAGTACACAAAAGACGACATCGGGACTCGAGGCCGGGTGAAAATTTAAACGCAAAAGAATACCAAGAAAAAACGGTGCTCGCGTGCTCGACTCATTTTTCCACCTTCATATTCCTTCGGGAGATTCGACATTGGGAAGTTTGCATGGTTAAGAATAATCGATCGATTCATCAGCACGCTTACGAGAGTTTTCACCTTCTCGAGCCCAATAATTCTTTGCGTAAGAGTAAATGTGAAAAACAATTTATGAGAAACACGACGCAAGGAAAAAAATGGCTAGAATTCAGTCCCCTTTGGTCAGTTTCGCGATGACGCAACAAAACAGAATTAAAGCACTCGTCCCGAGGCGCCATTCGTAGATTTCCAGGTTTAACTTAACCACATAACAACCCCTTTCGATTGTCAAACAGTCCAGAAAGCACAACGGAACTGTCTCATTTCAGTCTCAGCACCGAGAACGAAATCGGCTTCTCGAACAGATGCATGCGAATTATGCGAACTAGGACAAGTGCCTACGTAAGATAGTAGCCCGAGAAGTTGGGTGAGATTCGTCCGAACAGGGAGACAGACAGGTAGACAGACAAAAACAGATGTAGACAAAGAGAAGTACAGAGGGCGGGGGAGAAGCGAAGAGAGAGGAGGCAACGGCAAGGACGGTATCGATATTCGATACAATCGACTCTGGAGTAGTAGCGGCAGCAACGCTCTTTGAAGAGTCACAGTGGGTGGGGTTTTTAAGGGCAGAGGCGAGGAAAAGGATAAGGGGCGAACGAGAGTAGGATACAGAAGAAGAGTGCTTCTTCTCGTGAAGTGATGCTACTGAAGCGCGTCAGAAGACTCGAACGTGTGTACGTGTGCAGCACACACACACACACCCACACGCACGAGCCATTATTCGTGTACATAAGCCGCGTGTATGTACGCCTGTATGTGTTTGTATGTGTGTGCAAAACGTACATAAATATATGGCTCAGGTTACGTACGCGGTTTGTACGAAAGTGGGTGAAAACGCGAGGGCTCAACACGTCCGGGCTGGATGATTATATATAACTGAACGGATCTTTGCGATATTTAGCTTGGGACGCGATATGATGAGGCGACGGGTATCTCGTTTCATACTTTCCGATATTCCGTCCTTCTTTGCCCATTTCGTCTTTTGAGGGAGTAAAACTCTTGGTTTTTACGGTATTAAGTAGGCGGTTGGAATTCGTTCTTGACAGAGCCGATCGAATAGCTTTCGCGAGTGTCTCAAGTTGAGCGAGGCTGGGTTCTACCTTAAAAACTGTCAGCAGACGAGTCGCCTGACAACGTTGATCGCTACAGAATCGATTTACGGGGAGGAACACACGTGTTTTGCGATAATTGAGGTCAAGCTGCGGGAAAGTTTTTCAGTGTTACTTTTTTTTGGGGGTCAGAAAAAACGAGGGAATTTGTTTGTCATTTTTTTTGTGAACGAATCACGCTTTGGAGTTTTGTGGGAAATTCAGGGGTTTTTTTCGTCATCGATTTTTATATTTGTTGGCGATTTCTTTTGCATTTGGTGTATGTTTCAATATGCCGAGAAGGTTACAGTTCGTTGTGTAAAATGCGGGGTGAAATGATGCGAAGCTCATTAATCGTTGCAACAATTTGTATGTCGTCTGAACCTTCGATTTTCGAGCGATGGGATCCATCGAACTTTTTTCTTTCGGGTAATCGTTGACGTGAGTTTTGAAAACAGAACATTGTCAAGTTTTATTAAGGCCTCATGTACTTTTGCAGCGGGCGAAAAAACGTCATTTTCTTGATTCTTTTTCGACAAGAAAATAAATGTTTGATGAAAAACTGTGAACGACATTGATTAGTACATATGTTCGTGTACTTGCACAATTTTTTTCATCAAAAAATTTCTCAAAATGCTGGAACTCCAGCTGCATTCCAGTAGCACCTTTTTTGAGCATCAGTTGCGGTGAACGTGATAACTAAAAAACTGTTAATCCGATCCATACGAAATTTATAGCCTTCATTTATTATAATAATATCTTGGGCCTGGACGAAGGATTTGTGAAAATTTTCATTTGAAAAAAATGGCGACAGTTTTAACGAAAAATTCATTTTTTCAGGTGCTAAATTTTCGGTTCTTTTGTTAGAATTTTTCTTTCCAACGAAATACGAAATCCCCTCCGTCCAGGCCCTAGCTAATATTATAATAAATAAGTCTTATCAATTTCGTGTGGATCGGATTAATAGTTTTTTAGTGATCGTGTCCACCGCAAAGGTATTTTTCGAAAAAGCCGATTCTGAGATAATCGCGTTTAATCGGTTCAAATGCCCATAGCTGCGAATCCAATATCTTTATGAAATTTCGTGAGAATATTTTTCAGACATTGTACTCGAAGAATACACCAACAAACAAACAAACCCAAACAAAATTTTCGATTTTTCCGCCCATCACAAGTGTATACAAGCCCTTAATTAATATCTTCGCTATCCATTACAATCCTTAAAAAGCACGTCGAATTCGATTTCGAAACTGGGAGCTAGCACCACCATTATTGAAACACTATCACAAAATTAGACTGAAACTAAGACAAAATTCAAATTTCCAACGTTCCCAAAGTTCTTTAATCTTAATAACTCGCCGTAAAAACTTAACTTCAGCCAGAAGTAACGTCGTACATTTTTTGTGAGTTCAATTTCACAAGTCTCGTAGCATATACCGCGTGCAAATGCCTTCAGAGGTATGTTCTTGGCGAACAAAAGTCGTTTTTTAACCACATGCTGCTTGCGGAATCGACAACGTGCTTTTTTCGTTTCTTTCTTTTCTTTTCTTTTTTTTTCTATTTTTTTTTTTCTATTTTTTTTTTTCTTTTTTATGTTTTTCCAGACATCTTCGCATCCGTGTACACGAGTACACCTGAGACTCGATGCGAGTACCGTTTGCATCGCGCACTCGGAGGGAGGGTTGGTTCGCTCGGAAAATATGAGTAAGCCAGCTTATGGCTGTGCCCAGGGATAGATAAGAGGCTACATATACGTGTGTATACACACACCCAGGCACACACACATACACACACGCAAAATCGTATATCTATATCGACATCGAGAAAAGCCAACCTAAGCGCCCTCCCGTAAAGCGGGCAAAAGTCTCCGATCCATAAAGTCTTTCGCGAGTATAGTATAAAAACCCGTCAGACATAGTGCTTCACTTTCTCGTTGATCATAGCTATACGTGTAATTTCGTTTCTTGGACACGAAAAGGCGCAACATTCGACTCTCCTGCTTAGGTCGAAAAATAGTTTGGTATGCTTGCGTGGTTTTTGTCTCTGCATCATTCACTCAGTTCACGTTCCACATTTGTGGGGGCATGCAGATTCATTCGATCGAAGTATCGAGCTTGGGAGCTTTTAGCTCGAGGGTTCTCGGCGCTCCAATAAAATCGCTGGATCTTGAGCAGGCAGCATTTTCACGGTGGCGAATACTTTTTCTCTATTTTGTCTCGAATCTTTGGATTCTCACTAATCGGGGCTTGCTGCAGCGTCGAATTTCGTCGTTTCGACGTTCCTGCCTCGAAACTCCCGATTGCTGCACGTCCAATTTAAAAAATATGGAGACAAGAACGTTCCCTGTTCCTGATGCTCGTCTTCGATTCGGATCAAATCATTGCAAAGCTTGTCAATTGAGACTCACTCGACAGGTCTCATCGTCGACGAAAGCTCGTATTTTAACTGGAGAATGTAAATTCTTTTTTTATTCACTTCATCAAAACTTTATCTCGATCCTCTAGATCAAATATTGAGGCATCAGTTATTTTTCCATTTTATCATTCCTCCAACGCTTTACCCGAGCAAAATATTCGCACAGGAGTGTCGAAAGATGAGGAAAGGATTTACTGTCATTTGTCTCCGTTAGAGCAATCATCCTCGATGCATGCGCGTCAACTGGATGAGGGCGGAGGGGCAGGGGCAGGGGGGGGGCGAGTGTGACGTGCCCGGAGAGATTGTAGTGTTTATGTGTGCACTCAACCAAAGATTGAAGGGTGCGCATGAGCTTTCTCTTTAGCTCGACGACGAGGCCCAGCGAGGGGGAGGAAAAGAAGGTGTGATTTTTTCTGTACAGAAAAAACGTACAACGAGAAAGAACGAGGAAGAAAAAAAGGATTGAGAAGTGGAAGATCCGGCGAGCAGAGGACCGCGGTCAAAATTTCAAGTCCAGAAGCGACGTGCACGCAGCAACCTGTGTACTGGTTTGTTTACACTTTTTTGCAGGGATTAAGGCTGAATTATCGTAGGCCGATCGTCTCGTCATTATCGTAGGAAAAAAAAAGGATCGGTGCGAAGGTGAAAGCGAGAAACATGAACGAATCGAAAACTGTCTCGGAGAAAAACGATGATAGGGAAAGGAGATAAAACGATCGGGTGGCAAAGGAAAGGTTGTAAAAAGTGAGATAAGACCTCAGGGGGAGCAAATAATCAATACGGTCGCCAAGTCGTTAATTCCAATCACCAGGCATCACGGCTTCTATAGATATATATTCGAAGAGAGGCTCACGAATCGTACAAATGAGTATTATCGCTGTACCAGAGCTTTCGTGGTGTCTTCTTCGTCCCCCGGAAACTTGAAGATTCATTTTAAAAAACTGACCCCCTTTTGGTGGTCTCGACATCCATTTTCTTCTGGGATCAAAAGCTTTGTTTTAGTGCAAGAAATTTTCTCATATAATTTCGAGAAATTTTGCAGTTTTTTCTTCCCGCTGGAGCGGATTTGAAATACTCAAACCAACATCTTTCATTGATTTAAATGATCATTTATTATGACTGTTATTATTGAAAACGTTCTCGGTCCTTTTGGAGATTTTTATTCACTAAAGTTCAATCACCATGTATAAATTGACAGAGACATTCTTTTTTGTTTTTTATTTTGTCTTCAGGGTAATGCACCAAACGATTTTATTAAATACGAAAAAAAATACACAGGATTATAGAGACCATGCGTAAAAAATCGTTTATTTTTCCATATAACGAATGAACGCTTCTTACGGCATTTTCTTTCTTCTTGGCTTGGCCCATTCCTGCCAAAGTCTTCTGTCTTTTCATCAACACTTTATTCTTCATCCATTTCCCTTTGTGTTTCCCTTTTGCACTCTCTAAAGCGATTCTTTACATAAAAAACTGTAGTATTTTCGCCAGGGACGAATGAAATTTTGGGTTCAGTCAGTGGATGGATCCCCGTTTAATTAATGGCTTGTAATTTCATTCGCCAAAAAACAAATTGAAAAAATTTATTTACAATTTCGAATTAATAACTCTGACATTAGTTTAGAGTGATAATACCTTCAATTAGCAAGTGAAAATCGACCCAGACACCCATAAAATACGATCCTACACGGAGAGAAAAAAATAGTAAGAATCACCCATTTTGAAGGTTTTTACCAAAAATATTGTAATTTCCAAGTTAATTCTGAATGAAAATTTTTAAATTATGCGTATTTTGCTGGGACAAAGGTTTAAACTGTGCTATTTTTTCCTAACATAGTTCACCAAGTTGTAAAATTTATGTTGACTCGATGATGAACCGTCAAGTAGAATTATTACGCCGTTTAGCTATACTTAGTACTGTTTTCAGAACTGAAATTTACAGTTGAACATAGAAAAATTTGAGGAGCTCGAACACGAGCATCGATCATACGCCAAAGTATTTAGAAATTTACTATGATAAATAACAGAATTTCATTCGCGATTGTACGATAATATACCGGTATACATGTGTACCGATGTATTTATTTTGACATCACTCATAAATTTTCATCGAGTCGCTTCACAAAAAATTACTACGTATGTTCGTAAGAATTAATAAATATTACCGATATAGAAACTTCTATGGCACCATAGTAGTTTTTAGTGAAATTTTCTCTCCGTGTACGAGCATGATCCACCTTAAACTTTTTTCTGCCTGCATCCGTCTTATTCCCATGAGCACGCGCGCCTGTGCGGAGGTTTTCTATGGGGTTTTGTACATTTCTCGAACATCCCGTATTCTCGTTACGTCACGTTCGAAGTGTGTACGCGTGTGTGAGTCTTGTTCGAGCTTTTGTTATGGAATCGAGAAATTGGACTTGTAGATGTAGAGCATCGCCCGATGCTCGTTTTGTATGCAAGCTCACATGCACGCGGAGCCATCGTCGTGGTGGGGAAAAGCTTAGTACGAGGGTTTCACGACTCCGTACGGTCGACATGTCGTGTGTTGTCGCCAGGAATGTCGTCCAACGTTACTCCCGCGGGAGAATTATACGAGGTGTCCCACGAGAGGGCGCACGACTTCGGAGGTACTGTAGAACTCCCTGGACTTGGATGGCTAACCGAAGGGGTTGCGGCGAACTTGCCTAGCGACGCTATCAGGATCGCACCAAGTACATCGTTACACCGTCATTGTGTGTGCAGACATAACCGAGGCCAAGGAACATTGGCCGTGTGTGCGGACTACGATAGAACTGACTTATTCAGAGCCTCAAAGCAAATTGCGATCGTACAAATTGCCTTCAGTTTTCGACAGTTTCGACAAAAATTGGATTTGAAGATTCGTTCCATATACTGCGATCTTTGAGAAAAGGACGAATTTCAGAGCGCTTGTCAAACGCTGCGTCGGCCAAGGCTGCAAAACCTCAAATTTTATCTTGCTCAAGTTTTTTAAATCCTAATTCGAAGCCTTGTGGCTTTCGAACAATATTTCTACCGTGTCATTAGAACTCTGGATAATATTTTGCGTCTGTACCGCGCGCCCCACAGCAAAGTCCAGCTTCCTTCCACGTGTTTTTCCTCTCACGATTGCTCATCTCATCGACCTTTTGCAGCAGGAACAAGCGCGTCCGGCTTTTCAAAATGTCATTCCACACTTGAAACGTCAGCTCCACGTTTTCCACGTAACAGCAAAAGCCTTTCTGTCTCCTCTTCCCCTACCTTTATGGTGAGCAACCATGGAACAGAGAACCATAGAATTCCGGGATCCCATGGACATTTCATCCACGGCGTTTGTAGAAGCATCAAAAATGGCATTCGCGTACTCTGCTGTGCCGAGGAAAAAACCTAGAAAATGTGATGCAAGTCCGAGGGAATTGAGACGATTTTTAGAAACGAGTCGCGACTTTTGAGCTCGCTCCGACAAAGTCTCATCTGCGCGGGTTTTCAAGCTGAGCCCATCAATACGAGTATTTTGCACCCGACGTACGGGTTGGTGTGCACGTACGTAGGAAAGTTGCCCGGCACGGAGCGAGCGCCGAGAGCTGTAAACATAGAAGTGAGCGAAGATGTGACGTTTATGTATACAAGTATAGAGCATTCGCGCTCGTAATATAGCAGCGAAATGAGGAGTGAGAGACGGCGAAAGATCGCAAGAGGGCGAAGAGGGATCGGTGCTCGTAGTCTCGTGGAATGAGGAGCAAGCAGCACCGGCGGAGAGACAAGACTGCTGGCGAGGACGCGCCGCGCGCGCGAATAAGAGAGGAACGGGAGTAGAACGGAGAGAAAGGAAGCGAGCGAGAAGGGGAATACGATTGGCGAACCGAGCCGCGCGTGATAAATAACCGAGTACGCTCGCGGCGCGGTTCTATCGCTCTTCCTCGCTCCCTCCTTCCCCCCCAGCCGCGCCTCGTCTCCGTCGCACTCGACGCCAGCATGCGCTGTACATCTCCCTTAAGGCTCGTCTCCCTCCCTCTCGGTCTCTCTCGTTCCCGAGCTTTCGTGCAACTGCGAAGCGAGCGAGAGAGAGTTTAGCACGGTGCAAGTGGACGTTGTTGGATAGTGACAATTTTACCGCGCGTTCCAAGAATTCTCTATGCTTTTTCGACACCTATAATACAAAACCTCGAAACGATCGCGCGCGCGGACCAAGACAGCCTTTTGCACGCAATCGCTTCGCAGAGAAGAAAATCTTCGCTTTCTGTGAAATCATTAATCTATCCGTTCTGAATTGATCGCTCCTCGACGAGAATATAATGCCTGTCGACCATTATTTCTCAGTCAAGTTCAACGAAATACGCGACAGAGAAATACACTATTCTTTCGCGATCGAGCTCACGAGCGAGAGACCCAGATTTCCGCGACTGCGTCTCCGCTTCAGTTCTTAAAGATCGCGCGAATCTAATCGAAATCGAAAATTCCAACTTTTACAGTTGAAATTTATTGGAAATATTCATTTTTTTAAGGAAGTTGACGCGAATCTAATGGAAATCGAAAATTCCAACTTTTACAGTTGAAATTTATTGGAAATATTCATTTTTTAAGGAAGTTGACGCGAATCTAATGGAAATCGAAAATTCCAACTTTAAGACTTGACATTTTGAAATATGCTAGAAATATACACCATGCGTCTATTCCCAGAATTATTAGAGGATCCTACCGTCTAGTTATCGAGAAAACAATGAACAAAAATCACATTTTTTTAAAGGGTTATACACAGGCTCTTATGACAGGAACACTCCCTGTGTGATGATTTGAATTTAATGTAATAGGATCCTCCCAACTTTGAAGAGCCAAAAACGAAAATAAGAAAGTAGAATGTTTTTAGAGACCAATGATGTCTTAAAAAAGCCTTGTTAACGTTGAAAATAACTCGGGAATGGAAAAAGATAAAACACTTTTTGAGGTTAACGAGTAATAACGGCATAAACAGCGGAAGTTTCGACAATCCCATGAGCCAGCTGGTTTAAATAGAAGATGGCTGTTGTCACACTTTGCTTGAAGATTTTGCTTCGAAAGTATTTTAACCGCTGTCATAATATTCAAAATTTATCAATCTTAACAAATAAGTTACGCAAAATTTTAATAATTGCGAGAATAAATTTTAATCGTTTCTTTGATCATGAAAAGGGCAAAAAGTTGAGTTGCTTTTTTGAATCGCAAGTAACGCATAGTCTTCGTTATTCGGCAGAAAATCGACATATTTCTTAATCGTTCGATCCCAAACGTCATCCGAAGTCCCAATCACCTTTCAGGGCTCGGTGTAAATACTAAAATCCCACATCGACGTTCGATCTTTCGAAAATGTAGCAAAATTTTTCTATTTTTTAAATTCTTTCTTTCCATTGCTCCCTATGAACATTCAAAATTCAAGAGTTATTGTCAGTATCGAATCAGCAAAAGGACAAAAGTAATCAGGGATTTTGGACAAGGATAAACGCTGAGCGATTTACGCTACAAATACCGTATCGATCGAATAAAAAATTCCGTCAACTTAGTTGCAAAAACAGCAGCGTTCTGAGCGCGCAAGTTGCAAATTCATCGAAATACCTATTTATTTTGTAAGGAGCTGTATCGCGCGCGGCTACGTCTCTCGTCGGCGTGGCAGAGAGGAATGAGCGAGAAAAAAGACGGCGAAGAAGTGAGAGAAAAGAGAGAGAGAGAGAGCGAGAGATTGGTTGGGACGAGCGGCGTGGCGCGGCAGTATTTATCGCTCTCGCCTCGAGCTGTGGAGCGCGCGCGACACGAACCGCTGTGGCGATGGTGGTGGTGTACACCCGCTTGGCGTATCTGCCATCGCGCATGCCAGAAACGAGGCTATTACGCGAGCGCGCACAGCAGATACGTACCCAGCGTGGGAGCGAGAGAAAGAGCCACGCTATTGGAATATACGAATGTAGCGTTCGCGGCAAAAATAAAAAGAGATAAATGAAGAGAGAATGAAATAGAAGAGGCGAGGAGAAGAGCAGAAACGCAGGGGCCAGCGAAAACGAGAGGGAAGAGAACGGAGAGGTTAAAAATGCATCGAGTGAAATAAGCGAGCGGGAGCGCGAGAGAAAGAGAGAGAAACTCCGCTCGAAATTTCAGCGAGTATCCGGAACGAGAGCCGAGAGAAAAACGACGGAAATACAGAGTCAAGGACCAGCGACAGGAGCAAAAATTTTAACAAACGAGATAGTCGGAGAGAAAACAACGAAAATGCCCGAGCAGAGATGATCGAGGGTCGCAAAAGTTGGAATTTTGAGGAAGGACCGTCACAGATCGGGACGCAGGTCACCCTGGTCACCGTTTCAGCGAATGAGGAAAAAAAGAACAGATAAAAACAGAAGGAGTGGAGAGACGAAGTCCTGGTGTTGACTCAACCGCCGAACGATTCGAAGCCGAACAAGCTTCCAGGATCAACAGAAAGCTCCGCTAACTCCGGGGGATAAAGCCGAGCAAAGGTTCCTCTTTGCATCACGCAGCCTCCCCAATTCGGTACATGTATGAAGAGCCATAAATTTTCTCCTCATCGAGATTCTCAAGGGTTCGGGATAATATTTTTGTTTCGGTACCCGGCGCTCCTCCTCGGTCTCCGTCTCCTTCAATTTACTTCATTGCCAGAAGTAAAGCAAACGACAAATGCCGATGCACTAGAGCCGTTGGGGAGAAACTCGTCGGACGATTGCTCGTTGTCGAGTGCCGACCAAACAAGCCGTGTAGGGGAGACTGAACTGAAAACGATTTCAAAAACCAAATGATCGTTTCGAATAGAAGCAAGCTTCCTCTGTCTCGGATGAAAATTTGAATTTTTCAATTTAAAACGAAAATCGAATCGCTTTTTGGACGAACACTCGGGGCAAGTTGACGACTGTGGCACTATTTTTACCTGGTAATCAACAACGCATTAGTGAAATTCATAAAAACGGATAGTTATCAATATTATTTATTTGATAATTCGACCAATTGTTGCAAAATGTTGACGTAAGTCAGTATAAAGATCATTTTTTTCCATAAGTGTGAGAAAAAGGAACATTTGATTCTCACCCTCGTCATCAGAACTTAGAATTGCAGTTTTTACGTACAAAGAATATTATTATTATTAATCAAGCCCATACCACTGTTGGCCTACTTATACCCCACACTGCTTTTTTCAGGAACAAAACGTTCTACCATCAAATTGTAGCGATAATTGAAAAAAATACTATGGACAATTATAGTTGAATGTATGAACATTCGTGTAGAGAATTATTCTAATAATTGGAAAAAAGTCGAGGCAGCAACTGAGGTAAAAATTTGCTTTTGTAACCGGATTTATGAAAATTCTTCACTCTCCCTAAACGATGTATCGCTCCGACGCGTTGAGAGACACACGAATGAGAAAGAGGTTACAATGAACAATTATATCAACCGGGCGTATGTTTACATTCCGTAGTTAGGATGCCATTGTTTATTAGTCAATTTGTCCCGTTGGCCGACTAGCTCCGGTGTCCCCTGAGAGTAGAAAAGAAACGTGGCAAATTAAAAAAAACCACGAAACTGTTTCAGAGCATCCAAGGGATCGATAGCTCAGAAAATCGAATGAAAAATATTTCAATTATTCAGATTCTCTACAAATAACTGCGAACGAAACGGCTTTCTTCGCTCATTCTCAAAGTCCCTTCCGTGCGTGAACCGGAACATCATGGAAGATGGAACGGAAGTGCACATTTTCTGGTTTGCTGAAAATTTGGAGTAACTGCGAAAAAGGTCTGCAGGGTCATGAAAAGTTGGATGATACACTCAAGCGATGTTGCGAGTAGAAGGAAACTCCAAAAAATATGCTGGTTAATCGAAAAAAACGTTGAGCCCTCGATACTCGGAATTTTTCCCCTTTTTCTTTAAATCGAATATACCGTGGATGTGAAATAGGTGTGCGAGAGTGAAAGTAAGGCAAAAGCTCGCAGGCGTCATTGCCTAGCGCCGCACATATATAGACTCCCATTCGTTGCCTCGGAGCTCTTTTCCGCGCGTTCTCGAACGCACACCCTCGTAAGCTCCTCGTCTAGTTTCCACTTTCCGCGTGAGCTTTCCTCTCTGTCTCGCTCCCTCTCTGTTTTCCTCTCGGAACTCGAACCCGCGCTGTTGCTGCTGCTTTCAGCACGATCCACGCTTCTCGTTTAGTCTACATGTACGCGCGGCGCTGTATATCTGTATGATGGATCCTCACTTCCGCTTGGCTATGCTCGGGAGAGCGTCCTGATTCTCTTCCCCCTCGTCCCAGCACGCGCGGCAGCCTCCACCTCGTTTTCCGCCGCGTTTTCTTCGCTCTCTCTCTCTCTCTCTCTCTTCCTCTTTTTTCTTCGCTTTTTTCGCTCAACTTACTCTCGTACTGTCTCGTCGTGTATGCGCGCTCTTACGAGACAGCACCCGGCGTTGCTGCCGCACCAGGCACACCCCGCTCAAGTATCCATCCCCGTGTACGCCGGGAGTGCAAATATGAAAGAGATACGCGATCGAGGAAGAGGAGGAAAAAAGAAAGAGGCAAGGTATATTATGAAAACGTCTTGACGCCCGCTACGTTCGAGTGTGCACTGAGCCAACAGCGAATTTTCACCCGAATATGCTGGTGTTCCAGAGAATGATGACTGAATTTTCCACCCTCGAAAAATTTTGCATCAAATATGGCGATTTTCTGGCGAACCGGAAGCCTCGATTTGTTGCTGAACTTGAAACTTGGCAATCGTACAAAACGGTGGAGCAAAGAAGGCTTCGTTCCTGACCACCAGCGAGAACAAAGGTTTCTGAATTGCCTCGACTGATTATAGATCGAATTTTCAGGGCCACGCAACAGTATTTTACTTTCAAAGTAAGAAAAAAAAAAAAAAAAAAACATTTCAACAATTTCAGGAAGGAGTCAAAAACTTGCAGTGTAAGAAATCCCTTGAAAAAAAGTAGCCCCCAGAAATCTCACTGAAACACAATCACGCTACGTTGGAATCCAGAGTCGCGGCAGCGACTTGGAGACAAGTATGTTTATTTATGTATGACGAGTCCATTCCAAAGCGTCTTTGCAGGAGCTGTAATGTTTTTCAACTGATTTCGAAAACTTTCGAAATTTATTCCAGCAAAAATTAAATAATTATGGTAATTCAGAGAATACTGCAAATTAGCGTATTTTTTCAAAACATTCGTCATATCGGCACGTTTAACATTACTTTTCATAGTGTTTTGTTTCCAGCTTTTCGTTGGCTGGAGTTCTCGGATTTTACCAGTTTTGTTGGTTCATACAAATTATGTGTGTTCGTGTGCTGAAGCACGTCCATGCATGCTAATTTTTTTCAAATTTCCTGATTTCTTTTCAAATAAAAGCAACGATCGAATGGACGATTTTCAACACGTTTATCTAGAGTCGCGGTGGTAGCGACTTTGCAACAAGCACATTTATTTATGTATGACAAAGCCATTTCAAAGAGTCTTTACCAGAGTGCTAGTGTTTTTCAACTGTTTTCGAAAACTTTTGAAATTTATTCCTTTAACAATTAAATAATTACAGCAATTCAGAGAATACTGCAAATTGACGTATTTTTGATTTTTTTTTTTCGATCGCGAACTCTTCGAACTATGTAGCTTAACGCGTTGAAAAGATATTAATTATTTTTTAACTGCATCAAAAAATGGTGCATTTTTTCGCACACATTTTTGATGTTTGTTTGGTTTTTAATTAGTGATATATCTGGTGTGCCATAATACAAATTGTCTATTCATGTTGTATTCATGTAAATTCATGTAATTCATGTAAAAAAAAATTTGGCCGTCGTACTTGGCGTTGTACTCAACTTTCGAAGTCATAAGTATAAGATACAGGTGAATTAGATAATGTGAGCTAGAAAAAAAAATTCGCCACGTACGACCAATTTTTTGGTTTTTTTCGTTTCTAATTTTTTTATTTTAAATTCTTATGATCTTAACTTTTCAGTCGTAATTTGTTTTTGTACTATTTTATCTTTGTTTTTTTCGTGGTTGAAATTTTTTGCGTCCAATTTTTGTGTTTTCAATCCGATGTGCTTGACAACTTTTGTATCTATTTGACACAGTTTTCTGTCCTGAATAAATAGTCTTACAAGCATTGGTTTTCATAATTTCACAGGTGACTGCCCAAAGGGTATAAATGTACTTGTCTCTACTTTTTAAAAATATATTTCTGGAAGCTATGAACTCTGTTTTTTCACCCGACATAGAGACTCCCGCACCACGCGTGGATCGGAGCAATCGACGCATGAAAATCCATAATTCATCGACCCGAATGTATATAATAACACCAAACAATTGCAAATATTCATGTTCAACGAGTACTAAGATAGTTCAAACCAGACACAAGCATTACAGAAAAAAACATCCTCGAACGTCGACTACGAGTATATAACACGCACGCCTCCATGGACGAATGCATTTGCAGACGGAGGAACCAGCTCAACGCTGGTGCGTGAGTGAAATCATTCAAGCTACGCTCTTTCGAACGTAAAGTATATTCCAGCATCCGCGATGGTCAGAATGGCTCCGGATATTTCACACATGAAGCGTACGTTTCTCGCAAATCAACGTAATTCCACGGACCAGGGAGAGAGCGGTTACGCGGCTTGTGGGGAACGTGAATTTGTGTAACGTTGCCGAGGCAAGGAAAATGGGCGCAACCCCAGTACGTCGAGCTAATCTCTTAGCAAACACTTCACTCTCGGGACGTAACGGGCGTCCCCCTTTCTCGAATGGCCAGCCGCTCAGGCTGTTGATATTTTACTGGGGTTCGCCTGCACCGCCAAAGATGACGCGGTACCCATCGCCGGATTTATACATAAGTTAGGTGCGGAATATCGATCAATCGCGAACATATATAAAAGCGAAATCCGCGTGGACTCTTGCCATTCAACCGACTCCCTTGCGCCCTCATTTCCTTTCAACATTTTCAGGCGTCCATATCCGCGAAACTGCAGGCTGTTGTACAACCGATGTGCAAGAACGACCTCTCCTCGATACAGGGGAACGGGAATGCTCGCATGCGACGCAACGGAGAGCTTAAGACTGTCCTGTGAAATTCACTTCATGCTCATGTAAACATCAACTCAACTTATTAAATATACGCACATATCGCTTTGGCAGAATAACAACGGTCGTCTTTACGACTCTGCTCAAAAACAACGCTGCTCCAAACTGCCCTACGCTCAAATTAGCAAAATCAATGTACCTAATATCGAGACAAGCGTTCGTTTTAAGAGAATGCATAAGTGAGTGTGGTACTTGAGCAACATCGTAAATTGAGGGTTAAAATATTGAAAAAAATTTGCAAATGGCTTCCTCGAGATGGTCAAGATGCACAATGCTCAAAGCTTACTCTATGTGGTGCTATATTTTTCATTTTGGCTTCCTCATAGAGTAAGCTTTGAGCATCGTGCATCTTGACCATCTTGAGGAAGCAATTTGCAAATTTTAATTTGCAGCATTTTTTTTGTATACAAGGAAATAATGTATTTTCTCTACCTTCTTTTACGAGCTTTAAGAGAATGGATCAGTCGGTATATCGCAACCGTGAGTGCGAGAGAGATAGCTGCAAATTTCGAAATCGAAATTCTTTGACACAGTTTGACCGATTAAAAAAAGGCTCTGTCAGTCGATTTTTGCCATTGTCCTGCGTAGGCTGACAGAGCCTTTTTTTAATCGGTCAAACTGTGTCAAAGAATTTCGATTTCGAAAATTTCAAGTGAGGTTAGTCGACTGATCCATGCTCTTAATTTATCTCTTTATTTAAATCCATAAAAAACAACTGAATGACGAGCCATCAGAAAAAACAGTTTGCAACTTTCAATTTTCATCGTTTTTCTATTTACATTGAAATTCAATAATTCCGACATCTTTGCTGGTAAGTATAGAGGAAGTACAGACTTATACACAATATCTTACAAAATTTCCAAAAATTGAAGCGGTTAGACGATTTTTTGAAAAACTCATATTTTCGTAAAATTCAAAATGTCATAAAATTTAAACCGCTCAACCGATATTCCCCAAATTCAATACCAACCTTCCTATTATGATAGTCTATTTATGAAAAAGAAATTGTTAATAAATCTCTAAATTTTCGAAAGTTACAGCGTCGACACCATTTTTATGAAAATTTCAAAACGTCCTCATATTCGTATTTTTTATCAAATTCTGATAAAATTATCAGAGAATGAAAAGCTTGTAAAAATTAACATGTGTGCAAAACGGTAGCCCTGTATCTCAAACCATTTCCGAGTTATAAACGTTTGAATTTTGCAGTGCCATAACATACACACACACGCACATCCGGACATTTTTTCTAGATATGATTTTTCGATGTTTTGGAACATTTTGAGCACATTGACATTGAAAATTGGAAAAAAAAATTTTTCATCGCCACAAAGCTTTCTCTATGAGGAAGCAAAAGGGAACGGGGACCGAGCAGAACTTTTCCGTCACGATCACTCAAGTCACTCGGCGACAGCAAAATCATAAAATAAGGAAGGATGCACGAGCGGATGAAAAACAGCTGTCTCGTAGAGTGCAAAAAATGTAATGTTAAAAAATAAGTTAGAGTTAGTCGGAGTGCCGAACCGAGCGGACGTGTCCGCATCCTGTAGCCTTAAGGAAGTTGAGGCCGTACAGTCATTTTTTTTAGCCAAAAGTTATGACCTGTACCTTTCAAAAGTTAGGCCAGTTTACAGTTTGGCAATGTTGCATACACTTTAAAGAAGAGTTGAGGGAAAAAAACGAAAAATTGGTGAAAGCTCAGTCGAAAACACGGACGGTGACAATCCTGGCCTCAAATAACTTCACGAGAAACAGATTATTATTAATATAATCTCAGCAAATCTCCTAATAAACCTGAAAAAATTGACATTATTCAGCGAGCCTTGCTCATGTTGCCCAAAAAATTTCATATTTTTAGCATCATTTTTAACGGAGATATCACAGAATGTGTCTTGACTTCCATAAGGTTACACGTTATTTGGCCCAAATTTTTATTGATTTTTTTTCAGAAACGACGCTCCTAAACTGTCTGAAAATTTAACTGATTTTTTTTTACACTTCACTTTATAAGATGTAATCGGTTTAAAAGCGATGACATCATTTTCATTCTAATGCCTCAACTTCCTTAAGAGTATGGATCAGTCGATTAACCTCACTTGGAATTTTCGAAATCGGAATTCTTTGACACAGCTTGACCGATTTAAAAAAGGCTCTGTCAGCCTACGCAGAATGATGGCGAAAAATCGACTATGACAGAGCCTTTTTTAATCGGTCAAACTGTGTCAAAGAATTTCGATTTCGAAATTTGCTACTATCTCTCTCGCACTCACGATTGCGATATACCGACTGATCCATCCTCTTAAAGTTATTATTCAATAAATATATCAACTCTTCTCACGGAGCTTACTCCTCATTATCGTTAACTGGAACAAATCCTTATTCTACAGAAATACAATGCAATATGTCTCCTTTTTTGTCATTAATAATCCGTGTCATCCGCCCAGACATGTTGAAGAGTAGGGACGTTATTCATGCAGAAAATAAAAATTTTTAGAGTGGACATGTTATCGAGTAGATTTATAAGAGTCGAGTTATGTTGCACCAAGTCAAAAATTCTATTTTCAGTAAATTTATTCAACAATAGGTCTCCTTTAAATACATGTTTAAAAAGCGGAGTTGTTATCGTGCACAGCTGTGATTATAGTTATACATAGCTGCTAGTCAACAATTCTATCGATAGCCATTCTCGATAACAACTCCGCTCTTTATTAACTGCGGATCTGCGTAGAGAACGTCCATCCTCCTTAACATATTTACTCCAATGTGATATTTAATCCCCAATATTTCAACTCATGATGATTTCAGAACATGTCTCATCGTCGGTAGAGATATTGAAGATCGTGGATTATACATGAGTAGACGCAGAATTGTTATGAATTTCGGAGTAAAGATTTTAAAAGCAGAGTTGTTTTCGAGTCGAGGCGTAAACAGGATGGTTGTTATGCTGCCATCGCTTTGACAGCCGCAGATGGCCCTTGGTACCCTGCTCGTCATAATACCGACCCTGTCACAGGTTTCACTAAAAGTAGTCTGAGAACGTTCCGAGCTTAAATTAGCAGAGAAACAAAAGTTGCACTTCAATTACGTTGCTTCGAGGCTTCGGATGTAAGAAGAAACGCTTCCAGTAGAAATTGAATTTTGATTTTTATCTGTTGAGGTTTGAACATCTCGTGTGAAAACTTGAAACAATTGGATCATGTTTTGTATTTAAAACTTAGTTAGTCTTGGAGTGTAATGATAGTTGGAGGATTATACAAATCGGAAGCGTTTTTTTCCGATTTGCTTCATCTTTCGAGTGCAAGGTCAAAAGCCATGTCGATTAATTGTGACAGCAGCGAATCTAGTGCTTCAAGGAGTTGGAGTGTCGCGTAGTGGCAAAGGTGTTCCACAGTCCCTGTGGTTGTCGGTATATGCTCGATTGGCTGGAGCATTAAGGTGTTGCGTGCCACACTGCCACTTTCCTCATTGCTGCACAGCCTCGGATTCCTTTTATTAGTTGATAGCTCATAATTGAGGCATAAATGAAGATTTTTCTTTTCAAAATCTTCAGTAAAGCGGCCCATGTCACCGTGAAAGAGACTAAAAATGACGATCATTTTTTAAATAAATATGAAACTATGAACTAAAACGAGAACGATTTGTTTCCGAGTGTCGATAACTCGAAGAGATGCCGAAGCCAGAACGTTTTCAATTTTCAAAATTTTCATTATTCCTCGAGAAATCGTAATTCTCGAAAGATGCCATACTAAAATCTCATGATTGATGTAAATTTTCTCAAAGTAGGATTCTATCTATTTTGTGAAATGATTTGCAAAAAATAAAAAATGCTCACGGCCACAGCGCTCGAAATCGCGTGGAATGCCGCATATATATCGAGAGACACCCGCGTCGTTTCCCGAGGCCTCATGCCGGATTGTATGTGCTCCCTGAGCATCGGAGCTTCTACAGTGGTATGTACATATAGAGATCCATATAATACCGTGCGGAGGCGACTGGGTTGGCTCTCGTAGAGCCTCGCAGAGTAAAGAAAGAGAGAAACACGTGGGATAGACCGTACGTACGTGTATGAGGCATTTCGGTTCAATTCACCCGCAGAGTCATGCGCTCAGCTCTAATTACTCTCATTTTTTACATTCGTCGTATCACTGTGGAAGCAGAATTTTTGTGCGACGTTTATAATCGTACACACGAGCTACACAAATGCTAAAGTTTACGATTGAACTGAGAAAAAAGTCTTTTCGCGTGTGGTAAAATATTGCGAGTAAAAATGTTGTTCACCTGGCTCCTGTCGAAGTGTTTTTTTTTTTTTTTTTTATTTATTTATTTCGGAATTGTGTAAAGTAAAGAAAATTCGAATTTTATTTATAACGTGATCAAATTCTGTGGCGAAATGTACGATCGTACACTGACATTTCTAAAAGATTCCCGTTACAATTTTCATAGTTTATCACAAACGATTGAAAAGCTGTGAAGAAAACGACATTTGCAACATTTTTCTCGAGTGTTTATCCCCTCGAAAAGTTCCTCTCCTGTTGCTCCCATGTTTTAAACAATGGACGAGTATGACGATGGATCTGCATTAATGTGCGAGTTGAAAAGAGTGTATTAGCCGAACTTTGGAGTGGCGAAGCAAATACATGAGAAGAGGAGGAGAAAAGGAAGAAAAAAATAAGGAAATTAAGATTGATTGACATCGGGGCGGTGTGCATTGACACGGAACGTCCCATATAAACACACATAGCACGGATCGAGAAAGAGAATGAACGGTAGCGCGAGTTTGGCACGACGGAATATGGGAGAGAGAAAAAGAGAGAGAGAGAGAGAGAGAGAGAGAGAGCGTGTATACGAGAGTAGCGTAGTTGAGCCCGGTGAAGAGGGACATGAGGGAATGGTGAGAGGCTCGGGAGGATGGCGAGCAACGAGAACAACCCTCCTAACCCTGGTATACCAGTGAAAGAGGAATGAGCATGGAAAGAGATGGTAGAAAGAGACGGAGCGGGGGAGAGCGGGAAAGAGGATGAAGCGAGCAGAGATGGGAACTCGGGGCTCGGTCTACAGCGAGGTGGTCGTAGGATGTACTATAGATAGGAGGTATAGTTGCGTAGAAGCAACGTAGAGGGTAGTAGAGAGAGAGAGAGAGAGAGAGAGAGAGAGAGAGAGAGAGAGAAATAGCGAGAGGAATAGCACAGGAAGAGGTCGGAGTAGGCGATAGCGGCGCTGCGGCGTAACGACGCTATAACGCGAGCCGCCGGGTGATTACCTACCACCTCTATCCGTTCCCACATTCGCTTCAACTCGTGCTCCGCGCTCTTGCGTCTCTTCATCCAGGAGTAGCAGCGGTATGCCACACCAAGCCGGAGCTTGGCGAAGAGCGATGGTGCGCATCACGCCATCATACCGCCAGGGGGAGAGGCATCGGTAGCGTTTTCAACGCCACGCCAGCCAACACATCCAATACGCTCTGTATCTCTCCCTCTCTCTCTCTCTTTCTCTCTCTCCCTTAGGCGCTCGCTCTTTCTCCCTCTCTCCCATGGCCAAGCCGGCGTAAAGCTGCACAGTCGCTGTGCCGAGCCGGAGCCACGCCATTTTACACTCGCCGACTCACGTAGCGGAGCTCTATACTTCGCTGTGCTGATATTCGCAGGGAGAGAGAGAGGGACGGACGGTGGCACAACGTTGGATGAAACGGGAGAGCCTGCGGGTGGCGAGTTTTCTGCGGCAGTGCTATAGACTGGTGGCAGCCGTATTGGTGATAGCGGCACTAGTAGTAGTGGAAAATATAGTATACTGCTCTAGCTGCTCCGCTCTCTCTTCCCCCTGTTCGCTATATACGCGAGACGTGGCGTGCTTCAACTCATCCCCAGAGTTCTCGCTCTCTTCCTCTTTCAGTTCTTTCGATCCACGTAAATATCTCGCTCGCTCCTTCGCAAAAGCCGTACCTCAGAGGAGTCCTCCTCTTTCTGTTTGTTTTTTTCTTCGTTCTTGTTCTCATTCTCGTTTTTCCTTTCCGTTCGTGTTCCTTCTCTCGCTCGCTCACTTTCTCTCTCTCTCTCTTACTTTCTCCATCTCACTCGCGCACTCGCAAACTACACCGTATTTCTCACCTCCTCGCGTATATATGCATACCATGTGTATATATATATTTAAGGCTACCAAGCACCACGAGAAGTGATCCGCGACTGGCCTCGACGCTCTAAACGTGCCCGGCGCCCTCGTAACGACGTCGCCAGGGACGAAGAGCGAGAGAGACAGAAACGGGGATCTGCTCTCCTCCTCATCTCGCCTGCTTGGTGCTTCCTATGTATAAAGATATATAGCTACACGACGTACGTACTTGCCGCTCCGCAAGCTCGTTCCACCGACTACATCTCCGAGCACCGCGTCGGGGCAGAGCGAGAAAGCGAACCGTTATAGCATCGAAACGGTCGCGTCGCCCTCGTTAACCCTTATCCGGACGAGGCGAGACCGTCCGACTCTCAACTACCACTACTACTGCCTTACCCTATAACCAGCACACCGCAACGAACACCGCATCGTTCGCTTTCTCCCTGAGAAAAGAAAAAGAAAAAAGAAATATCCTGGAAGTGAGAAAAATAGTTAAGAGGGAGACAGACTGAGAGAGAGAAAAAGGGAGAAAGGGAGCAAAGCAGAAATAAAAAAAAGGGCAGATACGTTCTTCACTTTGGGGGAAAAAATACTGAGGAGAATCTTCCTTCTTGGCTCTTAAACGGAAGAGCGTCTATGACAGGGTTATTTATATATAGAAGAAGGATTTGAAATCGTTCAATTCTCACGGGGAAGACGGAATGTACTTTTTGGAAATCTGTGCTTAAATTTCTGGTATTCGCTCTCATGGCTATGATGCTTCGCGCGATGAACTTTTTTTGCCATGCATTAGCAAAATGACGACGCTTCTCCAAACGTGAATTCCTACGGTTACCAGTATGAGTGGAATCACAGTGACGGAGCGCTCCTCGCAAACATGGGTCTCGGAATGCTCTGCTTGGATGCCCACTCGAAAATCTGCGTACGAAAAATCGAAGGGTATGGGATAAAACTGTTGTCATGTATGAGCTGGAGGGTCGCGAGTGGGGTTACGTGATAAAGAATAAAAAAGATGCGTGTGGCGTTCCAGGTTAAAGCCAAGGTTTGGATAGTTCACTGGAGCAGCGTGCTTTCGTATGGAAAATTAGAACGAATCCGGAATCGTGGGGCAAATAAACTAAAAAATCGCCAAATCGCTTTTATATTAATGATTCAATGGTGTAGTTTGGAGCTCAGCGCTAAAATATTTAACATGCGCAAAAGTCCAAATGATGAAAGCAACGCCATCATTTGGGGTTTCATGCCACGAAATGGGATCCAAAATAACACGGCCGTGGAAGTTTGAACGCAGTGAAAAAGAGTCCAATCTCAAATTTCGTAATGCAGCACAGCTGGTGCGATTTTAAATGTCGTGAGTATTAGAAATAGTAACAATGACTGCAGAAATAAGCTCATGAAGAACAACTCAAAATCGAATAGGTATGGAAAGTTTATTTAAAAAAACAATGACTTACCAAAAATAATAAAAATCAAAATACAGTTTCGATCATGTGACAAATTTTTGGACAATTTATCGTTCATCCCAAATACGAATGATGTAGACGCGTTTTGTTTGAACGCATCCCATTCCATGCAGTTTTCCAAAGTTGACAGGGATCTACTTTACGCATATAGGATTCCGGCATGTGACGTAGATTCAGAAGAGTCATGGAAAAGACATGCAAAACTCTTTCCATCTGCGCAGTGCTCATGTTTTTCTCTAAAATATACTGTGTCACCTAATCGTGTTCTTGCCATTCTCCAAGCTTGTTTCACTAACCATGTTTCTAAGGATACTGGCAGAAGAGAGAATAAGCCTTATAGCATCGCAATGGTCGCCTCGCTTTCGTTAAACCTCAATTCGACAAGGCCAGTACCCGTCTGATCTGCCACCACTATTACTACTACTACTACTACTCATTCGACAACAACTACCAGTAATCCTGGCACTTCCACCGCCAGTAATCTGCCACTGCCACTGCTAACAATACAACTGCTGCAGCTACTGCCACAACTAAGCCATTTGAACTGTCACTACTACCACTGCCACTGCCATTGACACTGCTACGAATATAACTGCTGCAGCTACTGTCACTACTAAGCCATTTCAACGGTCACTACTACTACTGCCACTGCCACTACTAAGCCATTCCAACTGTCACTACTACCACTGGCACTGGCACTGGCGCTGGCACTGCTGGAGCTACTGTCACTACTAAGCCATTTCAACTGTCACTACTACCTCTGCCACTCCAACTGCTACTACCACTACTATTACCACTTCCGTTCCAACTGCTATTCCTTCTACCACTGCCACTTGGACTGCTACTACTACCTCAACTGATTCCACTTATACCATCACTGACACTGCTACTAGTATCACTGTCAGGGTCACTGCCACTCCTACTGTTACTACTACTACCACTACTGGTTCGAAATGTGACGGTATTGCACACAATACTCCGATGCAGGCTAACTTATAGAACCCTGATCGAGTCAGATGAACGAGCCTTAGTTTAATGGCTAAACGCGGACTTGTTTGAGCTATCTGAATGCGTCACTCACCATTGCTACTTCATGCATGCGTACACGTTTATGGACGCATCTTCTCAGGACAGGACTTCCCAGCATTACTTTGTCCATCAATTATCAATTCACCCTTCTCTACAGTCCCGGAGCTCTTGAAGGTCCACTAAATTTTGAAGTTGGAAAATGTATTTGAGATTAGGAAATTATATACCCATCAACGATAATATTCAAAGAATCGAATTTGACTCACTAGACAATTATGCCATCACCCTTCCAGACGAGCTCTTGCGAGGTCTTACACGAAATCGGCTCTGCACAACATAGAAATGCGTTCATCAAGTTTTTAATTCTCAAGGCTGCATGCGAAAGGGATGAAATTCAACAGCCCTGAAGATCGACGGAATACGGGCACGAGCCTCGTCACAATAATCTATGTATATAGAGGAATCGCGGCGTGTATAGCTCGAAAATCCGGGTACACGAGGCTGGAGGGTAGGATGAAACAATTGTAGCGTGTAAATTGAAGGGTCGCGAGTGGTATAGCCTCGCATGATAAAAGAGGATGGCGTGGTGTTTCGTGTTGGTACCGAGGGTGAGCAAGCTCGCTGCAACGGTGGAAAGCTCGTCCCGCTTACGATTTTGAAACACGACGAATCGAGTGAGAGAGACGAATTGAGCTTGTGGAGGGCGGGCTGCCTCTGAGGGAGAGAAACACGCCTTTATGGGGGTGAGGTATATGCAGTAGCGTGGCAAATGGGCTAGAACGGCACCGGACTGCCATTAGATACATCGTTTACATCACCCCTTAAGCTTTCGCTTGTACATATTGTCATATATATTACATAGACGAAGGTACACGCTGCTCCATCGATGAGAAAATTATAAATCTCTTCCTCATTTCCTTAACATCAAGGTTGGCTGCAGTTGTCGTTGAATGATGCCCCGAAAACTGCTAAGACTTTGAATCTTCCATTGACCCAAAGATTCCTCGTAGAATTGGGCACCTTGTGCCTGCAAAAGCGTCAACATCGGGACGAGTTATCGAGGATAAGTATTTTAGGGGTTGAGGCCGAAATTAATCTAAAATCCAACTTAACAGTTTGTTGAAAAATAAATTGCAAAGTTAAGGTTTACTTACCTGGAGACCAACCTTTCGGAATTTTGTCAAAAACTGTGAAATTCAGGTCCGCATCGTGCCTCTTAATTGTTCGGTTTCAACTCCAACTCCCGTCGATTTAACATAAATTATTTAATATTTCGTTATTAGTTATCACAAAACAGCGAGTTTTTGCTATTTCGCAAGTAAAAAGTTCTGCTTATGAATTCAATTATTGGTACCAAACAATAATGTGAAGGTTGTTTTTTTAAGTCGAACGGGTTGTACGAAATCATCGCTGTAATTGGTCGCTCCGTGCTATCCCCTCAACCTTGAATAGTTGATTAATCGGGGGCTTCTGAAGGTTAGACATGGAAGGTTAGTATGCATTGCTACAATACCGCTAGGCTAAACCCCCAACGCTGCCGATGTCCGGATGACATGAATTCCAAAAGCTATGTCGAGCTTACCGAGTGATGACCTAGTCAGGTGGCACTGAGGTAGCGTTGACTTTTTATTCGATGGCACCCTTCAGACGACCCATCGAGATCAACCATCAACAGGCCTCTGGCATTAAGGGATGCAATAGATTATATTTATATCGAGAGCAAGCAGAGGTTCTGAGATTAAGAAATATCAGAAAATTGAACATTTTGATTGATCATTTTCTCTAATTACTCAATATTAAATACTTAGCATTAAGGCATTTCCTTTACGAACTCGAATATTTTACAAATAATTGATTTTAAATAACAGTAAATTAAAAATGCATGCGAATAGATTGACGAATTTCAGGTCAGGTCATCGAACATTTAACATAAAATTGAAACTTAAAAAATCGTAAAATTTATACGGGAGCTTATGGAGATTCCAGCATCCCCACATTTCTATTCAATAATTTACAAACTGTCTCAGAGATAGCAAAAAATGTAAGGAATCCATAGTGACGATAAAAATAAAGGGCTACCGATTGCTTAAAAGAGATATTAACGATAGAAGTTGGAAAAATGGCAGAAGCAGAACCTTTTCTTATGTAACTGCGACTTCTCAAGGGTTAGGAATCAGTGCAAATTTTCAGTGCCTCGACTTGCGCCACCAAAAAATACGCTCATGCGAAAGGAATACCTTAAAATTCAAAGTGAATTCACTCTATTGCAATTTTTTAATTGAGGGCCCATTTTTAAAATTTTGACTTTGAGTACACTTTGGCGCTGTTAGCAGGGATGTTTTGAACTGCTGCGTGTGTGGTTTGGTCATGATAACGATTATCATCAGACACGAGTAAATGTGATGGAAAATACATTTTTAACAAAAACTAAAATTTTTTTTTCCAATGTTAAGAATTCTCTTTCGAGCTCCAACAGGACTGACCTCATTGAGATCGACTTATTTGAAGACATTTAATATAAATTTTTAATCACTGAAGAAATCCAAGCGGTTGTAGTTTTGGAATTGGTCGCAAGGAAAATGATCCAATTATTCGTCAGGACTGGGGTGCCAACTCCGGTAGATTGTCACGAAATCGAAGGTCAGCGTCTGTACATGGTGCATCGTCGGAATTCGATCACTGTACAGCAGGCTTGTCAGCTCTATTGGACGTCTCTTTGAAGGATGAAAGTCAGAGCATGTACTCCGCAACGCTCTCTCTCTGAAGGTATGAATATTTATCTCCAAATCATGAGTCTTGGGCTCGTATTTCGATTAGGACGTACCTAATACAGCGGTGGTTTGTCATCGCTATGAAAAATGTCTCATCCACCATCGACTCTACCTTCTGTGTGTTCCTGTACAACCGTCCTCAACTATAATGCAATTAGAGTTTGGATTATTGGGGCAGAGAGAGAGAGAGAGAGAGAGGGAAGTTAGCGAGTAACGCGATCTCGGACGAGCTACCAGAGACGGACGGCGACGCAGAGCGAGAGGGATGAGCAGAGCACGCGGAAGAAAAGGGGGATGGGTCTTGGATGCCTGCTTGTGTATCAGCGGGAAGATCGATGTCGGCCTCACGGGATCCTGGTGCGAGAGTGTGTCGTCGGAACTTGAGTTACGAGCCGTCGCGTCCTCTCGGTGTGCTGCCTCGCCGGGATGCTTCAGAGTATACAGACGCAAGGCCGGAGGACGAAGAAGTTTTGCACGATGACGATACACGTTCCAAGCGGTTTTTATATTTTTATGTAAAAATATATTTTAATAAAAAGTACAAAAAGGAATATTTGTCGCGCAAAATTAAGGGGAGTCGTGGAAAGCACCGAGTATGACACGTGAGTTTTCGACTCGTCCAATCATTAAGGGGTCTACCCTAATGGGAATTTTCAAAAAATCGATTTTTTTCATTGCATTTTTCGAAAGTGCATGGTTTAAAGTATCATGGTAACATTTTTTAAAGATCTGAACAGTCCAAGTGCGCTCTTGAGCGCCGCTTACTTGGCTGTCTGAGCACGCGCGTTTTTCTCAAAATTACGTTTTTTACCACGTGTTCTTCGTGACTATAGCCATAGCGCATATCATACGAATTTTGAAATTGTGAGCGAAACTATTTTTTTTTTTTTTTTTTTTTTTTTTTACAAAAAACGATGAAAAAAACGTGTTTTTCCGTAGTTTTTGGAAAAATGGCCGGCATTTTGTCGTTTTTGAAAAAATCAAAAATCGTGTGATATGCGCCATCGCCATTTACCTACTGAATCCAAAACCATTTTTATTTTTTTTCTCCGGTTATCGATTCCACAGATTTTATCGACAGTGCACACCCATCTTTTTTTTAGACCTGTCTCCTTCCCCATTTTTGTGTACGAAAACTGAGTACAATGAACACAAAAAAAAAATTGTTGTTTATATTAAGAGTGTATTTTTTTCGCCCGTCTAATTGGGGTAGGCCCCTTAATTTTCAATTTCTTTTTCATTCCTACTTACTATTACTGTAAATAACGATGAGAATGAAGTTGTCAGAAAAAAAAACAAGCTCCAATACTATTCTTTCAAACGCACACTTTTGTCTTCCGTTTTTATTGTTTTGTGCATCAAATGCATTCCCTCTGAAGTTCCTTCGATTTCGAATGTTGTCGGCTTTGCCTCTGACAGGAAGACGACAGACCTAAAATTCTTCATCATGGATTTTTATGATTTTCAATAATTCTCATCAGTTTCGGTCTCTCTTATTTCGCTTTATTTACAAAAATGTGATCCATTACGGAATTTGCCCTGGAACGTGCATGGAAAACAGTAGTTTGAGAGCAAATATCATCGATCAGGGAATAATCGATGAGTGGATCGTCGATTTTCGAGTTTTACCAACGCAGAAGAGTTAAAACGAACAATGTCAGATTTCACATTTAATAAATGAGCTGGTTTAGAGAAAAAACAATAGTTTTTGAGATTGAGAAAGAAATCCGTGGAAATGTGAATGATAACCGAGTGCTGGGAGACGATATTCTCCTGCATTTCGAAGTCTTCCATTCCAAATAGTTAAGGAGCACCGTATTTCATGGATTACCATAGGAAAGCGACGATGAGGATGAGAAATATTCTTATAAATAAAAAAGACATAATAATTGTATATTTTTCGAAGAGTAGGGGAAAGAGAGAAAAACAAAACGAAATTACGAGCTCGAGTGAGAAGCCTTGGGAATTCTGGAAGAAAAAGAAAAGACGCAAGACAAAGGACTGCCGCTTTTTGTCAAAGACCGTTCATCCCCCATGGGGGCTTAACCCCGGGTTTATCGCAGCGTTATTAATAACCGACGTTCGCACAGTTTCCCTCTCTCTCTCTCTTCGTCTCCTTCTCTTTCTCCTTTCTTCCTCGTCTATCCACGTTGCTTTTCATCCCTTCGTCATCGCCGGAGAAGTCTTTCGTCTTTGTCTCTCTTACTTTCTATGCTGTTCAGTGAATCCATCGTGCTATATAATAATCGTCCACCCCGCAGGCAGCGCCAACGAGCTGCGAGATATTTCTTTCTTCCTCGTAAAACTACGCACAACGAGAAATGCCCTGGTTTCTCCGGCTGGCTTTCTCGCTCCTTTTACTCCTTCCTTCTCTCCCTTTCGGGCTTTACCCGCCGTTCTCTCCTCCACCACCTTTTGCCGTGTGCCTCGTGCGCTATAAAAATTCCCCTTATCCAAAAGTCTCTTCGTCTCCAAGAGAAGCCAGCATTTATACATCGGGGTAGTCTCCCGTCGTCTGAAAAGTATCTCCTGGGAGTTCAGCCTTTACATATACGTATATAAAACCGTACAAATCCGTAGGGCTTAATCTCGCTTGTACTATGGGCTTATCTCGTACGAGTTACGTCTTTTTCATCTTCAGTAGTCAATATGAACGGTACATTGGCATTTCCCTATGAATACTGGCCACTCTCATCTCCGTTGCACGAAACACAGGAATCACCTTGCGTTACTTCCGTGCAGGTTGCCAACGCGCGGTGCAATCGATATCTCGGTGCGGGTACACATTTCTTTGAGTCTAACATATTTTTCTAGATTCATTCGAGGGAAGGCCAGATCCTGCTGAATGAAGCGACGGGTCTTCGAGCTTTAGAAAATTTTTTCATGGTATTGTTTCCTCGAATACGCAGATTGAGCTTTCGTGCACCATTTATTTCAATTTAATTATTACCTGGAATAAATTTGCGCTTACTACCAACTGAGTAAAGTACGAAATTGTCAAAAAAACGAAAATAAAAAAATACTTTTAGCTGAGAGCCTTTCATTTCGATGTAATGGACGAGAGAATATTTTTTTCGTACTTCATTACAATGTAACAAGCAGTATTTTCTAGTCCCCATCAAAGTGTAATGGGTAATGGAAAGAGAAAAAGAATTTGAAAAAATAATGCATTATTTGCAACTCTGTTAAAAGCAAGGTAAAAGCATAATCCCTTAAAACTGGACTTGAGTACGACCTTCCCATTTTTTTCGTCCGTACATCCCGTGCAAAGTCACCAACGGCCGAAGCTTCTCCACAGCTTATACGAGCTGCACACTGAAGTCGCAGCTCCGCATAACCCTTTTTAAATATCTATATAAATACATGCTGAAGACTCGACACTCCATAGAGGGGGCCGGGTTGAAGTTCCGAACGGTGAGAAATCAGAAGGCTCAAAAGTCCGAAAATCTCGCTAGTGCGATATATCTATATATTTCGAGTCCCAGCTAGATTTTCGGACTTTTGAGCCTTCTGATTTCTCACCGTTCGGAATTTCAACTCCGCCCCTCCATAGAGCACATCTCTCACCGCGTACTCCAATATATACTACCTCGAATAACGTATTTCAGAACTCTCTCGTTGGTGTGTAGATATCCCAACGTGTGTGTGTGTGTGTGTGTGTGTGTGTGTGTGTGTGTGTGTGTGTGTGTGTGTGTGTGTGTGTGTGTGTGTGTGTGTGTGTGTGTCGGTATAAGTATAGCTAGATACATATATTCACTCATAAATATCTGAATATTACATACACTGCGAGCGATCGAGGGACTCAAGCATCTCGCCTAAATATATGTACATATTTTTGACGAGTACATGTGCATTCATATACGAATAGCATATGGATAGGAGAAGCATGGCATGTAGATAGGAGAAATGGATACGATATTATAGGGGAGACCGGGAAAAAGGGGGTACCCTAGGAAATACGCGACTTTTTCGAATATTGAGAAACTTTGTCTATTTTTAGTCTGAAATAGAAAACAACAAAAAATATGATATTTTTTGGCAAATATCGAGAAAAAAATTTCGGGGGAAAAGTCCTAGGTAGCCTGTGAAAAAATGGTGAATTTTCTTTTTTTCCCAATGCCATTTCAATCCGATGATGCACTTTTGCTGCTTTTTTGAAGAGTAGTTAAGGTGCACTGGCACAAAGTGCATAAGAAGGAAGAAAACATTTTCGAGGGAAATGGGAATTGTTTAAAAAATCTAAAAAAAATAAGAAAAGTTGTGACTTTTCTTTTTTTTCGGAGGGTGGATCACGAAATCAATATAATCAGAATTTGATAAAATTCGGTGTTAACATTCTTTGGCATCAAGTATACAAATACAATTTTTTTCAAATTTTTTTACCACATGGCTGTCGAATAACTGAGCGTTAAATCGAAATTCTTATGCACGAGATGTAAACTGTATAAATGTAAACTCTATGCTTATACAGGTGAACTTTAGTGTTCAATTAGTGGAGAGCTATATGGTAGAAAAATCTAAAAAATTTGATATTGTCTTATATATTTTTGAAGAATACATTTACCAAATTTTATTAAATTCTTATCATTTTGAAATTCTTCGTAATTTTAACACTGTTTAGCATGGCAACATTGTATCGTCGCGATCCACCCTCCTTAAGGTGCACTGGCACAAAACACATAAAAAGAGAGAAAAACATTTTCGAGGGAAACGGAAATTGTTAAAAAAATATAAAAAAGAGAAGAAATTTTGAAACGATTCGTACTTTTCCGTATCTTTTTGGAAAAATGTAAAAAATTGAATGACTTATAGACAAAATTTTCGAATCTTTTGAAATATCCCCCCCCCCCCCCCCCCCCCCCGGTGTCCCCTGTACAGATATCGGGACCCGACACATTATCTTCAGGTGTTGGTTTGTGCATGCATACATAAACTAAATAAAAACCTCCTAATACATAAATCCATAAATATATGATTATTTACATGTTACATATCATTATATATACACGTATTGCGTATTGTATAGCTGTGCAAACGATGGAGTATCATACACCGGTAAAGCTGAATTTGGCCATAGAAATCATCATCCATGAGCTGCTGTTTTCTCTTATTATCATACGAAAACTCCACAGAGCATTTTAATGATACGGACATGTGTAAATTAAAAAAAATCCTTAAGTGCACACCTTTAAGTTTAAGGACACGTTCGGACAGAGGCGGACATCTCTAGAAATTTCTCACCCGAGGAATGAGCTTACCGGATGCCTGAACCGTGTTCTGGAACCTGCAACGATGCGTGTATTCGCAGTGACGTTCAGTTGTTGCGTGAATGAGCCTGAAGAGCGCTTTCAGTCTTATTCTTCCACTTTGACGCTCTCGCGTACAAGAACCGCGACCGAAAAGGGTCTGAAAATGAGTTTGTGCCGAACTATGAGGGAATGAGACTCGAGAGAGAGAAACAAAGAATGAGGGCCGTATAAAAAGCGGTGCACAGCGCCCCCAACGAACGTTTCTTGTCAATTCTTAGTCCGGCTCTCCTCCTGGGTCCAGTAGTTCGTGAAAAGACCTTTTTTCTTCCCTCATTCATTGACGGTTCGAGTATCGAAGCGGTTTGACGCGGATCTGATTCCACAGTCCAGGGCCAGTCCCATTTTCATTTTTTTTTGCCGTTCGCTAGGACTGTTGGACCGGTTCAGCTCAGTTTCCGTACTGAGCGAACGAAAATGCAAGTTTGAATGAAGAAGCAGAATTGGAGCGACTACGGATCTTTTAAGTTTGTATGCCTGAAGGTGCATCAGCTACACGATTTCGAGGAGTCCAACGCAGCCAGTTGTGAAAAGTTGATGAACATCACGAAAATCATAGTCATCAAAATTTTACGTACTGTACACCCAAAGAATCGCAAACTCGTCGAAAAAGTCATCAGAACTGGACTCCCCTTTGTGGGACCGGTCGATGCACCGGTTCAAGACATTTTTCAACTTTTTAACCAAACGGCACAGTTATAGCGCCTGATACTTTTGACCAAGGCTGTATATGCCTGAGACCTGTCGTATAGCCAACCAGTGAGAAAGAGAGCGATACTGTGCGGTGTCACAGCGTTGGATGGCGCGTCGTTATCGTTAACGACAGCCACCGATTGTCCCAACGACCATCCGGCCTCACCGAGCATCATCTTCTCGTTGGGGATGAGAGAGAGAGTGGGAGATAAGGAGAAAAAGTAACAGAGAGAACGAAAGAGAAAAAAGTCGGAGACAGAAACGAGAGCTTTTGTACTCTCGAAGCTCCATCGTCTCTAGGTCTCATTGCCACAATAAATGTAAAGCCTACTCGACGAAAATGTTCGACGCCCACGCACGTACATGCCTGACCGAATTCTCGTACTACACGTGCATACGGTTCGTATTCTAAGTTCACGAAGTTTTCCTCCTCTCTTCACTGCAATACCTAAAAAAAACCGAGCCGTGTGGTCAAAGCTAAATTGAACGATTTTTGCACTGGAAAATAACAAAAAAGAAACATTTGTTTCAATCGAGAACATTTTAAAAAGAGAATTCAAGCCCTTGAGATCGAAAAAAAGTATTCTCAAGAGAAAAAATCCAAAAAAATTTCTTGAAAGTGGAACGAAATGGGTTTCTCCACTTCAGCTATTCTTGCCACATCAAAAGTGTCGTTTGCTTGAAAAATAGTTTTCACCTGAGAAGCAGCAACGAATGAACACTGACCGAGATGACTAATAATTTTTGCTTTTTCTCAAAAAATCCTCCAAAGTAAGAAAGTCTGACGAATTAAAATAACTTGATATTCGAACGAGTTCTTTCGAACTGCTTTCAAGCTCACCGAGTAGCTTTCTTGAAAAAATGTTCAGAGAGTATCCACGAATCGAAAGACCGATACAAATATTTCTTGCGAGGTCAAACAATATGAAAAACAAAATGGAGGAAAATGAAAAGTGGCCAGAGTCACGGAGCTGGTAAAATCGAGTGGAATAGCTTGCCGGGCAAAGCCACTGTAAAACGGAGCCGCATGCTCCCATTTCCAACTCTCCGTAGCGCCTTTCATACCGCTCGTACTTCCGTTACTCAAAGACTCGAAATACGTACGTGTGCTTACATCCACGTGTGTCTGTGTGTGTGCGTGAACAACGGAAGGGATGAGAGTATAACTCGGGTAGATTGGTGGGAAGCACGAAATGGTAGTACCAGCGGTGAAAAGTAGTGGAGCTCGGTTGCATAGAGTTGGTTGGTTAGAACGAGAAAACTAAAATAGCGTAGGCTGCTATACTGGAGTGCTTTGCCAAGCTTCCAGCTGCAAGGAGGAAGGCTGGGCCAGTGTCACATTCGTGACTATCTGCACCGCCATGTCGACTCTGTGACGTGCACATCGGTGTGTTTTATATACACTCACTCGTGCGCTGTATACATAGAGGATTTTGTAGATATGTATGCAGAGCGTATGTACGCATTGACGTCGAACCTTGGCACTTTCTCTCTTACTCGACATTACTCAACCCTGCTCGTCCTCCGGATGTTACCTGCAACAATATACTTGCGACGATTTATGTATTTAACTATCGTAAAAACTGAGTCAACATTATTTTCCGTGTTATTTCGTGGCTGTTACACTCTTACGATGACTCAACATTTGATTTACGTTGCACCTCAACGTTGGCTTTTATGGATAGATCTCTCAGTTTCATCAAAATGCCTGATAAATTGGGTCTTTTGAGGGAGCACGAGTAACTGAACTTCCATTCAAAATGATGCTCTTTTGTTTTTTTTTATTATTATTTTATTCATCACTAGATCAAGCAGTTTTTTTCATTCGTCATTTTGATGAGTGACAATTTTTTCAGTAGGTATTCCAGCTCTCCTTATTTTGTAACTCAATGAATTTCTCTCACTTTATTTATTTATTTGGCTCACCAAAATACAACGGGAGAATTTTGCCGAAATTTTACACTCCTACATTTTGAGGTAGTTCATGCGCGAAACAATTTTCTTAAGAAAGTCTTGAAATTTACACAGAATTCAAATAAGTAGTCGACTGACACGCGTATCAAATTTTAAATGGTTCGTCTTATCGGTTATTTAAATAAACGTCCTTGAATATGAAGAAAAATACATAGGGGTATAGGGACTATGCGTAAAAAATCGTTTATCTTTCCATATAACGAATGAACCCTTCTTACGAGGTTTATGAAAGAGTACACAATAACAATGAAGTGTGTAATGAAGATCTGGGAAAAAATTCTAGACGATTGTCTTAATAGTAATAAAGATATATTACGTTAAAGATCGAGAAAATGGTAAAAAGGCACTAGTAACCTCACATTTGCTTATTTCAACATTTTGTTTCTTCTTGGCTTGCTCATTTCTGTCATAGCCTTCTGTCTTTTTATTAAGGTTGACCTATCGCAACAGCTAGTTAAGAGACACCTTATTATTTTGAAAACTTAAAATTAACTATAGATAAGGGATTTATGTATTATTTTATTAGTATTACGAAAGTCCATGATTTTTCAGGTGTGTGTCCTGATGATTTACGGAATATCATTTATTATGAAATTTTTTAATGTCATTCTCATTTGACTCACATCGTCCAATCAGCCATATACTTCTAATGCATATGGCAACGCTGTCTCCTTTGCTTACCATTTACTATCCCTTTGTGCGAGGAGGTTATATTTGACCATGAATCGACACAATGTTCGGCTTGACCGGAAATATTGTCTTCAAACAAATTAATTTCTCCTAGCATTCTGTTTCTCGGATAAAAACCCTCAATTCGACTACTCAATGAATACAGTTTGACATTCCACATATTCGAATCCGTTCCGTGTTATTCGAGGTTATGCAGCGATGCCACCTTTACGCAGCCAGAGCGGTAGTAGCAGAAGACGACGACACACCATGTAATTACTCGACTGAATCGATGATTTTTATTTTATTTGTTCGGCAAACTTCGTCTTTTTTTTTATTCAAAAATGATCCTCATCATTTTTTTAACATTTGAGAATTCTTTTGTAAAACATATCTAATTAGGAAAACTAGTTATTCGTGGCTCAAGTCTCTGTTGGAGCGCGGTCTTCATAAGCTGTGTGCTACATTTCGAAATTTTATCGATTATTTATTGTTATAACTAGTCGATGATGCGCTCAACAACTTTGCAGGCATTTTCCTGCGCACTTTAACTATGAAATAAAAAAATATCACGTTTGTATCTAATAATGAAGTTTGCGATAGGTCAACCTTAGCACTTTTTCTTGATCCATTTCTCTTTGTGTTTCCCCTTTGCGCTCACTAATGCGATTTTTTACATAAAAAGTTATAGTATTTAAACAGGTGACGCATGAAATTTTTGGTTCAGTCAATGATGGATTCCCGTTCAAAGAATGGCGAATGAAAATTCGCCAAAAGATAAGTTGAAAAAATGTATTTACGATTTCGAATTAATAACTCTGACATTAATTTAGAGTGATAATATCCTTAATTAGGAAGTAAAAATCGACCCAATTTAGGCACCCATAAAATACGCTTCTACGGGCCCGATCTACCTTAATAATATTGAAATCTTCACCAAGATGATAAAATTCGTAAAAATCTACTCAACCAATTTTTGTAGGCACACTGCTGAAGTTTGTTGCTTTCTGGAAATTATTTTTTTCAAATAGCATCTTATCCACAGCTGTACAAAAGTTTGTCGAATGTAATTTTTTCCCCCCAACTATTAAATCTTCTAACACACCAACAGTCCTTGGCTCGTTTTTCATCTCGATAACACCAACTTCAAAATCCTCTTTCGTTCTGCAGAGAAGAATTTTCTGAATTACCACTAAATATTTAGCCTCAAATTACCATAAATTGTACTCCTCCCTGTTCGTTCCACAAAAAAAAGTAGTGTTCCATGCAAAATCAAGTTTTTCAAATATTTAATAATCCATCCGATTGGTTCCCCTTCGGCATACGCACGTAGAATAAGCTAAAAAAATATCAAATTTTTCCAACGATTTCCACACCACGATCTCCACGAGCGCCCACCAATTCAGTTATTTTTCCCCCCAAAATAGTTGGATTGTTGCGATTTACAAAAAATTTAAACATGAATCAGAGCTGGGGAGGCTCCAAACCAGGTCACATCGGTACGGAATGCCCTGTGTTTACACGAAGCAATACGTACTCCGTCTATACATATATGCATGGAGTACACATCTGTATGGATATCAGGTAGATATGAGTACATGGTGTATCAAACCGGTATAGTCGTCGGAGCTTGGCAGCGGGCTTTACCGTTGGGGGTTGGCGAACGGTAAGGGTCGTCACTGCATTGAGAAAGCTCGACAGAAGCCCGAAACTAGAAGAGCACGAGCTCCCGGAAAACAGGGAGAGAGAGAGAGAGAGAGAGAAACGAAGAGAATGAGGGCGAGAGAGGAAATGGCGAACGTGGAGAACGACGACGTGGAAGCGCTGGTGGGATGAAAAGAGACCGCCAAGCGCGGAGAGCCCGACAGAGGGTGAGATAGGGCTTTGGATATATGCTAGAGGGAAAGCCACCGGGCCAAACGGAGCTCGGCACAGGCTGCTGTGCTTCCGAACAACACATATATACAGAGTTATATACAGATATATAAATTCCTACGTAACTGTGTAGATGGCCAGCGAAAGGACGACGAGAGGGTGGTTGAATGGGAGAACCGCGCGCGTTCAGCTTTTCGATATAGTGATATCGCTAGGAGAATGAGCATCCACCCGTGGCCTCCGCAATCGTGTAGACCGAGGTGTGCCACCCGTGATCTCAGGCAAGGAAGCTTCTGCCGCTTATACCGAGTGTCTCGAAAGTATCGCTCGAAACGAAAACGATTAAAAGCCATCGAGCGGTGGTACACGCAGCGCCAAGGGTCCAAAAATCAAACTAAAATCCGTTTCTATCGGATTTCGTCGCGAATATGTAACGATTACGCGAATATTAAAAATATCAAAAATGTGATTTAATTGGCCGATTTCGGGTGTGCTTCGTTTTTGGACAGCAGATTTTTCTCACCAACGCAACGAATAAATAAAGATACGGAGCAGTTTGCGTACGCTGTGACACCTTTCACGCCGGTCACGAAGATTATTTTATCACAAATCGCACACACATTTGCCACGTCCGAAGTGACCAGAGTCGGATTCGCACCACTTTGGTGCTCGTTACTAAATTTATTCGTCGCGATTCCAATAAAAATTGACGGA